>NC_135184.1:13949466-15149466 GCF_041146795.1 Maylandia zebra
AAGTACAGCCAGACTTTTGACCGCTTCGCCTTGGACATTTTTAATCTGTAGCTCTGCTCTAACAGAACGTACGTACCTGGCCCCGCCTACGATCCTCGGAAACGTAAAATGATTGGCTAGAATCTAAAGTGTATCACAGCTCAGGAAAAAAAAGCACCGAAATAAAGCACCGAAATGTGCGCTGCTTTTCGGTCTGGTTACTACCGTTTATGTCAGAACCGGTGCCATCATGGCACCGGACACCGGTACCCGTCCCTAGCCAAAATGCCTTTATATCATCAAATCTGGACTACTGTAATCTATTATTTAATTCTAATTGTTTTATTCTAAGCGCTCACATGTAAAACCATTACTGATTCCACTGCACTGGCTTCACATTAACTTTAGAGTCTACTTTAATATTCCTGCTCTGACTTTTAGAGCTCTGCATGAACAGGCAGCAGTGTACATCAATGAACGTTTACATCCATACCACCCCAGCAGGTCCCTAAGGTCATATGATCAGGGCCCGCTGGCTGTGCATCACACAAGGCTGAAAATTAAAGGAGACAAGACCTTTTGCAACAGTTGCCCCAGACTCTGGAACGTTCTCCCACTGAGCCTGAGATTTGTGGACTTTTTGTGGATTTTTTAAGTTCTAGCATTTGTGTTTTGAAATAATTTATGATATTTATCTTGAAAGTTATATTTTAATTAGCGCAGTCAACGTTAATCTCGTTAAAATGACGTTAACGCCATAACCACATTAACGCAGCAAATCTCCGTTATGCTAACTGCGCTAACACTGTGCAGCCCCTAGGCACGGGGCGATTGCTAACTGAGATTTGCCGTGTTAATGCGGTTATGGCGTTAACGTCATTTTAACAAGATTAACGCTGACAGCACTAATTTTTAATTCTAAATACATTTTTAATTACTTGGTACTGTAATGTGTGCAATGATTTGCTACACTCAAACAAAGACACTCACTGGAGGATTGGGATTTGCTCAGTCACTAACATGATCCTTTGAATTGCAAGGGGCAACGTAAACAATAATGTCAACTGACCACAATATACCACATTTCCTAGTCAAGACAAAGCACAGCAGGTTCTGTAACGGTAGATGTTGTAAAAACAGAACAAAACAAAAAACAAACAAACATGCCAATAGTGTGACCACACTTATTCAAAGCTGAATTAAATCTGAAGATTTTTTTATGAGTCACAAATCATCCCTTCTTTACTAACACATGCTTGTTAAAAAAGGAAGTATCACTCAAGACAATGAATCTCAGTCCAAGAAAAGGAGCTTAGCTATTTTAGATTACAGGACGTAGCCAGCACTAAGACCATTAAAGTATGCAGAAAAAAATAAATATTCATGAAGTGACAGCTCAGCTTAATAAGATTTTGACACACTAACTCTCAGGCAACATACACAACAACAACAAAAACAGAAACCTAGATTTAATTTCAGATATGTGGGGGCCACAAAGCAATATCGACAACTGGAGAAGATGAGACCAGGAAGCTAAACTTACACGTGAAAAACCTGCAGTCTACTGATAGCTACCATGAAAGTGGGTTATTTTTGTTTCCGATTTAGAACATGGTTACCCACTGTCTCAAAGCTGAGGCAACAGGGTTCAAATTCAATCTGGGGCCTTTCTGTGTGGAGTGAATGCTCTCCCCATCTCTGTGTGGGCTCACTCCAGGTAATCTTTCTTTCACTGTTCAAAGACACGCAGGGGGTTAGGTTACTTGGTGATTCTAAATTGTCTGTATGTGTGAATGTGATCATGAATGGTTGTCTATCTGTGTCAGTTACTGAACAGGCCAATCCCAGTGTTTGCGGGCTGCATTAATATGACATGCAAGGTTATGTCAGGTTACAACTGAATAACATTACATTTAAGGGTTTCAGAGGGGTTTACAGTCACGATGTACCCTACTTACAGCATAGATTTTCCATTAATGCAAAAAAATAAAAATAAAAATTATAAACAAACAGCAAAGAAAGAAAACCTTTGGATGTGGTGACAATGAAAGAGCAGAGAAATATATGTAATTGGTGAGAACAAAATACAAGACACGCCTTCCAATATAATTTAGCCCACTACAATGCAGATACCATAGCTCGAAAGAAGATACACATATAGTCAAACAAAATTATGATTTACAGTGTCTCCGAAAATCCAAATTGCATGCGATTTGTAAAAGAAGAATTCCTGACAGAACTGTTGTCTTGAATTACATTATTTTACATGTGTATATTACCATGAAGTACCGTTGTAATATGAACTTACTGAAGGTAGGACTGCCAGTTGACCTGATTGGCCCGAACCTCAGCTGCTTTTGCAGCAATGATGTTGGTTGGGACCGCAGCGTCCACAGCCCCGCGAATATCCATGTTGTATTAAATCCCTTACAGTATATGTCCGGATAGAGATCCAGCACCACCTTATGAGAAACAGATTCAAATTCAGTACAGTGACACCCCCCCTCCCCCCTTTCTTACCTACAAGCTGGAAAGTTGGAGAACCAAGAACAGAAACTACAACGCCTGGGTTTATGCTGTACTTGTTAATACTCAGTTAAGATGCTGTAATAGCTAACAGGGCTCGATATCTATTTATAAAGCTCTTAAGCGAGGGCGAAAGCTATTTTATAGCGTTATTCTTTCTTCGTGTGTGGATATATTAAACGTTTTCGTGCAGTTTTATTGTTTTAATTTAAATGGCTAAACGGAAAAACAAAACCAGCAGCAGCAGGTCAAGCTAGGCAACTAGCTTGCCCAATGTCACATCAAGTCATACATTTGTCTTCCTGAGAGCTGTGATAAAACAACTTATGACATAGCTTTTGGCACCAAGCTGTGCCTAAACTGTAGCCTAACACGGTTTGTACAAACAAATATGTCATTTATTAACGTCAAAGGCGACGCAAACATCGTTAGCTCAGAGCTAACCGATTGCAAAACAAGCTAAGAATGCTAAGATAAGCTAGCTGTGCTAATATAGCTTCAAAGCAATTCTGTAAAAAGCCCACATTATAACAGCTACACCGGAAGCAAGATTCAGAAACACACTTTTTGCCCGCTAAAAACTTAATCGATGCGTCAACGAACAACAGAGTATAAACTCGGTTAAATTTCTTACCCAGCTTCTGAGCTATATGAATGAACAGCTGACTGACTACAACACAGCGTCACGATCCGTCATGTGACAGTCAGTCAGTCACATGCACGCACTTCAGTGTGAAGTGCGGTCTTCAGAGCGGAAGAGGGTCAGCTTTTGTATTTTTGGATTACCACATCACCTTAGTGTAACAGTTAGGGAGAACAAGATGTAAATAAATGCCAAATAAGAATTACCTATAAAAAACGAATACAGAAATCCAGAAAGTAGCTTTGTGTTTAATGCATACGTACATTAACTACTAACTACTACTATTAACTACTTTTCTTCCTACTTTATATATTTGTTGTAAGGCAGTACTCGGGGGAAAAAATTATACTTTCTTTCTTACTGCGGTCGAAAGATGTAAATTTCTTTTTAGATTAGGAGTTTGTATTGAGACATATAGTGAGTTCTTTTTTTAATTTCCAAATTCAGCATATGTAAAGTATTTTAAATTACTTTCTCCCCAGTCATTATCATCAGTAATGTACTACCTACTTAATTACTTACCATTAATGCAACACTAACAACCCAGTAACATATGATACACTTTTGTTTTTCCTTATTGCAGTTTTGACTTAAGTGAGAAGTGGAGATTTGCACTGAAGGGAGGACCAATGAAAGTCAGTAGACAAAAGACAAAATGCATGTGTGCGAATCAGAGGGAGAAGAAAGAGAAGAAAGTTCAACATGCAAGGCGTATGGGAAATTAGATGAGGTAAATATTTGGGATCAACCATCCAAGTAAGTGCACGAGACAGGTGAAGAAGCATCTCTAGGCAAGGTGGAATGGGTGGAGATGAGTGGCAGAAGTGATTTATGACAAAAGGACAGCACCAAGAGTGTAAAGCAAGGTTTAAAAGTTGGTAGTGAGACTTGATAAGATGTAAGGTTTGGAGACAGATTTCCAATGGGAATGACCAGGATGGACACGAATAGAAATGAACACATTAGGGAGTCAGCTCAGGTTAAGTGGTTTGGAGACAAGGGTCAGGAGGCCAAGATGAGATGTTTTGCATGTTTGGACATGTGCTAAGGATGGATAGTGAATACACTGGACAAAGGATCCTGAATATGGAGCTGCCAGGCAGGAAGAAAAGAGGAAGACCACAGTAATGATTCATGGGCATAATCAAGTAGGACATGCAGGGATGGGCTCATAGAGGACGATGCTAGGGATAGGGTGAGATGGAGGCAGATGATCTGCTGTGGCAACCCCTTAACAGAGCAGAAGAAGAAGAAGACTTAAGTGTTATTATTAATGCACAACTTTCACTTTTAAAATACCATTAGTTACTCACAGTTAAGCAAATCCTGATCTTTACAGTAAAGATAAAATATTTCATTTAATATTCTTGCATATTGGTTTTAAATTACAAATGTCAACCCACTGCCATTTACCATGTGTTGATATGGGCCACTTAAAGAGTTTATTGTTCATTGCTTGAGCATGTTTTTTATGGCGTGGTCTGCTGGGGCGGCAGCATCTCTGCTGGGGACAGGAAGAGACTGAACAGGGTGATCCGAAGGGCCAGCTCTGTTCTAGGATGCCCTCTGGACCCAGTGGAGGTGGTGAGTGACAGGAGAACGGCGGCTAAGCTGTCATCCCTGTTGGACAACATCTCCCACCCCATGCAGCAGACTGTGACAGCACTGAGCAGCTCCTTCAGTGGGAGACTGCGGCACCCACGGTGTGGGACGGAGAGATTTTGCAGGTCTTTCCTCCCCACTGCTGTCAGACTCCATAATAAAGACTTTAACTGATCAAGCACACACATCCATACATATGCAATAATACTAAGTGCAATAATCCTTTCTGTCATCGTTGTATTTTTACTCAGTTGTATATAGTATTTGTATTTGTATTCTATTTTTATCTTATTGTATATTTATTTTTATTTTATTCTACTGTATATAGTATTTTATCTTATTCTCTTCTGTACAGTTGTGTACTGTATTTATTCTTATTGTATTCTAATTTTTGCCTCATAACTTTTGCACTGTCCACTTCCTGCTGTGACAAAACAAATTTCCCACGTGTGGGACTAATAAAGGTTATCTTATCTTATCTTATCTTATCTTATCTTATGTTTTAACCTGTATTTCTTATTCAGTTTGCCATTGTATTGAGAGCTGTAGCCGAATTATTTATTCATTTATTCAAATTATTAACATATCAAGAAGATGTTCTATATCTGCCTATCTAAATAATTCAGGCACATGGTGGAAATTGGTGGCTCGTAAATAATTTATTACCCTAGTCAGTTGATAATATTTTGTCGTGGTTGCATTTATTACATTTCAGTTGACTAATGAAATCTAATAAACACAACCAAGACAAAGTTAAAAGCTTAAATATTAACACAAGAAAGTAGAATTTATAAATATAGACTGTAACATTTAAAATATTCCAGAGGATTGGAAATGAGAAGACACCAGCCAATCAATCACAATCAGCTTTGCTGTTGGCTGATGAGGTGTTTGAACTTTGTGGATTTGTGTGGATGACAGAGCACTAAAGTCAGATGAGAGCTCACACCAAACACGTTAGATCTGTGTTGATCCATGCATGTCTGTAATAAGCACACAAGTATGACACATCAGAATCTTCTCAGTAAAACCCCTAATAAAAAGAGGCTGGCACCACTGTTGCCAGCAGATTGTATGCGTGCATATCAATAGCGTTAGACTTATTTTTGCTAAATGTTTCTTCTACAAGGTCCATTTAACAATTTCCATTGGAATAGAACTCAACATTTACAATCACAAATGATTCCAGGTCTACCACTAGTCCCTTCACTGTCCATCTAACTCAGACACTAAGACCTCCAGGCTTAATCTGGCCTAAGCTGGTGAGACGCACTAAAGCACAGAGGAATCAGGATTGCATCCACTGGGGACATTGTCCTAATCCCCTTCTGCCCTCTCCCTTGTAAACACCGTTCTCTTCGTCAGGGTCGCTCATGCTTTTCCCCACCTCTCGCTCTCTCTGTTGCAATGTGCTACAGAACGGATGCCGGGACAACATAGAGATGAAAGGAGTGAAAAGTCTGGATTTCTTATGATCTCAAAGAGACTTGAGCCTCACGTGGTGAGTGAGGCCTCATGGTCGGAGCATGCCATATGCTAGAGCGGTGAGGCAGTGGGAGATCAGGCCCACGTCTACACTGCGGGGGATCAAACGCACTAGGGCCCTGATGTGGCAGCGGATACGGAGACTGGTCCGGGCCTGTCGGCATGGTGCGGGGTACCCAGTCAACTATAATGACCCAGACCGAGAGGAACAGGAGATGGTGTGCCTTGAGGTATGGATGTGTAGTTTTTGTTTGTTTTTTTCTATTGCTTTTTAAAATTATTATTTATTGTTATATATAGCACTAATACTAATTCTACTACTACCATTTTATTTGGAGCTAATTTTCATGGAACTCATGCAGTCTCTCTAATTAAGTAAACCTAAAACTCTATAACAATTTAATACATTTTCCTCTGAATATATTTTACAGATTTTTCAACATGCTTAGCAGTATGGTTCTTATGTAAGACAGCGCCAATAATCAACACAAGATATCTAAAAATTAACAGAATACTACTGTTGACTATTGTAATCCTCAGCAAATGAGACATCCTTCATGCTATCTTTTGTTGTTACGGCAACCAGATTGCTCTTGTAGCATCATCAGCTTTTTTTGCTTCATGCCAAACTTCTATTCAGGGATGCACTTCCTGTTTGAACGGAGCTTAAGAAGATTAAAAGATAGCGTGCCTTGAAATAGTGTGATACAAGTCATTAGAAATCTAAAAACCAAATCACATGGTCAGTCACACAAAAATGGCTGACAACCTGCATTAACATCTCAGTGCGATATTTAATAAGTAATGACCGAATCAGAGTGTTGTGGATACACTCACAGGCTTACAATGTGATTTTGCTTGGAGTTTGGCAACAGAATCATTCTCGGTAAAGGGATAAACAAAGATTTCCGATGGCTTTCTGTAGTAAGGAGAGTCGTGTTGCTATTCACAGTGGGGAAGGGATTGTAAGAGACATGTGAGGACAAGGGAGCTGTTTCCATAATGAGAAAGGAGTCAGTGGAGAACTTGTGGATGTTGACATCAATCTTAGAAAGCCATAAAAACCCTTCTCATGGTAGACAATGATAAAGCACTGAGTTACACATTTTCTATTAACATATACTGATGAGAGCAAGTAAGGAGTTATCTTGCCTTAGCAGATGCAGATAACTAACTTAAAAATCGGGGCTTTGTCAGTCTGTCACCGAGCTGCAGCAAACGTCTCAATCTGATTTCAAACCGTGGACACTGACGCGCAGGTTGAAACCTTCAGATCGCCAGGACACCCTGACGTATCTTCACGTCAGAATAACTCTGAGTCTACTAAGTCTATGCTCAGTCTGTCACAGTGAAGATCATTCCTGTGCAGCTTTTGATATCAGGCTATTAAAATGATCGACTATGGAGTTTATTTGATTTGTTTTGGATAATGAACTTCACCTTTGGCACATGGATACTTATTTTCTACCAAAAAATGGCTTGGCCCGTTGTTATCTTAGCAAGGTCCAAGGTCCAATGAGACCTCTTTCCATTTTGGTGGGTGGTTGTGACTGCTGGCGGACTCAAGCAGAGAATGATGCTTTCTGTGTTCACTAACTTTCTTGAGTCAAACTGAGCTACTGGTACACAGCACCGATCACTCTGTGTCCTTAGACACTTCAATTCAAAGAGCGAGAAAGAAAAGGGCCTTCCATTCCTCCTCCAGGTTCGGCAGAGATATAACAGACAGTGTTCATGGAGCAAGGCAACAGAATTGATTCGCAATACATGAAAGAATAACAACCTGAGCGAATGTTCCAGCAGCGTTCACATTAATGCAAATGAACAAAGATGTGAAATCAAATTAAAATGGAGAAGCCAAGACTGTGCTTACTTTCTGGCATTGGGAATAGACATACATATTCTATACAGCAATGCTTAAACAAGTTCCCTCCCAGTTTATTATTTTTATTTATGTTACAGTTATTTACAGTTACTTATTATTATGTTGTCCCATGGTGACCTCCCGTCTATGAGGATGCACACCATCCCCATATTAGTGAAAAATAAGTTCTTTAACCAAAATTCAAAACATCCATATAGACGAGAATGCATTTTAAAATGCTTTTCAGTGCTTTTCTGCAGTTGGCTTTTTCATAACAGGCATGAAAACCTTTTGTAATCGTGTTCATGTGCTTTTGTTTGTGAATTTTATACTTGCTTTTGACATTTGTTTGATATGTTGTATGGTTATAGGTTTTGCTTCAGGCTCATGTTTATTCATAGATTCCTTTGCATTTTATTTCATTGTGTGTAAATGCCACCTGCCAATAACCACAGATGAAAATAACCACATGGCTAAATCTGGCATAACTGCATGATGGGCATAAGTGGTCATGCAAAAGTACATTGTACCTTTGAAATAAACTTAAACATTAGCATATGAGAAATGAAATGTCTATGACTCGATTCAGCTCCAGAGATCAGCACAGGCTCTGAATGGACTGTAAAACTCAAAATTACAAACAAAATTTTCATGACATTTAAGAAAGCGGATCCAGTATTACAGGATGTTGCTGTGCACAAAGCTACAAAATTATTTGTCCTGCAAAGTATTAAAAAATTATCCTGAAACAAATTTATTTGCCTCTAAATAATTGTGCTGAACTGGATCCCTCTGTGACGTAGCTGTTACGTAGATAAAGTGATGTTAAATTTAAAAGCAAAAGAAGTGATGAATCTGTGACTCAGTTACAATAATTAGCAAAACTGATTTGGCATGATTAAACTGAGTCTGACATTTAGAGTGCAAACAGCAATTTGATCAACACACTTCAGGGGAACAGAACAATTCATTACAAAACAACAACAAAAAAGCAAAAATGGCAAGTTAGATTCAAAGAGAGATAAAATTATATTTGATTGATTGATTTGATTGAACAGCTTCTCACAGATACCATGCATGATCTCTTGAAGTGTTTAAGTTGGTAACCATAGACCGTCTCCAGAACCTACCTGCATATTTAGCTCCAGTAATCAAATCTAAAGTTCATTCTGTCTCCCTTTAACCCACACAATGACTTGAATCACTTTAATCATCCACTGAAAGATTCTATTCATCTCGTCACACGGCTCTGTCGTCCTATTCTCCTTTGTGACCTTGTGTGTTCAGGCAAATTCCCACTTCT
Organism: Maylandia zebra; assembly: GCF_041146795.1. NCBI lineage: Eukaryota > Metazoa > Chordata > Actinopteri > Cichliformes > Cichlidae > Maylandia > Maylandia zebra. The sequence continues at coordinate 13,958,869 of NC_135184.1, forward strand.
GCTCGGCCTTGTGCCATCTGAGGAAGTGTGTGTGTGTGCGTTAAAGCATACACCCACATAAGCATCATTTATTGCTTGTGTGTATGTGCATGTGTCAATCTCACAGGGCTATCTGTGGGTCTAACATGAACACAAGGGGAGGTGTTAAATGAAGTGCTGTGGAGAAAGTCACATGATAACATCTTGGGGGTAATAAAGACGTGTCAGTGCTCTAAGTGCACCCCGGTTGAGCTCCGTCACAAAGTAAATAATGTGAGCAGGAAACAAATTCACTCTTTGCCCCCTTTTTTGATAAAATAACAGAACAGATGAATGTCTGTTTCCCAAGTGGAGCCACTGGCAGTGTCATAGAACAGTACTGGGTTTTTGCAGAAAGTGTAAGAACAGTTCTCCATGGAGTCTCCACACTCACATTTTGTACCACTTCTTATACCAGAGTGGAATTGGTGAGATTATTTTTTAGGGCACCAGGAGGCATCTTGACTGGCAACATGGCCCCAAAAGACACCGCACAAAAGCTCTGGTGTAAATTAAGAGGAATAAACTGGGTGTGTTACACTTTAGTTCTGCAGAAAAGACAGGTATTGTGGGCACAGTGCCACCTGGTGATAGTAAAAAAGCAATACATGGCCTATAGTCAAAGCAAAAGTGTCATTAATAGCATATAATGGATCACACTGAAGATGTATGAAAATATATTGTACTGCATAATTATACACTGTAATGCCTGTGCACATGTGTAAAATGATCAGGGAAAACCAAGTGAGAGCTCATAACACTCCAAAAAGCTTTCCATGTTGAAATCCATGGGCACACTTTAAGTCATCAGGATGTGGTGTCTTCCTATGTTGTAGATGGACGGAGCACATCGTGTTAGTGCCGTAGCTCAGTCAACCTCCAGGTGGCAGTGTTGTCTTTTAGAATAACACGGGTCGCAGGCCTGTGCTGTGGATTAAAACACGCAAGTCTGATAGATAATACTCTGTAAAGGAAAGGAAATTAAGGGGGAGGATAGAGGAGGAAATAGAAGCCTATTCACTTATATCCAAAAGAGACAATTCACATTGAAAGGATTTAGAGGTAGAAGTATTGCAACAGTATTCAAATATATAGTTTCGTCATCCCTCCCCTGTTTCTGGTTAAGCCTTTAAAGCGTTTAAACAAATATATTCTCCTGTGAGCGGATAAAACATACCGTATGCATCTGAATTTGTGCATGGCGTATCCATGCGTTGAAATATGAGCTCCGGGGTTTCTCTCACGACGTAATATCACACTAAACTTCACAAATGATTTAACATTAGTTGGCAAAGTCATGCCATCCTCCTGCAGGGTTTAGCTGAACGCAGTGGTGCACTTCATTAGCCGCTGAAGGTTTCAGCACCACAGACAGCGACTTCAAGCAAAGCCTCACTGGCGCAGTCACCCCGACTAAAAAGTGTTTTTTCCCCCCTGGTATTCTTGTTAAATATGTTGAGATTTTTTAATAGCAGTAGCGTTAAGTTTTAGGATGTTTTATTAATTTATTGTTTAGATACCTGGTACGAGTTTCTAATAAACTTGCCTCACGCAGTTATTCCTATAATGGTCTCTTACTGGAGTCTTTCAGTACCTGCTCAGCAAACCTGTGCCATACTGTAAGGTTTTATGCTCTTCGTCGGTCTACTACGAGCTTGAGAGAGGGCGCATGCGTACTGACTTGAAGCAGCCGGTTTGGGGGGGGGGGGGGGGGAGCCTTATGTGCCATCGGATGTAATCAAGGCAAAGAATTACCTCTTCTCGCTGTGCATACATGGTGAAATTGTAAGTACTGGTAGAAAAAGCGATGTATCGTTGCACTGACATGTTGTGAGCGGAGCGTTTGAGGCCGTTTCATGGGTATTTTTTTCTTTTTTCTTTAATGGCATGTAACTATCTAGCTGTACAGCGGGCTTTTAACGGGTCTAGGCAGTGTCTTTTCGGTGATTGTCCAGGGCGATGAAGCTCTACGGTTCTTCGTGGTGGCACTTCCCATTGATATGATTCGCGACTTGCTAATGCAATGGTTTCTGCTGTGAAATCGCCCAGGGGCCATTAAACCTCAGTGTCGTCCACGTTTATGCCGCTGTGAAGGAGAACAGCGGTTTATTTGGCATTATCATGATTTATTCTCTGAATTGATACGACCACCCCCCCACCTCCTCCTCCCCCCATTTCATCGTCTATGGCTGTTGAGTCGAAGCATAGCCTACTGCAATAGTGTCAGCTTTGAAGTACCCGAACACCTAACGCGTAAAATATGCCATTCGGCAAGGCGCACGAAATCTGCAGCTGAAGCCAGCTCCGAATCTGAGTGAGAACACGGATCCATTTTAGAAATGACCTAACGGTATTGTATTCTCTGAAGGATGTGATAGAGCGATACTGCGGTTATAGATTTGCAAGCTGCGCCTTCAGCCCTCCCCGCCACCCGTGGACCAAATCTCTAGACATTTTTTAAGCATCATTTCTTGTGTCAGGTAGTGGCCGGATGATGCCGACAGCTTTGTTACATAAATGATCTGACAGGATTTGGCAGTGCCTGACCTGATGATGACACATTTGTTAAAATCAGACAAGAAGTCATTCTCTGAGCATAGCCTGTCTGTAGTCTATAGGCCTACACACCAAGGGGATTCTGATGAATACACTACAGACCTATAGTCACAGTAATTACTCATGTACATGATAAATGTAGCCCAGAGGTTCATGACAATCTGAGCTTGTCAACTACAAATCCCTCCCCACTCCCCCTGAAAAAAGGCAAATATTTTCAATATTTGCAAGTGTATTTAATTTATTGCTCCACTTGGATTCAGTGAGCATTGTAAATCTTTTAATGTGGTGCTTTTACAACAAGGCGTTCACAAATTTTACATGTTGGATTACAGATATCGAACCTATGGTCTAAAATCCATTCTCTGTTTTTTTGGAGTGTGTGAGAGAGCACACAGCCAGTTTGAGATTAGAAAGACTGAAATGTTCTTGGCGGGTGCGTATTTGGCAGCAGGCAAAACAAAATCAGCAAAGTGTTACTCCATACTTGTTTCCTCAAAACAGCATTCCTTTGCAGCGAGACCTCTGGGGATGCTGGCACATGCTTCGACCAGAAAGCATCAGCAGCCCATCTAAGAAACAGATTGGTGTCAACCTGTGAGGCAAATCTAAATAAATTTGATGAAGCTGTCCTGGTGAAAGTACCAGGGGGAAAAATAGACTCGTGATCAGGATTTCACACTATCATCAGCTCTACTGTCAGAACACCCAGTGATGCCCTTACTACCCTTGTTACCCTGGGACTGATTTGTATCACATGAATGCATTGCAGGCCAAGAGATTTTTCTTACAAGACAAAATCTCTGTTGAATACTATTTCTGACATGAACAGTCTGAACTCAGCGCCTCCCTCTCCCCTCCCCTCTGTCTATAGCCCATGGGATCAGAGCGGATGGAGATGCGAAAGAGGCAGATGTCGGTGCAGCAGGAGTCGGCAGCGGGGGGAACTGCACCGGCCCAGCAGGACCAGCCGGGCCAGGCTAACCCACGGGGCTCGAATGCATGCTGCTTCTGCTGGTGTTGCTGCTGTAGCTGTTCCTGGTAGGTGTTTCCCCAACTGAGAAATCACCAATTGTGGCACAAACATGGCCGACATTATTGCACACAAGGCAGGACGCTCTCAGCTACCGTGTCTCAACCGCAGGATTCAGCTTGTGCTTCATGGGCTTGACATTTTTTTCTTTTTTTTTTGCGAATCTGTATCTAGCAGCACCGTGACAACAACGAACTAAAGATCATGCAGGGAGTGCATCTGCTGGGACCATTTCACAGTTTTAATAAGCCCATTAATTGTCTTGATTTCTGTAGTGTTACTGGAAATTTAGAGTTGGAGTTGGAGTAAAAATCAAAGTAGTTGGCAAATATATATTTGACTCTGTAATTTTCTGTAATTGAGTACAGTACAGGAGCATATTTAAACGATACTGACATATGGCTAAAGTTGCAAGAAACTTTTAAACTTACAACTGAACCTCAAATATTTTGGGGGGAAAACAAACTTTTTTTTTGTGAGGCTGTTTAACCTTTTTCTGATAGGACAGTGGCCTCAGGGTGGATTCAAACCCAGGTGTTCTGGATTAGTTTTACAGTATACGCGTCTCCTGCTTAACCCACTGAGATAAATCTGCACCCCTATTTGGAAACACCATTAAATGAACTATTTTCATTATATAAGAGACAGTTTGCAAAAGCACCGCCATGCTGGCTTTGATTTAGAACCCAGGAGTGGACAGCCCACGAGAGGCGTTTGTCCAGTCAGTTTCCGCTTGGTGTTTGTGCCGTTGTAGGAGGCTAGGAGGGAGCTCATCTGTCAATCATTTATCATGACACTATTTAGTTGCTGCCCATGAAGCGTCCAGTACTTGGAAAGCAGTTGCAATGCTTCATGTCCAAAGATATCAGTGCAGCCACGTAACATCGAGCACACTCACACGATTTAATAAACGGCGGTTAAATGTGTACATACAGAGAGAGTGCATACAGCAAATTACAAAGTAGGTTTTCAAGCAAAAATGACAATTATTGGTCTCAGCTTCTTCTCATTATAGTTAACTTTACATGTTTGTGATCACGGCTGTTGGTTAAGTAAATCAAGCTACATGAATACACACTTTGGCCTAGAAGACACATTATGACGTGTCATACACAGTAGAAATAATCATTACTTGATTTCATACGCACATTCACTCTGCGTGGACTTGTGCATGACTTTAAAGGCCGAATATGTTGTACTACATTTAACTTGCACTTCATATAAATTATTGATGTATTTGTTTGATTAATAAATATACTAATAAAGAGCTTCTTTGTAAGCACACCTGCTAATAAAATGGAGGAAAGCTAAATGTATTCATAGTAACTGTAATAGTATAAAATTCTTATTTCGCACACCAAGTATGTTTATATGTCTGTGTTACCATTAGGAATGAAGATCGAGATGATAGGAACCGAAAGGCATCTTATGACGTCAAGGAAGGGACCACAGACTGTGAAGACTGGTCAGCTTATATCGCTGTACAAAAATGTGTTTTGATTTTTTTTTTGTAGTTAAATGCATCCTCTTGGCTAAAGGCACTCTCTCGCTTATTCTGCACAGTCCTAAGCCCACGTTGGAGGAGGTGCACTCATGGGGGCAGTCGTTTGACAAGCTGATGTGCTGTCCAGCGGGGAGAAACGCTTTTCGACAGTTCCTTCGCACTGAGTTCAGCGAGGAGAACATGCTTTTCTGGCTAGCCTGTGAGGAGTTCAGGAAAGAGACCAATAAGAGTATGATAGAGGAGAAGGCTCGGGTCATCTACGAAGACTACATCTCCATCCTATCGCCTAAAGAGGTCAGAGAGCTTTGATTTAATCGTTTTGCAAATATTAGCGACCTGTTCGAACAAATACTGAAAGTATGTGTGAGTGTGAGGGCGCATCTAGAACATCTAGAAACAGCAGCACACTCCTTACATATTGAGCTTTAAACATCTAGTGATATAAACTGTTAGTGTTAGGCAAAGGTTAGCCATTTCCCCCTGACTCCAGTCTTTGTGCAAAGCTAAGTTAACCAGTTCAAAGACTGTATATAAAAGATGGATGCAGCCTTTGGCTCTGAGTGGCTAAGAATGAAAAAATGACCCTGTTTCTTTCTTCCTGTTTGGGCACTTTCTTAATGGACTTCCACTCTTAATCACTAGTTTAGATTCTTTTTGTTATACAGCATGGTGTTCATTTTGTAACTTATTGTCCCCTTGGGGAAAATATCAGTACAGAGAATACAGAACAATAAGCCACTACTGCATGATTGTAAAGGTTTCTTGGTTTTACTGGTGTGATCCATGCCTTGAATAAGCCTGCTAGATGGTGACAGCTGCTAGATGGTGACAGCCAAAATGCTCCACTGGAGGCTTCAGTGAGTGACTGCACAGAGCCCTGGTCCATCTTTTCTTTACAGTCTATTAGCTTTCAGGTCGTCATCAAATTTTCAGTCGTGAAGCAAACAGTGACATTTCTCAAGGTTTTGTCGCACAAAAAGAGCACACGCTGTTCTTCCCTAACGGGCTATTCTCTCGACTCCCAGGTGAGCCTCGACTCCCGTGTGCGCGAGACGATTAACAGGAACATGCAGGAGCCCACATCGCACACCTTTGACGATGCCCAGCTGCAGATCTACACACTAATGCAAAGAGACTCGTATCCCCGCTACATGAACTCCCCAGCCTACAAAAACCTGCTCAACACCCTGTCAGAGCAGTCCCCTGAATCTTAGGGTGGTGATGACCTGTGATCTTTTAACTCTCTTTACCCCTCTCCCAGACCTTACCCCCCTTTTTTAAATTTTTTTCTTTGTATGTTCAGTGTAGGATTACATGAATCAGGCCTCGGGCCTGTCCCCTCCCAGGGATCTCAGCGCTATTGTGATCTGCACCTGACTGAAGACACTCAGGTCTTAAAATCTCCCGAGGGCTTGACATCACAAGTACTGCTACAGATCAACAAAGCAAAACACTCCAAAGGAATATGAATACATTTTAATTCTTTTGTTTTTCTTTTTCTTTCTTTTGATAGAAATAATCTATTTTATTTGTGTTCAGAGTTTTTTATGGTCTGTTGTTTTTTGTATGATCGTTTGGGGGGAAAATGATTCCTACTGTAGACTATATATTTATGAGTTTGTAAATAGTAAAAATGGAATTGTGGGTATTTTATGTGGAAACGCCTGGTTCTATTTCCTGCGTACAAAAATCAAAGCTCAAGTCAAAGGCTACACGTTAGCTCTACTTGCAGGCAGCTTTGTGGGGTACTGTACTGATTTTACCTTGTTTTCACCCCGTTTGGTCCCCTAACCTCACACTTCAGTACCTGTGACAGCGACTTGGCAACTCCAGTTCATGTAGAACCTGTGCGTGATTGAGAAATACTGTAAGCGTGGTGATCAGTGAAGTAACAGAAAGTGACAACAGCTCTTGTCACGGCGTGCAATTCGTTTCCTTAAGAAACTCAAATCAACGATGGAAGGGTGTTTTAACTTTTGTTACTTGAGCTTAACCACAAAAGATTGCCTGTCTAAGATGTTTATTTGAATTCAAGTGTTATTCACTGCACACCTCATAGGTTTATTATAGTTTTACAAGTGTGACATAAGTAATTCTATTTACCAGATGAAGTATTTTTTATTTATTGATGTATACAAACAATACAGAAAAACAAGTACAAATCATATTTAAAGTCCTGTGATGGACCAAACTCTACTAAGCTGTCAAAAGAACTTTAAATAATGTTATTTTTAAAGAGTATATGGCTCTGTTTTATAGGTCTGTAATTTCCTAATAACGTTCCAGAAGGTTTCCTTGAAGGTACTCTAATTTGAGACTAAATATAAGGAAAATTATTCCATCATTTAAACCCAAATAAATATGAATTCCTATTGTTGTAAGGCCTAAACAGCTGGAATGGAATCTGTTTTCACGCTGAGAGTAAGAAGATTTATGATGCTCTTAAGTTTTAAATCTAAAGCTTTTCATTCTCAATTTCCGCTTAAGTATTTGCTCGTATTTATTTGACTTTCTTCTCAGGCTAACTAGACTTTATTCAAAGTCATTTCTAGGGAACCTTCTGGAATACACTTTGAAATTACCAAAAAATCACTATTTAAGATTACATAGCTCGTCTATGATATATAATTTGACATGATTATCAGTGACAGTAGGTTTCCGGCCAGGTTAGCAGCAACACCAAAGCTACCATGTAAACTGTGCTCATACGTTTTATCGAGAGTGTTTCACTGAGTAAAATTGGAGTTGCCAAGTGTTTAATACTTTTATGTACTCTAATAGTTTTAGTTGAATTACTTTGTTGCCTCACAAACGTGTCACTCAAAGACAAGATCCTCACATGGGGAAGTGCCTTGACATTCAGTTTTACGACATCTTTCTCATGGGCAGCAGTTACTTTCAAACGCTTGCCATAAGCGTGGTTACTGGAGCGTGAAGTCAGTTTACTGGAAATTGTCCCTTTCATTGGCCAAAATATTAAGTGTTTTGTCTTGATTTCTTAGTCGTGACTACATCTGTTCACTTTGGTAGGGCAGAGGCTGACGACAGCACATGTCAAACAAAGATTGGCGGACAGGCCGGTTGATCTGAACTTCTTACCAACCTGCGTGCAATCTGAGTTGATGGGTTCACTGCGCGGATCAACCTCAAAACACAACCTAAGCCAGTGGTTTGGAGTGATGCCTATAAATGTTTCTTTCTTTTCTGTTTACTATATGAAATGTGTTATTTTGCGCTGAGTTTACTGAAGAATACATTTAAAAAAAAAAATACGAATAATGTGAATGTTTACAGTAAATGGTTGATTTTTTTTTTTTTTCTGCTACTCTTTGAGAAAATAATGACTTGTGGGCATTTCGATTAAGATAAAATAAAGCACAATAATTTTACTGACTCTGGAATGATTTAATCAGCAAACTGCATGACACCAATATCAGTAAAATGTGTCAGGAAACGACTTTAATAATGTCCTAACAGCAAATTCAACCAACTCGGTTCACTGATAGGAATGGAAGAATTCTTTCAGTACATCTGCCCCTGTGTAAGTTTGAGCAGTTTAAATTCATGATTCTTTTAAAAATAACGCAGATCAGGTGAAATCCTAATTAAGAACATTTAAAATCAAAAGTAATGAATTCTGTGAACTCCTTGAAATACACGGTAACGTTCACATGAGCACAACATGTCAATTAGAATTAAACAAAAACACTTTAATTTAAGTGCGCAGAGGATTGTAGCAATATGCAGTTACTTGTGTACCACACTATTTTGAAATGCTTTATAAACTTTGAAAAGTTCATACTCTTTCACAGTACTGTGCAAAGGTCTTGAGCCGCATCTTCAGACAGTATAATATTTTTTTTTTTCCTGAAGGTCTTTTAAAGTTTATCTTTGAGAATTAGCTGCTTTTATCTTTTAAGTTTTTGTTTTGTTTGTTTGTCAAGCCACTTAACCCTGATCTGTGAAACATAAAAGCAAGAGATGAACCAGTGTTGTGTTGTTGTGTCTACACATAACAGACAACCTAGCATAGAACCAATTTTAAATTCTATATTTAGGTACAAAGGTAACATAGTTTGACAGGTACAAACACTCTGTTAAACCCATTTAATTAAATAAATAAGATAAATTCTACTTAACTCACACATTGACAGTTTGATTTAAAATTCATTGTCTAAAATTTTATGGACCTAATTGTAACTATATAGGAATATTTTGCTGTGTCTGAATTTTATACAGGGAGCTTCTTTCATAAAAATGGTCATCGAATTCACAATAAAAAAAAAAAGTTGTTTCGTCAAAGGTTCAATTAAAAAATAAATAAGAACGTGAGATAAAACATATAGAGAAGTGTAATGTCTACCACCAGGCCTTCCTCAGTTTTAGCCCTTTTCAGTGAATAAAAAAATCTTAATCTTGTATTACTGTTCACTTTATGTGGTGGTGAAGCAGCAGAACAGCCCATCAACATAAAGTGGTTGCACCTGGCTATTTAAAATAAAAAAAAAAAAAAATCCTGGAGGAAGCCGAAAACAATTGGTGCATCTTCCCTTCTCCAGCCAACGATATTATCCTGTCCCTGGATGGATTAATATGCATACATCAGCATTCGCTTTGATGTGATGAATATTCCATCAATTACAAATGTATACTCTGTAACACACACACACACAGAAGATGTCTGTTCTCTCAGATCCGACCTGCTTAGTATAATTTTAAAGATTTAAATAACCAGAAGAGACTGAAAACCCATCATAAAAGACAGCTAATGAAAAGCAGCTCTTTTTAATCAAATGGATTACACTTTATTGGGAAATTAAATAAAACAATGCAATGTTGTGAGGGGGAAGCAAAACAACATTGTCCAAAGTGTTAAAACTACATATAAAAAATGCAGATAAAAGAGCATGATAAGATCCATCGCATATATCTGACGGTGAGAAACAACTAATAACGCTAGTAAAATAATTTTTAGGGGAAGGACTTGAGGGAACCAACAATGAGCTCAATCTATTAACAAGATATTTACTTAAACAATAACCGCAGTGGCATCTTTGTATGGCATGTTGTGTACCATGTACCACAGAATAGAAAGCTCCAATCTGTTGCAGATAGACAGAATCTGGTCCAGGAATTTTGCTACTTGTAGGAGTGCCGTGGATGATGCCGCAGATTCAGCAGAACTAGAACAAAAAAAATTTATTATAATAAAAATGATCAAATAAAAAAAAAATCAAAAAAATCATGGGATAGGATTTTTTGTTGTTGCAACACTGATCTTCAAGTTACAACCAAGTAGATAGAAGGCAGAGTCATGAGTCTTCTTCTTGGCCATGGCATTTGTTTATTTAAAAAATAAATTAAAAAATAAATAAATAAACAGAGCAGAGGGCACCATACGCATACCTTTAGAGCAACAAATTGCAATAAAAGCAACAACAGCTTCACACACCAGATATGTGTGCACTGTGTATTTAGTCACTATCACACATTCAATTAACATACACGTTGAGCAAGTGCGGTCTTTGCAGACCCTGCAGTCATGGAAAATCTATTCCCATGGATGGTCGGCTGATAATCTGACCTCTACAAACAGGCCCTTTTAGATTTTAATCAACATGAGCCTGAATGTGGCATCAATTAGCCGTTTTTCCTGACAAACAGATAAATGCTTTCTTTAATCATTTCGAACTGGCTAACATAATAAAATGTCTTTCATCTCCTTTCTTTTAAAGGAAAAATATCAATATAATTTGAGACCAAGAACTTGGGAAGACTTAATTACTAGTATACCCCAAACCTGTATTACATTAATAACATAAGCAGGACTGAGGCTTAAAAGTGTAAATTTGAAAATAAATGTTTTGCTAATTTAACACCAAAAGACAGCTACTCTGTTTCCGTGACCCAAAAGATGGAACAAAACAAACAAAATATTGACATCAGCATTACGCATCTGCCAAACTGTATCTTTAACCATTTGACTGGTTCCACAACTGGTACATCTCTGCTGTAAACGAGCTTAGTGCACTATCTAAACTTCTATCGCTGAAGTTTAAGTCTGATGGATGATGGAAGTCTACAGGCTAATGCATTCCAAGACTGACTCAACAAAACCTGCATTAGGGCACATACCTTCCATCTATTTCCACATTCATTGCAGAAGACAAACGTGGTCATTGGCTCATCAGCACTACGAGTTTGAACCTGGGAAAGAAAACGGAAAAAGAAAGTCACTTAAAATCATAGACTACTAAATCAGCGTATGCTCTATCAATACCAATATACATGGCTTTATCAGATTTCACATTGTCTGAACAAATTAAATAACTACAACCTCCACAAAGACCTCTATAGGCAGCCTGCATATCCATACCTGTGTGTAGGTGCAGCTCTTTCCCTTGCATTTGCCGCAGGTGAACAGATCAGTCTGAGTGCCCCCAGTGGTGGCCATCTGGTGGTCCCTGACAGCCTCTTTGGTCAAATTCTTCCTCATTTCCTTCAGCTCATCACTGGCCATTTCCTACAGCGGTGGAAAAAATAAGTAAGTAAGTCAGTCAGTCAGTCAGTCAGTCAGTCAGTCAGTCAGTCAGTCAGTCAGTCAGTCAGTCAGTCAGTCAGTCAGTCAGTCAGTCAGTCAGTCAGTCAGTCAGTCAGTCAGAAAGAAAGAAAGAAAGAAAGAAAGAAAGAAAGAAAGAAAGAAAGAAAGAAAGAAAGAAAGAAAGAAAGAAAGAAGTGTTTAAGTAAACTAAATCTGCTATCGTGAGAGAGCGAAATATATAATTAGTGACAATTACTAAGGGCACTGTTTGTCTCTTGAGATTGTGCCATCAACAGCTCACACACCTCTGCGGTCATCTTAGCCATCCGCTCAGGGGTTACGCTCCCGCACAGCACGGTCCTCCTTAAATTCGGGTTCTTCATATCCTTCAGATTTGAGATTCGGCTCCTCACGCGGTTCTTATATTTCATGTCTGTGTTCTTAAACTCTTGGAAGATGCGTAATTGCAGGTCAAAGAATTCAACTTCACCAATGAATTTATATAATAACAACAAAAAGAAATCCCTGGCCTTTCAGGTGGCTTAGTGCTGATGCTTCTAGTCGATTATTAGAGTGGTTAATGTAGTCATTTATCAAGCATGCCTACCGTTCTTTGTTTTAGGTTCTCCAGTGTCTCTTTATTTGTGTAACACGCTATAATTAAAGGGTGCTAGTGTTCAGACAAAACAAGTGATTCAAAAGATGAAAGGCACAATGTGCTCATTTATATCACCAGCACCAAAATACACAACAGACACTGAGAAGACAGTAGCTATATCCAGAACATTATGAAATAACAAAACTCTGCCTCTAAAGAGTTCAATCAGAGGGCAGAGATAGCTCAGTAGGTAGCGTGGTCACCCCATAATCGGAAGGTTGGGGGTTCAAATCCACCGAACAGCTACCCTGAGGTACCCCTGAGCAAGGTACTGTCCCTACACAGTGTTCCCCGGACACCTGATTAGTAATTTCCCCACGGGGATCAATAAAGTATACATTATTATAATGTAAAGGATATATTCTTCAATCTGTGCTCCAAGTTCGTCACAATCAGCACCAATAGCGATATAATCATCTGTAAAGGAAAAAGTATCAGGCAGTGGACAAAAACAAAGAGTAAGAAAACACAATTACAGATAAGTGCTTTGGAAAGTTTGTGATATTAACGTTTCAGATTACCTCCAGTCTGCAGAGCGCTTGCTAGCATCTCTCTACACTTAAGCCTGATGGAGTCAGAGGTACTCGGGGCACGAGGAAAGGTGTTGATTAATGTGTTGGGAGCAACTTCACTGGGTTCACTCTTGCTGCTGGAATTGCTGCTGGAGCTGCTATGGGAGCAATAAGAAGTGTCATAATCAGTTCTGAAGCAAAACACACTTAGAAGCAGAAGATATAGTAGGTGCTTTCAGCTGCTAACTTGTTTCCCAAGGACTCATCACAGTGGATGGATCTGAATGTCTGATGTGATGCTGACTTTACACCAGATGCCCTTCCTGAGGCAACTCTCCCATTTATCCAGGCTCAAGGCTTGAACTATGAGTACACTAGCTTAGCTGAGGCTTGGTTTATATCTTCTCCAACTCCTAAGTATGAAAGATGTATTCCAGGTGTACACTAAAATGGAGAGCATTGCTAAAAGCGTGCATGAGGAAAAAAAAGTTTTCCTTATTACCTTTCTTCTTTTGCCTCTGGGCTTCCTTGTGAAGGAGAGACGACAGGCGTTGATTGTTCTTTCCTCTTCTCCTCTGAAGCTTTATCTGCAGCTCCTGGCTCATCTGGAGAATGAGTGAGAAGAATTAAGAAGGCATCAGAATCAAGGAAGTGAGAGGTGAAGGGAAGGCCATTCCAGAAGCTTAATGTTAGCCTGCTTTATCCATCCCAAAACCAGTTATGATGTGTTTTTGGGTTCACTGTCCTGATGGAACACCCAACTGTGTCCAAGTTTCAACCATAAAGTTGTTGATTTGGGGTAAAGTTGCAAATTTTGGAGGCAGCTCTGCTTCATAATTATGCCATCAACTTTGTGCAACGTACCAGTAGCACTGACAGCAACTGTAGCATTATGCCCCAGAGCATAATGCCACTCCCACGATGTTGCTTGACAGTGTTCTTAGGCTTAAAAGCCTCACCTTTACTCCTCCATTCATACCTCGTCATTTTCGACAAGGTATTTGGTTTGTCGATGTGGGCAGCTGCAAATTTCAGTTGAGCTCGTGTTGTTTCAAGTTCGGAGCAGTTGCTTCTTTCTTTGTTCTCACCTTCTCAGTGGACTGAGATGGTGAGAACTTCTCTAAAACTTGCTTCACTGTCGAGTGAACACACTGGTGTTTCCAGCAGTTTCCAAGGCAGGCTTGAGGCTTGGTGGTTCTTATTTGAACTGATAATTTTAGAACCTGTTGTTGTTTAGAGGAGACCTTCCCAGCTGAATAAATCTACAAATCTCCTTCTTAGATCTTCACTGAATTCCTTGGAGTTAGTTTTGAGTATTGCAGAGTCTGATGAGTCCTGTAAAACAAATCATTTTTATGCTGGCAAAGACACACTACCAGTTGTAGTTATGAGCGTGCAATCAATCATGATCACTATAGGCCTTGTCAAATTAAAAAGACATTGCAGAAGCTTCAGCATGTTTTAAAAGATTTGAGTGTATGTATATATTTGAGGCTGTATTTGACCCGATGTGTTTTTACCCTATGTGGATGAAAGAAAATCCAAAATAAATTCAAACTTTTACACCCAATTTTTTTTGTTTTTGATTTTTCTCATTAAAAAAAAATAAGAAAAAGAAAAGTTCAAAGAAATTACTAAAAGCCCAAAATTACCATCACATTCATGCCCTTGACCACAAATGCAGCCAGCCATAAAACATAAGGAGCCTTTCACATCGGACGCAGCATGGGCTGCAATTACCGCTAACTAGAGCAAAGAATCCAAAATTTGTGTGGTTGTGTCATGTGGTTGAACTGGCGCAGCAGTAGGCTTCGTTTCTACTGGTCGTTCGCACAACCAACAGAAACATCACAGTGCGCTGCAGATGAAGATGACCATGGCATGCACAAGTACTGGCGCGCCTTGATTTTCGCAGCCGGAAATGAATGGGTTTCAGAGCACAGCACTGTGCGTGCCGCATCCAATGGGAAAGGGCCTTAAGGTGAGCAAGGGCAAAGGTATGCAATAAGAATGGAGGAATCAAGCCAGATTAAACAAAATTAATATTACATTGTAATTTCCCTTAAAGCGTAAACATAAGGCTGGGAAATGAGTGGCCTATGTATCAATAATCATTATGACATTCTAAACGGATAATAAACAAAAAACAGTGAAACTCAAAGAGAAATCCAGATTTAGGTATAGATCCAATTATAAAAGAAAAGACACATTCAATCCCCTGCTGCGGTATTGATTTCACTTTACAAACCACAAACTCTTTAGGCATTTAGAAAAATTATAAGTATTATGTCTATTTTACACCTCAATAAAAACATCTCTTCTCTCTAATCTTCTCTGGCTGATGCTTGTCTTTACTCAAATCTTCACTCAAACTGCTGGCTGCTGTTCATTTGTTTGTGCTGCTGAACAGCTCACTTACTCACAACTCCGTGGGTTGAGAATTGGTGTCAGCAATTTATAAAAAGAACAAGAGGACATTTTTGACAGCTGGTGTACCCGGCAGAGTGCAATGTGTTACAGTAAAAAACAAAAGGGGGGGGGGGAATTCAAAATTGGCTCGATTTCATGAAGATCGATAGGCGTTGATACAAGCATGCCTAACAGCTTTAGACATGCAAAAGATATCTCCAAGTACATTATAGAAGACAAAAATAATAATTACCCAAAAGCTTCTTCCATGACTTGATCAAGGATTTTGCAAGAGATGTAACCTCCTCATCTGTGCTTTGTTTACGGATGGCATTAACGGACATCCCGATTCTGGTAGACTGTGGAAAAGACATGGTGTCAGAGCATCTGGGTTTCGGCGCTGCCTGTGTCCAGGACAGAGCCAGAGAACATATGAGCAATGATACCTGCAGTAGCTCCAGAGTCATGGGGATACTGCGCAGCTCCTTCAAGAGATCCAAAGCTCCAGCCTGCAGAATAAAGCGGAGGGATGATCATTTAGACCATAACACACTTTTTGTTTTCTCTAAACTGATTACTCAGCTCTATCATCAACATGAGTAAGACCAGAGCTGTGTTTAGCCACAAGAAAACATAGTAAAACAAAAAAGGAAAATGTGGTGCTTCGAACATCCTGCTATGTTATGGAAGCTTGTGCTAATGGCAGCTCATTCAACACTCTGCACTGTCTCAGTAATATGGCAGGATCTATACACATGTTACCGCTGATACATTTGCACATCTGGCACAAACACCAAGAGCAAAAATTTGTTAACACCTTTTGGCCACTTTTAAATAAAAGACTAGTTAAAAGACAAATGTTGTTCAAACTGGCAGCTTCTTTGGATTCAATCTACTCCAGATTATACGTAATTTAGGAATCCTTAGATATGGAAGCTGAGCAGCAACAGTCTGAACAACTGATACTGGCCTTTCAGCCTCGTCTGCTTTTAAAAAGTAAGATGACACATCCAGGTTATTGTGACCAGTGTTTATCTTTTGGGTCACATCATCGGAGGTCCAGGTCTGCCGAGTAAAGCCACTGTGCCCCATTGGCTAAATTATTCTGATACCATTTAAAATGTAAGTTACATTAATGAAAAACGTATCCACCTATATGACTAACTGCAGTGCAAAGTTAATTATTCAGTCAACATTATTTTGGTGCTTCTGCAGCAATTGTGGTAACTGGTTTGACTGAGGAAGACACTGAGCAGATTGGCCTGCGCAGGTCAGACTTTGGGCACTACCCCTCATGTCTCTTTGAAATTAAATGTGTTAAATGTGGTAGGCAAGAGACAGGGCAGGACATCTGCTAAACGAAGACTGTAGCTAGATCTCCAGCTCTGCTAGAGTAATCTCATTGAAGCATGTGCAACAGATTGCCTTTATTATTATTACTAATAATAGTATTAATAATAGTAACACCAGAGGAACACTGTCCATTTACCATTTAAACAAACAAAAGCAAAGTGAAGGGGGGGGGGGTCATATTTTGGATTTAAGCCTGAAGTACTTATATTAAGCAGATAGAAAAATGTACAATTGCTTTGTCAGTGAACTGGGAAAAAACAGAATAATCATAATAATAATAATAGTAATAATAATAATAATAATCTTAATGGAAATCTATTTTCTTTGCATAACAAATGAGATATGTTATTGTTAAATAGTGGAAAAACTAATTTTATGGTATTTTACTCAAACAGAAACCAAAAATATGTAGAACATGCGTGTATCCAGAAAACAGTAGGGTTATGAATGGGGTAAGCTTTTACAAAATTTTGGAGGTTTCACACTCTAAATTTTAGGAGTCATAATAACAAATTGCTATTAACAAAATCATGTAATTGTGTTGGGTTATTTGTCAAAGACATTTTAATTTTATTTGATGTTATCCTACTTATTTTGAGAAATTACAGACTTTACAAAAGAAAGTTATACAAGCTACAAATTGGTCCAAGCTCAAAACCTTTTTTAGGGGTATAAACTTCTGAAGTTTACTGAATCTCACATTTTTTCAAATTCTCGTTTAACATAAAATGTAGTATTTAAACTCACTGACAGACTATATGAGCTTATCCCAATATACACTTCCTTTCGCACACACAACACACAAGAAAAACAGCTCTTGAGGAGAAACTCTGTATAGTAAGCATTTTTAATAATAGACCACCCCTCTAAATTTTAATTAAGCACAAGAGAAATCATACTATTTTCATGTGCCGTTGGATTAGTGTAATTATACTTCAGGATAGGGTCATTTTAAGGTATTTTCAGTGATCATGTACGCTGGGCATCGAACACGTATTCTGTCTATATTATCTGACGTTTAGGCTCCTATTTATAAGCTCTGTGCGGAGTACCATTTCACAATTGACTTGAAACTATGAAGCTAACTCTTTCCTTACACTATGATGGTAATCTCTTCCAATCTCCCGACTTTCATTTTTTGGGGGATTCTAGATTGTATGTTGGACTGTTACAGTCTTTTGATTACATTATCTTTTACACTTTAAGGTTCCGTTTATTAATCGAGGAAATAATCAGCAGATTAACGGATAATCATTAGCTGCAGCTTTGTTTATGTTTATGCAATGATGCTTGGACTACAGGAGCGGCAGCTTGGTAGCTAACAGTTAGCCAATTAGCTACTAAGAAACCTCCCCCAAACAAGCCCGAAAATGAAACCTAACCCGAAGGATAACAGAACAATATCACACTAATTTGTTTAACGATTTGATATTCAGTCATTAAATTAGCTAAAAGTGACCAGATCTAGAATTGTATTATTGCCTTGCGAGGCCATAAAGCTGACAGCGGTTAGTAGGATGCTACGTGGCTAAGTCCTAGCAACATAGAAACCTGCCATTCACATAAACAGACTCGCAGGGGAGCTTATTAGCGGCTAACCCATTAGTCATAACAACAGGTAGGTTAGCTTTGGAGCTAATTGCTGAGGGCAAGGACCGGAAAACCATCGTCAGCGGAACAACACAACAGTGCAGAATTTTTGTTGACAACTTTGGGGTTATTTAGCACACGTTGAGCCCGATCCTGACTGGATTTTCCAGTTAGCGCTCATGTTAGCTACACCATCAGTCAGATCGGCATTCATTCCCTCACACACATCTTACCCCGTTTTTCTTCTGCGCCATTTTATCGATCTTCTTCGCAATTCTGATGACCTCCTCTTCTTCCTTTTTGCCCATGGTGACCGAGCTGGTAAAGTCCAAATGAATTAGAACCAAGCCAGAAACTAAATTTGCCACAAAGACCACGCCACTGAACAGAAAGCAGCGGCAGTGACAGCTAGTCGGCGGACCGGGACCGCACACCGACCGCAGCAGACCTGACTAGTAGATGCACGATGAGCTCAAGGGAACTCAATCGACATGCAACCTTCTGGAAGCCTGATATCCCAGAACAGCTATCACCTAGACAATTTAATCAAAGAGGAGACTTTCCGAATACCGAGATAAAACTATATTTCATAACATCTGCCAATTTTATCTTCGTACAAAGCCTGGATTTTTTTTTAAATCAGCATGGCGACCTGTCGTTAGATAGCGCCAAAGTGCCATCCGGATCTAGGTTCACAATCGGAGACAATCCAACTTGACCAACAGCCTAAACACTCCGGCTTTATGTTTTCACAAAAACAGTCACTCACACAACAGGTTACTGTCCAGAACTTACACAATTCATAAGTTGTAATCGCTTTGTATTTTCTAGTTAGTTCTAGTTTTGTTTTTTGTTTGTTTTCTGTTTGTTTCGATGTATTGTTTTTGACGCAGTTCACTTCTTTCAGTTTCCAGAGCAGGTTTGCTCGTTTCAGTTTAGTTTTTATTGTGTAAAAATGTTTATAGTTTTAGTTCAGTTTAAAATAGTTTCAGGGTTAGTTTTAGTCCATCAATACGTCACTAGGCAAGATCTGGTAACATTTTCTTTTTACCAAACTAACAAATACTAAAACCTCTTATATTTCTCTATATTATTATTATTGTTATTATTAATATTATTATTATTTGCTAGTTTTCCAAATTTACAAACTAATTTCAATTAGTTTTAAGTGTTTTCAATTTTCCATTCTTTTTTATTTTAGTTAGTTAAATAGTTTTTTTTCAATAATAATAATAATAATAATAATAATAATAATAATAATAAGTAACTGACATATATATTACTGTATATTACTGGCATCAGAAACTCAGTTCAAGCTAAAAAACTAAAGTTACACAAGACAGCTGCCATTGTGCAGGAGGCAAGGTACACCCTGGACATGTTGCTAATCTATTGCAAAGCTATTGTGGAACCCGCCTAGGCTATATTTTTAACTAGACTTCATATTTTTGAGTTTCATTGCCCTGCTTTACCAGTGTGTAAGTTTACTGACTCATTGCATGTGTTCATATTTGGTCAACAAAGCTCATTCTAATAGATCAGAAAAGAAAGTTGGCATCTGACCTTTTGGATATAAAATGTAATGATGTTATCCTATTAGACATATGTGTGAAACCAGGTGAATTTGGCATTAAAAAAAAAAGCAGACAAAAAATCAGAAAGATCCAGCTTGTTCATCCTTAAGTGCAAGTATGTGTTTGTACAGATTCCTTCAAGGGATAGGATACAATATGAGGAATATTTTATTTAAAAGTTAGGAAAGGACTGAAATAAATAATTTACAGGAGAATGTGACAGATAGACAGGCATTATGAAGACCTTTGGCCACATCTGTCACCACTGCAGAGGGTTAAAACAATGTCACAGTTTGCTGGACTAAGTGGACATGCAGAGTGGTGGTGTCATGGCTTCATTGTAAGCTGTGGTTTGGGAGCTTAAGTTCATGTGAAAACACAGATGCTGCCATCTTGCCAAGCGGTTAAAATATACAATATCTATTAGATTTGCCCCAAGCAGTGGTGAATAATGTATTACTGAGTGTAATTAAAAGCCCATGAAAGAGCCCCTGTTTTTCTGAAGGAATTATTAGATGGACTTGGGCTTTTGAAGAAGGCACGACTGTTGTGTAGTTCAAACTTGTAACCTTTGAGGACCACAATCCAGGCCACAGTGATGGCAGACTGTTGATCTTACACAGTGATACGACTGACTTGCTAATTTGGATCTTTGTAATCCAAAGAGACCAGCATGTGACATTACCACCTAATGACTGAAGGTTAGGCAAACACTGCAAACACTCTGAATAATTTAACAGAGAAAGTGCAATACACTGGTAGCTACAGTACATACAATGTAGAGTATATAGCAAAGAGAGGTTAAATGCTAAAATTAGTGCTAAAAGCCATGTAGTTTGCAAGAGAAATGAGGTAATGAAAAATAATTGTACTTATTTACATTTATTTACACAAAAAATGTAATGGATTAATCCTGACGACTTACACATGTCCTTTCTTCACCACCACTGTCTCCATCTTCTAGGATGGTACACGTTAGCAGGAGATATGAATGCCTTTTATTCAGTCGGGGCCAATTAGGAATTGGCATACCGTATGGGAACTGTAGTACAGTGACACAGCTCTCGACTCCTGATGCATGTGCTCGAACATTAGCTTCTCTCCCAACGGCCAAAATTCAAAATCCACAACATGCATTTGGATGAATTGCCCCATCCAAGTGTAGATACAATACTACAGATTTCCCCACTTTCTTGTTTATGTACTAAAGCCCCGCTGCACAAACTGCATGAACTCTAAATACTGATGCATCATGTGTCCTGATGGTGGATTTTCAATACCTGCTGTGAGGTAAAAGTGCTCTCTAAAGACTTTATTCTACCTCACGCTGTCAGCAGCGTGCAAAATCTTTAACCTAATCCCTATTAGGCGAAGACCTCTCAAATCTGATTAGACAGACTGCTTGCAAATTAGAAATAGTCCAAGCCACCTGTGGTATCTGTTGGAAGAGGCAAACACTCACTAATATCATTTAAACTGGAAATCAGGAATATTTTCATTTCCCACCATCTTCTTCATTTATTTCTTATTCTGGTACTTACTAGACCCTTCTCTGAGTCACCCAATATTTATTACTTTGTCTTTAAGTGCAAATAAGGAAAAGGAGAGATGAGGTATTTATGGCCAATAAGGCTGAGAAAACCTTATCGCCGGTAAATATGGCCAATAAGATCATTTCTGTATTGTAAATGGAGATTTCCTACTGGAAATAATACAAAATAAGCTATTCGATAAATATATACATGTATATCCCACACTTTCTCTAATACAATAACATAATCATTTATTTACTTCCTTACAAATAAAAGCATTCTCTTCTAGTCCTCTGTGGTACACTCTCTACGTATTTTCGCGTTTTTGCTGCCTTATGTGCTGATTAAGTGTGAGCAAAGATTAGGCAAATTGGCCATGATGTTGCACGTCCTAAAATAGCCCTCGAACGCTGCTGAGAGGCTTTGACCAGCGCTCGGAGGAGCAACAGATACACGCTTTCTGTTGTTTTAGCTGTTATTATTAGGATAAAATGGGAACTATCCGGTAAGATTTTGTTTGTTTCATCTATCGGCATGTTTGCTTATCCAGTCAGTCATTTTAATGTGTTTCAAGTGGGTTGTCTGATCTAGTGTATGGGTGGGGTGTGAAGGGCCTGTGTTTACGTTCACTTTGACTTGCTGATCACACTGTTGTTTGTTTACTGTTTATAAGTTATAAGTTACAAGACATTATTCATCATCATTTCCATGCGATCTTTACTGTACACTAATATATGTATCTTCTATTGATGAGAGCAACAAAGGCTCTGAAGTACAAATGGTGCTCTTTCAATGTGTCTTTTTTTAAATTTTAGATAGTGTTTATATTGACTTATAATATACAAATGTTTATATTGTATTATCATATTAATATAATCTAAATAAAGTTGCCAGTTTATTGGGTACACTTAGCTAAATGTAATTCAGTCTAACTGTCCTGTATTAAATCCTGTATTTGTGGAGTTTTAGCATGTAGTTTATGACACTGAACTCTGTTGCAGTATAACCAGAGGTGTTTCTATTACTTTGTTCGCCTTACATTAAAGTTGAAAGGTTTTCTCTGTAATGGATTACAGAATTTGCTCAGGAAAAATGATTATATTCTGCAGCCCTCTTTATGTACATTTGCAGTCAGTTTAGTTTCACTCACGACAACTTAAATGTATCCTAAAACCTACACACTGAGAAAATTCTAAAGAAAATGGTTTGTGGTAGTTTGATATTCATTTATTTTATTTTTTCATTATATTTCACATAAACAGCTAATGTCCTTTGCACTAAGCCAAAAGTGCAGTTTCCCTATTACTATTGTATTATTTCTCTTATTGTCTATATTATAAGCAACTTTTATATATCTTGGTTTCATCAAATTAGAGAAAAAAAAGGATAAAAGCGACTTTGACTACACTGAAATGGCCTCTCTGTTCTCTTTTCAGTTCCCTCCAGACAGTATGAGCACTACACCTATCCAGGAACCCCCTACCCAGGGACTGTCCTCTGGGAGTGGGCAGACCTTACCCTCCCGACCCCTGCAGCTCTCGTCTGACCCTTCAGCTTCTAAAAGAGTATGTTTCTACAAAAGCGGTGACTATCAGTTTGGAGGGCATCGAATGGTCATCAATACCCGCACCTTTAAGACCTTAGATGCTCTACTGGATGTTCTTTCCAAGAAAGTGCCCCTGGCATTTGGAGTGAGGACTATCACCACACCCCGGGGGACTCACCTTGTTAAGGCATTAGATGACTTACATGATGGAGGTGCTTATGTGTGCTCTGACCAGAAACGTGTGAAGCCAATAAATCTGGATGAAGTGAACCGGCGGCAGGTACCTTGGAATACTACCAGACCGCTCAGTGCAGGGCGACGGCGGCGGCGTCAAGGACTCAGATTTGGTCAGTTTGGCAGCAAGAATGAAGCCATCAGGCCAGCAAAGGTCACTGAAAGGGTGGCAGTACGGACACCAAAGAGGCTTATGGTCATCAAGAACAGGGATCCAAGTGTTAAACGCACAATTGTTTTGCAGAGAAGAACAGCTCCAACATTTGATGCGTTGCTGGATTACCTATCGCAGATCCTGCAGTTCCCAGTGCTGAAACTCTACTCTACAGATGGAAGAAGAGTAAGTTCTCGATAAACTGAAAATAGGAATCATCACTAGTCCTGTGAAATGGGTAAAATTTCCAAAATAAATCTTTATGTCATCAGTGTTACATGTTACATGTTGCTATTTGTCCACGTTTTCAGTCTTTATCCTTTACAAACCAGATGTTTTTGCTAGTTTCTGAACAAAAGGGATGGAGGGATTTAAATATCTGAAATACTGGATTACTCATGAGTTTTACAGAGCACAGTTCATTCTACTGGAGCCACAGAGGTGTCTCCCTCCACCCACACCTTCCTCACCCACATTGTTAGATCAGGAGCTCAGCGAGGAAAAAAATCTGTCTAAAGGTGTGTGTTTGGATAGAAACAGATCGAGCTATGCACCTACTAGTATTGTTCTCAGATAGATACCGACAAATGTAGGGTGTTTTTCTTTTAAGTAAATGTAGCGCAGTTACATTTCATTTTAATCTCACTCTGCAATCAGTGAAAATAAATTTGTGCAATTGCCTCAGGATTGTAGGTGATTTCTAAAAGAAAGTTTTACGAGAAGAGAAAGGAGATAGAATTTGATGGTTCGAATATTTAACTATAACAGCCAAAAATAACACAAGCACATAGGCTTAGAACTTGGAAATGCATTTTTCATTGTCTATGTGGGTTTAAAAGGAGCAATGTTTTTGTGAATTTTAAATTGGCTCCCTGCTGTGTGAGACCTGTGTTTTCCACTTATTATACTTTCTATGTATAGCAGTAAGTATATTACTTTCTTTCCAAAGACACCTCAATCTATATTAAGCAAAGGTGTGTCTGCCTGGCACAAAACAAGGATGGAAAAAAAAAAAGCTACAGACAGACAGATATAAACAAATCTACAAAGTGGTTATCCACATCTTTTCAGTCTAATTACATGTTTAAGGTTGACTTTTTACTCTTGTGCTTGTGTTTGACGAAGCAACTTGGGCTTCTGCCAGACTTTTAAACCACGACACAAGGTCAGGCGATCAGCTGATCAGTGGAGTCTTCTCAGTTGTCACGCAATCGTAGATACTCAAACATCCGATTATTCCATAGACATTTAATGTACCAAATTAATTCTCTCAGTACCTTTGAGATGATGAGGATAAAGTCTTTTAGTTTAAATGTTTTTTTTTGTTTTGTTTTTTTAATTAAAGGATTATTTGCCAAGAAATATTTAAATTGAGTTACTCAGGTTTTGAAAATGAAAAATATACACACCACTGTGTGTCATTAGAGATTATTTTGATGTATCTGTTACAAATCCTGATTCATTTTGATGGTAAGAAAAAAAGAGTGAAAATTTTAGGCTTTTATTTTTAATGATCTTTGAGATATTTGTGTTCAAACATCGCCTCTGATGGCATGAAAATAGGTTGATGGTTCGCTTTTAAAAAAATTATATTTAACCTCCTAAGACCCGAACTTTTCCACGGCATGCATTTTAATTTCTCTTTCATATTTGGGCATATTGGGACCCGATGAATGTATAAACAAAGAATTACCAGATTTTTTTTTTAAACCTGATTTGTGTTTCTAAGAAAAATGAGAGCCACATATGAGGATATTCGTTTAAAATTTCAATAGAACAGTAGCAGTATAATGTCCTTGTAGGTGGATATCAGCAAAATTGAGTATTTTGGTCTAAATAATCCAAAATGTGATGTCCATATATGTGGACGCCAGGTCCTAGGAGATTAAAGCTAAAATTGTACAGGACTCGTTCTATATGTTTAACCTTTGTACCATAAAATTTGTGTAAAATATGCAAATCTGAGACGATCAAACAGAAGACCAGTGTTGATTTGAGAAGGAATGACGCAAAAATAAAAGAATCTAATTTTCGGCAGTTTTTAAGGGATATAAATTACAGACTAAAATTGTGTTATTCAAAAAAAAAGCTCAGAAGTGCATAATTTAGAATAGTCACATATAGAGTAAGTGATGCATTCATAAGATGAAGAAAATCTGCGGTTTCCCATGTTGAATGTCAATCTCATTTCTCCTCTTTTAGGTTGATGGTCTTGCTGCTATCATCTTGTGCTCTGGAGTTGTTGTGGCAGCGGGCAACGAGCCTTTCAGATTAGCAAACTATAGTTTTCACAGAACAGGCCAGATGGCACAGGCCATGTTCCTGGAAACTGCTGAACCATCAATGTTACAACCTAGAGCACGTAAGTGTTAGTTTACGCCACGGGGAAAAGGAAATATGTTATGTTTTGTTATTCTATTCAGTTACTCTCATACCTCTCTCATACGCTCTCTGTACGCAAGTTTGAATCTATACAATCTTTTCCTTGAAGTGTCAAATCTCTTAAAAAAGCACAGAGTAATCTCACGTTGTATCTTGTTTACTTTCATACCAAAACAATGGTATAAAATAAAAATGGTAGATTTTTTGTGGGTGTCCGGATTAATTTTCAAAAGAAAGATATGAGAGTGAAGCACATAAGCATGCTTATTATAATTTCTGCTATTCTATTCTTTGAAGCACTACTGCAAAATCTTTACGTGACCCAAGATCTTTTTTCTTTCTTTTTTGTCCCATCTCTTCTCCAAACATCTCTGAAAGCAGAGAATAAAAAGTCTTTCTCGAGCGGACGAGGATCAAGGAACTTCTCCGTGTCATCAGAGCGATATATTGTGAACCAGATAAACAAGTCTCAAAATGGCCACCTGCATCCCCACAATGGAGTACTTGAAGCAGAAGCCAATCAGCATCACACATCTATGGAGATGTCCGGAACTGGCAGGGAAGATAACGTGAATCAAACCTGCATCGTACCTCACGATGATGACATTGAAAAGTCTTTCCGCGTGAATCAAGATGGCAGCATGACTGTGGAGATGAAAGTTCGTCTGACCATTAAGGAGGAGGAGATGCTCCACTGGACAACCACACTCAGCCGCACCAGCCTTAGCAAGAGGGCAGCTTGTGCCTCAATTTCTGAGTCAGGCAACCGCTCCCCTGACTCGAACAATGTCATTCCCAAAGACTCCTCTAGTATCAGCGAGGAAGAAACGAAAGAGGAGAACTTTCCCTCCGCAGCTGGAGGCGTCGGCTTTAATGATGAGCGAACATGTGAAGGATACACTTCAACAGCTACGAGAAAAGCGAAAAAAAGTGTCAAACGCACTCCCACACCTGGTCCTCGACATGTTAATAAAAAGGCGTCTATTGAGAGTGTGAAGAGGGTCACAGAGTCAGGGGTGCAAGAGAGCATGCTGGGACATTATTCCTATGTGGAAAGGACAGCCGATGGCGAAACAACGGAGGGATACTGCCTTGTCAAACACAGCAGCAGCAGCAGCAATAGACCCATCCCAAAACCTCGCAAAACAGCATCCGCAGGAATGAGCAACAAATGCACCCCCTCCTCCATCAGGTCATCAGGAGTTGCTGAGGTCCTTCAGATACAGAATAATGGGATGGAGTTTAGAGAGACTGTGATGCATATTTATGAGACCCAAGGCTGCTATGACAACTATTTGGCGAATCAGGAATATAGTGTAGATGGCGTTCCTTTACATGGCTCCCCTCTGGCACCACAAAGTAAACAGTCGACTGACTCAGGGCCTCATTCATCGAGTAATGATTGTGATATAGATTGTAGCTGGCAGCCACCCACTGCTGACTCACTGCAAAGGCAGAAAGAGGAGATGCTATCACTGTCATCAGAGCCAGTATCTCTGACACATGAGAATACAAACAATCTGTCTTCACCGAGTGAAAACGAAACCAAGAGAAACCTTCAAATTCTAGAGAGAGTAAAACTAGACAACACTCCAAAAAGCACGACGAAGAAAAAGATGACTACGTCTGCCAGGAGCCAGAAGAGTTCAACTTCAACAAGTAACACGGATAAAAAACCGAAGGAAAGCCTAATCAGCCCCTCAAAAGATAGCAAGCATTCATCTGCTGACAAGCTAAGCAGTAAGGTCAGTGTGGGGAAAAGGAGTGTGAATTCTTCTGAAAGTGCTAGAAGTGGTCAAAAGAGTAAAGGAGCAGAAAAGAAAGCAGAAAGTCTCCAATCTAAGAAATCCAATAAAGGTGAAAAAACACCAACAAAGAGCTCAGCCTCATTACTTAGAACAGCACCACAGAGACAAAACACAAGCAAAGAAGCTGCTAGCGATATTGGCCACAATGTAAATACTCCAACTGGAAGGCCTCAAATGAAAAAGAACATGTCAGACATTTTGCAACCCAACAAATCTCTTACTAAAAAGACAACTAGCAAGCCAAAATCCATGCCTGAAAGCGGAATATCGCCAACAAAACCACTTGTTTCGATGCCTTCTCTCGATCCTTCACCCTCCGAGATCCACCAATATGTTGAGAACTGGTTGGAGAAAGTCACCCCAGACCAAGTGCCATATCCAGAGGAGGTGATCACAGAGGAAACACAATCTCGAACAAAGGTTATATTTCAGATAGGCGGAGATTCTGAATCAGATGAAAAAAATGAATGCCATAGTAATTTTGATGAAAATAACCCATCCTCCAATGATGTTATAAAGGGATCATCATCTTGTCTATCAGTTCCTCTTAGCCACCAAGAACTAACAACAGTACAAGGTTTAAGTGTTTCTATGCCAAATGTCAGAGCTGACCTTGAACATCAGGAGAACAGACTGAGGCCACACAAATCGGCAGAGGCCATCTGTCCAGCTGGCGACGAAACATCTTCATCATCTAACTTTTTGAGTCCCAAAGCAAAGATAAAGCCTGCCCTGCAACAACTCTGTTCATCCATTCAGTGCATCAGAAGAGCCTCTGACACCAACGTGGCATCCAACCTTGAAAAATCTAACAGCCTTCCCGATTTCCCGACACAAGTAGCCTCAGTGTTTGGCTCGTCGTGTAAAGCCTTTGTGTCATTCTTGTCAGTGATGACTCTGAGAGATCACCTCATAGACTCCACACCACGAGAGGATAAAATATCAAGAACCAAGTCAGAGGCGATGCTAATGATGGAGTCCCTGCAGAAGATTTCGGCCATCGAGGACGAGGAAGAGCAGAGAGCAAGTCTGACTGATTTGCAAAGCAGAGCATCTTCTCGTTTAAGACAGAGCTGGAAGGATTTCCAGATTCTGAGGGAAAGGCTTGAAAGTGAACCCCTTTCTCCCAAAGTGTCAGAAACGGAGTTTGCGCTCGATGTCGTCTCTGAAGGCGGTGATGCATTTGAGGAACAGCATTCGGGCATTGATGAGCTGATGGAGGAGCTGAGCATGCCGCAAGACCTCAGGGAACAGATCGCTTCGACAATCAGAACTTTTTACCCTGTGGAAGAGAGCCAGTGTGTAGAGACTGATCGAAACCAGTCAGACTCAGAGGAAGATTTAGAGCAATTTGTCCAGGACTGTAACGATGAAACAAAACAATCACTTGAGTCTGATAGTCGATGTGTAACTGAAGACACTCCTGATGCAGTTTATACCCAACAGGGACAAATAATAAGCAAGTCAGAGCAGCCTAGTGAAACCCAAGAATCACAGACAGAAAAAGAAGAGTTATTAAAAGACAAAGAAAATGAGACAAAAGAAGAAGAAAGTGGCAAAGAGGAACAATTAGAGGAGGAAAAAGAGGTAAAGATGAGGGAAGATGAAGATACAAAAGAGACAGAAGCTGATTGTTACACGACTGAAAAGGAAGATTGGGAAAGAGAGGAAGAGGAAGAAGAGGAGCAAGAAGCAAAATCAGGGGAAGTAAGTAGTGAAGAATCTATTGATAAAGAAGAGGGAGGGGCATATGAAGAGGAGGAGACAAAAGAAGAAGAAAGTAGAAAAGAGGAACAACTAGAGGAGAAAAGAGAGGTGAAGATTAAGGGGGATGGAGATACAGAAGATGAAAGTGAAGGGACTGAAAAGGAAGATGGAGAAAGGGAGGAAGACAGAGAAGAAGAGCCAGAGCAATCAGAATCAGACGAAGACAGTGGAGAGGGGTCTGTTGATAAGGAGGAAGCAGGGGTGGATGAAGAAGAGCAAGAGACAGATGGAGAGGAGGTGAAAAAAGAAGAAGAAAGTAGAGAACAGGAACAACTAGAGGAGAAAAGGGAGGTGAAGATTAAGGGGGGTGGAGATACAGAAGATGAAAGTGAAGGGACTGAAAAGGAAGATGGAGAAAGGGAGGAAGACAGAGAAGAAGAGCCAGAGCAATCAGACGAAGACAGCGGAGAGGGGTCTGTTGATAAGGAAGAAGCAGGGCTGGATGAAGAAGAGCAAGGGACAGATGAAGAGGAAACAACAGAGGAAGTAGATGAGGTGAACCAGCAATATAGAGATAGAACAGACACAGAGGCCGATAGTGAAGGGACTGAAAAAGAAAATAGGGGAAGAGGGGAAGATGGAGAAGAAAAGCCAGAGCAATCAGAATCAGAGGAAGTGAGTGATGAGCAATCTCTTGACAAGAAAGGAGCAGGGGCAGATGAAGAGGAGGAAGAGATGACACTGGATGAAAGAGAGCTGGGGGATGAATTAGGAGAAGGAGAGGAAGAAGAGGCTGATGAGACAGATGAAGATTTTATGAATGAGGACCCAACTCAGTATAGTGCTGAAGAAACAGATGAGAGAGAGGGTGCTGGGGAGACAGAGGAGGAAGAGAAGATAAATGAGAAGGTTTGCGAGGAAGGTGAGGAAAAAAGCAGTGATGGAGGGGAAAATGAGGAGAGGCATAAGGAGGAGAAAGAAGATGAAGGTGACAATGTGGAAGACACAAATAAAGGGGGTGGAGTAGAAAATGTAACTGTAGAATTAGAGCAGGAGGAGGAAGAAAATGAAGAGTTACATCTTGTTACAGGTGATGTAGAGCAGGAACTACTGGAAAGTACTGACGTATCTGACGATGAGGAAAAGAAAATTGGGGATGGTATTGAGGCAGATGAGGAAGAGGAGGTGGAAGCAGAAATAAATGGAGTTACTGCAACAGATGCAGAGGAAAGTGTTAGTGAAAATGCAGATGATGACAAGGAAATGGAAGAATTTAATGAAGATAGAAATGAGCTAGAAGTTGAGGATGAAAAGGAAACACAGCAAATAGAAGAGGTTAGTGAGGGAAACAATGAAGAGGAGGAGGTAGAAGAAGAGAGAGAACAAGATGAAGAACATGAGGAGGAAGGTAGTGGAGATTCTGTGGTTAAAAATACAGAGGAAGAGAGAGCAAGGACAACAACAGACGAGGAAGAGGTAGACGGAGGAAGGGACATGGACACAGAAGATGAAAAGTATGATGAGGCTGAAGACAGGAGGAGAGAGCCGGAGCAAACAGAAAGTAGTCAGGAGGAAGAATCAGCAGAAGAGAGAGAATGTGGAGAAGAGTTAGAGAGGGATGAAAATCTGACAGCAGGTCAAACTGGAGATGAAGAGGAGAGGGAGGATGATGAAGAGAAGGAGCCACAAGAGAAATTAGACCAGGAAAAAAAACAAGGCACTGAATCCCCAAGCAAATACTCCTCTGAAGGTCAGTGTGCTGATGACAAAGGTAACGGAACAGACACGGTTACTGAAACAGATGAAGGAGGAGAGATGCTTACAGAAAGAAGTGGCAGTTTATCTCATCCAGGGGAAATATCCCAGGAATTACTCGACTTTGTGAACTATGCCCTCCGGTCTTCTTCGCTTGTATTCATATATGACAAGGATGGGAACATTAGGATAGAGCCTGATAATGCTCAGGTTGTAAAAACCAAGCAAAGTGTTCTTCTGAAAAGCAGAAAAGACAGTTCATACGGCTTAAAATGCCTGCCAAGCCCGAGCACCTCTGATTTATCTGATTACAGACCAGAAACATCAGAGAGCGGCAGCTATAGAACTCAGGAGTCTGTAGATATTATGTCAGAGAGTGGAGGAGAGGCTTCAGAGAAACCTTCTCCAGTCTATACACATTCAGCTGACCAAGCTGAGAGGACAAGTCTGGAACTGGCTAGCTCAAAGTTGTCTGTTGCAAGTAACTCAGGAACCTTTCCTAGTTCCAGTGACTCAGGTACTAAAGCCTCAAGGGAGGATCTTTCTTACTTCAGTGCAGCAAGCTCATTAAAAGCAGATCGTGAAGCCACCACACAGGCTGCACAGTGCATTTCTTTTGTCTCACAAAACTCAGCGGATGGGGTTTTGATTGATCAAGGCAGATGGCTCCTAAAGGAGAACCATCTCATAAGAAAATCTCCTCCAGTCTCGCTGGGAATGTACAGCAATTTGGACAGCACATCCGTAGACACAGGTCAGGAGAACACTAGCGACGATTCCCCGCCCCATTTCAAAACTCAGCACAGTCCCCTTGCAGCCATATCCTCATCAGAACTCGAGGAGATGGCGAAGCCTCCGACTCCAAAGTGCATCTACTACAACCTGCCACATGGTAGCGACTCGGACCCCTTTTTAGATGCTTCAAGTATTAAAAGCAGTGCTCGAGGCAGGGGTGTCAGGGTGTCACCTACTATTGACACATCAAAAACCTGGGCAAATAAAAATGGCAGTCAGTCTTCCTTTGCGTCAGTGGAGTTCAGAATCCCAGACAGAAAAGTTCATCCCGAGGGCGAGTCAGCGGTTGTGACACAGCCAAGTAGGACATCTGGTGGCGTAAGCCATGTACTACAAGCACAAGACTCAATGGACAATCTGCATTTGAGATGTGGCCAATACTGCCCCATACTATGATATTTAACAGAATCAGCTGCTAGTATCGACTGTGTTTGTTGTTTAATGTCATGCAACTTGAAAAAATTGTTGTTTTATCTGTAAATAATTATGAACCATGAGAGTTGTGCCTCTTATTTGCATTTGAATACAGAAAAAAAGTCTAAATTTACGATATTTTTTGGTGCTGAATATCAGGTAGTGTTTGATAGGATAGAAGAATGTAAACAAATAAGACCTATTTTTCTTCTCCCTCAAATCTCTTGAACATCATACGGGAAATAAAAAAAAAGGTCATCTGTAATAGAAAGCAGATTTCATTGCTTGTATTATTTTACTGCTGGTTTGGGTTTGTCCAGAACATTTGTTTCTAATAGCTGTTTGATCTTTTTAGATTAAAGAACTGATTTACTTGTAAAAAATCTATAAGTTATAGGTTTCTTACCCAGGCTCATTTAATCAGCAGGATATATGCTACTTGTGAATTGGACTACTGTAGTACTGGCTTTTTACTTTAGGGTTTGGTTGAGGCCAAAAATAGAGTACAAAGGAGTGAAACTGATTGGGTGAACACAAAACTGATACTGTTGCTTTGGTTCTGTAATAATTGAATGCTTTCTTATTTTATCAACATATCAGGATGTGTTAAAGTGGTCATCAGGACAATGATAGAAAAGTGAACATTTTCATTTCTGAGTTTTTACTTTTTTTTTTATGTGCCTTCCTTTAACACCCACACTTTGGGTGTGAGTTGAAATGTTGTATGTACAGTCAATATTTAACTTACATTGCTATCTCTATTAAAGGTGTACCTGTGTTTAAAGCCTGTGTTTACATGTTCACACGTCCACAGTGGAGAAGTTTTGGAAACAGAAGAGATTATTTTTGGTGGTTTTATTAGCCTGTCTACCACTCTATCCATCGTCTAATCAATCACCCAGTCAGTCAATCAATCATCACATCAGTGAGTCAGTCCATGAGTTTGTCAGCTTGATTTTTAAAAAGATTTAGGTGACAAACGCCTGTGGGATGTTATTCTCTCAAATAGAAAATTGACTAATGTAGCCCAGTTATAAGTAGGGGTTAAAAAAGGTATCTCAAAAAATATACACTCATCCCTGTCTCCTCAAAATACTTTCAGGGTTGAGTTATAAAATAGTGAAAATAATCCTATTTGTGTTGAGTGCCTAGAAGCATCTCTGGGCTCTGGTGGTATTTGACTTTGGTTACAACTAAGTGAAACATGTGAATTTTGAACGAGCCGTAGGCTTACATTACTCCGTTTATCCTCTAAACTATTAAAAGATGTACTTTAATAGACTGATTTTGGATACAAAATTGTTATCTACTGGTTGTTGTTTTAAGTCTGTGTTTTAGTCCGTGTACACTATTTGAGTCTCACTCATCCTCGGGCAGGTGAAGGTGCAGAGGAGAGTGCGAGTCATCTGCAGCTGTCACTCGGTGTCAGCAATGGCCCCCTGATGCAGTCAGGCATATGCAAGTGACACTTGATGTGATCGTCATTGACAGGCTAGCTTGTAATATGCGTGACCAGAGGGATCTTATCCTTGAAACAAGTCTGACCAGACGGCTGCAGGTGGTAATTTGAACAGGGATAATTCATTTCGACATTTACATGCTAAATATTTGACAGACTACACATGATGATTTTATGCTAATGTGAAGGGAGAATGCTGGGAAATCCTATTAGTGTGTGTGGGTGTTTCCGCTCCCTGTCCCTGTGCCTGACCCTTCCCTGCAATCACACACACATGGACACGCACATACACACACACACACAAGCACAGAGTGAGACAAAGAAATACAGAGACAAAGAGAATGGGGGAGAGAGGTCTTTACAAAGTGACCATTCTGGATACTTTCCAAGGGTTTTGTCAGTCACTATGGAGATTTGGAAAATAGCCCTTGCACTTTAATTCCTCTGTTGTTACCATGGTTCAAAGGTATCCAGTGGAAGCGAAATGAGCACACATGCCTGCTCTATGTGTTTTGCTTACCATTGACAGAAAAGATCCAGCTTAAAAACAGCAGTAAAACAAGCAGTATCGCTAAAACTGATAATGTTCAGTACTGTGCAAAAGTCTTGAACACCCATTATTTTTTTATATGTTGCTTCTAATGGAGCCAGACTTTCTTTTAACTTTTAAAGTGTTCTTGGTGAATAGTTCTACAGGCATTGTGAAGGTCTTTCAAAGTTCTTGAGCCTGACCGTTTTCAGAGGACTTTTGGTTTTGTTTGTTCGGTTGTTAAGTCACTTAGGACTAAACTATAAATCACTCAAGCATAAAAAAGACCCTAAACTGGAGAAGTGACAGACAAAAAAATCTACACCAGATAAACAGTATCTGCTAAGTTATGTCCTGAAGAAGTAACTGAAAATTCCAGAACCTGACCTCACCTGATCCATCTACTGTTCGCCGAAGCCTCATCAGAAATGGACTCAGTGGAAAGGTGCATATCAGGAATCCATTCTGAAGGAAGGGAAACAGGGAGAAAAGGCTGAGGTATGCCTAAATACACAAGAACTGCTATGAAAATCAGTATCAGGTCTGATGGAGTACTGAATATAAATTGGAAATGTCAACATTGAAGCAGTGTGGGATCATCTTGACAGAGAACGGAACAAACAGCAGTCAACATCCAAAGAAAAGGTTTGAATGTCCTTTAAAAAGCCTGGAGAAATATTCCTGAAGACTACTTAAAGACAAGACATACATATAAATGTCCTTGTTTAGGTGGTGTTTGATGTGATTTTTTAACTCTCTAAGAATTAGCATTGACCACATGAATCCAGTTTTAAACAGGCTCTACTTTCCCCCACTGATGATAACCTGACTCTCACACTGACTTGACAAAAGCCCACAGAAGCCCCTGCCGTGGATTTACAGCCTTTCTTTCTCACGTTAAGATTTATGACTGTCTGCTCTCTGTGCATTAACTCATGTGCAGCAAATACTTTGTGCTCAGATTCTGCCTACAATTAATCTGAGCGGTCATGACCCGCAGAGATGCTGACCAATTTAAAAAGACCAAAGGAAAAAAAAGAGAGAGAGACTTTTTGCAATCTTCTCACCACAATAACTAATTTTCACAACCTTATAGCTGAACACATCACTTATGTCCTGTGAGAATCGATGAACAGTGCAGCCACTGTCTCCACTTTAGTTCTGCTAAATAATGTTGGGGATGATCACTATGGCTACTGGTGCGCACGGGTTTGTGATTCACCATCATGGGAGATAAAACAAAGGGTTCCTTTTTGCTTTTACCCTGCAGTTTTGAAGGGACCACACCCAGAAATAAGATTGAACTTATCTGTTGCCCTGCGCCATTACAGAGTGACTGACTCTGACTGATGTCGAGTCTTATTTGATTCTTTTTGTACGCCTCCTTTAATTAGCTCCCCCGCAGGGCTGTTGCTTTGGAGCAGAAAAGCGGAATCTCAGCAACAAAAATAAAAAGACCAAGCGATACATTCCCAAGAATGGGAGCTATTTGGCCCAAACTGTTGCACTGTCAAGCGCCGTGCTACACACAATAATTACGGCCTACTGTCTGCATTCTCTTGATGCAGTTAGGTGACAGATCAGCAATACACAATCCCTGCTCTGTTTGTGTCAATCCAGGCCTCCTCTGTCTCTCTCTGTGGCCAATACTGGCAGAGCGGGATCATAATGGGCCTGGGAGCAGGAATTTTCATGGCCCCCACCCTGTTTCTAAGTGAGCGTTGATCATGTGAATTTACGTAGCTGCTTTTGGTAATGGGCTTCCACTGTTTTACTCAAACCATGGCCTCATGTTTGCATGCTCAAGCACCACAAACTGCTTCAGTTATTATGCTTTTGCCTATCACTTCTCCAGTTTCAAAAGTTTGGAATTGAACTTTTGAAGTTCTCTTTAGATTTTAATGTTTCACTTTAATACTAAAACATCTGTGGGCCATATTGTACAAAATCTTCCTTGATACCTTTAACTGCATTTTGCCCTTTATGCTGGAAGTTTCCTTATTTGATTCGTCCTTGCATGTCTTTGGCAAATGCCCCTTTGTAAGATTTGATGCTTCTTTAAATCCCATGAAAAAAAGCAAAAATTTAAATGGCTCTCGATACAGATCTGACCACACACATAAACTTCATCAACTTTACAAAGATTTGTTTAAAAATAGAAAATACTTACACAATCTCACTTTTCAGGATAGGATTCAGTGACAGTCATCTTGTAACAACACAACATGAATGCTAACTTAAGAAATTAAAAAAAACTGCTCCAAAACCCCCAAATCAGTATCAAAATTGACTTCAAAGCAGTTCACGTCTCATACTGTGATTTTATTGGATTTGTTTATATAATTGCACAAATAAAGAAAAGACAAATAATTATTAAACAGAAACGTGGGACTGCTTTCTTGCACAATAGCTTGCACAGGATGTTTCAAAAAATTTGAAACACCCTGTCTCAGAGTGATGCTGAAAAAATATTTCATGCATTTCTACTTTTCTATTGAGTAGTGTAATTTATTATTATCAGGCTATGCTGAAAAACTCCCCAAAAAGCCTTCAGTTGATGCAAAATGCTGCAGTGAGAGTACTGAAGGGACTAGAAAGAGAGAATATATTTCTCTATGCATAGTACTCCACAGTACTGTATCACCTCAAAAGAACACTCCCTGAGTCTGGCTCTGCCTGAAGCTTCTTCCTATTAAATGGGAGTTTTTCCATCCCACTGTCACCAACTCTTTCCTCATAGGGAGTCATCTGATTGGTGGGATTTTCTCTGTATTGTTGTAGGCTCTTTACCTTATAATATAAAGCACCTTGAGGTGAATGTGATTTCATGCTATAAATATGAATTGAATCGAATAAAAAAAATATTGACCCCTGATATTGCTGATAATATACATACATAAAGCTTTTCAGTGCCTTTCAGGTTATGCGCCAGAGTCATGTAAACATAGATTCAGATGATTCTTTCTCATTTATCTGCACACTCACTCACATTATTTTCTGCACATTCAAAATCAAAATCAAAAAGCAAACATTTTGTGTGTTCTGGTAATTTATTCAAAATGAGAGAGGTGAAATCCAATTTATACAATCACCATTTACTTCTTACTTGATTAACTCGCACAAACGTCGACTAGAACATCTGTGCAAAGTCTTAACAAATATGGCACAGATAAGGACTATGAGAATAAACCAAAAGCTTTAAACAGTCAATCTGCTTAGGCAAAGCCAGGCTATAATTTGAAGTTTGCGTCACAAAGATCAAACAAGCTCACCGAGTAGCTGGGTTTATTACTGCACAGTCATATCTCAGGGGCTGCACGCCAGCTTCAGATAACCGCAGTCACCCTCACCCGCAAGCCAAAAATCTGAAAGTCTCCCTGAAAGAGATATTTGTGCATTCAGTCTTATCTAGTGAAAAAAAAGTCACTAAAACCAATTTGATCTCTCATCTTGGACTTATTTTATGTTTACTAAAGAGCAGATAACGCTCAGCAGCACCAGTGCAGCACAGTTGGGAGGTGTTAGGTGTCATTGGCTCAGCTCTGCTGCCATGCGTCTCTCCTCAGAATCACTGAATCTCAGCAAGTCAGCAGCACTGCAGCACTGACAGCCCTGTGCGCTGAGAAGGGCAAAAGACAGAGGAGGGGAAAGAAGGAAAGAGCTTTTGGACACAAAGATTAGTCCTTACGGAAATATCTCATTATTTTCGTTGCATTTCAGTCTGAGACGAGGGTGACAAATAATACACCCCAAACAAAAGCTTCAGGAATGTAGCAAACCTGCCAGTATTGAATGACTTTGACTCATATCCCCCAAGCTCTCTGTTTTTCTCTCCTAGGATTAGTGTGTGACATCATCAGACTTGTTCTTTAAACCTGATTAACCGTTGTGTGAGGCTGCTGACTTGCACATACTTTACTAGACCTGTATTTCTCACCCAAGCAAACACCCTTCACCAAAACAGTAGACATACGTAAAACACTACGGTATTACACTTAGACATGTAGTCATACACTGACTGTGCTTAGTGCTGACATGGGTGCATTGCTTTAAAAAAAAAACCTAACTTGTTTTCTTTACAATTCTCAGCATTGTATGATGAAAAAGTCCTTTCCTCTTGTGAGGTGCTAAAAATGCCACTGTTTCATCTACAGTAAGTGAGAGTGTAAAATCATTCATTGTGATGTTTGGTGTCCCAGTAAAAATGAAGATGAGCGTTAAAGTTCGGGCAAACTTGGTGAGAGTAGTCTCAAATGTGTGCAAAATCTTCAGGATCAATATCTTGGACACAACAGCACAATCCAATTACTTTAGGCTACTGTATGCGAAGAGTTGGTGTAAATATCTGCGAGTCTGACAGGCAAATATGTGTGCTCTGATTTGCGATTGGATTCTCAATGTGCCACTCAAGTCACTGTTACGTATTTGCATAAGGAGGAGACTATAAATGAGTAACGGTTTAGGACACGCCTTCCCAGGCGCTCTTCGCAGATGCTGATAGAAACAAGATATATTCCAGATCGGCGACAGTGCTCTAGTACTTAAATACACAAACAAGATGGCCTATAGATCAGGTCCACATTCCTCTTACCGAAAGATGTTCGGCGGGGAGAAAACCGCCGTAAGGTCCAGCTACTCGAGCCGCCAGTTTTCGATCCCGGTGCGCTCATCCCGGGTTTCCTTCGGGCTCTCCTCCACCCCGACCATATACGCGTCGAAGACCCAGAGGCTCCGGAGCAGTGCAGCCATGCCCCGGCTGGCATCCGAGAACTTGGACTTCTCCTTGTCTGACGCCATAAACACCGAATTCATCACGAACCGCACCAACGAGAAGGCGCAGATGCAGTCCCTCAATGACCGCTTCGCCAACTACATCGAGAAGGTTCGCTTCTTGGAGCAGCAAAATAAGATCTTGCTGGCGGAGCTGGAGCAGCTGCGGGGCAAAGGGACGTCCCGGGTCGGAGATCTTTACGAGGACGAGATGAGGGAGCTGAGACGCCAGGTGGACCAGCTCACCAACGAAAAGGCCCGCGTGGAAGTTCACCGGGATAACCTGGCGGACGACATCGACAGGCTGAGAGAGAAGTAGGAGGCGTGGCGCTTTTCTGTCCTCAACTCCATGTATTGTTTCTTTTGTTGTCTAGAACTGTTATTCAGCTCTGGTACATTACATAAATCTTTATTAGTTAGAGCCTAAACAGACTATGTATAGAGTGAAAGTATGTAAACATAAATTCTTACCCTGCACTGCGCAAAAAGTTGTTTTTCGTGCTTAAAGGAGAAGTAAATGCCGCAAATGATTTTTAAGTGTATATTTACAGTGGCTGCTAAAATAAAGGTTCTGCTTTATGCCTTTCTTTGCAGGTTGCAGGATGAAATTTCCCAGCGGGAGGAGTCTGAGGCAAACATGCAGGGCTTTAGACAGGTACAGCTCTACACTGGTGACAGCAGCCAAAAACTGCAATAGATGGACATTTTGAGGGTGATAAAGAGAAGTGTCTTAGATCTCAATAGCAGACCTACAGTGCCTCATATTCTCAGCTGTTTTTGGTTAAATTAAGGTTTAAGCAACCAAACTGATGGAAAGTGATGTGAAAGTAATCGGATAAACCTTTATCCTTAATATGAAGATTAACTTTCTCATTTCTTTTCTGGGTGATCTCTCTCTAATTATTGCCCATGAGCTGTGGAGACAGGAATGCACTCTTCTGATGGCACAACAGCAGATTCTAGGCATGATCAAAATAGCTGTAGAGCAGTGACTGACCCTGGACTGGTACAAAAGGCTAAGTTGTGACTGTTGAGTTAAATCAGGCCTGCAGCGAGAGGAGATCTTTTTAAGTCTGACTGGTCACAATGAATGAGCCGGACACAAGGGCAACAACAGTGTGGCTCCAATGTGGTTATCAGAGCGAGAAGACAAGCCACCATGTGATCCGGCTGTCTCGTTCTGGGAGAGCATCAGCACAGAAAAATCTCACTTGTTATGGTCCTGTCAGAGATTGTTCCGTATCACTGGTTTTCACAGGGATGAGTCATGCAGACAGTTTCCAAAGGTTGTCATGGAATAAAAAGGTGAAAAAGAAAGTTGTCATCCCACCAATGTAGTTTAAATGTTAGACTCATGATGATTATATACCTTTTAGGACTTGCTTTAAGTGATACATACGTTACACAGTCATGGCATTGTCTGTGTGAATGGGAGGAAGGAAGTCCCCGTGGCTTGCCTGAGTGGCACACTGACAACAATGCAGAGCCCACAGCCAGCTCTTGCTCAGTCAGGCAGACAGTCACTCTCTCAGCCTTGGGCTTGTTTGGGAACCCCTGCTGAATAGCACACTTTGTTTGTGGCATTAGTGCAGAGGCAAAGCTGCTTCATTTGCTGATACCTCAGTTGCCAGCCTGCCAACGCCCCAACAAAGCCATGGTGCCACAGCCAGTCTGTATGTATGATTAAGTATGATAAAACAGAAGATGGCTTTATGAACTTTATTCAGTAATGTTATAAAATGATAACAAGCCAAATTAGTTACCAGTAGGAGATCTGGAATTCTACTGGAGAAAACTGCAAGGGATTGCAGGTTAGGTTATTAATAATCTCTTTAATAATTTGTTGTGGTTCTGGGTATTCTCCAGTACTAAAAATTTCACTCAATTCTGTCCAGCCTTTTCCCACACACAAAGATTGTCAGGCCAGCAGCTATAGAGGTTCATTGGTTTGTTTTATTGTATAAGTGAGAAAACTCATGCTCCATCTGAGCTCAGGAATCATAGAGCAAAAGATAAAATAACTGTGCCAAACAAATGTAGATGAGGAAAAAGTCACTTTTCTTCTTGAACTTGATTATAGTGCTTATGTGAAGTATTTGAGCAAATGTCTGCCTATAATGCAGCTGCTGAATTGTATAACGACACGAGAAAACACCTACTCATCTGTTAACAACGTCTGCAAGGACATGTCATGTGCCCACAGTTGATTTTCATTGGATGCATGTGTTTGTGACCTTAATCAACCATACAGTGGGTCATTTTGTGCACTGGATTGTGTGAGGGCTTTTTACAGCATGTGCACAACAGGGTTTTTTTTCTTTGTCAGCAAGCACATTATGCATAACTCATGTCACCTTCACAAGTCACCTTATTAAGAGTCAGTGTTATCGTACAGGATGTAGACAATGCTGCCCTCGCCAGACTGGACCTGGAGCGGAAAGTGGAGTCACTCCAAGAGGAAATCAACTTCCTCAAGAAGCTGCATGATGAGGTAAGCCTTCCTTTTTTGTTGCCTAAGCTAAATCGGTCTACTGCAGAATCACTGCACGTGTGCAGCCTGAGAGGAAAAAGGTACCTTTAGAAAAACTGGGCCAAATAGTTTGAAATATTTGTTAATCTGCTCAAGCGCCACATCAGCAGGGTTTAGTTTCCAAAGCTTTTGTAAGTCTTTAAGGCTAATTGCACAAAAGCATACAAAATAACTGTTAAAAAACGTTCTGTGCTAACTGTATAAACTGACTCTGCTGAATTTGCTACAGGAAATGTTGGAGCTGCAGAATCAGATCCAGCAGCAGCAGCATGTGCAGGTGGACATGGATATAGCTAAGCCTGACCTGACAGCGGCTCTGAGGGACGTCCGTCTGCAGTATGAGAACCTGGCCTCCAAAAACATCCAGGAATCAGAGGAATGGTACAAATCCAAGGTAAAGGCATTTTAGAGAAGCATATCTAACCAAGCGCAGTAACGTGAACTACACCTTCAACTCGTGAATTTTTTATGTTTTTATATTCATAACATCACCATGTATCTAACCAAACAACAGAACAAGTAAATATTAGGCTCAAAATTTATCAGGAAGGCCATTAAAAGACTAACAAGTGTCACTAATGTTTCTTTGTATTTGTTTGACAGGTAAAAAAAATAAGTGTTTGCTAACAAATTCACCGTATAAATGCAACATCATTTGTCCAAATTATGTGATTAGTCTTTCTTATCTTAAAAACTGATTATACATTAGAATACTGAGAACTAGCAAGGTATAAGCAATCCTCCTTCCTGCCGTTTGAGCACTAGTGGAAAGTCAGTAACCTTAAAAGTGCCTCAGAGCACTGGTGCCACAGTGGTAATCCCTGCAAGGCTCTGTCGTGGCTACATCTTTCATAATTTACACACTTTATGAAAGCTGCCGTACTCCCATCTCCTTCAGCCTCTGACTCATCATTTATTGAAGAGTTGATTTCTCATTTTTTCCTTCTTTTCCTCTGTCTCTCCTCTCTGTTTGTCACTGTGATTGCCAGTTTGCTGACCTCACTGAAGCTGCAGCCAGGAATAATGAAGCTCTGAGAGTGGCCAAACAGGAGTCCAATGATTACAGACGCCAAGTTCAGGCACTTACTTGTGAAGTGGATGCCCTGAAAGGAACTGTGAGTTTCCAGTTTTTGGCTGCAATATAGACGATACAGAATATATATAAAAATATTCAACATTTGTAAAACTGGAAGCAAAGGGGGAAACTGAGCACAAGTTAAGGAAATAGAAAAGCAGAGAGGAAAATATTTCTTTTTTCTTAACTTTTACTGCAAAAGTGTATTTTGTTCTGTCTTGGCTGCCATCCCAGAATGAGTCCTTGGAGCGCCAGATGAGGGAGGTGGAGGAGAACTTCTCCTTGGAGACGAGTGGGTACCAGGACACCATCAGCCGTCTTGAGGAGGACATTCACAACATGAAGGATGAGATGGCTCGTCACCTCCGCGAGTACCAGGACTTGCTAAATGTCAAGATGGCTCTGGACATTGAGATTGCCACCTATAGAAAGCTGCTGGAAGGAGAGGAGAGCAGGTGATGGGAGAAGCATTTTCTGAAATGCATTAATCTGTAATACAGATATGAACACTCATTTGATTCAAGATTCAAGATGCTAATCTTAATTAGTGAGCTGTATTTTCTCCATCTGCAGAATCTCCACCCCCTTGCCAAACTTCTCATCGCTTAACCTGAGAGGTAAGATTCCCCATGCTGATTTTTACAGTTGGAATTACAGTTTTTGCCAGTTTCTAACGATACTTCTCTGTCTTAGAAACAATGGTTGAATCCAAACCACTTATCGAAACCACAACAACCAAGAAAGTTCTCATCAAGACCATTGAGACCAGGGATGGTCAGGTAGAATACACTTAAAGAGATCTTTCACTTCATACAGGCACATACAGATATATCCCTGCTCATCGCTTTTTCTCTCTTCATCTGCTCCCTTGTTCAGGTGATCAACGAGTCGACCCAGAACCACGATGACATGGACTAATAATGTCCTTGTCTTTACCAAACCACCAACAAAAAGCAATAAGAAGAAACACATTTCACTCGGGCTACAAGCAAGCAAACAAACCAGCAACACACAAAAAGCAAACAGCTTCGAGAAGTGCCTTTGTATGTGGTGATCCAGTAAGCCTGTTAGTTGACACAGACTGTATTTTGCTTCCTTGGCCGCAGCAAGTATTTTGTCACAGTTGTTTAGACACAATAATGAAGTCAGCACAACACAGCAGTTCTCACTGAGGCCTACAAAAATCTATCTTTGTAACCAAAGTAGTATTTTTGATCAATATAGCATGCACTTACCAGAAAAACTGTATGCTAAAGATGTCACAATTGCCTGTATGCAGCAATAAACCATGAAGACTGTTACTCGCTACTGTGCACAAGGTGTAATACTTGTAATACTGCAGTGCATTATTGTTATAAAGTATAAAAATACTTTATACCTAATGCTATACATATAAAGAATTGCATGAAAAACAATCTCTTTTATCTGATTTTAAGTAAATCAAACTGTCAAAGTGTCCTTGAGGCTAAGAAGCAAACTTGAATAGTAAGTTTGATTAAAAATATTTTTTGCAAAGTAAGTTACGGTAAGTTAAATTATGCTTCTGAAAATCAAAGTAAGACTCCAAACATAATAAACATACTTGCTAAATATTCATGCTAAATATGTGCGGGATAGGGACAAAATAAAAAAAAAAATAACCCTAACTATTAGGTTGTTAGTTTAGTTAATTTATTCCGCATATGTTATGCACATTTGGATGCTTCCATGTCATCGCTTAAAGAAGAACCTTAATGAATTCATTCAGCTTGGCTTCAATAGAACACAATGAAACAACTCAATCATTGAGAGGAACATTTCCAGTATTTGTGCAATTTGTTGTGTTTAAACAAATTGCACAATTGTTTGTGCAGTTACGTATTGATGGACAGTTATCCCACACACTAACTCCTGTGATTGTAATGCTGTGATAATTTACTACTGCCTTACTGAACATAAGGTTTCCTCT
Source organism: Maylandia zebra (assembly GCF_041146795.1). Lineage (NCBI taxonomy): Eukaryota > Metazoa > Chordata > Actinopteri > Cichliformes > Cichlidae > Maylandia > Maylandia zebra. The sequence goes on from NC_135184.1 coordinate 14,003,255, forward strand.
CAGGTCGTGATGATTTGGTTATCAGACAAGCAGTATTGATGGAGACATTATATGCCTATAATGTTTATCAGTGACTATTTTACTAAGGAGCTTCATCCAGAGACAGTTCATATTCAGGGGCTTCAGTGAGGTCTTTGGATTCAGCTAATCACACCCTACCACCTTTGTTCTAAAAGTATTTACACATGGAAAAGGAATCAGTGTAATGGAGACAGCTCTCAGTATACTAGAAATACACAAAAGTTAATGATATGCAATAAAGCGAAGAAAGAAAACCCCAGTGACCTGAGCAAATAGCAGCATAACTAAGGGATGGTTTAGGTTCACCTGAAACAACCCAAACTATAAGCTTTGTGAAAAAATAAAGTTTTACTTTGAATTTTAAATGTATGAATGTAAGTCGGGTATTTGTCTTCCAAATCCAGATTGAGAGTTTGTGCCATAGGGGAGGGGCCTAAAAGCTGAAGGCTCAGCACGTAAGCCTGCAATCTGAGAGTGAAGTCCTCTTAGTTACTATACTATGGTAACTATAGTAACTATAGTATAGTGCTGTAGTGCCTGTAACACATAATAGAGATATTTTTAAGCATAACAATAGTTTTATTTTTACTTTTGATAATCAACTAACGGCATTTATTCCATCAGGTACCACACAGCCTATTGGCCTTTTAATATAGTAAAATCAAATTAGTTAACACAATGTGCCTTTGGAACACAGGAGTGACGGCTGCTGCAAATGTGCTTGTTAATCCCTGCATGTGAAAAAATCTAATTATTTCATTAGTCGATAAAATGTGCTTTTCTGTCAAAAACTGGACAATTTTAAGTGACCACAAACATTTGAGGGGATAGTTCATTCAAGTCGCTGTCACAGTTCCAGTGGAAAAATACATTACAAGTTTAATTAACACACACCTGGGCATATATCAGGAGTATTTTAGTTACTGTTGAAACGTTTTTCAAGTGATAAACAACACAGAATATGATAAACAGAGCTGATCTGAATAGATCGGAGACAGAAGAAGCTCCAGGCCACTATGACACAATTCAACTCAATTCAGTTCAATCCAGTAAATACAATAGCATCTGAGATTATTTTGTCAGCTGCTGTTTCCAAAATAAAGAAATAGTATTTGACTAAACTTGTAAGCTAAGGTGGACTTCTTTTTCTTCTTCTGCTTCTTCTTTTGTACTGTTTTAGGCTCTGAAAGAATAATTAAAAATCTAAAATTATGTGACAGTTACATGTCATCTGCTGATGAAAGTCATGTGATATGATCAAAAGCTCTGGACTGGTTGAGATAGGATCAACTATAACATATATGAAGTAAATATAACAAAACTACACACAGTTAATCTTAAAATTTGACCTTAACATTTAATGACACATTTTAATTTATGAAGTGTAACTTAAGGATCATCTACTTTAATGTTTGGGAAACTACACTTTTTTTCTTACAAGTGAAATATAATATTCTGTACCCCCAGGACATATCTGGCAGGTATAGTTACTTCAGACTGGGATTTCAGGTCACCTTATAACATGAAGCTGTTAACATCTCATTCAGCCACAGTGTTACATAATAGTTTTTCAACGGGGTCAATGTGGCGCAAGTATAATGAGGTCAACTGATTTCAGTGCATTAAGTACCCAGACTCCTGCAGCAGACTTTTTTTTTCACTGTGACACTGATGCTTCCCTAACCATGTGTGTTGGTCTTCCATCACAAACATATAATATGTTTGAATAAGTGTTAATTTCATCTTAGAAACATAGTTGGTTACTATGTAGCTTATTTGCACTTAAATTAATTAGTAAAAGTTAAACTTAGTGTAACAATCATTGCCCCATGGTTCTAATTAAAAACTGATAGAAATGCTGCTGCAAATGTAATACACAAATAAATAAGTAAGTACATCGCCTACTTTTTTTAACTGCTGTTTGCCAGTGATTGAGACAACTGCACCCCTCTTCCCTCCGGTTAATAATTGAAGTAGCCAGGAACTACAATTTCATTTTCTTGACCACGCCCAAATCTCGCGATCACTTTTCGCAGATAGGACTAAAGTCGCCTGTGACGAAGGGAATCTACAGGTAATTTGTGATGATGCAATTAACATTTATGTCAGCGCAGCTGTTTTAACAGCTCGGGATACCTTGCTGGTTAATTGTTGCCGCTTGTTTTCGCCTCCCTGTCCCGGGAGATCCGCGCTTTTGTTGACAGAGGAGGAACTTTAGATGACGTGTCTTTCGGAGGAAACAGAAAACGAGGAAGATGCAGACACGGTCCGGTCAAAGTGCGGAGTTTTCTTTCTTTTGAATGTAACTTTACGATGAAGTCCCAAGCTTACAGCTGAAGTACATGTTTTTCACTGTTGGCCACTTTCAACAGGTTTTGGGTAAAATGAAATTCAGAGTAACCGTTTCCAACTGAGACGTTTAACTTTCAATTAGCGATGGGTTCGGTGACTTCTGCTCTAACTAGGACGAGGAACGCGTTGGTGAAAGTCGGCTCAGAGCCGGAGAACCATGACCCGGAGAGAAGCCAGTCCGCTCCGGAGTCAGACCGGGCCAATAGCAAAGACAGGAAAAGGGCAACACGGTTCAACGTTTCTAACCAGACCGCACGGCAGAGCTCCCGGCAGTCGCTGTCCGAGGTCCTGAGCAGACAGGACTCCGACAGAGCCAAACAGAGTTCAAAGAAAAAGGCTTTCGAGAGTCCACAAAGCGGTGAGTTACACAGCATGCGATTGCTTTACGACATAATAGCACATAACAAGGAGAAGTTGTGGAGAACAACACATACTAATGCCACTTTAAGAGTCACACATAGTACAGTTTACCCAGTTATATTTATGCAAGTACACTTTAACTTCTCCAAATTTCACACAGAATTATTTTGCTTTCCACTTATTTGACAACTACAAAACACACGGAGTTTATAAAAGATAGCGCTTAATTAAATATAATATATATAATTATATTATATAATATAAAGTTAGACAGCAGCTGGAGCCAATCTATATAGTGAGTTCTGGATCTGAATACTTCTTCTATCACTCTTTAAGACACAGAGAAGCACAGGTGGAAGTAGTGAAATTAATGATGGCTCAGTTCAATTAAGAGACCTAATGAGCCAGGTGTACAATAGCAGAACCATTTGGATGCTAATTTAAATTGCAGCTGCACTTATTAATGTCATTGATTACACCTGTGGTTTTCTTTCCAAAAGGTAATCTTTGAGAAGGGTCGAGTAACACGCAGCAGATGTGGAAGTTTTTTAAAACAAGCAGTGACACAAGATAAATACTCCACATAAAGGTCTGGCATTCAGGGTTTTGCAGCATGACTTTCTAATAGGACTACTGTGAAAGGCTTATGTCATTAAAATGGTTTTAATAATAGTTATTATACAATTTCCTCATGCTTCATACATTCACCATAGCACTGATAGTGGCCATTTTGCTTCTTCTTTGGAAGCGTTAGGTTCATCTTGTATTTAATAATAAGTATCTAGAGCTGTTCTTAGAAAACCACTGACATGCAGTAATCACTGAGGTTTGGTCATGAGTGCCATGTACTGCACACTCTGTTGAAAGGTGGGAATGATGTTTTGATGAATGCCAGTAAAAGTAAGTGACCGCTCCATAGATCAGGTTAGCTATTTCATTAATAGAATTTCTCAGGTTCATTTCATGTGAAAGCAACATCTCTCTGTGTGTGGTGTGGTGTGGTGTGGTGGGGTGGGGGGGGGGCATCCTGGCTTTTGTGTTACTTTATACTGCAGATGTCTGTGGTTCATTTCATGGATTTTTTTTAAAAATAGATGAGAGCAACTGGTCACTTCAGAGGATCGTGTGAATATCCTGCTGACAAAAGGTATTCACTGAATGAATGCTGAGCTCTTTGAAGACCAGGCTCAATGCAGCATATCTCCACTACCAAAGCATCTCTTTGATGTTTGAGATGCCCCCTGACTGAAATAAACAAAACTAACAGTCCTATCATTTTATGTTAACCCTGCAGTTTGGCAGTTGTGTGTTTCAGCTGAGATATACAGCATGCACAAATGTACAAAGTCTTGCTGAAGCTGCTTGTGTTGTCTGGTTAATGCCTACTCAGCTCTGCAGACGAGTGTGAATCTGCATCTTCACCTTGCTCTACCGCTGCCATCTCCAGTTACAACTCCTCGCATATCTGTCCTCGAGGGAAATTCCTCTCCCTGGTTGGCTCCTTAAATATCACCTGTTTTGGGCAGTTTCCATGACCATATGACAGTGTAGACTCCCGCTGAGTTTCCTTCCTGATCCCCAGTGACGTTTATGTGTGCTGAAGAGTCTCCTGCCTGACTGTGCACTCAAGTGCTACCTCCTGAGGGGGAAAACAAAACAAAACGCACACGGCAAAAAAATAAAAATAAAATAAGCACCAACCTTAGTATCATGCTTATCTGGTTGGATCCCTTCAGTATCAGAGTGCCTAGTTATAATGTTAAGGGACTGCAGAGGTTTTATATTGGGTCTTTAGAGCATGGCTAGATGAGACCACACACAGACAAACACACCCTATGATTAATATGGACACATCAGTACCAAAACAGCTTTTACCATTACTACGCAACATGTGTTCCAGGAATTATTTTACAGCCAGTCATACAGTCACGTGCATCTGATGTTGAAGAACTGCAATTACCCTTCGGATTTTATGACTAGCACAAAAAATAGGTCATAAGATTTCAAGTGGTGTTAAAGGGGGTGGAGCTGCTGTTGTAGCATACATCAGTCATATTACATAAAGGAGTCAAGTTGCATTTAAGATTGTAGGTTTTAAAAGATTTAACGTGATTTGTAGAAGAGTAGCAAGAAATTATTGACATGTTTTTATCCGAGATTTTTTCTTCATGTGTTAAGATATAATGGAGACGGAGAGATTTCGCAGGTCTTTCCTCCCCACTGCTGTCAGACTCCATAATAAAGACTTTAACTGATCAAGCACACACATCCATACATATGCAATAATACCAAGTGCAATAATCCTTTCTGTCATCGTTGTATTTTTACTCAGTTGTATATAGTATTTGTATTCTATTTTTATCTTATTGTATATTTATTTTATTTTATTCTATTCTGTACAGTTGTGTACTGTATTTATTCTTATTGTATTCTAATTTTTGCCTCATAACTTTTGCACTGTCCACTTCCTGCTGTGACAAAACAAATTTCCCACGTGTGGGACTAATAAAGGTTATCTTATCTTATCTTAATTTCATTCCTAAATCCACATAATCGGACACTTTTCTGAGCAGCGTGAAAAAAGCTGATTTTCCTATAATGACATTCTAATTAAAGAAGAAATCACTCGCTTCCAAATGTAGAAGTCCATAAGTAATTACTGTGATATATATTTTTTGTTTATGGACAAGAAATTCTTGGAAAATATAACGCTTTTATTTAACTTGAATGTGGCCTTTAATTTAAATGTACACTCGCCTACCACTTCATTAGGTACACCTTGATTGTACTGAGTTTGACCCGCTCTTGCCTTCAGAACTATCTTAATTTTTCATGGCATAGATTCAAAAAAGGCCTTGAAACACTAATCAGATATTTCGGACATATTGACATGATGACTTCACACAGTTGGTGCAGGTATGATTATGAGTCTTCTGTTCTCCCACATCCTGCTCTGTTTTTCAAGAAAACCAGTTCGAGATGTTTTGAGCTCTGTGACATGGCGCGTTATACTGCTGCAGGAAGTCATCAGAAGATTTGTACACTATGCTCATAAAGGGATGGATGTGGTCAGCAACAATACCCAGTTGTGCTAAAAAAATGACCTCCCACACCATTACACTCCCCACCACCAGTCTGAACTGTTGATACGAGGCAGGATGGATTCATACTCATATATTCTGACGCTGCCATCTGAATGTTGCAGCAGAAATTGAGACTTATCAGTCCACACAATGCTTTCCAGTCTTCTCTCGTCCACTTTTGGTTACAGCCTCAGTTTTCTGTTCTAGGCTTCTGTTCTGCTTTATGTCATGAACATGCTTTGTGTTCATCAAATGCTTGTCTGTATGGCTTGGTGGGATTGAGTGGTTGCTTGCATTATTGTTGCCTTACTATCACCTTGAAGCAGTCTAGCCAATCTTATCTGACCTTTGGCATCAAAAAGGCATTTTTACCCAGATAACTGCTGCTTACTAAAAATCTTCTCTTTTCTCTATAAACCCTAGAGATGGTTATTAAAGAAAATCCCGGTAGCGCAGCAGTTTTTGAAATACTCAAATCAGTTTCTCTTAAATCATCTTTCTTCCTTGTTTTGGTGGTCATTTCGACCTTCAGCTGGTCATCTTGACCATGTTTGCATCATAGTCGCCACTATGATATCAGCTGATTTGATATTTCCATTAATGGGCAGTTGAACAGATGCACCTAATAAAATGTCTGGGGAGTGTATGTTCTAATCTTTCATCCTCGCAGCTCTGTGTCACTGTTGAGTGCAAGGAAAAGATGAAGAGAGAAGGGATTAATTAGGAACCACAGACTACTTTACATGTAGCTGATGTTCAGTGGAAAAGTTAGCAACACTAAACTGTCATTGCTCCCCACTGTGCATCTAATGTGCATTTATCTGTATGCAAGTGTGTAAGTCAGGGAGGGGTATTCACATTAAAAATTGGTGTCTCAACTTCACACCATTTGTGGTTAAACTTTTAATAGTCAGTTATAATCTCCCCTTACTGTCTCAAAAGTATTAAATGGTTTAATCAAAGCTGTTTGCTGTTATTTAGTAGGAAAAGCAGTAGTTAAAAAGTATCAAAAAATTCTGTCTGTTTACTAACTCTAGTTTTAAAGTATTCAGTTTAGTATTTGATAACTATTAAGCAAATATTAATTTTTGTTTCTCCTGCCAACACTGAGGATTTTTCGGTCATGCAGTCCAAATTCTGCTTCCTTTGTGGCCACTGCTCCACAGCTTGCACAGTCTGCTCTGTCTCCAAATTGTGAAGAAACTGGACGTGACTTTTTCATAAAGTGCAGAACTGCTGTGGTTTTCACGCTGTGTCCATATAACGCAGATTAGTCGCTTTGGTCTGTCGGCGCAATGATGTCTAGGATGTGAAAGATGTCTGCCTCTAATCAAAAGGATTATATTTGTTTTCCTTGCTGACCTTACTCTCACCAAACTAGTTTTGCGTCTTTGATATGGAACCATGCTGGTGCAAAAATCATTAGCTAAAATGGTGGACTCTGTTTCTTAAGACTGCTTTTCCTTGTTCTCTTCAGGGTCTTGGTGCAGGAGAAATCAGATGACAGCTCATGGAGCTCTCTGTTTTGTCAGCTCATTTCCCTCAGCTTTGCAACACAGGCTAACATTACCCTTAAAGGTGCCTCTAATGAGTATTTAGCAGGGGAAAAGACAAGCTCCCTTGCACCCAGTGTGTCTTAATTACATGAGTGTGTCACTGTGGTGACAGCGGTGTTGGGACTGACAAAGTGTATGTCATTCCGCATCTCTAATGAGCTTGTTTTTCCATCTGATCGCACAGTTGTTGTCAAGAATTATGATGTGCTGCTGGGACAGATTACGAAATCGAAAAGTTTCAAAACTGATCAAATAAAATGACGGTAAATTTGAAGCATCTAGAAAAAAATCTCATGCAATTATAATTCAGCAAGTAATTATATTGATTTTTTTTTTTTTTTTTAAATCATCATATATTTTAGTTATATACAACGAGACACACACAGAAACAAAAAGTGTTTCTTTTTGGGTGGTTTTGTTTAAACATCAATTTAGTACAACAGACTGCTTTTAAGCCCTTTAGTTTGTCCCCAGCTTCCCTTTATCTTCACCACTAATTAAAGTCTTTGAGTGATGGCCTGTCCTGTTGTTTGATGGCCTGATCAAAGGTTGAGCAATAGTTCATGATTAATGGACATCAGCAAAGCAAGCAGGTGTGTTTCTGTTGTCAACAATCCACTGTACTACAGGTCTGCTAAAAAGAAGAAAAAAAGTTTATTTTCACATAATCGATTGTAACAAACCACGGCAGACCTGATGACATGTTCATGCTTTTCAGCATACTTGATTATTTCACCACGGTTGCTGTACACACTCGGCTGCAGCTCTCCCGCTGCCAGCCGGACACATCACCCACAATAACAACAACACTCAGGACCCAGTACTACTTATGCAGAGCGGCGTGATGAGCCGATGAAGGTCCGGTGCGTCAGCTTCTCCATGCATACGTATCCAAAAAATCATATCAAAGCTGAATTAGTAAAGTAGAACAAGCACTGTTGTGTGTGTGTCTTGCACAGTACTTGCATACAACCAGGACATCTTTGGTCAATTCAAATCTCATTCCATACTATGTGTAATAAAAGAAACATATTTTTGGAGTATTTGTTTTGCATTTTCTTTTTTTGTACTTGGACTATTGGAACAATATCTGGTTTTGTTTGTTGGAGCTTTGTAATGTTGTCTTTTTGCACATGTGTATTTGGCTGAGATGACAATAAAATTAGCTTTGAATTAGCTGTCCATTAAAGGCAAAAATGTCCCAAATAAATAATCTTTAAGAAAACAGAGCTAGCAATATTAACCTTTTGTCTTATTTTGTGCAGTATATATTTTCAAGGTCTTCCCGTTGCCTAGTGATAGTGATGTCACCCTAATAAAGACCCTTAAAAAATGGATCTTGACAAGGATTCAAAGCAGTGGTTGTAGAACATGCTTTTTGAATTGTCCTATACGTAGGACATTCTTATTTGATTTTTCACTCATTCATACACAATACATTCATTTGCAATTCATTTCACCATAAAGAAAAAAATCCTGCGATTATTTGGCTACACGCAGCAAATGGCGTAGACAATCAAACCCACAAAACCTGTGTGGTTATCAGAGTAAACGTAACACAATACGCACCCAGTCTGGTTTACAGACTGGCTCTCGAGAAATCATTCACATCCACATTATAAAAAATATGAAAAATGATACACAATCAGTGATTTTTTTTTTTTTATCCAGTAAAAATTTGTAAAAACACAAAAATGGTACAAGGTAATGTAGAGGTATCACAAACCGATTTAGGACTGCTATTTTACTGGAAACAAAAGAGTTTTTGGTCCTGTTACACCTTACTCTTGGTGTTCTGTATCTGCAGCCTGAAGGAAGCAGTTCAGATTCTCTGTGCAGGGGGAGAGTCTGGCTCTCAACAATAGCTCTGGCCTTTCGCGCTACCTGCTGCTCATATACAGCAGGCAGTGTGGTCTGTGGGAGACCTGTAACTTTACTGGCTACTTTCACTTTGTTCCTTTTCAAGCCAGGAAATAGCTGAAAATGGTAAAACTGATTCAATGAAAGAGTTATCATAATTCTGTTGACGTTGAAAACATGCAACTTCCTCAAAAATGTGAGGTGTTGCTAGCGCTTCTTGACCACTGCTTCCACATTAGTGTCAAATTTTCAATTATTATCAATGACCATTCCAAGCTATTTATATTGTTCCACCTGTTCAGTAGCTTTACTCTTGATGTTGCTCTGCAGTCGAGGGTGAGGGGGCTTTCTGAGACTGATCACCACGTCCTTGGAATTCTCAGTGTTATTCTCAGTATTTAGCAGACTAATGATGGCGGTGTCGTTGGCAAATTTAAGGATGTGTCTGCTCACATGCTGGTTCCTGCAGTCGTTGGTCTATATGTTACTTTGTTTAGAGTTGTGCAATCTTTATCTAGAAATGATTCAACTCTAGCTCTCTCTCCTATATTTTGCCTCTTTTTCCTGCAGCACCCTGAGGCTGGTTCTACTGAACTTTCTTCCCGTTAAAAGGGAGTTTTTCCTTTCTGCTGTCGCCAAGTGCTTGCTCAAAGGGCTTTTTGGGCCTATATCTAATATTTTTGGATCTTTATCTGACAATTGAACCACCTTGAGGTGGCTGTTGTTTTGAATCAGTGGTAGTAGTGACAATAGCAAAGCAAAAAGTGGCCAGTAGGTGTCAATGTAGAGAAAGCCTCACTTTTCCCATAACCACTTTTAGGCTTCTTTTATGGTGGTTTGTGTCTAACGTTTGAAGGATGTATTGAATTATAGACAGTTAGAAAGCAGGTACATTCTCTTAGTGTATTCACTTGTTCACTGTTAATGTATTGCCAGTATTTTGAGTTACAGATTAAGCACTGCTGTAAGTTAATTTTGTGCTTGACTGATGTTTAATTGTTGTTTCCTGGAGTAGGGGAGACCGGGGATAGTTGTAACATTTTTGACATTTCTGTCTGTAAATTGAAGCTCTTTTAAGGTAGTGGATTCAAAATGTAATGCAAAGTATTTTCATGTCTCTGCTATTAAATAGTGCAGCTATTTTCTCTGCAGAACAATTACCCATTGCATGGTATGGTCTCAAACACGAAGAGTGAAATGTTACAATTAACCCCATAGTCTGGGTTAGTTGTAACATATCCTGGGGTAAAATGTAACACAATGAAATAAGGGTACTAAGAAAACATTAACATGTAATCTTTGTTTATTCAACACATGAATGCACTTAGAGCCATTTGTGTAGCTGTGTGTGTGTGTGTGTGTGACAGAATGCAGAAATCTAGCTTTTGAACATATTCCAACCCCCCAAAAAAGACAAATTATGGAAATTTCTGCAACTGAATATTTCATTAATTTTGGTTGGTCTTCCTTGAGTTTGGCCTCATTGGCTCAGTGGGCATTAGAACCTACAACTCTTGCACCAATTTTGAACATAACAATGAAGCTGAAAAAATGTAGTTGTTCACCAGCATCGCAATTCCATTACTTTTTATCATACCTTGGTGTGGTTTGCAAAGTGCTTCAGAAAGATGAGGAAATCTGTTTCTTGCACCCATCCTGATTTATTTCCACTACCAGTACTTCCTACTGGTCCATCTCTGACACAGTGGTCTGCATAATGTATGTGTGGGAACACAAACAGTGGAGGAATTGTGTTGCCAATGGCATTAACCGCATATACAAAAGCGACCAGTGAACCTCTCTCTGCTGATGTCGTTGCCCCAACTTGTTTAATATAAGTTAAAGTAATAGTGTGGTAAGTTGTAACATCTGCATTATTGTTACAACTGACCCAGACTGTTGCTGTTACAACTGACCCAGACTCCTATAGCCATGAACTAGCTAACATTACAGCCAACGGCTAAAACATTAGCACTAAAGACCTACACAGAATATATCCCCATAGACATACAAATAACACAATTTAAGTTTGATGAGTTTAACTGCAAAGCAGATAATGCTATTACAAATTGAAATAAAGTAGAAAAACTTACTTTTTGGCATACAAATTACTTTTTTTCGTGTTAAATTGTCTGTGTTTGACAAAATGTGCTGATTTTTCACATGTGATAGCAGAACTGAATTGGGCATGCACAGGATGAGTCACATCATTTGAAACTTAGCCCTGATTGAAGAAATTGGAAGTGTTACAACTGACCCACGTTACAACTATCCCCGGTCTCCCCTAGGCCTAGTTGCTTTTTTGTTTTCTTTATTTTTTTATTTTAATGTGATTCTCTGTTCCTCTCTCATTATGACCTATTACTTTTCCATCAGTCATTTCAGGGTATATTTAACCACTTGTTCACTTCCATCTTATCTGATTACCTTCAATCTTTTACTTCAATTGAGAGATTATTTGAAGGACACTGATGAAGCTACATGGCAAAACGTCCAACAATTGTAGGAAGTAGGATAACGATTGGCTCACAGAATGTGGGCCAGTAAAATATTCGGTGAAAGTGACAATGACAGAATTGATGTTGCCAGTGTGGGAAAGCAGAAGTGATTTAAAGAATATACTAGCAGCCTGAATTCCCATGAATGCAGCCAGATGAGTGAATACAGCGCTACCTTGTTGAACACAGGCATATTGTAAGCTTCATTACTCAAGCTTCCTAATCTAATCTCCTGTGTCCTGTTTCTTAAGGAGGTAACATCAGCATATACAGAAGGAGCTATATCTTTACTATTAACAGTTCCTTGGAGATTAATAGCACTTCATACTGACCCCTAACCTGCTCCTTCTTCAAGGTCAGCTTTACCCGATGCCCGTCTTTGGTCCAGTTAATAGTCTGCGTCAGCTCTTGAGGTGCACACGAGATATCTAGTACCCCTGTGCTCCTGATCCTAGGCTGCACTTGAGCAGTCCAGCCTACATGCTCAGCCTCCAGGCTGCTTCCATCTTCTTAACTTGAACTGCCTGTCTGCTCTGCTTCTCCTGGTAGACCTCCAGAGTGGTCTCGCCTGCCTTTTCCTCCTCTCAATACCCTGTCCTCCCTACCTGCAACCCACCCACATAGTGGCCTCTTATGTCTGTTGGCTATTTGCCATAGTTCTCCAGTTTCTCCTTGCTCTGGCTGCCAGTTCGATCACCTACTGTTGTGAGCTCATTTGTATCCCAGTCTCAGAAACATGTATCCATGTATCCACCTGCTTCTGTCTTCTGTTCTATCATTAGAGACTTGTCTTCCATTATGAATGTTAACTATGCTCATTCCAACACATTTTTTTTTAAAGAAATTGTGCTTTTTTTAGTATACTGGGCTCATAGAGTGAGCCTTTCCCAAAGTGTTCTTTTACTCTTGTCATTCCAGTACAGGGTGATTAGATTTCTTTTTTTTTTCTTGTAAAGTCTTCTCGTTATGTTAGACTTGGATAATGATATGCCTACTGCCTGAAAAATGTTTTCCACTTGGCTGGATGCTCTGAAAAGATCCAGTAATCATCTACCAGCATCTTTTTCGGTGGACACATAGGCTACAGAAGAAAACACTGGTGTTTCTAAGCTCAGAAGTGCATTCTTTTGTCAGTAAAGCAAAGTGTTGATTTGGCTCCTCCTATGCTATCACTTTGATTTTGTTTTTGAATGAGAGGAAGAGAGGTGTAACAGTGAAGCTGCAAGGAGTCAAGATAATGAAGGTGGATGAGTTTAAATACCTGTGTCAACCATCCAAACCAGTGAACAGTGTATAAAAGAGGTGAAAAATAGAGTGCAGATAGGTGGAGTGCGTGGAAATGAGTGTCAGGGGAGATTTGTGACAGAAGAGTCACAAAGCAAGAGTGAAAGGAAAGGTTTACAAGACGGCTGTAAGACTTGCTCTGATGTATGGTATGGAGACAGTGGCTCTGACAAAAAGACAGGAGGCTGAGTTGGTGGTGGCACAGTTTTATTGAGAGTGACCAGGCGGGACAAGATCAGAAATGAGTACATCAGTGGGACAGTTCAGGTTGAGTGTTTTGGAGGTTAAACAGTCTGACATGTGCAGAGGAGGGATGATGGATACATTGGACAAGGGATGCTGAAGATGGAGCTGCCAGGCAGGAAGACCGCAAACAACATTCCTGGATATCGTGAAGGAGGACATGCAGAGAATTTGTGTGGCAGATAGGGCGAGATGAAGACAAAAATGATTATAATGAGATCTGTTGTGTAAAGATTATCAGCTAAATCTGAATGGCACTCACAAGTTAGGGTCAAGTTGTATGTATGAGAAAGTTGTCCGGCATCTTACAAACAAACTACGTAAAGCTTCCACCATGCTTGCATTTGTACTAAGGCTTTAATCGAAGCTTATATAAAAGGCTGCATAGCAACTTTTATAGGGTGATGCACAGGTGTGGAACAGCACGTAGCCTCCTAAAATATCAGGAAAATAAAAGCAGAGGCCCACTTCTTCAGTTAAGTGTGTTACATAACTTCCTCTCTAACTTCTGTAACCCCTGAATGCATTAAACAGCAAGATCTGAATATAATGCAGCACACTTTGACCATGATATAAAAACACCTGCTCTCATGCAACACGCTCTCAAAGAGAATCCTGGCATTTAACACCTTTACACTGACTTCACATATTCTGTTAGGCATGTTATTTAAGGAGCAGTGTCATTGCATTGGCAGAAATATAATTTTGTTAATTACATTTTATTGCACTAAACAGTGTATTCAAACACACTGAATAAGGCTTGAAAGTATATTGTAACCGCTCTGAACCTTTCAAAAACAATTATTTAGTCCACTGACAAAAGGAAAGAGTAGCAAAGCTACAATATTCCCACACATGCCCTCATTAACATGAAAGCTGCCCAGGAACCCACAGTGAGAGTGTTACAAAATTAGGATCTTCACAAATTGCTACATGTGGAATGAATTGGAGGCTCGGGAGAGCAAGGTGACAGCAGAAGGAACGCGTAAAGAGCTCTTACTGTAGCTCACCAACAAAATGAGATGGAGTGTAATTATCCTACAGCCGTGTAATATGTCCTCTGAAACCGAGCTGAGTGACTCAAACTGTCTTTCTTGTAATTGGATGGATGTTCTGATTGTGATCGATAGCTGTTTGACTGTACCGATACAGATCCTTTGGGTATTAGAAGATACCGTTCCTATTATAAAACAATAATCCTATTTTTCACTATGTAAATTAAAAAACATAGATGCTCACTATCATTTGCGTATTGTAAATACACTCATTGGCTTTGTTGTATTGCCATTGCAATGCACTGCACTAGTTTTTCTCCTCTCTTCTGCTCTCTCTCTGTCTCTGTATGTGCGCTTGTGTTTCACGATGTGTGCCCCCTCCCACGCACGTGGAGTTGAGGAGAAACAGGTGAACTGAAGGATGTTACTTGACGTGACAAAAACTCAATATGTTGATGTTTAATAAAAGCTTCCCAACCATGGCTAACCCTAAAAAACCCCAAAAATATATGGCTACAGTTTGTGTGCTGTTACATTACAGTTAAGTCAGAAAAAACTGCCTGCTGCTGCAAAAAAAACTGCTGACCATCTGTCTTTACCCCTCTCCGTGATACATGTGCTTCCTATACAGCTCTAGTGGCACAAGACACACAAATATAGACGCTATCATGAAATACGTGCACCTCTAACTGCTACATCATTTAGAAAGTATGCATTAATTATTGTTGACAGTATTACACCGTGTGTCCTTATTTTACAAAATTCTTGTATAACAAAGAGTGATTTGTCACCTGTTGATTTTACACACTCATTTTCAGTCTTGCATGTATGATTGGTGTGCAGATTTTTTTAAGTAGGTGTTAGCATTTTGGTGTTTTGGCACACGGGCATCATGCATCATTCATTGCAAACTAGTAATTATTGTCAGATTACATTTTAAAAAATAAATAAAAATACAACGGAAATACAACCAATTAATACATTTGGCAATAAGCTGAGAAGTGCATTTGACTTAGCTCTTAGGAAAGGGCTGTTGTCATTGTAGGTAACTGAAACCATGGTGTTTCTCTGACTTTAAACAGCATATTTTTGTTGTCCAAGCCCATCTATGCTGTTACAGTTAGCCACGGTCTATGCCATTATGAATATAGCACGTTATGCAATTAAACACAAACAAACAAAATTCCCCCTAATTGTTATCAGACCAGCAATTATACTGCATATAATTTAGAATGGAAAAAAAACGAACAGTCTATGTATTTGTTGCATAAAAAATAATTTCCAATGCCCAGGTTGCTTATTAATTTTTTTGTTATTATTATTATTATTATTAAAGCAGTGGCGTGCTAATGCTTCCAAATCCCCTGCCTAACATTGCTTGGATTATATGACAATGACTGTGTCTGTTATTATGAAAGTGGAACAACAAAGGGGAAAGGAACAAACACAATGAACAAAGTTAGATCAATATTAGCTTTCTCGAAAAAGTGCAAAGAAAAAAAGAGATTTGGACTGTTTTATTGCAACAATCCTTAATAACAATGAACACCGTAAGCAGAATGTTTACAGATAATATCTATTTACCTAAATTAAGAACAAAATTAGGGTTGAAAGACATGTTTTCTTATCTGTGTAAATGCTTTTATAGGCACAACTAATGAATCTGAGAGAGGGTGTGAGATCAAGCCAGAAGTGTTCATAAAGACTTCTCACAGGCACTAATCAGGGGGGGGAAGAAACACTGAAAAATTCCATAACTAAATGTCAGACGGTGCTAATATGGGGAGCTTTTTATCCTTTATTAATCAGGTGTGTGTGTGTGTGTGTGTGTGTGTGTGTGTGTGTGTGTGTGCGTGCGTGCGTGCGTGCGTGCGTGCGTATAAGCACACACACACTGCACTGGTAAAATGAAATGCTGTTCAAAGAATCACAAAGGGAGGATTTTTCCTGGATAACAAACAAAGCAGCGTCCTTGCTTCGGTGTCAATTAATCTACTGGGATTTAAAGGGGAAAAATAAATACATTTGAAGCAATTTGTCTGCTCTTACAAACGCTGCCATTAAAGGGATAATGATGAGACTGTGTTTTTTTTCTGTCAAAAGAAAAAACGTGCGCGTTTACTTGTAATGGCCTTCGGCTTTCTGTGGAGAAGCATGGAACTGCTAAAAAATAAAGAGCAAAGTCAAGCGTTGAGATCTCGCTTTGACTAAAAACATATAATCACTCCCTACCTGACTCGTGCACCAAAGTTTTTGTGTGTTTGAGGGTGTGTGATCACAACTAGAAGAGACTTTAATAGGCCAAATCCGAGCTTCCACAGCTTTTGCTAAAAATTGTTGACAGTAGGAGGAGTCACATTCATTTAAACACCTCTAGAGAGGTCCTGTCCAACCACCACCACCCACCACAGACACCTACTGTACCTCTAGGGGAAGAGAGACAAGGAGAGAGAGTGGGGAGGGAGGGGAGGAGGGAAATCGAGAGAGAGAAGAAAAGCAAACCAAGAGCCATAAGCTCCTTGAAATGAGCTTGTTGAGGGGTGAGAAACGGACAGACCGAGAGAAAGACATGTACAACAAAGACAGGGGGTGGAGAAAATTCTCCTGCTCGGCGTGTGTAACGAGAAGTGGTGAGTCTTTGCCAGTTCTCCCCGAGCGCTCGGCACTAAATGGAGTCAGAGGACTGAAACAAAACTAAAACAACGCACTGCAAGTGACAAGAGGCATTAAAACGAGATTAAAAGGAGGAAGGGTGACAGCGCGATGGAAGCCAACTCTAAAAAGCATCGATTCAGGAAGGGTCGGAGTGCCACCTTCAGCATTGATGGCTTTAACATCACCATAGGTAAGCATGTAAGCAACAAGCAGAGCACGAGCAAAGGTTAAGTGTGTTTGCAGGGGAGCCCGAAAGTGTGCGTGTGTGAGTGGAACAGATTATATGGGTGTGTAAGAGAGTTCGAGGCAGTGCAGTGAGGCGTTCGGCACCAGCACAGAGACATCGTTAAACACATCATCACATTTCAGCTTCTCTGCACAATTCGACACATTAGTCCATTCTGCTGAAGTTGCTGCTTGCCTCTGTACACCATGGAAACAAGGGGACTTCAGACTAAAGCTGTGTGCAGCTGACATCACCAGGAATTCATTCTATTGTCTTGACAACCAGAGTGTTAATGAACTTATGTGCCACTTGCCTTTTTTAGTTTTCCCAGGACTTGTGAAAACTCCAGCAGTATTGAGTGTTGAAGCAATGTGAAAAATAGTGTCCTGAAGATGTTCTGTGGTGTGTTCCCTTAGAAGACTTGTGTCCTCAGATAACATGGGGGGGAGTTAATGAGAATAAGTTTGTTTCATACACAGCAGTGTTGACCTTTTGTCATGTGGGAACGTGTTGTGATGAGAAACAAAATCTTGGTCATGCTCTCTCTTGCAGTTTGGTAAACAAAGTGAATTAGAAACTCTGCGTAGAACTATATCTATCTATCTATCGATCTATCGATCTATCGATCTATCGATCTATCGATCTATCGATAGATCGATAGATCGATCGATCGATCGATAGATAGATAGATAGAGATATATCTCATTTGTCATACTTACTTTTTATGTAAAGCTGAAAACACGCAACACTTTTTGTGGCACCCCTATCGGAGCTGTCACTGTTTGCACTAAGTGTATACTTATGAATTCAATATTCATTTTAATTAAACCTGCATTATGGAATTTTCCGTTAACAGTCGAGTAGATGATTACTTGGAGTGTGGTCGCCTGTGGAGACAAATCCACTGAGAATTGTAAGCCAACCTTAATACATGCCCAAGCTTAGTTATTATTGTTGTTATTATTATTATTTTTGTACAGCCTGCAACTTTGCAGCCTGTGGTTCATTCTTGGTTGTGTTATCCACTTGCTTTTTAAGATGTATCCCTGTAACCTGGCCATCAACTACTGAGGAATAAAATGATTAAATGGTGGACATAGTGGTGCATTTCGCAGCTACTTCACGTGTCAGTAGTAGGAATGAATGCTGGACTAACCGGTGATCACGTGGTGGTGCTATGTGTAAATATAATACTGTTTGTTATCATGTTTGGCACAGAAGCTTTATAAGGGCGACCGTGGCTCAGGGGGTTGGGAATCGCATCTGTAACCGGAAGGTTGCCGGTTCGATCCCTGGGCTCTCTGTCCTGGTCGTTGTGTCCCTGGGCAAGACACTTTACCCTACTTGCCTACTGGTGTTGGCCAGAGGGGCCGATGGCGCGATATGGCAGCCTCGCTTCTGTCAGTCTGCCCCAGGGCAGCTGTGGCTACAACTGTAGCTTGCCTCCACCAGTGTGTGAATGTGAGAGTGAATGAATAGTGGTATTGTAAAGCGCTTTGGGTGCCTTGAAAAGCGCTATATAAATCCAATCCATTATTATTATTATTAAGGGCAAGTCTTTGTTACAACTTTTTTTGTTGCCTCCTGCTAGTTAAATAGTTCAGTCTTCTAACCGCACTAGGTAATTTTCCTCATTACCTTAATGAAGACTTTAAAATCTCTTCCTTTTTGAGCTTTCAAATTTGTATATACATTAATTAAGTTTTTTTGCTACGAAGGAATCACATTTAACATGACGTGCATAACAGGAAGTGCTTGCATTATGAATACAATGCACAGCGGGTACATTGCCTATTCTGGACATTTCTGTCCAGTTTGGAGTGTTTTTTATGCAAATCTTAACACATCTTAATTTACCTTCTCCTTACTGTTTGCGTCAGTAACAACCAGACCAGTGTGTGCAAGTTTAAAAACATTGAGATGTTAAAATAAAATCTAACTTGGGTTGAACTGGGAACATGGAGATCTTAGTGCCTTAGTACTATTACATATCTATCTATTCTTTGTTTCTAGCACAGATTCCATGCCTGGACGGTGTCATTTAGCTGAGTATAAGATTGAACGTTTCAATCTTTAGACTGTCACAGAATACAAAGATAGGAACAGAGAAGCAGTGAATGATTTCTTGATGATTTTTTAATAGTGCTCAAACGTACCTGAAAAGATTTTATGATCCCACAGATCTTTGGATTTTCCGCTTACATTGCTGCATCTTCTTACCTGTGAAAACCTGCCTCAGTCACATGCCCTAATATCATGGCTCACAACCATGGCAGTTGTCATGGTAACCTACAAATGTCACAATCAATTGCTCACTGGGTCAAGGTTTCAGTCCGCGCAGCAGCATTTTACCAATCACCTCCTCTGAAGCGTGACTCCTAAGCGCTGGTCCTCATTGCCTGGCTGGACTCTTTTGTTTTCTCCTTTATTAAACTCTGAACCTCAACTGTAGCTGACAGCCTCTGCTCAGATTCCCACTGAGGTGTTTTGTCAAGTTTTAGCCTTATTAGATTTGTTATATTTCTGTTGATGTTATGAGTTTCATGTGGCCAAAGCCAGTTTTAACTTTGCAGCTCATTTGTCAGAGTACAAAGCACCAGGACTCTTGTTTTCATGCACACATTTTGGGGTTTTTTTGTTTTGTTTTTTTCCTTCTGTTTCCATTTTATTAAACCATCTTTTCTCTTCCTTTTTCTCTTCTAATTGTACCATTCAGTTTGTGTCTGAAATAGTGTCTTTGTCAAATAGTCTGGGTGCCAATTTTGAACAAAGCAAACTTCTACTGAAAACAAAAGTAGCAAATGCTGACAAGCTCCTTTGTCCATTTCATATTAATAGCTGTTATAAAGACTGTAGATCCATGACATGTGATTCTTCATTCCTAGTTCCTATTTTTTTCCAATTATTCCCCAAACATTTTTTATAACTATTCAGAAACATCCATTCTTGTGCATTTCTTGCTGCAGGATAATCACTATATAAAAACCTATGTTTTTTATAATCAAATTCAAATAACACAATAAAGACTGTTAAGTTCAATACACATCTATCTAAAACAAACACATAATTAGTTTAACTTTAACATCATGAATCAACTTGAATCACATATCTATCTACAGTTAAACTGGAAAAAGACACTTTTTTTTGGTTTTACCTCTGTACACCAACAAACTGTATTTTAAATCAAATAGTCAAGATGTGATTGAAGTGCAAACTTTCAGCTTTAATTCAAGAGGTTTTTACAAGAATTTGACTTTAAATGTTCATATAGACACTTTTTTTTTACATAGTTCCCCATTTTCAGAGGCACAGAAATAATTGGACAGTTAACTGAACAGCAATTTCATGGTGAGGTCTGTTCCCTTGTTATTTTATGATACGTGAAGCAGACTTTCAGTCAACTTCAGATAAAATATTGACAAATTTTCACTGTAATTTTAAATATGGGGCCTGAAGAGATGTCAGCGCCAGTGAGAGAGGCCGTCGTTAGGCTGAAAGAATTAAATAAATCTATCAAAGAGACAGCAAAAGAAGGAGGAGAAGAAGGAAAACGCTAGCTAGATCAGCAACACCAAAACCCTTAAAGACCATGGAACTCATCTAATGTGCATGATGACAGAATTATTTCCATAGTTTTGAAAAACAACTTCACATCTGACCAAGTCAAGGACACTCTTTGAGTGTCAGGCATGCCATTGTTTAAGTTTACAGTCAAGAAATGCCTAGGGATGGAAACACAACAAGGTGCACATCACTGATTACACCCAAGAATAACAAAGCTACAATAGACTTGAATAGACAGGATATTTGTGAAGGGCACAGGGCTATATTATCTGCTCTCATCTGGCCAAATGCTGTAAAAATGAGCGGACTGAGCTTCACAATACAAATGCATAATGACCCAAAGTCTTAGGCAGAATCAAACAAGGAGTTTCTCAATGAAAACAAATGGGATATTCTTCAATAGTCAAATCAATCACCTCAGCAGCAGCCCATGCTTTCACTGGCTGTTGTAAAAGCCTGGCGGAGTAACTTAAAAGATGAAACACTGTATTTGGTGATGTCCATGGATTCATGCATTTACTCACTTTCATCTAAATGTTATAAACAATCGTTATGTTTAAAATTATAATATTTTCAGGGGTTAGGATGGGCCTTAATGACCTAGAACAGTGTTCCTGCACCTTCAGGTAATGAGCAATTAAATCTGATAGGCACACTCATACATATTACCATCAAATGACTTAGTTTTCCTGTGCTGCAGCCTGGCATTGCTCTCAGTGACAGCATGGAGATATTGGCTCAGTAATAAGAAAATAATGACATTACATTTAGGACTGAAAGATAAAATAGCAAAAGGACATGTAGGATTAATCAGTGAACAATATCAGTAACTAATAAAAAACATAAAATCTTTGAAACTTTCACTTAATCATTTTATTATTATAGCTGCAACTGTTTCCAATTCAATATCCATCAACATAGCTTTTTTTCCCCCCAACTGTGACCTTCAGTTGGATAAGTGGAAGAAGATGGATGACAGGATGGATGGATGGATTGTACAAGGTGTTCATTAGTCATAATCTTTTTTTATGGTATTCTGATTGAATGTTGGGATGATTGAAGCATTTCCTGTGAGAGAACCTGACATGCCGCCCATATACCTAATGAAGTTTGGATAGACTGAATCATTGTAATAAATATTCTAGCATTAAGTGAGACAGTGTGTGGGTGTTCTATTTAATTGCTTTTGCGAACTGATACATGTCAAAATTACGTAACAGATAGAAATCAGCCAACACACAGTTTGACACACAAAAAGCTGCAGTCCTCATCTTCCAGCCTTGGCTCCTCTTTGTCTAGATATTTGCTAATTGTGAAGCATTCAGGCTGAGCTGCTTATGTGCAGCTTTGCATATAGGAGAAGAAAAGACAGAGACGGAGGGAGAGAGACACGGGAGAGTTCATTTATTTATTTTATTCCAGCCTGAAGTGCAAATAATGTACATCAGTATGTAAACACTGAGTCATGTTTAAAAGTATAATGCATGTAATGTATATTATACATTTTGTATGAATTAGTCTACCTCACTTAATCAACATAGGGAATATCCATTCATTTTAAATCCTATAATTTTTCTCTTTTTTTAAGTAACTATAATAGTGATGGTAATAAAATATATTATCTTTTGTCTTTAAAGAAACAAAAATTCCCAGTGCTAGGCCTGGACAGCTTAAAGCCAACCTTTATTAGACTGAAGGAAACCCTGGCATATCTTCAAAGACCCTTTATCTAAAACACTTTTTGATTTTGCATTTGTGTGGTTTTGTGTGACTATTTTAGTACCTTGAACTGCCCCCCCTCTCCTAAATGCCTTCCAGGATAGAATATTTGAAAATGTGCTCAGCTGTTAACTTGCTCCGTGATGACTAGCTCTTCACTCTGCCTTCCAGAGTGATCGACTCTGATGGATGTTGGACTTCATATCATAAAAACCACCTATTTTCTAGTATAACACTACAACTGGATGATAACGGCTGATGCAGATGCTTATTTCTGTTTCCATGGTGAGACCGTAATGCCATTTTGCTATGTTCTTTTTTCTGATGACATTGAAAAATTGTGAATCGTTTTCTGCAGCTGGATCCTACATTTTCCCAGCCAGTATTCGCACCACCTTGATGACTGACTCTCTTTCTCTGGTATAGACTGTTTTCATAAGCCAGGCGACCTTTGAAAACTGAACTTTATTTATACGAAATGTGTGGATCTTCTTTAATTTCTGTGTGACTTCTTAATAAGTTAGTCTGTATAATGAATGTTTTTGGGGTTTTTTTATGCTGCTAAAGCCTTTCCTTTATTAGTGCTTTATACAGCAGTGAGCGAGGAGATTTCCAGGAGGATAGTATAACAGACCATAAATCCGAAAGTAAGATTTGATTGAGTTATAGTGTTGTTTATCAGAATTTATCCAAATCAAATCACAGTGAGTGCATTATGATTAAAGCTTGTTTTTGTAAAGTTTGTTCATTGTGAAATTTAAAAGGCATAATAATAATTTGAGTGCTCACAAAATGATTTGACATGTTCAGCTTCACTTTTCACTCCAGTGGAGCAACAAACATTATTGAGCTTATATACAGATAAGAAGGGGATACAGGTGGGATATATATAATGTCTGTAATTTTCCATCCATCTTTTCCAATGAACCCCTCCTCACTGATGACAGTTGACAGACTTTCTAATTCAAAGTGTGAATCCATAGAAAAAAAGGTGGCAGCGGTATAACATGATAGTAGTGATGTAGTTTTAGTAATACCAGCTAAACGATCGCATGCATATGAACTTGACTGATAACCCATTCTTAGTCCATATAGTTTAATGTTATGTCATCCCAGCTCCAGGTCTTCTGGGAAAGCTTTCCACAAGGTTTAGGAGTGTGTTTATGTCAATTTTTGACCATTTTCCCAGAAGCACATTTGTGAGGTCAGACACTGATGTTGGATGAGAATGCCTGACTTGCAGTCTCCCCTCTAATTCATGCCAAAGGTGTTCTATCATGTGGTCAGGACTCTGTGCAGGCCAGTCAAGTTCTTCTACACCAAACTCACTCACCCATGTCTTTATGGACCTGTCATATCGGAACAGGAAGGGGCCCAAACTGTTCCCACAGTTCCCAGGTAGAAGAATGAAATTGTCTAAAATATCTTGGTGTGCTGAAGGATTTAGCGTTTTTGCTGGAACTCCTGAAAAATAACCTCATACCATAACCTCTGATTCTCCAGACTTTAAACTTGGCACCATGCGGTCATACGTGTCCACTGCGCTAAAGTCCGTTGGTGGTGTGCTTCACACCACCGCAACGATCCACAGCAATGCTATGGATTGTGCTTGGTGATGTAAGGCTTGGATGCAGCTCCAAGGCCATGGAAACCCTTTCCATGAAGCTCTTTACTCACTGCTCTAGAGCTAAACTGAAAACAGCATAAAGTTTGGAAGTGTGTAGAGATTGACTCTGTTGAAAGTTCGTGACCTCTGATTGTGGAATATTTAGCAGTGAGGAAAACTCATGACTTGACCTGCTGCACAGGTGGCATCCTATCATGGCACTGCTTTTCCACCATATAACCAGAACAGTAATTTCCATCCACTGTTTGCTCCTCTTGTCATATGTAGTGCAACTTGTGAGCACTGTGTTGAGTCATTTGTTTACATTTCAAATCAACAGCAGTTAGTGTCTCCTCCTTCACAACCTGGTTGTACTCAATGGGTATGCATTGAAATATAGTTTTATCCACCTTCAGCGGAAACAGCTTTCTTGCATTTTTAGCAAAGAATTTCACATTATTGGAGGCTGTTTAAGTAGCTCCCTTTTTATCTCTTTTAGACACTTGCTCTCGGACATGCCCGAGCTCGTTTCATTGTTTTACACACTAGGGAATGTAAATACATGGCATTGCAATAGCAATGATATCCCAGTATGACATTTTCATATCGAATAAAACATTAGACCAGTACCAGTGTGGACAGTGCGATGTGACACAGCTCCAATGCAGACTTTTGACCTACTTTTTTGGAAAACAGCAAGATGTAGTGAAGGAGAGTGAAGGTCAAGTGGAAAAACTAACACTGACAGTGTCAGTCCCATTTACCTCACTGGTTAGATGAAATGTAGTGACCTATTCACCACCTAACAGACTTGTGCTCTGTAAGCAAATGGAAAATTAGTGCTGTGGTATTTTGTTCTTTTTCTTACACTTATTTTACACTCACTTTGGAAATTGATGCTCCATATATGTCCTATAATAATGTCAGAATTTTCGCAGAAATTTTCTGCAAACACTTAAAATGTCAAATTATAGCTACAATTAATTTCAGCTACTGTTAAAAATTTAAACTGGGAATATTTTCATTAATGGCGACTCATATTAATCTGACCAGCTGCCACAGGTCCTGCCATTACCACAGTAAATATTGCTGCCTAAAGTTGTATTTTTTATAAAAAACATTAAAGTGTTATATTAAACAACAAAGGGGATGGAAAAAAACTAGATATGGAGTCTGTGTTCACTGATGTTAAAGGTCTAAAATGTCTGCTGTTAAAACTGTGTGTGTTTCAGCATAGACAAATGGACATCAGAAGGGTCATTTTAGTGACTGTGAATGTGACATATTTGTTGATGCCAGATAAGCAGGAGTATTTCAGTAATTGCTGGGATGTTCCTGTGCAAAATCTCAAAGATTTACATAGGAATGGTTTAAACTACATAACTGATTGTGCCACTCTTTGCACAACAGCTGCAGTCACTCATTTATCATAACTGGCAATGAGTCTTTCACATGAATTTTGTCCCACTCTTCTTTTACAGAGTTGTTAATTCAGCCACATTGAAGGGTTTTTGATCATGAAGTTTGTGTTCAAGGTCATACCAAAGCATCTGAGTAAGATTTAAGTCCAGGTTTTTTGAGGCCACTTCATTGGCCATTGGTGTTTCATGGTGCATAAATGTGCTTGAGCTTCAGAGGACAAATTGATGGCTGGACATCCTCCTTCAGGATTTCCTTGTTGAGAGCAGAATTCATGGTTCCATCATGTACAGCAAGACCTTGAAGCAGCAAAGCAGCTCCAGACGATCACATTACTGTCACCATGTTTGACTGTTCTTTTTATGAAATGCTGTGTTTTCCACCAGATAATCCAGATATTTTTTGGTAAATGTGAGATAAGCCTTTGCGTTCTTTTTGGTCAGCAGTGACATTTCCCCCCAGTCTCTCTCTTATTGTTGAATCATGAACACTGACCTTAACTGAGGCAAGTGAGGCCTGCAGTTCTTTAGATGTTGTTCTGGGTATTTGTGTGACCTCCTGAATGAGTCGTTGATGCACTCTGGGAGTAATTTTAGTAGGCCGGTCACTCCTGGGAAGGTTCACCACTGTTCCAAGTTTGCTCCTTTTGTAGATAGTGGTTCTCAATTTCAACACTGAATTGTGTATTTACAGGTTATCTTATTCTAATATTAAAATTTGTTTGATGATCTGAAACATTTAAGTGTGACAAATATGCAAAAATAAAATAGAAATCAGGCACTGTATGCATGCACTTTATGTTGTTTATAAAGTGATTGTTTGAGACAAGCTTTAGCAGAGTGAAGAGGAGAGTGAAAGTGGGTGTCTCATGCCAAAAGCACGAGAGTAGGGTTGTTTGTGAGACTAGCTTTAGCAGAGTGAGGAGGAGAGTGAAAGTGGGTGTCTCATGCCAAAAGCATGAGAGTAGGCAACAGTTTTCTGCTCTGCTTTTACTGTTTAGGGCATCATCCAAAGAAATCATGTTTGTGCGTTGTTCAGCTCACTAACAAAGATGTGGGAGAGACATATGCACAGTTGTAATCTTGTGCGTGCCCAACTGTTCTCGTCTAACTGTTCAGACTTGTACAGTATCTAAATTGACTACTTGTACACAATGTTTCTGATGCATAAATGTTACTAGATCATTGTGTATTTTGCCTTAAAGTGATCATGGTGTGCATTTAGATATGAAGCTAGCATGTTCAGATGCTGGATCAGAGTGCATGTCTGAAAGATGCTTATATGGGTTTAATTAAATGACTAATTTAAATAAAATCCATCATTTGTGATTGAATTTCTCACCTACCTTAAATTAAATAAACTGGAAACAAAACACATTTTGCTTACTTGGAAAAATAAGCAACATTTTGCCAGCTAAAATCCAAGCACACATCTGCGATTTTTCTCCTCTAACTACCCACTAATGGTCTAAAAGTCTCATGATCAAATGGGGTTTTACATAAATGGCTGTCTTGGCTTGTCCATCCGCAAGAACACATTTGGTGGAATAAATTCCTGTAACTACCCCTAAATTCAAAATGAGGCATTAAAATATATTTTATCTTTTGCAGGAAGGAAAAAAAATGAAAAGATGGAAATTTGAAAAGATGAAAAACACTTCATATAGAGTAAAACAAACAATTAATATAGGGTAAAAAGCAAAAAGATTAGAGGGGATTTGTTTCACTGTGTTCTTTAGTCTCATGAGTCTATGATCCACTCGTGGCTACAGTGCTGAAACGTGGAACACTGACTTTTGCATCTAACCTTGTTCATATCCTTAGAGTTCCTTATTTACAAGGGCGGATAATCTGATTAACACCAAAGGCCAAAATCAAACAATGCTGTTTATATTTGTCACAGGAAGCTGATGATGAGTTTTATTCACCTGCTTTATTATCTACTAGAAGTCGAATTTCATGGAGGCCCACAGAAGTCCAAATGCAGCGTTATATCCCACAAGGCCATTTCTAAATCGTTTATCCTTCAGTTGCCCATGTTGATTAACAGAGCATGACGTTTTTGTAAGCAAAATAATACACTAGGTCCCAAAGCACAATTAGACACAACAACAAGTTTATTTCAAGACACAGTTGTTCAACTGCAGACTGAATGATGAAGAGAGAAGAGTATAAGAAATATCTCAAGATCTGAGTTCTTTAACAAACACAAATGAAACTCTGTAGTCAGCTGGTGATGACAAAATTAGAAATGCAGTCACTGAAACACTAATTGAAGGTTGTTAAAACAGTGTAGATGATAGTAATTATTGTAGCAGAATATAAAGGATTTTTCCTGCTGCTTTTTCAGGGTAACGAACTAATGAAACTTAAATTACGTGAATTAGCCTTAATTTTAAGGCAACTGTGAGTTTGTGGTGTACTAGTTGCATTGGTGAACTTGTAAGATACTCTTTCATCTCATGTTATTAGCAGGTGAAAGGTCACTTTCATTCTCATATTGTTGACAAATGCTCTAATAATGCAACATCCTTCCTCAGGATTCTGGAGTGTGGACGTTAACAGGTTCTGTAGCCGAGTCTTGAACATGTCCCTGGTGTTTTTTTTTGTTTTTTTTCCTTATGTAGGTCAGATAGTGGGTCAATGACTTTCGGTGCTTCATAATATTGGAAAGGATGCAATTTGTCAGCAACTAAGATACCATCAAACATCTGTGCAGTTCTTCTGATAGGAAATTTTAGCCATTGTGTACAAATGTAGTTTTTGAATTGTAGCTGGACTAACTGTTGTGAAGAAGTAAACTCCAATACACTCAGACTATTAATGGCTTTGTAATGAGTTGTGTCAATGTTATATGATGACCCTCTATGCCACCTCCACAGTAATGCAATAACGTAACCTCTAACTTCCTTCTTTTACTGTGGAACTTTTGCAGTACAGCTAATTACATTGGGAACGTTTAAAATTGGACTTAGAGACCACATCTCAAAGGCATAAAATTATTTCTTGTTAAAACCCAGGACACTGCAGTCCCTTAAGTCTGCATATATGTGCTCCATTAGCCATGTAATTGGGCAACAGATCTTCTAGTTATAGGGGTACTCTTCTATTAGTGGGACAAACCACTGTTTTTATTGCTGTAAGTCAAACCAACAGGAGGCAATAAATAGATTCAAATTCATTAATAGAGATGAAAGATAGAATCACAGTAATTTTTTTGTTATATTTACGTTCATATAAAAAAATGAATACAACCTTCTGATAAGGCACCTTGAATAATATGTTTTTTTTTTTTTTAATTTATCTGTCATGATTAGTTAAAAGCGCCTTGTAGCAACACCTTTCAGGCCACCAGGTTGTGAAGTTCAGCTCCCTGCAGTTTTAGTATGGAGTCTGCTACATGTCTACGGTGAGAAGTGTTTTTAAGATATTAATAAATATCATGTTCCACTTTGATTATCTTGTATCTGGTTTTAAATGTTAGTATGTGATTAATAAAGCATATGGAGTTTCTCCATTTGTAATTACTCATTATATGAACAGAAATCTAGTTTTAAGTGTTCGCAAGCTCTTTTGAAAGACCCTTGAAGATCTGCTGGAATGGGATGTAAGCAATGTTTTATAAATTTATAACTGTTTTGTTTTATAATGTTTTATCCATGGTTCTTAAAGAAACCAATTTAAAATTGGGCCTGCAAAAGCAGAATTGTTCTGACAAAAGACAAAAAATGAAGCAGAATGCCCGAGAACTCACTAATGGACCTACAGTGGTTCATAAAGCATGATGGCTGCTACTGTAAATATTTCTCAGCTTTCCAAATGAGCAGTTCTCTTAGTGAAAAGCTTTACCTAATGAGTTAAATTCACATTGATGCACTTAACGAACTCACAGAACTGCGGCGTTGCAGAATAACTGTGCTGGGGAACAGCCAGAGTTATTGATTGTGGTGAAGTGTTGGTGGACCTGAGCGGGGTTGAGCTGCAACATTCACACTGCCTGAATTTGAGAGGCTGTTTAGTTGGTTAACACTGGCACCCCAGAGCCCTTCTCTTACAGCGTTAGTCCTGCTGATAACAAAATTAAGCAACCTGTAAATTTCTGCCAAATACAAAATAATTAACTTTTTGTTGTTTCATTTCATTTATACTGTGTTGATCATTTGGAAATTACTTTAAAAAGTTGTAGTTGTGGGCCAGCTTGCTGGTGAGGTGGTTACCACTGTTGCCTCAGAGCAAGAAGATCCTGGCTGTTAATTCTTCCATGTCCTCCTGAGTTAATGAATACATCACATGACCCCTTATGAGGCTTGGTCAGCAGCTTGCTGCCATGTTTATGTGATGACATGAATGAATTTAACATAGCTCCTGGCTGCCTGTCAACTTACACTCACTGGCCACCTCATTAGGTACACATTGTAGATACTGGGTTGGACGCCTTTTTGCCTTTAGAACTGCGTTTATTAATGTTTATGGTACAGAAAATGGTGCAGGAAACATTCCTCAGTCCAACTTTATAACATCACACAGTTGCTCCTTTGTTGGGTGCATATGCATTATGTGAATTCAGGCTGTAGTGTTTAAAGCAGGGGTCGGCAACCCTGGGCACGCGTGCCACAGCTGGCACACAAAGGGTTAACTGATGGCACAATGGTGATTTTTAGTTTTTATGGGCTGATGTTTTTTTGGGTTTTTTTTTTTGTTTTTTTGCTTCTTTGTTGTTGTTTTTTGTAGCGGTATAAACAATAAGAGGTGGTGGATTGGCCAGATGCTGGCCGATGTATAAAATAAAGGTGGATGAAGGAAAGGGGAGGCAGGAGGAAGAGAGACCAGAGGCGATTGTCAGGTGAACTGAACTTCAGGTAAGAAGTTATGAACTGCAGTCTATCTGGGTCAGATATAAACCAAGTTTAGGTGGAGTTTATTTTTGTTGTCAGTTGCAATAACTAGTAATAGCAATAACTAGCTAGCATGACGGAGTTACTATACAGCTGGGTGCTATGATGTTACTGATAGTGAACTTTATTTTATTCATAAGGTTAGTTAGTAGAGTTTCCAACCGTCCCGTAAAAAGACAGAATCGTCCCGTATTCAGAGAAAATATTACGTGTTTCGTATTGAGGTGAAAAGGAACAGTTTGTCCCGGACTTTAGCTACAATGAAAAAGACACAAAGCTGGAGTTATTCTGTCGTTACGCTGCACAGCTGCCTCTTCTTCTCTCATTCTCTCCCCTCCCTTTCCTGTTGCTACTTCAATCATGAAACTGATCGATGATCAGCTGATCGGCTTTTCCCTCTTGTTTATTTATCGTCCACCGGAAAGAGGAAACCAGCAGATGTTGCGCTAAACAACAGCAGCGCGTTTAAGCTTGATCAGCTGTTGTTAGAATTTATTTAATATTAATTTCTAGTATCATCTGATGTTTGCTGGAGCCACAGCTGTAAAGCTGCTGGTCATGATATCGGTTTGGATATGTGGTGAGAGGGAAACATGAAGATGAAACCAGGAGATGTCCTTACTGAATCATCAGAGCTGAACAGGTGATGGAGAAACAGGTTTACCTTTTAGGTGATATGAATGAGTTGAAGGGAAGTTATGAACTGTTTCTGAGAGACAAACAACACCAGGATCCTTTTTTATGTAGCTGACAGCTGGTAACTGTGCAGGGGTGGGTCTAGCAAAGTGTTGCCAGGGGGTCATGTAGGGCATTAACAGGGAAAGGGGGGCACAAGGAAATACCTTTCTTTCTTATTCTCATTTAAAATGTCTCGCTTTTAATAAATGATTATCTGAATCTTACAACCAAAGTTTTTATCTCATGTAAAATAGAAATCATACATATACCAACAAGACAGTGTACATCACTGTCGCAACAGCGTATGTTTTCATTCAAAGGCTTTATGGCTTTTCCTATAATACCTGGTGGGCCAGTCTCTAGTCAAAATGCCCGGGCCGATTTTTTTGTCCCAGTCCAGCCCCGGGCACGACACGCAGTGAATTAATCTGAGAAGGTGCATTAAAAAATAAGCGGTGCACATCACAAATTAGCTCGCATAGACACATTAGTTAACACATTAGTTGTGCCGCTTCTTAATGACGGTATCTTAACTAACAACCCCAACTATCAGATTCAACTTGTAATTGGCTAAAAATAACTTACCGGTGAGAGGGACGTTGCTAGCTGGCAGTTTTTTCAAGCAATGTTGAAATTTCCACTTCAAAAGCTTCAGGAGCTCTCCGCTCAGCGCAGCATCAGCACCACGTAAATACATGGATACATCCAAAGACTCGAGACAGAATTCACAATGTGTTTTCTGGATTTTCAGGTGTATGGACCAATGTTTTCTTTTCTGATCAAACCAGAAAGCTTTCATGAGCAGCTGGATTTGTCTTGCATTAACTGGCTGGACACAGAGGACATCGAAATGCAGCTGATTGAAGTGAAAACCTCGACTTGAAGTTTGCAGAACTACGAACGAGCTGGAATTCACAGCTGTGCGTGTTCATGGAGCTTGCATTTTCAACTGCTGGACATCACTACCTGACAAGGTTAACTGTCTTCAGAACATTTCAGGGACATTATTTACAGTATTTGGCTCTACATATCTGTGTGAGCAGATTTTCTCTCACGAGTTCTCAGGTAACCGTCTGAATGCTGGACACTCGGAGACGTGTGTGTCTGAGTGGGAGACCAGAGATCACATTAACATCCCTGTATTAACAAACATGCCATATTGGCCCAGTTTATTTTTCTTATCATTGTTGTGATGAGACCATAAATAGCATTTGTATTTTCTGTGTTACAGTTCATTTGCTGTTATGGAGTTTTTGTTATGGATAAAAAGTGTCTTTTTTTTTTTTGTTTCAGAATAGCTGATAACTATTTGCTGATAGCTGCCAAATATAAAATAAAATATTTTATATTTGTATTTGTATATTGTATATATGTTTATATTTGTATATATTATATTTGTATATAATATATACAAATATAATTCTATAAAGTTATTCTATATAGTGTGTAACTGTTGATATAGAGTGTTATTAAACCAGGGGATGTTTTGTCAATCTTCCCAAGTTTTACCGAGCTCATGTGAAACTCAGTTTTCTGTACTTGCCTGACAAGAGTGGCACTCTGTGTGATCTTCTGGTTCTGTAGCTCATCTGCTTCAAGATTTGGCGTATTATGTGTTCTAAGAGCTTTTCTGCATACCTTGGTTGTTACAAGTGGTTATTTGAGTTATTATTGCCTTCTTACCAGCTTGGAGCAGTCTTGTCATTCTCCTTTGACCTCTATCATAAGCAAGGCATTTCCACCCAGAGTACTGCTACACCCTGGATGTTTTCTCTTTTCAGACCAAGCACTATAAACCCTGCAGATGGAGGTGTGGGAAGATCCCAGTAGATCAGCAGTATCTGATCACCAGCAACCATGTCACATTCAAAGTCACTTAAATTCGCTTTCTTCTCACTTTTGATACTCACTTTGATCTCCAGCAGGTCATCTTGAACTTGCCTACATGATTAAAAGTTGCTGCCACATGGTTTGCTGATCAGAAATCTGCCTTAACTGGCAGTGGAACATGTATACCTAAGGATGTAGCTAATGAGTGTGTTCTTCACTACCATACTGTGCAAATATGTTTAAGGGACTGTTAAAATTCCAGCTGAGCAAAAGTACAGAGATAGCATCAGCAAATACATGAAAGCATTAAGTCAAACACCTATTCACCACAAATACAATGTAAAAAATAATGTACTACAGATACTGTATGTACTAAACATCTTAATCAAAGGATTTGGCTAAAGAGGTTTCAAGTTATCATTCTTGATGCACAATTTTAACATTTGTTGAATTATTTATTTAATTGTTTTTCCTTCTAGTGGCAAATGAAGAAGACAGCTCAGCAAGACCTCAGGCCAGTTTTGCACGTAAGTATCACCATTGTTATACTTCATTGTTATTCAACTCATCACATTTCCATCCATCCAAGTTTTTGAGATATTTAAAGAGTTCTGACCAACTCAATAAAATGAATATAAGAAAGTGCTGAAAGTCTGTTTTGAAATATTTGCAACCATACTTCATATTTCTTTGTTATTGTTATGACAATAGATTTTTATAGGAAGTCTTTTCTGCAGAGATAATTTAGAGACAGTTTGGCCTGACCAGAAAGTTAAAGGGTTAAAAAGTGTTTTGTAAATAATAGAGACTTAAACTGAAGATATGTAATAATATGTTAGAATATATTTGCAGTAATGGATTTCCTCATGCAAATGTATGGATGTAGGAGTGGTTAATTAACTGAAAAACCTATAACTGAGCAAAAAAGTTGCCTCCTCTCCTCTTAAGTGAGCGCACTGGCACTAATGACAATCATCCACATGAGGGCAGTATTACAGAGGCGCTGAAATCTGTCACTCCCTTTCAGTGAAACGTACTCCTGCAGCCAATGCTTCAATATCTTTTGTGAAACAACACCTTGAAACAAATTAACGGTTTATTCACTGTATGAAATGACTGTGACACCAGCAGGCTTTTGTTTTATTTAGGCTCAAAGTCCCAGAGTGCTTTGTGGAATGCCATCACTGCAGGGATGGGGATCAAAGGCAAAGAGCAGAAGCCCCCCCTGAATGACCCACGGAGTCCTGAAGAGATTCTGGCCGATGATCTTCCTCCAGCAGATGAACCAGATGCCACAGAGAAAACTGCCATCAGGTTTGCTGCTGTCAGAAATATCCCAGTAATGATGCCAGAACAAGTAATGCTCATTATATGTTAATTATCATGAAATGCATCCTGCGTGGTGCTACAGTGGGACATCAGCAGCCATGTTCATCTTATTATCTTACAATGTGGCAGCGTGCACCATCAGGCATTGCTGTGTATTTTGTATTTGTTTTCTGTTTTTGGATCAGAATGAACTTGAGCAGGCGATATTTAAAGTTGAACCTCTTCAGGTTTGTTTTTTTTGTTAATGAAGAAGATAATCTCCTGTCTGACATTTAGCTGATGCACACACATACGCATGCACACTCACATTTACTCTGTTAATTGCTATTTAAGGCTGCTGACCTCGAGGGACTTGGGCGTGATTGATTCCACCTTGATAACAAGGACTTCAAACTACCATTAACATAATTTGTTGTCACTTTTAGAATATTGCTTGTCTTTTAACACCTGATTCCAATTAACCTTGATGGCCCTGGAGACAGCAATATGTCTCAGTTGGCAACAAGTAAGCATTTGTCAGAGGATACTAAAAGTGCACTTTAGTACTTGATAACAAGATTTTAATAGTACAGAAAATAGACAGGGAGTTATGGCCAGATGATTTTCACTAGTTTTCCCAATATTTTGGTTTAGCAAGTCCTCACAGAGATCACAATTTTACAATTTATCGGGTGCTCAGTTTGTGACTTCTCAAATCCCATCCAAGTGTTGTTTTCGGGTTTTCCTTCGTTTCCAGTCTGCAGTAACAAATGCTTCCTCTCCAGCTCTTCTCTATGTTATCTCAAATTACAGTGTCGTTGTTCTCTGCCAGTCTCCCCTGGAACACAGATCCCTTTTCCAGAGTAGGGTGGTGACAAGGAGAAAGTGATTTTCCACTTGACTGGACATAGGCTAGTCCTTTAGTTAAAACCTATAGCTCAGATTAAAAAAGAAAACACTGGGGCAGCTGAAAGCACTCCTACCTTCCATAGAGGAAACAGTTCATTTGTCATTTAGCCATAGCTTTAGCCTCAATCAGAGTGCGGGAACAATTGCCAAGCATGAGGCTGTTCATCCTTGGCTGAAGATGAACAGTTTGCCTATGTTTTTCAAGAACTGGCAAGGGAATGATTCTTTTCAATAGC
The DNA here is from genome assembly GCF_041146795.1 of Maylandia zebra. Taxonomy (NCBI): domain Eukaryota; kingdom Metazoa; phylum Chordata; class Actinopteri; order Cichliformes; family Cichlidae; genus Maylandia; species Maylandia zebra. The sequence goes on from NC_135184.1 coordinate 14,038,551, forward strand.
GCTAACAGTTTAAAACAAATAAAATATGCTAGGAATTACTCCAGTCTTTTTTTTGTTTTGTTTTTTTACTAAAATGTGTTGGCTGGTGAAATAGTGATAGCAGGTGGTGAATGTTAGCTGTGGAAAAGGGCAATGTTATGCTTACAATGATTTATACTGTTCAATGATTACCTTTGTCCTGATCCTACTGAAAGTCAGGGGACGTCTTCGGCCATGTCAGCTGTGGTTAATACAGGCCAAAACTGCAGGGAGTCACAGGGATATACATCTTAATGACAACTAGCCAGATTATGGCACAGGGTGATTAAATGACACTGGAACTAGCAGTAATCCATGGAATGATGTAACTACAGTGTCACCTCCGAGGCCGGTTCTGGCCGATATCCTCCGGGTGATGATAATTAGATTTATTGGAGAATAGAGCAAGATCACATGATGTTTAGCAGGAAGGATTGGAGAGCCTTAAAACATATTGACTGTCATAAACTGGACTTAGTTGAATATAATTTAATTGTTTTCTAGTCAATCCCGCAGTTACTTGATTACCTGATTTTCTTTTTCAATCTGAAAGGTCGCCTGGTGCTTACGTGGCTGCTGTTGCAACTGGTTTAGGATTGCAGTTTACACACAAACACACACACACACAAACTGGGAGGACTAAAACACAATATGGAGCCATTAGTATATAAACACACGGTGACTCATCTGCTCGGCTGGTGCCACGCTGTTTCTTCTGTTCATTATGGAAACCATATTCTGTTAAAGCACTGGCTACCAATTGAATAGATAGCAGTTTGCATTCATGCAGAGGGGGAAACCTGTGATTTTTATGCAGAATCAAATTGTTTTGTCTTTTTTTTTTTTTTTGGATCCTGCAGAATTTGCCATGTCAGAAGATGATAGATTGCCATTGCATTCATTTTCCTAATTGCTGGAACTTGATATATGCAACACAAACACAATATTAGTGTGCAAGAGTTTCTGAACCATCATTTTGATCAGCACTTACTCTCTATCTGAATCAATCGTTTCTTTAATTGATTGACTTTTTTTTCTTTTCAAAATTACTGCTTTGAAAGCCAAATCTTTGAAGAGGTATGATACAAAAAAGCCATTAGGATTAGTTTGTTATCGTCCCATAGGAGGAAGAGTGAAAGATTTTGGGAAGAGGTTGTTATTCATTAGCTAGAATTGCCTTTTTATTAGAAACTAATTTCCATTATATTCCAATCTTATTACACTAATGGTCCTTTGAGATTTAGTGCTAGATTTATAACTGTGCTTTTTTTTCTGAACCCCTTTTTTTTGACAGTCCTTATGGATAGGTAGTGACTGATAGGAATGCACTAAAAATTCATGTCAAGTCTATGTTTCACCAAATGAAGGCATTTTCAAAAACAGCAGAAAAAAAAGATAAATAGAGGGTAGTGAAAACGATTACAAGGGTGGCTAGATGCTTACCAAATGATGAGAAAAACAGACTCAGCACAGACAAACATTCAATAAATGTACACATGCAGCCAAAACCTGGACAGGCACTCTTTTGAGGTCCTCAGTTGGATTTGGCAACTGCTTAATTGGATGCTGTTCGCTGCTGTGAACATTGCACAGCTGATTAAGGTGGCTGTCTTCATCGTGCCATCCAACAGTTTCTGAGGCTGACCCTTCCACTGGCTGCAGCCGCAGATTCGCAGCCCCCCGCTGACATCTTCCCCGCAGCAACAAGCTCCATCACTAGCCTTACTAGCGGGTTAATGAGGGTCTGCTGGGAAAAGTCACTGCTGCGTAGCACATATTTCTTGATATTATACAGCTTGATATGGAGTATAGTTTTATGTGTAGCAGGGAGAAAAGTCAAACTTTAAAATATGCAGAACGCAGTGTCGTCCAAAGTCTGAATCTTTACTGTCTACAGCCGTTTTCTTTCTTCTTACATATAGATCAGTAGATGCATTAGGGTGACTTGCAGGAGTAGTCATAATGTATTATTTTTAGAAAATTCAAATGTTAATGGGATAGAAAGATACTGCATTTTACTTTAGGACGAAATAGGTGTATAAATCCCCAAAATAAAGTTAACCAAGTTTTTTAAATTATTTGCTTTTGCACAATAAGGGTAAAAATGTGTGTCTGCATTGCCATCCACTGTAGTAATTAAATAAAATGACATTTGAAAGTAGACTAAAAATTCCACAGAGACAATTTCTATGATTCTGCCCATTCCCTTAGCTCATTCCCTTTAACCTCACTCAGTAATAGTGTCTTCTCTCTGCTTGCATAACAGCTTTTAAATACACTGTGCATTATAATCACCCATTACATGAGTACTCCTCTCTTTAGGCTCTGCCACTGCTTTACATCAATATTCTTGCTGGATTAATGTATTAATAGGATCAGAGCCTTTACAGACTGGAAGGCACTAAGGGGGCCAGTGAAGTATTTTGTCCATGTAGCATAAATTTCCAGCAGCATTTGTCACTTTAAGCTGTTATTTACAGTAAGTGCAACATTTCCTTAGCTTTATCCCTGTGCAGTAAATCACCATCTATCATAGACTTTTTAAGTGAATATTAGAGGCATAACAACAGAGGTGTGATGGGGGAAAGAACCACAAATATCGACAAGATTGCCTGCCCTCATAAAAACTTTAAAACTTTAATTTAAATTATTTTTAAAGTATTAATTTGGATTTTATTATATAGTAACCATCATTTTACCCCTGTCTGACAATAATATTATCCACCATAAGTTTCTTTCACTGCTTGAGGTTTATGGAAGCTATTTTAATTTTTAGATAAATACCAAAATGCTTTACATGACAACTAGAAAAAAACCCATTAATAGAATTGTTTCAGAGACATTTCATGGTACATAATAAATAAGAGATAATAATTTTTAAAGACTGACATTCATAAAATTATAGTGTTGTGCAAAAGTCCCACATTTCTCTATATTTTGCTTCAAAGGAGCCAGAATCCAAGATTCTTCCGAGGTTTCTTTTGGACATTTTTCTGCTGTTTAATTTATTTTCAGTCCAGTCTTTGCACTTCACCATTTTTTAGAATATCTTGGTTTGTTAGATCACTTAATGTTGCTCTATGAATGGACTGGCCTCCCTAGAGCCTGAACATCCCACTGTTAAGTAGTGGAGTAGCAATAAGCAAAACATGTTTAAATTGAATGAGTTTAAGTAATACTTTTTGTGTTTTTGAAAATGACTGAAATTACCTAAAAATAGTCAATAGCAGAGGTGGGACCAAGTCATTGTTTTGCAAGTCTCAAGTAAGTCTCAAGTCTTTATCCTCAAGTCTCAAGTCAAGTCTCAAGTAATGTCAGGCAAGTCAGAGTCGAGTCTCAAGTCACTGGTGTAAAAGTCCGAGTCAAGTCACAAGTCTGAAACTTTGAATTTCAAGTCCTTTCGAGTCTTTAAAAAAAAAAAAAGAAAAAATAATGTTGCAGTTATATGCTAAATGTAAATGTTAGACCATGTAATTTTAAAATCTGTGTTTTTCTCAACACATGACAAAATAGTGAACTTAGAAAATATACACAAATTGTGAAATTGCACCTCTTTAAAATGCAGCTCAATTAAACCTAGCTCCAAGAATAATTTTCACCGACAGTTCTGAGATAAGCTGCATGTTATTCTTGGATGCGGTTGTAGGACCAGCTTTAAAATCGCATGACAAAAATATCATACACATTAAAAAAAACTGTATCACCAACGTAGCCTGGACAACATTTGCTAGTTAGATGAAGTCAGCTATCTCATCGTAGCATATTTATATGCATATTTATAATCATACGGTTCTTGGAGTGAGTGCATACACTCATGAAGTTTAGTAACTTCAGGTCACTGCAACAAGCCCAGGTACAGTTTACCGACGGATGGGTGCAGGACCTTGAAATGCACCGTGTAGAAAGTAAAGACCATCGTACGTATCATAAGTTTACCAGTCTCACAAATTGTCGTCATAAATACACATTCGTTAACCGTTTATTAATAGGACCTTTGAGCTCAACGGTAATTAATTAGTAGTGGAAATAATTTCTGGTACCCATCACAGAAATGTAGCAGTGACAATAATATTGTATGCTGTAATCGTACTGGGCAATTAGTGATACAAAAAACCTGTTTTATCCTGTGAATAAAAGTATATGTTTTTGTCAATGTACCATAATAACAGAAGCGAAACGCAATATTGTGTCAGGACAATTCACTATTTATGCACAATAAATAAAGGAGCATAGCGCGACAATTTCTGTTCAGCGCCAGACTTGCTTGTAACCTATATCACCAATTATGTTATGAAAATGACGTATTAACTACTAAAAAACACTGACCTTCGTGTAAATGCTTGGAGCAGACTAACCTGTGAGCTGGAGTGTTCTGGGACGTTATATTTGATCTTTGAATGGCTGCGATCCAGGCCATCCGTCGCGTCTTTGTTACTTCGGAAACATGGCTTGAACAATTTCTCTTCAACGACGTAATCCGATAACAACCGATCTCTTTACCCGTCGGCTTCCCGTGGCTGTCATGCGACCGGCTATTGCAGTTAATAATACAACGGCTTCTTGACATTTTTGTGTTTCTTTTTATCGCTGTATAACTGATTTTAATTGAAAGCCTGCGTGCGCTAGTACCTCTTGCCACGAGTTCCCAGAATCCTTTGCGGTTCTACCCGTGAATGACGTCACATTTTCAATCTCTATATAATATGCATGTTAAATTTTATATTTGGGGTAAAATATCAAGTCTTTTCAAGTAAACCGGTTCAAGTCCAATTCAAGTCCCAAGTCATTGGTGTAAAAGTCCAAGTCAAGTCACAAGTCTTAGAACATTTTTTCAAGTCAAGTCTAAAGTCATAAAATTAATGACTCGAGTCTGACTCGAGTCCAAGTCATGTGACTCGAGTCCACACCTCTGGTCAATAGTATTTTTAGTACAAGTCTGGAGGGATCTGCACTTGTAAGCTACATTTAGCTCTCTGAGAGGTTAAACAGTCTGTATTTAGTTTGTAGTTGTCTCTCAAACAGATTAATGCCCTGTTAACCCCTCCTGTTACCATAGTTATCTACAACTAATGAGCTTACACAACCTCCTGTTCTCTGTCTGTTCAGTGTGGATGGCAAATAAATAAGGGCTACTGAGGACAAGCTGAGAATTTAGCAAGTCACCGTAACAGAATTTCTGATGTGAAATTTTTAAAATGGAAGTTTCCAGACACTTTCAAATCCTCTTGTAAACACCTTAAATAATATGTATGTGTAACAAAAAATGTTAATTACTATTATGCAATTTACCACTGCAGGCTATTGTTTTGCAGAGTATCAAGAGAGAGAGGTTCAAGAGTCATCCTCTGGGACCATGAATAGCTGTACAAAAAAGGCCCAAAGAGTGAATAGAATGACACGACAGCAGAAAAGTTTTTTGCCCCATGTTAGATCCTTTAGAGGGGCACAAAACCCCCCAGATTAAGCTGCCGTAATCAGCTGGACTTTTTCAACCATACATACGGAAGTGAAGGCTTGTCCTTGTGTAAACTGCTTTTACATTATGCGAGCTTGACCACATTAATCCTTAACCCTGGGTTTCTCTTCAGATGTTCCATCACCTCTGACTTATCTGAATCAGTCGTGGGGATGGAGAAATAGCAAATTTCTTGTCTGAAGTAATTCTCAACCTCCATCATTTTGCAAATAAATATAGCTTTACAGCTGGGTGCCCTCAATTTCTCCCACCCATCTCTGTATCTACAGTACTTCCAATACAAAACCAGAAATGAAGCAGTGATGCGTAATCATATTTTGTGATTCATGATCTCTACTAAAACGTGGTCATTACTGCAAAGGCGCCTGCTATTTTGATGCATAGATATCCTTATCGACTCTCCCAGAAATTTAAATGAGATTTGAATTTTTCATGTACCGCCAAATGGCCAGAGCTGTTAATGTCTTGATTTCGATGTGTGAGCTTTAAGAAGACTCAAGCACTCTGACAAGGAAGCTGTAGCAGAGTGTAATATTCAGCAGATCCTTGCAAATAATTCATTTTTGTAAAACAGGATTAATTGGAATTCCTTTTTTTGGCGAACAGCTTTTGTAATTGTAATTATCAGGGACTTTCAGTATTTAGTTTCATTATGTGAAGGACCATCATCGCTTTTTTGCTTTTGTTGGTTCATCATATTTGTTTTACCCTGTTACACTCGACACATTTTGCTTGTTATGTGTGTTTGTGCATCTTTGCTCACCCTGTTAAATATTCTCAATTTTATAGTCAAATTCGTTGGCAACAGTGGCACAGAGGATGACTCAGCAGCAAGCAAAAGAATTCCCAATACTTCATCACATACTCATCGTTGTTGTATCGCGTTCTCCTGCAATTCAGTGGCACAAACACGGCACATTACTACAGTGCTTTTTTGCTGGAAGGTGTTTCATTCATCAGGTGGCAATGTAATTAAAGTGTTGTCTGAGATTCTTTTGGTGCAAAGGCTGGAGGCTACTTAACCAGGCTGCATTCTTTATCATAGCATTTCATAAATCACTGAGCGTTTTTCTAGTCAGTGTGAGTTGCTATAAATATTTTCTCCTTAAACCTCTAGTAACGGTAAAACAATTTGTCAATAATTAACCAAAGCTACAACGAGTTGTCAGGTAATTAAATGTGACTGAGCGATCCAAAGATAGTTTATGCCAAAGGGGGGTTTATTGTTATAAACATCTCTCGGAGATAATTAAAGATGATTCAATGCTTTCTTGTTTACTTCCCATGCCTACATTTATTGCTAGTGCTTGAAACAGTCTGTCGTTTATGTTCTAAGATCAGGTTTGGGTCTGCCGTATGTCTAACCTTAAACAAATGTTGTAGGTAGCCTATCCATCAAATTGTGGGCACCCTTGACATGAATTAGTTTGTACGATATGGCATCTAACTGTGTCTGAAGGAGAAAGTGTTATAGCAGCTCTGAACAGCCACATTTCAAGGTACCCTGAAAGGCTGGAAAGCACTTTCGACCTGTTTCCTCAATCATATTCATATTGTTGGACTTTTTTACGTATAAAACTGAGAGTAATTACAGGAGGCTAATTTGCCAAATGACTGTGTGAGAAAAGGCTGCACATCTTGCCCTTCACTGCATAAAGTGGATGTTGATTCTGAGATTTTATTGCATTATTGAAAAGGTGTAGGGGGTTGAATGTTCAGACACCTTAACCATGGTTTGATTGCTATCAGTACAATATTTCCAGCAGTTTCCATGTACAGCTATCATGGAATGCTATAATAATAGTAATGATAGCTGTAATTCTTACCCAAATTGTCCACAATTGTCAAAATTGTTCTACTGAGTGTGTTTTAAATGGAAATTTGACCCTTAGCAAGGGTCCACACATTTTCTGATTTTCACAAGCTTCTCACCAAGAATCACAGATTTATTTGCCTTCTCGGCAACACACTTGATTCTTGGGTGCAGTGACTGCTGCACAGTTTAAATTGACCAGCTCCTTGAAATCATCGTTTTTGATGGAATCTTTGTGTTCCCGGTGCAGTATGACACCGCACATACAGACTACACGGTGCATACGATCCCTGGGGTGCAAATCTGTGAACCAGAAGCAGTCACTAGTGAAGTTGTCATTGTAGTTTCTGCTCAGGTTAACCTGCCATCTCTGAATGTGGCTTGATATCTCCTGGGGGCAGCATACCCTCACAGACAGGTAGAAGAATTGTTACAAAGAATGGTATGAAGAAAGGCAGCCAGGAAAGGAAAGAATCTGAAAGGAAAGGAAAAAACAGATGCATAAACGCACCTTTAAAGAGGACATCAGCAGGTTCGTGGCACTCAGGCAAACCTCTTTTCTGTCCTCATGGAGGACGCATCTCACCAGATGAAAGAAAGAGCCCCTTTGAGGTGGCGCCCCGGCATTATCCCTACATCCTGCATCAAGTAATTGAAAGACCTTAGAGTATGGTAAGGGGCTCAGGGGAGCAGGTAAGGGGGGGTGAGTCATCCTAGCAATCTTCCAGTTGGACTTGGAAAAGGATAAATAAACGAAACCTAAGAAAATAACTAATATGCTTCACTAGTTGTTAAGCAAGCACAAAAAGTTTAGTATGCTTGTATAGAATATATTTCCAGCACACAATGCACCATGCACGATGCAGGTTTAAAATAGACTATCCAGCACTGAGGACTTACTACTTTGTAGGTAATTACAGACAAAGCTTTTTATTTTATACGAGGATACCACACTATATATGCAAGTCTGTGTAGAACGATGGGTATGAGTCTTATAAAGTTGTGACAGTATTATACTTATTGCTGGCTTGGCTGACATTTCTGCCCACAAGAGCTTGGCAGAGAGCACTGCGGTGTTTAGATACTGTAGAGTGTTTTGTTAGAGAAAGCAAGGAAAATAAACAAAGGGAATAATATTCCATGTTTTAAATTGCTCCATTTTTAGGGGGCTGAATGTGGGGCGGTCCTGAATGTGCTCGATGGATCAAAGTAATCTCTGTCAAATCAGTGTCAGCACACTCTCTGCATGCTATTTAATCCCTCTTGGCATGGCATCTAATATGTTGCACTGAACATGCATTATCTACATTTCAGCTGTCATAAAGCTGCCACATTTTTAGTGAATGAGTTAAATGTTGAGCGACTGCATTTGTAAATTAGATGCTTAAAAAAAGATAATGCTGTGTCACTGTTTTGACATTTCAAAAGAAAATGTCCTCTTGCAAGTATTTTTCTTTTTTTTTAAACCAGCAAATTCTACACAGGAATTCACCGCACTTGCGCTTTCGTCTTCTCCTAAAGGCTTTTTTCCTTTTCCTCATGTCTGTCCCCACTCATTTTTCTTCCTCACTCCCTCCAGTTTTCCAGTAGATGAAACAGAACATGGTTTCTCATTATCAGCCAGACTCCTCCCTCTCTTTGACTGGTGCTCTTTTTCCCCTCCCTCCCTCATGTGCGGAGGGCTCGGCAGTGAACGTTAATCCTGGATTGCGCTGCCCTGCCGTCTGCATCCCGTTGTTGCTGGGAGAGCATGGCACGGCTCCAGGACCCCTGCGCTGACACGACAGAGAAGTGAATGAGTAACAGAGAAAGAGAGGGAGAGAGGAAAGAGGTACAGTTGGACTGCTTCATGACTACCACAGCTGCTTGAGTGTTATTTAGTTTCAGTCACACACTCTCTATCACATAACTAGAGGGAAAAGAGAGAAACAGGAGGGATGGCAGCCAGTTTGTCGCAGCTGTGGGAACTACTGTAAGAGAGGAAACCTCGGTCACATCCCGGGTTCCAACACATCGCAGCACTTCTCTTCTTTGCGTTGCACCTTCCTCACTGTTCACATTTGACAGGGATTAAACTTTTTTTTGATCTGTTGCTGGCAAATCTGTAACTCCGTCAGACATGGAGTCTCCCACCAAAGAGATTGAGGAGTTTGAAAGCACGGCCCTGAAGTACCTCCAGCCAGAACAGATAGAGAAGATTTGGCTCCGGCTCCGGGGATTGTGAGTATATCCACTTTTATTCTTTTCAACAAGTGTGTGAAGCAGCACTGTGCATGCTTCAGCGTGTTTGAATGAGGCATTTGATGTTTAGAAGTGAGTTGATCTGCAATCGTGTGAATTATTCACACATTTTGACAAAAAAAGAGGCACAGTTTCTGTCGCCTTTATTATGGTTGTTATTATAAAAGTGTGACCATCACACTCATTTCTTAGTTTCAGTTGTGTTGTGTGTATGTCAATTTATGGGAGACAGAACCCAGAGTGAAAATGTAAAATGGAAAGAAAAACAGAGAGGGAGCGTGTGTATGTAATTACTCAGGCCAAACATAACCATACATTTCCAAATGGTTTGTTTGCCTAACTGAACAGGAAGGAAGAAGAACATCGGAGCTCGAGTGTTGCTCACTCTTGTGCAAGAAAATCTTTACTCTCCTTAACTTTTCATTATGTTTTCACTGTCTCATCAGATGTGCAATAAACACCTGCTGCCCATGCAGACTTGTGCAGCATGTCTGTACATTTAAACCTCAGTGGCTAAAAGAGTGTATTTTTCAGATACTGAGGTGTGTCATGGGGTTCATTCTTTTTTTCTTTTAACATTTGCTGCTGGTTTCATTAAAGATTCTTACTTACTTTGTCACATTCACCACCAATCAACACCTCTATGACCTTTCTCCCTGAGAGGAAAGCACTTTATATGTAAGTTGAAGTGTGAAATGTTCTTTTATCCATTTTCAGTTCACATCATTCCTACTCAGCAGGGGGAGGAGACAGCACTGTTGCTAGGAGGGTTGGGCTATGAAGGATATCTTTAATGCTGCTGCTCAAGGTCTCAATGAAATACATTTCCCTCCTGCACATAAAGGCAGCAGTTAGAATTCCTGTAACTCTAATACCAAATATTTTAGTTACTTTTTATTTGCCAGTATTTAATTATATAGCTCCGTGAGTATGCATTGTTTATCTCTCCTGTGTTAAAAGCTTGATGTTCCACCACCATCCTCTGCCACATTTAGTTTCCTTGGATGACTTCATTGTCTCTTCAATTTGCTCACCGTCATAACCATCTGTCTTTTTGGATAATTGATGGATAGTGAGTCAGATGAATGTAACGGGAGCTCAAGCCTTTTCCCCCCCCTTCCTTCTTTTTCTTTTTCTTTTTTTAAAGGGCTACACAGCAGTTGGCTGGGTGCTCTGAGGGCTCCTGTAGTGTGTCAGAGATCACATTAGCCTTTAATCTCACAAAAAGCCTCTGTCTAAAAAGAGTGAGCCCCCAACTGACAGGCAGCACCCACAGATGTTGACACAGACTCACAACATAAACTTGCAGAGTATATTTTCTGTGCTTAATAGGGATTAGATAACATGTTGCAGCATTGAGGTGTTTGCGACTGCGAAAGGATGACTGTGCATGTGTTCGAGTGGGTGATATAGATTGTGGACATGTTTGAGTCCACTTGGGGATATTTACTATAGGTGCTGCTAGCTTACCCTAGATTTGTTTGTCAGCTGTGTGATTTGTATGTGAGTTTGCTGGTTGACACAGCACAGTTTCTGGCACAGTGTACTCCACAGAGTGTACCAAACATGTGTGGATTGACAGAGCATATGTTTTGGACAGTTATCTCTATGCTCAGTCTTCAATGATGAGGAGTACACCATGGTCACCAGCCTGTAACAGATGGCCCTTGTTTTTATATGTAATATATCAGTGAGTGGATTCCAGTGTATTTGTGTTAATAAATTAGCTTACTTAGGCAGGCCTGATCTGTCTCCCACTGAATAATAGAAATGAATAATTTAATTAGTGGGTAAACAGTTCATAAAAAAGTGCTTGCTTGAGGAGAGGGCAGTGTAAGGAAGTCCCAAGAATCAAGGTGGCTGACTGCTTTACCACATCTGATCCACAAGGCTCTAACTAAAATAAAATTATGATAATCATAGCAATCCAATAAGTCATAAACAGTAACATAGATCCCAAGTACATGCAAGAAAATGTGCACTTTACCTGAAGTGCACTGGAGCACACTGGCGTGCACTGAATAAGCCCCTAAAATGGTTTTGCAGGTGCTGTCCACAGATCATTGCTTTCTCCTCATCTTCCTTTCTGACTGATTTTTCTCCAGTTTTTTGTTTTTGCTAGTATCCGTCACTACTGGTAGCACACACAGTACCTGGAGCTCATTCAAAATACATAAGTCGTCAATAGTCTTACTTCTCCAGGATATCACATCCATATGTGCTGTCATGTTGGTGTTGTCCTGAAAGTTTACTTTGTCTCTCAGCGGAGTCTTAAAAGTGTTGAGGAGGCACCAGGAGATGGGCTATTTAAAAAAAGTGTATCTGCTAGTTTGTGCAAAGAGGTTAAGGAGGTCTCCTGAAAGAACCGTTCAAAATGACCTGAAGGCACTAGCTCTTGTGTTTCTGAAAAGATGGTGAGAAACTGACTCCTTCAGTCGGACCTCTGATCACAGCCCATCAGAAATGTGCACATGAGTAGCCCACTTGAGAAAGGGCAGTGCTCCTCCTGTTATACGAAGTCACCAATACCAGCCCTGGTGCTGGGTTGATGCACTTCTAAGCCTTGTCCAGCTGTCCTTCAGTAAATCACAATTAGTGCTTTTTTCAATGGCTTGCAAGAATGTTTGCTGGACCTGTACAATTTGAATGGGATGCAGGCATTATCTCGTGCTACTAGTAGTGACAAGGACACCCACAACAAAAACAAGAAAAAAAGCAGAGCAATAATCTTTGATCATTACCTGAAAAACCATCCCTAGTTTTTGGGTTGTCTTGTTGATGCCTTTCCAGACACTTGGGTTTGCACCAAAGCAAGTGAAATTGATTCACAATGGTTTAAGCTTGGTTACTAGAAATACTGATTTCTGTGAAGTTGAAGTGACTCTGTGTTAAACTGTGATGATCAAGTGTTCCTTGAATTATTTTGAGCAGTGTATTTTGCTTGTTATAGTTAAAAATACTTAACAGATTGTAAAATGATTAGTGAGACGATTAGTACTTAAATGATTAGAGCAAATATTTGTCATCCCATGTGTTGGATTCAGTTGTGGGATTGCCTAGTGCTGTTATCTTCAGTCAAAGTAATTGAGAAAAGCTAATATTACTGTAATGTTATAACTTTATTGTAAGCCTGATCATCCGGTATTTACTGTGCTTCCTTGGGAGGTTTATCGCTACAGGGTTTGAGAAAGATGTGATGCCACTGGCAGGCGACCAAATAAAACAAGTCTTTATATTAATTAAAATTGCAGAGCTCTGGTTTTATGTATGTTAATGTAAGTAAATAAATAGAAAATTTATTTTATGTGCAAACTGAAATGGAATTTCGCTTCAAAACTTTTTGGTAACCACAAATTATTAAATCTGTCCAAAAACATTGCAATATTTACCAGAACTTCCTCAGCTCTAGCTCTGCGCCTGCTATAAAACATGACATTCATTCTTATCCATTTCTTATGATGATATAAGATAGGCTAATACATCGACTAACTAAATGAATAACAATATATAATCATAGACAAAAGACAAAAATTATGTGCATAAGATATAATTGGTATATGGTAATATCATGACAAATAGTTGTGTGGACTTATACTGTATTAACTAAAAAAGCTACAAATAATCTATAAAGTATAAAATAAACTATAAAATACTTTATAACTAATGATATAGTAACAGAAAAGCAGAAGATATTTCTTTTTTTTTTTTTTTTTAAAGTATATTTTCATATGAGGACAAGGCTTTATTTTAAAGAACAGCACAATAAAGTCACCATTGCTTAAGAAAACACAAATGATACAAATTAAGTATATGGATAAAATGAACCAAAATGTTATGAGTCCATATGAGGGCAGAGAGTCTCAGGAGGTTAAAATATCAGCACCTTGCCATATAACTCTTTTGGCAAGATGTACAGGCCAGACAATGAGGTAAAAGTGTCATGAATTCTAATTTGAGCATTCCGATTGAATCTCTGTCTTATTTAGGACCACATTCAGTGTAAATATCTATCCCTCCATGCACTTTCTTCTGTTTATACGGGGGCAGGGGCCTAAGCAGAGAAGCCCCAAACTCCCTATCCTTGACCACCTCCTCCAGCTTGTCCGAGGGAAAACCAAGCAGTCCCAGGGTGGTCGAGAGATATAATCTCTCCAGCGACTCCTGGGTCTTCCCGGTGGGACATTCCCAAAACACCAACCCCAAGAGGCATCCTTGTCAGATGCCTGAAACACCTCAACTGGCTCCTTTTGATGCGGCAGCACTCTGAGCCTTTTCCAAATGGCTGAACTTCTCACCCTATCTCTAAGAGAGAGGCCAGCCACCCTTTGAAGAAAGCTCTTTTACCTATTTCTGTATCCTCAATCCTGTTCTTTTGGTCACTGCCTGAAGCTTGTGACCATAGGTGTGGTTAGGGATGTAGATTGACAGGTAAATTGAATGCTTCACTTTTACGCTCGGCTCTCTCTTCACCACAACGGACCAGTACAGCATCCGCATCACTGCAGCCGCAGCACCAATCCGTCAATTGACCTCCCACTCCCCTCTCCACCCACTCGTAACCCTTAGAAGTCCTCTACTTGGGTTAGTAACACCGGTACTGCAAACTGCTCCAGTGCGAGCTGGAGGACACCACCTGATGAAGCAAACAGAACCACATAATCTGCCACCACATCAAAGCGGTTGTGGGATTCATCGGGAAACTAGCGGATGATACCGTGGAGACAAAGACTATCACAACGTTTCCCAACCAGAAGCCGTGGGTGGATAAAACCATCCGCGACGCTCTGAGATCCCGCACCGCTGCCTACAACACGGGACTCATGACGGGGGACATGGACCCGTACAAAGCCGCGTAGAGCAGGGCGATATGGCCAAAAATATTTATCACGATATATATTTGAAAATTTGCGATAACGATATAACCGACGATATAATTGATGCGAGACAAAATACAACTCCACAACATTACTAGCGCAAAAAGACAACCTTCCATTTATTTTCACTTAAACAAGAAGCTGGTTTTTATGTACATTAAAGCTTTATAAAAATGTAACAGTGCAAATGAAAATTCCTTGCTGAAAGTTTAACCAAAAGGCATTTCCAGTAGAAATGGGCTGACATATCCTGAGCATAACCATGTATAATATCCACTGAAGTTAAAAAGAGGTGCTTTGCAACATTAAACTGCAGTGTGCAGTACGCATTTTTCGGACCATAAGGTGCACGGGATTATAAGGCACATTAAGCGAAACAAAGCAGTCAGATAAATCAAACTTTATTAAACTCATTCTTCTTGCTTCCTCCACTTCTGTACCATTGATTCATTAATGTTGAATTCTCTGGCAGCTGCTCTATTCCCATGTTGTTGCAGTATATTAATGACTAACCTCTTATTGTGGATGGATTATCTCAGTTGTTCTCCTGACTGAAGTTTGGTCCGTTTACAGCATCCTGCCATGCGATTGCATTTGTCTCTAACCATGAAGAACCTTCACGTTAACTTTTATAAGTGGAAAAGTGTTAGTGTTCGTCCTCCAGCTTCACTGTTTATGTTATGCTAACATAGCTGTGTCGCTAGCGATCACGTAGCACATCATTATATACCAGCTAGCCCAACTTCAGTAACCCTACAAACGTCACTGCTGTTTAGTTTCCTGTCTTCATTTATGTTGGAAGTGATAGCAGAGCTGTACGTTTGATTTTTTTCAGAAATCTCTCAGTCAGAACATGCAATATCATGCTTAGGTAACTAGCGAAACTAGCGAGCTAACTTCCGCTAGCTTCCTGCTAACTTCTAACTCCATTAAATGTAATAACTTTTGTTTTCATGGATGCCTGGAAGTTAAAGTTGAGAGGCACTTTATAGTTACACCTGGTAAAGCAGCAATGCTGATCGTTTTATTAAAGATGAAAGAATTTAGACAGTTTTTAACTCTAAGTGATGCTGCAGTGTTGTTTGACCTGAAGAATACGGAGTTTAGGACCCAGATTACTCCCAGATTTAAGAGCATCTTAGTCCGACAAATACGACAATAACGACGGCCGCTTGCATGTTCTGCAAAAAAATGTGCTTTGTTGTGTATCTGACGGACAAACACCAAACCAGTTCCACATCACGGAAGTTGCACCATTTTTACAAACCAATTCTGGTTCATCTGTTTCACTCAACAATCGGCCATGTGCGTATGAAAACAAAGGCACTGCGCATGCGCGTTTTACTCCCATTCTATCGCGATATTTCATTTTCCTATCGTTGCCTAACATTATACCGGTATTACCGTGAACGGTATAATATGGCCCAGCCCTAAAGCCGCGTCATATAACGTGCGGAGGGCGGTGAAAGAGGCGAAGCAGCTCTACGGGAGGAAACTAGAGTCACAACTCCAACAGAGTGACTCTAGGAGCCTGTGGCGGGGACTAAGGACAATAACGGACTATAAAGCACCAACAACCGGTATGACGAACGCGGCCGTGACTCTGGCAGACGAGCTGAACACTTTCTATGCTCGCTTCGAGGCTGCAGCTAAGGACTCCAACAATGCTAATGCTAGCGGCGCTAACGGCTGCAGACAGGAAGATACTGCCAGCACCGGAAACGTGCTCGTCATCTCTGAGCATGAAGTAAGGAGAGCCTTCAAGAGAGTGAACACCAGGAAAGCAGCAGGACCAGACAGCATCCCAGGTCGTATCCTAAGAGACTGCGCATACCAGCTAGCTCCTGTGTTCACTGAGATATTCAACATCTCTTTATCTCAGTCGGTGATCCCCACATGCTTCAAAGAGTCTATCATTGTTCCTGTCCTGAAGAAACCCCACCCTGCTTCTCTCAGTGACTACCGCCCTGTAGCCCTCACCTCAGTAGTGATGAAGTGCTTTGAACGCCTGGTCAGAGACTTCATCATTTCTTCACTACCAGACACACTGGACCCACTACAGTTCGCTTACCGTCCAAATCGTTCCACAGACGATGCCATCTCTCATCTCCTCCACACATCACTCACTCACTTGGACACTAGAAAGGGGAATTATGTTAAAATGCTCTTCATAGACTACAGCTCTGCATTTAATACCATAATTCCCTCCACACTCACCACCAAGCTGGAGCATCTGGGACTCAGCTCATCTATGTGTCAGTGGATCTCCAACTTCCTAACTGGCAGACCACAGGCAGTAAGGATGGGCGGACATGTCTCAGCCTCCACCACTCTCAGCACTGGAGCCCCCCAGGGGTGTGTTCTGAGCCCCCTGCTGTACTCTTTGTACACATATGACTGTGTGGCCACTACCAGCTCCACCACCATCATCAAGTCCGCTCCGAGCTCCCTGACCTGCACTCAATCTACAGCAGGCGGTGCTGGACGAAGGCCAGGAAGATCGTGAAGGACCTCAGCCATCCCAACAACGGACTGTTCTCTCTGTTGAGGTCAGGAAAGCGATTCCACTGCCTGAAGACCAACACAGAGAGACTGAGGAGGAGCTTCTTCCCGCAGGCGATACGGTCTCTCAATCACACCACCACACAGTACTGACCCACACATATAGTTCTTACACACACACTGGACATTCTGGACATTGTTTCACTTCATCACTTAAATCACTTTAAGCATATTTGCACTGCACAAGACATAATGTGGATTGCACAACACTGGTCACTATGTTCTTCATTTCCAGTTAATACTTGTACAGCTGCTGTTATTGTGTATATATATATTTATTTATTTATTTATTTATATTTCTTCATACATTCTTATATAGTTCTATACTGTGTATTGTGTATTTTGTTGTACAGTTATTTTATTTTCAACTTTAATTTATATATTTTATCTTATTCTTTCCCAGTTAACTTTACCCTTCATTCTAAATTGTGTTGTACAGTTATTTCATTTTTAACCTTAATTTATATTTCATTCCTTCCTAGTTAAATTTACCCTTTTTAATTTTTCATATTTATTTTCTATCTTATTCATAGCCTTTTTTTTTTCTTTTTTTTTTTTTTTAGGTCACGAGCAGTTGTCTAAGCATTTCACTGCATATCGTACTGTGTATGACTGTGTACGTGACAAATAAAATTTGAATTTGAATTTGATTTGAAGCAGAGATGGGATTCTGAGACTGCCCAAGTTGAAGCCTTCCACCACTCGGCTACACCTAGAAATTCTGTCCATAAACTTTATGAACAGAATTGATGACAAAGGGCAGCCCTGGGGGAGTCTGACACCCACCAGGAATGAGTCTCACTTCCCTCAGTATTGGTGCCCCTCAAGGATGTGTCCTCTCACCACTACTGTTCTCCCTCTACACTAACGACTGCACCTCCAAGAACTCGGCTGTCAAACTCCTAAAGTTTGCAGATGACACCACTGTCATTGGCCTCATTCAAGATGGTGATGAGTCTGCATACCGGCAGGAAGTTGAGCGGCTGGTACTCTGGTGCAGTCAGCACAATCTGGAGCTGAACACTCTTAAGACTGTAGAGATGACAGTGGACTTCAGGAGACATCCCTCAACTCTGCTCCCCCTCACCATATCAGACAGCCCTGTGTCAACTGTGAAGACCTTCAAGTTCCTGGGTACAACCATCTCCCAGGACCTGAAGTGAGAGACCAACATCAACTCCATCCTCAAAAAGACCCAGCAGAGGATGTACTTCCTGAGACAACTGGGGAAGTACAGTCTTCCACAGGAGCTGCTGATCCAGTTCTACACTGTGGTCATTGAGTCTGTCCTGTGCTCCTCCATCACAGTCTGGTATGGAGCAGCCACTAAACAAGACAGGAGCAGACTGCAGCACACTGTACGGGCAGCAGAAAGGATCATCGGCACCCCCCTGCCCTCCATCCAGGATCTGTACCTCTCAAGAACCAGGAAACGGGCAGGGAAAATCATCACAGACCCCTCACACCCTGGACACAGACTTTTTGATCTGCTGCCCTCTGGCAGACGGTACAGAAGCCTGCAGACCAGGACCACCTGACACAGGAACAGTTTCTTTCCCCTCGTCATCTCCCTTCTTAACAGTTGACCTGTCACACTGCTCCCACTGCCAGACTGCAGCTGCACCTTATGTACATTTTGTAGTATTCATTACTTTTTTTTTTTTGTAATGTAGTATTCATTCCACCTCATTCATTTCTGTATTTTATGTATATAAGTTTAGATTCGTTATTTATAGTTGGTTTACACAGCTTTGTGTATGTATGTGTAATGTGTGTATATATAGACGTGTGTGTGTGTGTGTGTGTGTGTGTGTGTGTGTGATTTACATTACTGTGCTTGAGAGCCACCATCTACCGGAACCAAATTCCCTGTATGTGTCTGCACATATACTTGGCCAATAAACATGATTCTGATTCTGATTATTGCCAGCTAAGCAGACCAAGCTCTTCCAATGGTTCTATAAGGATCAAATGGCTCCTAGCAATGGGACAGACACCCCATACTCCTGTGCCTCCCACAGAACATTTCTAGGGACACTGTCAAATGCCTTCTCCAAGTCCACAAAACACATGTAGACTCGCAAACTCCCATGCACCCTCAAGTACCCCCCAAGAGGGTAAAGAACTGGTTCAGTGTTCCACGATTGGGACGAAAACTGCATTGTTCCTCCTGTACCTCATGTTCGACTAACAGATGGACTCTCCTTTCCTGCACCCTGGCGTAGACTTTCCCGGGTAGGCTGACGAGTGTGTTCCCCCTATAGTAGGAGCACACGCTCTGGTCCCTCTTCTTAAAGATGGGAACCACCAACCCACATCCACCCCGAGGCCCTGCCAACAAGGAGTTTAACTGCCTTAGTGACTTCACCCCTAGTGATGGACGAGTCGTCCCCCTTGCCCCCCATGGAAATATCATGTTTAGTTTATTTTAAGGTTACATTTACTATAATGTTTAACCTTTATAATTGTGATAATTCCTAGAATTCTCTGACCCATCCTCACTGCTTGTCCACATCTAATTAGAATTAATTAGAAGACCCACGCACCAAAAGAGGGTAAAAGGGCAAAACGTGTGACCTAAGATTAGAAAAAAGAAATAATGCATTTAGTTCTGCTTTTGCCTCCTGACTTTCCCCGTAGTTACTTAATGTAGTATTGATCTGTCTTTTAAGTCTCATTATTATATTTCCCCTAAAACTATTTATTTAGTCTTTCTTTGTATTGTTTACCCTGTTAAACTGTGGAACTTCATTTTGTTTTCATTTCAATGGCTTCATCAACCCTAAATGATTTATTCATTCTTCCTTTCCCACTAATTTCAAGGGAGCTCTCAACATTTCTTTACGGGGATTAACTTCCTTAGCTTGCAGTTTTGCACTGAGCTCTAAAAGATTGATACTGAAAGCAACGGAGGAGCAAATCAAGCTAAGTGCTGTGAATTGTGCCTGACTAGAATTTAAATAGATGTCTGTAGTCAAACAGTTGTGAGTTTATGCCTCCCCCCCAGTTTGCTGTCATGAGTGCTGTAAGTGTGTGTGAGTGAGTGTGTATATGACCTCAGCTTTTAGAGCCATGCTGTTATCACTTCATGGAGGTGTGGGTGTGTTTTAGGGCCAAACGTAAGTGATAGTAGAATAGGTGTGTTAATGTAGCTGTGTAGGTTTCCCAATGTTTGTACGTGTGTGTGTAGAAGTAAGGTTGGTGGGATCAAGTGGAGTTTGAATGCCGTGTGTGTGTGTGTGTGTGTGTGTGTGTGTGTGTGTGTGTGTGTGTGTGTGTGTGTGTGTCTTTTTGCATATTGGTATGACACTCTTAAATCCCTTTTCTGCATAAGTGATTGTAAGCATTTGCATTCTTACTTCTCTTTACTGTAACAGTAGACTCAAAAAAGTAGACTCTAAAGCTCTTCACTTATTTACAGGTAACTGTTATAATGTACCCATTTGATCCAGTATCAGTGAAAAAGTTTCTTATTTTAATGAGTCACTATTTTATTCTAATCGTACTGCGCTCTTACTTTTTATGTTGGTAGTCAAGTTTAGGAATTAGACCCATTGAACATATGCTAAATTGCCCATTTCATCTCAATAAATGCCATGAGCAGGCTTGCATTTGTGAGATTTGATCATTTACACTATTGATATGCTTCAATTCTAGTAAGCCATGAAGTTGATGATGCAATTTGCAATTAAGTTTATATACAGATCAGTGATAAATTAAAAGGAAAAAAACTAAATTAAATGAATTGTTTTAGCAAGCTGTTGGGCCACCATATGCACATTAAAGACTTTTTAATACACCTTAGTATCGATTCCCTGCCTCTGGAACACCACCGGAGAGAGCAACACATTCCTTATTTGGCATTTTGATGATTGCAGTGGAGAGCAATGTCGCTCGAAACTCTCAGTCAAGATCTGGTAAATGCAAAGGCACATAGCACATGATTGTACCCTCAAAATGGGGACATTGCCATCCTGGAAGAAAACACTCCCGTCAGGACTGAAATATGTCTTCCTAGGATAAAGCTGATCACTTTAAAACAACTTTGTGTTGATTTGCCATGACCTTTTCCTCTAAGGAGAAATGTGGAGCCTTACCATTTGAGCAAAATGCTCAGTAAAGCATAACGGAGCCACGTCATGTCTTCAGTATAGGGTTCCTGAACCCTGGAGATTTTTCCTTTTAATTTGATAACTGATCTGTATTATTTGGGATTCTCAGTTTTACTTCATATTCATTAAAATAAGCTTTATAATGTGTAAATGTGTAGTTCTTTCCTTTGTTAAAAAAAAATCAGATTGTGCTTGGTTCACATGAAATTTTCAGCTCAAGAAAGATAGCGATAGCGCAGTCATCATCTTTATAGTGTAATGTTCAGCTGGTTTTTGCATGACCCTGATGTCTTTTCGTCCTGTCTTTCCGAAGCCTCATTCTCCTCGTGTTTGTTCTTTCTCTGGCAGGCGCAAGTACAAGAAGACATCCCAGAGGTAAGACTTGCTGCTGGGACTGGACCTCCTCCTTTAGCCCTGTGCCTACCCATCTCCCCTTCATATTTTACCCCCTCCACTTTCTGCCTGTCTTCTTTTCATTTCCTGCCATCTGCATCACCGGACCTTAGGAAATAACTTTTTATTAATATTATTATTATTAATTATTCATTGTTGCTTTCAGTGCAAAATCACTTTTGCAGTATTGTTATGAATGTGTAATTTAAATAAAGGTTGTTGTTGTTATTATTATTATTATTATTATTATTATTATTATGATTAGTATCTTATTACTATTGTTATTGTTATCCCCCTGTTCACCACCTTAAATCCCGAGAGCCACATATAGTACCTAAACAAGTAAAGCACACCTTGCCACACTTGCGGGCATTCACAGATACTCTTGCTTTCACTCTCTCTTTCCCTCTTGGGTTGATTCAAGTGTCGACTGAGTACAATGGATAGAAATCAGGGCGACACAGTTTACCATAGAACACGCACACAACTTGAAAGCCTGACAGATAACTCAATGTTATCTTCATTTTTATTAAACTTTCATTTGTTTTCTTCTGTTGGAGATGCTCAGGGGAAATCAGGCTCTGCATTAAGTGAGACATGAATGCATTTATTTACAAGAGTAAAAGCGGGGATTAATTAATGTTGCTAGATAAATGGGTAATGTAGGTTTAAGTGTCATTTATTACAGATGTTACTGCATTGAACATTAAATGGGTGTCATGCGTTTTTTTTTTCAGTTATGTATCTGGTTATTTTTTTCTTGGTGCAACAGACATGTTTTATTGCTTGGTGACCCAAAAGGTTTAAAACTAAAAGGCTTTATACATACCTTCAAAAATGTGCTTTGTAATCCAAAGTGCCACATAGTGAAACGGTAGTCTTTTGTGGTGAATGAAATTTGTACCTGATGTATTGTTTGAGACAATCTTCCTACATTCTTTATAAAAGAGTAATGTCTTTTCTCAAAATAAACAATATACCTTGTTGAGTGAAAAAATAATTTTATTGAAGTTTTACACAAGAAATTATTTTTTCAGCATCTACAGTATATGTGTCAAAAATCAGCATTATCACTAAGATTTGTGCTCTCTTAAAATTTGTGCTCTAATATTAATTCACACTCACTGGCCTCTCTTCGTATACCTCTTAGTTATAACTCGCTAGCACCAGGTTGGACTCCATTTGGCTTCAGAACCACCTTAATACTTCATGGCACAGACTGTGCATTCCTGTCAGCTTGAAGCACTCCGACCATTTCCCTCTCAACTTTGGCACCAACAAGTCATTTTCTCCCAGAGAACTGCCACTCACTGGATTTCTCTTTTTCAGACCATCTATGAACCCTAGAGATGGTTGTATAGGAATATCCCAGTAGATCAGCAGTTATACTCAGACCAGCCTGTCTTGCATCAGCAATCGTGTCACGTTATGTCACTAAAGTCGCCTTTCTTCCTCATTCTAGTAAACTACAGCAGGTTGTCTAGACCATGTCTATATTATTAAATGCATTGAGTTGGCAATTAGATATTAGTGCTTACAAGCAGTTGATGGCAGGTAAGTGTACATGTTATGTATATGACCTACATAACACAACAACATCATTGTCAAATATTTTCAGCTTGCTTATTTAAGTTTAAACCTTATAAAAGTCACAGATGTGGCAATTTCTCAACTGCAAATTATTGTGTCCAAAACCAACAATGTGTTAAGCCATGTCCACATAAAAAGCAAGCTGCTTTTCACCAGCTTCTTTAAAATGGACATTTGGTTACTAGAGGAATGTTCTAGGCTCTGGTTGCATCATATGTCAGCTACTGTTATCTTTCGCTCCATTCGGTACTTGCTTTTATCACTTGCTTCACTTGCTTGTTTTTTGTTTTGACTGTCATCACTACGGTGGCATTTCATAGAGTCTCCGGTGGCTAAATAGCTGCTAGTCTCTCCCTGTGTGTATGCCGGTATAGACAAAAGTATCTAACTCTCCTGCTTTTCAGGCTCAGCTCATTCGTTTTTTTTATTGAAAAATAGAAAAAACAAAGTTTAAAAAAAACAAACATTAAGACAATTTCAGTCATACCTCTTAAGTGTATTCTTTCATGGAATACAGTGCTTCTTTTTCCACCTACTTTTCCACCATTTGCACAAATCATGATCAGTAGTAAACAAGAAAATTGTAAACACTCCACAAAATGAAATTCCAAAACACTTTTTTTTTTTGCTGCAGCCTGTTTCATGGCACTTTCCTGGGAACTGATGGATTGCTGCACAGTCAGAGAAATACTGCTCATGTTATTGGCACAGTGTGTGGTCGTTTAGAGTGGTATAGCCTTAGCTGTTGGAAACTCCTTCTCTCTCCCTGCCGCAGTCTCTCTATCGTTCTCGCTCTCTTCGCTGGGTGGGTGAGTTCCTGTGTGGAGGAGCCGGGTGATTGACAGCTCCATATGTGTCTGTGTAATTACGGCCGGGCTAATTGGCAGAGAGGAACACTGGGAAATTGTTATTACTGACACACCAGGACAACTCCTTACACACACAGATGGAAGCAGAGACTGCCCTCCTCACAGAGGGAGGCATGGAGTGACGAGGGAGAGGAGTGTTTGTGTGAATGTGCACATAGAAAGGAGGTTAAGAGGGATGAAAGTAAAGCTGTAAAAAGAATAGAAGATAGTCTGTGTAGGCCTGTGATTGTGTGTTTTATCTGGGGTTGGTGCTGGAAATAGGGAAACAGTTTGCCTACTTCTGTATAGGTTATCATTTTTGATCACATGATCTCTATTGTGTTCTGCTCTTCTCTTTCAACAGTTGGCAGGTTGGTAAGCCCCGCCTCCCACTTAGTTACTGTTGCTGTGGTTGTCAAGCTTTCCATTCATAGCACAGCACATCTGCAATTTACAAAGATGGCAATGGCAGGTTTCATTTTGCAATTTTTGGAGCAATAATCCAAATTTAAATCCAAAGTTGTTTAAGACTAAAACAAGCTAACTGTTGCTGTTTTATTAATAATAAAGAAGGCTTTTATTAAGAGTACATATAAAAGCTAGAATAACAAAAACAGCTTTTTCGTGTTATGTGTTTTTCACTTAGCCTCAGCAGTTAGCTGGCCTTGCAATGATGATTACAATAAATACAGTTAATAGACTACAACATTTTTTGTTGTTATTGTCATTGTATGCTTAGTTTATAAAGACAGAGGTAAGATTTATGCTTCATTGCAAACCTTACAACACTCTTAATCCATTATCTGGTCAGAAACCTTATTTGATTTCATTCAGCTTGGCTTCCTCCGGCTCACTGTGATGTTGTCAAACCACATGGATTTCTCTCAGCCAATCAGTGAAGATCAGATTATGTCACAGATAGTGACATCATGGCATCTAACCCCCTAAGCCCCAACCTCAACCCTAACCCTGTTAACTTGTAATGCTTAGAAATGTATTAGACTACGTGGCATAAAAACAAGAAAAGGTTTTAGAAATCTGTCTTTTAGAAACTTGTATACAATTATGTATAAGGCAAATAACACTGATTTCATGTTTTTATTGCCATGTTTGGGCTGGCACGCTGGTTTTTGAGAAATTAAAATCAAAATGAAATCAAAAAATGAATCAAAAATTTATAATAAGCATTACTTTAAAAAAGAAAAAACTTTTTGTAAAACAGTAAGTTTAAAAATGTATGGATAACAGAAATAATTATATTTTAACGTTAGGCATGTAATTTTCATTAAAGAAGTGATTGAGGGAAACTGTGGCATAAACCTTACATTGGGTGGTAGCCTTAAAAATTTATTAAGCACTGTATACATGGTAAATTAACTGCCCTCAGTTTGCAGCCTGAAACTGAAAAAAGAAGTACTGAATATTTCAGTGAGTGCCAGATACACACTAAGACCTTACAATCCTGTTACTGACCATTCACTAAATCCGCCAGTGGATGAGGTTTAGTGAATGGTTTGTTTGAAATCTGTTACTTCTTTGACTAATCCCTTTGAATGTGTCAGAAAGCAGATTGATTGGAGCCACTAGGAAGAAAAGAGCACTTTCTCTTATGTTTACCAAAAAGGCATTGATCATCTGAACGCTACCACTTACAGTGATTATTCATCAACCGCCAAAAGCTACAAGTAGAGGACTTGAGTGTCTCTTTGTATTTCATGACAAGCGCCTGAATGCTACTCTGAATTAAGCATGCTTTTACTTAAGCCTGTAAATATGCTACAGTGGTCACTGCTTGTAGTTTAGCTTTTAAGTGTTTTGCCATCTGATCCAGACAGGCCTCCAGCCTTAAATGGTCTCCAGCCTTAAATGGTCTTTGTAAGTAACCGTGTGTGTGTGCGCGTGCGCGCGCTTATACAAGGGGTTCTTTGGGGTTTTTTTTTTCTCATTTAGCCTTCTCGTGGTTAGTGTTTTGGTCCAGATCACAGCCTTTAAAACTGTCCAAGGCCTTACATCATGTTCTCTGTGGCAAAACTTTTTCAGCACAAGCCAGCCGTTTCCTCTCTGCCATAAATATCAGGCACCCTGTCTATGTATATTTTATAAATGCCAGTTTGTGTAGGACAGATTTTCAGGGATATATATATGTGTGTGTGTGTGTGTGTGTGTGTGTGTGTGTGTGTGTGTGTGTGTGTGTGTGTGTGTGTATATATATAATTACCTATAATCCAAATTTCATTTTCTTCTCATACTGTAGTTGTGATTCATTAACTAAAAAAAGTATCAAATCTAAACTCCACTTGATTGCATTCGCAGATCCGCATCAAATTTCTAACAAAACCATTTAATTTTCCCTTTCTTGTTGTTACTTAGAAAAAATCCTAATACTATCTGATCGCTCATTGATAGCTGAAATTTAAATGCCAAGTAATAACCACATTTCTTACTACCGAACCTCAGCAGCAGTTCAAGGCCTCTCTGTCTACATAAACTCAAAGTTTTTGAACAGACAATACAGATTACAGGCAACAATATGACTGACAGAAAATAAAAATGAATAATATTAAGGAAAAAACTGGGACATGTCTTTAGGAAAATTCAGGAGAATTTTGGAGGCCTTATACAGTTTTAAACTATGACTGTATTTTTTTAAATCAGTATACACTTGACATGTTGAAGATTCACTGCACTAAGATTTGTTATCAGTCTTCATTCTGTATATCTATTTGTACAGCAATATTAATCCACCTGCCTGACTTTTCTTTTAATATGGTCTCATCAGAACATGGATACTGGACCTCCTGGGGTATTTGTTGTTGGCGCTGGGATGCTGGCATTAGATCATTTGGGTCCTAAAGGGTTGCAGGGTGGGACTCGGTAGATTGTGCCATTTCTGGAACATTGTCCCGATGCTGATTTGGACTGGGATCAGAGAAGCTCAAGAGGCAAGTCAATATTGGGCTCTTTGTCCTGTTTTGAAGCATAACTCAACAGTTTTTGGCACATTTTCCTCCTGGCAGAGGCAGCTGATCATGAAAAGTGCCTTTGCCGCTGGGACATGGTGTATTTTCTACAATGTTTAGGGGGGTCATACGTGTCTAATATCTACATGACAACATGACACAAGGTTTCCCATGGCATTGTGACACTGCGTTGTAACAAGTGATCAATGTTATTTGCTTCACCTTTCAGGGGTTTTAATTGGTGACGCTGATTTGTGTCATTATGTAGTAACTCATAGAAATAAAAATACAAATAAAATGAATGGTGAATTAAAAAAAGACAGCTCATTAACAGAAGAAAAAAGGCAAGGAGCAATAGAGAGGTGGACAGATATAGTCAGGCTGAGAGTCACAGGGGAAAATTGAACTCTTTGCTGAATGTCAGTAATCACGGAGCAAATCCTGGGATTGGCATTTCAAGAACAGCCCATTATAAGCCATTACCCGAGCCTCTCTGTCTCTCTTATCTGCGGTCTAAGGCCATTTGTCAGTCACCGCAGCTATTGGCCTGTCTATTGAAGATGATTCATTTGGAGCAACATTGGTGTATTGTTATCTTGTTATTGGTTTTTTTATGAGTGGATTCATCGGCCACTGGAACAAATATAATCATGTCTTTTAAAACAACCCGATTGTCTTTTGAGCAGTAAGGAGCTGGGGCAATTAGAACGGCAATAAAGATGATGATGTGCTGAGATAATAGATGAAAAACAGAGATGATGCCATTAATCACCTAAAAATTAGAAACACAAATGTCACTTCAGGCTCACTTGTGATAACAGCCTCATTTTAAACATTAATTATTATTATGAATTACACATTTTGAGAATGATTGCTTAGAACACGTGAACAATTTTTTTACATTATCCCAAAAGTAGCAGAAGTAGTGTAAAACATATGTTTTTTTTAAGGACAATTTTGTAGCTCAGTTTTTTGCTTGTGTGCTTTCCAGCTCAGATGTATTGATATTTATGCTTGCTTTTCCTTTTGTTCTTCCTTTCTCTATCTTTCCCTATCTAGAGGGGTAATTACCTGTCTCAAATGAATTTAAAAGCTTAGCCTAATTGCATTCTTCTTATCCAGTCTTCTTCTTCCCCCCTTTCCTTTCCACTCTGCCTCTCATCAGGTGATCTTTCCTTTTCATGCGTTACTGTTTCCTGATTCACTCCACGTCGCATTTTCTTAAAAAAAAAATGCTGGTACTGTAGTAAAATGCATTTTTTTACAAATTTATTTTACTTCTGTACATTAATATTCATAAATGCATACAACATGTGGCATTTTCAGCACCATGAACAACATCAGTAAAAGAGAATTAAAGCCACGTTTTTATGTTGTGTTGGTACTCCTCATGCAGCAAAGACAGTTTTGACTCTTTGCGGCTTGAACACTGGAAGTCCTTTAGTGTTTACCACTGAGAAGTTGGGCTCTTTGGTTGAGGCTTGTTCTGGGGATACTGCTATCTGCAGAGATTACAGGCAAAATCAATGCTTTGGCTTTTTTTTTTGTCCTTTTCTGTGAGGCAGCTGTGATTGGAGTTGCAGTGATTTTGTTCTCTGTGGGAATGCTGTTGCTACTGTGGAGTGCCATTGTGCCAAAGCTCAGGTGTGGAACGTGTGGGGACAATGCAATATTCAGATGGATGCAGTGTCAAAGTGACATCCGCATGAATGCCAGGACCCCGGGTTTCACACTTTTACCTGTCATTGGTTTCATGGACATCAGGTGTGGTAGATTTTTATTATGGAATGGTATGGAGGTTCCATTTAGACTGAATAATACCCTTCAGTATCTGCAAACAGAGCAAATCACTTTCACACTAATTGTTGTCTGTGCAATCCGGTCATCATAACAGAGAAATCGAATGTGTTACTGTAAGTGCTTCATTTTCATTTTACAGCGATATGCTTCTACCCTGATTATTTTCTTCCTCTTTGCCTACCTCAGAGAGCCATCATTAAGCTAAGTATATTGATACAGTGAAGATTAATTACAAAGCCTAAATGAAAGGCTTTCATCCTAAGTTGAATCTATAGGAGAGATGAGCACATAAACGTCACATGCTTTAATGGTGCCAATTCACCAGGCTTCCCCTTCCTACTGCCTGCAGCAGATAATATTCCAGATTTATGGTGCAGATTGTCTCCTTAACCTGGTTGTTTAAAACCATCCTTCATCTAACCATTCCACCCCTGTGCCGGTCCCTACTGCCTGTTTGTCCATTTGGCATGACTTCAGGACAGAGGCAGTTAGATGAGCAGCAATGTGTAACTAGTGTCCATGAGTTTATATTGAGATAAAATATTCAGTCACACTGATTGAGAATGCTTAAAAATACACTACATGCTTTGTCTGGCATCTGTCTGAATACGTTTGTGTGTGCTGCATATATTTTCTTTCCATTCAGCTATCATCTCATTCATCTTCAGATTTCTCAGTCAGCTCTAGTGGGAGTCACAGATCTAACATATGACCTATTTAAATACTTTATCTGGCCCACAGGTTCTGTCATTACCAATGTGAAAGACAACATATTCAAAATTGTCTTAAGCAGCAATGGTGACGATTTAAGAGATTTTAAAAAACAAAAAAACAGAAAAGCAGTAACTGGGAATGGCACTATGAGGGAGTTTAAGTAATTGGTAATGATAATAACTGGTTGTTTAGCAAATCTGTGTCTCAAATGATCAAACCCAGTGATTTAATATTAATTCGTTTTTTCTCCTCTGCTTCTGTCCCCTCACCCTCAATCAGCTGCAGCAGATGGATGCTTATTTTGTTTTCCTGTTAAAAGGGAGTTTTTCCTTCCCTCTGTTGCCAAGTGCTTGCTCATAGGAGGTCATCTGATTGTTGGATTCTCTCCATTATTTTCGGGTCTTTGTCTTACAGTATAAAGTGCCTTGAAGTGACTGCTGTTGTGATTTGGTGCGATATGAGTAAAACTTGAACTGAAAGTGTGGAGTGAAGTATGGAGATCTGAATAAAACATTTTCTGGTGAAATCAGGGAATTTACTTCCCATTTATCATAGTTTGTATTTTGTTGTACCATTCTCTATAAGCATTTAGCATATACATCTGGTAGTGAGACCCTGCCTCACCCTGTGCCTCATGGAAAGCCCAGCAGATAAATTAAAAAAATTAAGTTAAAAGCAATGAGTGAGCTGTGTCAAAACAAATATGGCATTAGCCACTGTTGAATGGTAGCCAAGGAGTTAATGGCTTGATTAGTAATGTGGTGCTTTGCAGCTTGTTGGTGCTTTGTTGTTATGTAAACAGGAAACATTGAAGGATTTCATTGCAAAATGAAACGTGTTGCTTTTCAATTGATGAAAATCTCTTGGCCGCATATGGGAAAATTAATAAACACTTGCTGTTGTTTGTATTTGCAAAAATGCACCATATTTGCTTTTCTGTTCTTTTTAATCTAAATGTGTGAGCATGTGGATAAACTGCTGTGGCGTTTTCTCTGATGCTAATCTAAGAGGGAAGCTAGAAATCACAACAGTCACGCACCCAGGAGTCTGTTTTCTGTCACGGTTTTTCAAACTTTCTTTTGGACAGGCTGGACTAAACATCCTTTCCAGAAAATAAACTTTCAGTACAGTAGTTCACTGTTGTACAGTTAAACTCGTGGGGACTGAGACTGAATGTCTCAAGTTCATGGTTTGTTTAAGTGAATATGTCAATCACTGACTTGTTGTATACTTTTCCAATCTAGTTTAATTTAAGCAAAAAAAAGAAAAAAAGAAAAAGCAAAAAGGCCAAACATTTGGCGTCTGTAGCTTCTCACTTGTTAAAAAGCACTTGTTATTGGTGCTAAATGTAAAACAGTAAATTAACTTCTGGGCTTTGGAATATTAATTGGAGCAAATAAAATACTTAAATGGTAATGAATTCTCAGTTTTACTTTTACAACAGAAATGACTCTGTTCTTCTCTTGAACGACTAAACAAAGCATTGCAAGAGATAAGCACTTATCTCTTGCAATGCTAAAGGTTATCTAAACCAGCTATAGGCTGAATATAAACAGATATGGAATGCTTCTACATTTCAGGTCTACCTTGGCTCAGATTTAAATCTCAAGGTTAAATTGCTGTTCTGAGAACTCGAGGCTTTCAAATGGCTTGCATTCAATTAGGCTACCACTCCCAAACTATTAAATCTTTAACTTACCTCTATACAGGAATCCTAAGCAGTAGATGTGATCATTTAATAAATGTTGTTATTATAACAGGCTATAAGTGTGCATAGTTGTAAACAGATGTTAACACAAACTTTTATGTGAACAATAACCATGTGTAGAAGGTGAGGATGAGTCTACTGCTAGTTGCTACTTCGTCAGCAAAGGCTCTCATCAAACGGGTTGTGTCTAACTAGCACTTCCTTCCTCGGTGCAGCAATCTCAGCTAAATAAGTGGCCCTCAGGGCAGCAGCAAAGACACGAGGCTGGAGAGGAGTCTCCAGTGAGCTCAACAATCCTCTCATCACTACACTGCTGCTTGCTCCTGCTGGATATAATGAAGCGTAATTGAGTCATAAATGGCATGCTAATTTTGGTAACCATGGTGTTTGATGAAGACACTCAGTGTTTTGAGATGGCTTAAAGAGATAGTTTGATTTAGTGGAACTGCTTCGGTTTTTCTTTTTTGTGTTATGTATTTTTTGTTGGTAAGTAAACATTTCTCAAGGTAATAATTGAAAGACTGTTTTGCATTGCATTAGAGCACCTGATAAGGTGATAAAGGGGTCCTTAATGCTGTTCATTTGTGCTGCCATTGATCAGTTGTAATTAAAAACACACAAAGAATTGCATTAATGAATTCTACATGTAGAATGTAGAATGAGCTAAATTAATTAAAAAAGTAAAAAAAAAAAAAAAAAACACTGAACAGATCTGTGTTTACATATTAAAGGAAAAGTTCACCCCAAAATCACATCTCCCTCTAGCTTGTAGTGATATTGGGGTACAGGGTCTGGATTCTCCCCAGTAGACCTTATATTTTCTCTTAAATGTTTAGTGCCTGAACTGAATTTAATTTTAGGCTACATTTTCCTTTGGGAATGAGTAAGGCACCTATATCTATAACTTTTATAACAATGATCAAAATCTTAAAAACGGTACCAACTGTCATCACAAAGAAGACTCCAGGTTTCAGCTATAAACAACATTTTCAGGATGTCTGTGAGCTTCTAGAAAAATAAGGCCAGAACCTCACCTGGAATAGTACATAAACTCATCCACAGGAAAAAACATACCAAAAGAAAAGGTGTGAATGTCCAATTACCACCACTGAGCGGAGGAAGAGGGGGCAGGTACACCACTGAGTTAATTAGCAACATCAAATGAAAAAGTTTTCCTTTTTGTCTTAAGTTAAACAATCAAAACATTTGGTACAAATGATAGAACTATGATTCCAAAAGATCCTTATGTCCATTCTAAACCTTTTGTTCTATTAAAAACCAGTGTGAGATTACTAGTGTGAGACAGTAATCAGTGTGTGATAACTATGTGCATTTTTCTGCTGATGGATGTAGCCTTTAGGGAAGGTGAAGTAATGGACTTAGTCAGCAACAATCCTCAGACTGTGGCATTCAAGGAATAATTGATTATCAATTGATTGTCTGATTAAAGGCCCAAAGCACAGTTTGCCAGGAAAACAGTCTCCGCACACACTCCAATCAGTCTGTAGATGACAAGTTCTGAGGTGAGCATCTGCATTCTTGGTAGAAATTTTCCATTTATTAGACAAAGTTACATTTTCCAGTCTTTACCTGTCCTGCCTTAGTAAGCGAGTGCCCACTGCAGCTTCAAATTTCTTTTCTTGGCTGACAGGAATGGAACATAATAGGATTTTCTGCTGTTGTAACAAGATTCTGAATCGTGAGATGCTTCTTTGTTCACTACAGTTATAAAGAGCAGGTAACAGGTTGCTTGTGCTTTTTCGACACATTTACCCAGTTGTTTTCTTTTTCACACCTTTCTGAACAAAATCTGGAGGCTGTTATGGTAAAAAATACTTTGAGACCACCAGTTTCAAAACAGCTTATCGCCTTCAGATATTGTCAAACATCATAAAAGTCAGTGACTCCTACACTCTGTCCAGTCTGATAAGTTTATTTGAAGTTTCAAGCTGATTGGGTGTTTTAGAGGTGGATAAGTCATGCTAGTTTCCTTTCTTTGATTAATATCATGATGATCATGTTGTTACATATAGACTGATCTGAGTTTTTTCAAATTTTTAATTCCTATAAAAATACATTGGTTTCAGGTGTCCTATACAGAGAACCACCCTCAGCACCAGTGTAAGAGAATACCAGGCTTAACAAATTTGCCTAAAGAGATTGTTTATGGGTTTTTAAGTGGATTGTGGGTAAAAAACAGCATTCTCAGCTTAGCGTTGTTAAATGTATTTTACAGGCATGGGTGATGAAACGTCTATATATGAACCACTCCCCAGTCCCCTACACAGGACTGAAGAGTGGTTTATTGGGAATAAAGGTTGTAGTTGTGAGGACTTTTTTGTGTACGTGTGTGTGCAAAGTGTATATGCAATGGTGCATTGCTAAACAAAGTGCACTCTGATGTCCTTGACTGCCCTGAGGTTGAAGGACACATCGTGATGACCGCACTAACCACAATGCAACGCTTTTTAGCTTTTATTGATCTTTCTGTTTGGTTGTGTGTTGTGTGTGTGGCAAGGACAAAGACAGAGACTGCTGTGCTATCATGCCTCTGGCCTATTTA
Source organism: Maylandia zebra (assembly GCF_041146795.1). Taxonomy (NCBI): domain Eukaryota; kingdom Metazoa; phylum Chordata; class Actinopteri; order Cichliformes; family Cichlidae; genus Maylandia; species Maylandia zebra. The sequence goes on from NC_135184.1 coordinate 14,072,223, forward strand.
TTTATTTCCCTTTGTCTCCTTCTCATTGTGTTTTAGAATTAACCAAAATTATCTCGATATGGGTTTCAATATCTGTTATCAAGATATACTGTTGGAACACCTTTCATTGTCTGTATAGCTTTGGGGCAACTATAGTTAGCTATCACTGTGTCCGGATTACTGTGGTAATAATCTGATAGACTCATGCCATTATGTGCTATCTGTTATTATGTTGGAGCGCTGGCTTAGAGTCAAAGAGATAATCTAATTGTAAGCGCTATTTTCTCTACCTCGCCTGTTTCATTGCATTAGCCTATTGGTTTGTGTGTTTGCATGTGTGTGTGTGTGTGTGTGTGTGTGTGTCTGCATATGACCCACTGTCCATAAGTGACCTATGCCATTTTTACTTTATCGATGTAACTGCCTTTACAGTAGATACAGTATAAGGTTATCACAGCTCCTCCCTTTTTATCTGTCAGAAACCTTCACATCTGCTCTTCTCAGAGCCTCTTGGTCTTCTACATGAGATAACACACTGAACTCACTCATGAAAGGACAGTCAAAGTCAATTGTGATGCACCAATTTCCCTTACAAGGCCTTTCCTGGAGTAAACAAAGAGCAATCTTACTGCCTTGCATGTCCTTTTGCCAATGTTTTTATTGTTTTTTTTTACCAATAGAAAAAGCTTTATTAACTTTAAAAGGTGGTTAAACAGTACATGCTATACTTCACACTCCAATCTCCAGTGTTCTGCTTATTCAGACAATAGTGTAAATGATTAAAAAGTAGTATTATGGAGCTGTTTTATTTTATTGTCAGTGTTATGCAGCCAAAATGCGGCACTGCTGCAATCTAACCAGCCATTTCTGTACAGTTTATTACAGTAATGAAGGTAGATTGCTTTGCATTTTCAGCTAAACAGGTGGGACTGAGGTTCTGGGAGGATAAAGCTCTTGCAGCACTTAGTTTAAAGAGCATTTTTATTGTTTTACTGATATATTTTCCTTATGGCTTTCACCAGGGTCATCATAAAACATATTACAGACAGCATTTTAAATGGCACATGTACAGAGTGAAAATCAATCGTTTATGTCTAATATGCACATCTATCAATGAGGCAACAGCAAAGCTGGCCGGGTATCTGATGATGTGGCTTAAAGTCAGTCCTGGTTCCTGAAAATGGGGAATACCCAACAGAAAACCTGAGTGGCACTTTATTTGGCGCTTAAACAGAGAGTCTAAATGGAGGGAGGCACAAATGAGCCACAAGGGGACATCTCAAAGCAACAAACATTTAAATAGAATAAACACACAAAAAATATTCAAGCCAGAATTTTAACATGGCCTCACTTCCCCTCACAGGAATATCTCTTAAAATAAAAGTTTTTTTTCTTGTTGTTATTAATTTAAAGCTTCAGCTTACATTAAATCACTTCTTAAATCTTGGGAATTTAGAGTTTGTTTAGAGCTAAAAAATATACAAATAAAACAAAAGTTTAAACATAGTAATATTTGAATAAATATTGCATTTTAGCTAAATACAGGAAACAACATCTGCAACTCTTATGTAAGTCTTACCCAGCCTCCCCCACCCCCATAGTGCAGCACTATCATTCAGCTCAGGAAGAAGATATTCTAATAGCGTTAATGGCAGCTGAGGTAAAATTTAAATTAATGCTCTCTCTGTTTAATCTAGCTTCATGCAAAAACATATACATAATGGATACCAAGTTGTTGTTGTATTCATCTAACCTGTGACCAGCGTGACCACTGAATGCTCTCTGTGGGATAGAGAGCATAAATCTTTATTGATAAAAGAATAAATTAAAGCTGTGCAGTGCAAAAAGCTCATTTGTAGTATTTTCGGTTGTAGTTTTTGAAGTCATATGTCAAGCAAACATCTTTCAGCTGATGGAAAAGCTAAAAAAAAAAACACATGGTAAATGGATAATAATGCCCTCAGCACAGACAGATAAGATACTTCACAAACAGATCTATGACCACCATAATGATAGCTTTTTCAGTCCACACCCAGTGACAGCTCGTGTTCAGGCAAACCACCTGAGACAGCTGACCTTTTCACTGAAATCCAATACCTTTTGTTGAAAGGTCTGTTGACACGGTGGACTTCAAACTCCTCCAGGAGGTGAAAATAATGAAGCACAGTATGAAACTTAAGGCTCAAGAGGGAAAGAAGCAGCCATCTGTCAGGCAACTGAATAGAAGAGCAGGGTTTAAGCTGTAGGGCCAAGAAGGCTAAGAGGTGCAAGTGGAGTGGAAAACATAGAATAGCTCTGATTAAGGGTTTCCTACAGGCTATCAAAGAGTTGCTTGAAGCAGAAAAAATATAAATGAAGAGTTTTATAGCTCAAATGCTTCATTACGAGCTTAAAGAGGTAAAAATGTTCAATGAACTGCTTGAAGAGGAACTCAGTGAGCAAAGAAGAAGATGAGCCACTTCCTCAGTCCATAAATAAAAGCCTTTGAAGAAAAAAATATATCAGTGATGAGGCCCAGAGTTATGGGGTCATTATGACTAAAAAGTATCTTTATATCGTAGATGGATCAACCAATAGGCTTTCTTGATGCATAAGTCTGTTAAAATAGGTTGGGTTCAATTTTTTTAGATTTCTATGGTGGCTTCTTTAAAGTCTCTTGGACCTATGGCCTGGCCTGCATTTTGTATAGCGCTTTTCTAGTCCATAGGACCCCAAAGCGCTTTACACTACATTCAGTCATTCACCCATTCACACACTGGCGATGGCAAGCTACATTGTAGCCACAGCTGCCCTGGGGCACACTGACAGAGGCGAGGCTGCCGGACACAGGCGCCACCGGGCCTATAAAACATCAATCTCTGCATAGACGATACAGAAATACAGAAATAGATCAACATACATCACTACATGACATAGACATATGGCCTGTATTTGTATAGCGCTTTACTAGTCCCTAAGGACCCCAAAGTGCTTTACACATTCAGTCATCCACCCATTCACACACACATTCACACACTGGTGATGGCAAGCTACATTGTAGCCACAGCCACCCTGGGGCGCACTGACAGAGGCAAGGCTGCCGGACTAGTGGGCCCTCTGACCACCACCATTAGGCAACGGGTGAAGCGTCTTGCCCAAGGACACAACGACCGAGACTGTCCGAGCCTGGGCTCGAACCCGCAACCTTCCGATTACAAGGCGAACTCCCAACTCTTGAGCCACGATCGCCCATAGATGATCTTTTTTAAAGCACTATTGCAGTGCTACTCAAAATGTTAAGCATTTTTCCCTTTTAATAATCTACAAAACTACTGAAATAAACTTGTTTTTTGTAATCATTTTATTCCTGTTATGTAAACAACAGAAGTTCATTTAGAAAAGAAAAGATAAAAGAAAGGCTATACAAAATAAAGCAAAATACACTTACAGTATCGCTTCACCTTTTCTGATTCACTTACAAAAAGGAGTGGGAAGAAGTGCACACTTATTTAATCCCACCCCTTACCATAAGTTACCATATAAGTTAATATCTGTCCACCTTCCTTACTGATATAAGCCACAATAATACCATTTAATATTTCTACACTCTGATTTGATTTAATGTTATATTCTAGAAGGTAATAGGGTTACTTCACATCTGACTGGGACCTAGTACACATCAGTGAATGTCCTTTATTTTCTGTGAACTACTTTTATCCTTCTGTGTGACGGCTTTATTCAGAATGTTCAGCTTCAGCTGTGATTGTGTAAAGCTGCCTTTGCTTTCCAAAGCATGAGAAAAGGTTTTCACATGGTTTATTTGTCCTAAATTGGTTGTTATTGTTCTGAGATTTGAGTTTGCTCTGCCCACGAGTCCATCAGTTCGGAGAAAATCCATGCTAAAACCATTAGCCTAGCAGTAGCAACTCGCAATGGCAACACCTGTTACTGGCATCCAGTGTGGCACAGGCTAGTCAGTTCTGGAAAGGCTCCTAAAAATAACCGGAGTGTTCCTGGGTTAATTACTATTCTTAAATCATTAAGAAGTTCAAAGTGTTGCACAGTGCCTAGATCTCATTTTCAAATACATTCTTTATGCGGCTGTGCGCTTCTGCTATAAACCTAGTTCTAGGATTTACCTGAATATTCAATTTTCTATATATATATATTTCTATTTCCATTTGCACCAGCCTACTCAGCACTAACTTCATTACGTTGATTTTGTTGTTGTCTGATATTTACTGTTGGCAACAGAGCAGCACCATTGAAGCAGCTTGAGGTTCAATACAGTAAACTGCCCAAGAACATCCTGGTGGCAGTTTTAGGAGGAGAAACCACACTTTCACTCATTAGCTTGGTGATTCTTGAAGACAGCTATGTGTTGGGATTTAAAGCAGTGAAACATGTACTTTTAGAATTAGTTTTGCAAACTATAGCAACACTGCTATCACAGACAGAAAGCCTTCCTAGTGTCTAGCCTGCATGACTTATCTCACATGGGAATTCAATGACCTTTGAAGATCTGGTTTTGTCTTATTAGATGTTTTGCCTTATTAGATTGTTGTAAGTGAATTACTGGTATTTAATGAGCCTGTTATGAACCCAGAACATGGCAGACAGCTCTGAATGTTCAGACAAAACATGACCAAACATGGTCCTATTTTAGAACAGAACCATGTTCGGTCCTGCAATAGGCAAAATTTTTATTTTGGCTTTTCACACCAAAACCATGTTTACTCAAAATACAAAATGAACTCAATAGTACATTTTCTGGACTTTTATTCTTATCTGTATGTAAAATATTTGGCTATTTATAGTATGTATAAAGTATTGACTGATATAGGATTTTAAGACTGACATGGATGTTTGGTAAAAACCTGCTATGTCAGCTGATATGTTTTTCCCCTTCATACATATAAAATCTGCCAAACAGATTCCCCCAACATTGGTTATGTGTAGTTTAAAATAATGTTGTATTGTTGTTGCAACAATTTACAGAATACTTTTTTACACTAGCTGATTCTTCAGGATTTTGTGTTTGTGGTTTGTGGCATTCCAAGTATGTGTTGCCAACAGGGAACTTGCAGAGTGCCCTCTGGTGGAAAAACTATGGAAGATCAACACCTTCGATCATAACATGATTGAAGTCAAATAGCTAGCACCCTCTGAATCAAAAAATAAATAAATCACAATTTCTACATATGGCTCAGAGCATCATGTTACTACGCTTTGGTTGCTGAATTGGAAACGTGTGGCTTGCAGTTACGGCACCTCACAACTTACTGAAATTAGTAGATCTTCTACTCTTGTACAGCATCTCGGAGCCTGATATCACAGAGCACTTTCTGAGGTCCTCTAGAGTCAACTTTTGTGAGTTGAAGATACTTTAGTAACAGAAAGTCTCAACAGCATATCAAGGAAAGGATGACTATAATGCCTTATTCAACCTTTATTTAACTAAGTAGTCCCTTGAGATTAACATCTCTTTTTCGAGGGAAAATATTTGTGTTTATAAAACTGTGCAGCCAGTTCTCCAGTGTGTCCAAAAGTTCTATTATTGTTCAAAGATGTTTGTTTAAGTGGGATTGTTTGGATTTGAGTGGGAAAAGCCTTGTCAACATTTCCACAAGTGGAATCCTTGTTGCTTGTTGCTCAAATTTCTGTTGATGACTCTGCTGGTTATTGTCTGTATTGCTGGAATTGCTTAAGTAGTGCCTACGAAAGAATGAGAACACAAGTGTAAAGGTGTTTTCCACTATCTCTTGAGTGTCTGACATGAAAAGATGTGTTCCCAGGACACAGGTGGCTGAATAGCTCCCATTTTACTCATGTTTTATGTGTGTATGTAAACATACACTTACGCACATTCTCTGTATTTTTTTGGCAGTCAGTCGTGTACCTGAAGCCCACTGCTGGTTACAAATTGGAGACTCAGAATCAGAAATTAAGTTGAGAATAGCAGCTCTGTTCTGATCTGTATCCATTTTTTCATATCTGAATGGTTTATGTGAGTGAAAAATCATCCTGCTCATTCAAGCATATTCAATGACATCCAAATATTCAAATGTGTGATTTTTTTTTTCTGTTATAGTTGATTTTTCAACCTACAACATGCAGTTATGTCCAGTTACAGTAGAGTACTAGGCAAATAGTAACATGACAGCAGGTTAAATGAAGGTTCTTGTTTTTAATTACAGTCTTATACAATATATCTACATACAGTCTCTCCCTCTCCTCTGTCTCTGTAGACCCTTACAGGTCATGGGATGCATTTTAATCTATGGGATTACACAACTCACGCACTACAGTGTGGTAGGGATTACACTTCGCTACTGACACATGTTCATGGAGAGACCATGTTTGACATCGCCACTGGTACTATAGGTATGGTCACTAGAGTAAACTCAAACTCATGTCACATATGGCATAGGACATATGGTAGAAGAACATAATGTAGATACAGTGTGAATGGTTAGAGTTACAGGAGCTGTACAGAATCTCACTGAGCTCCATGCACTTGGCTTGTGTTGTGTCAGGTCAATGAACTTTGATTACAGACCAAGGTTTCCGTAGTTTCACATGCCTGTCTGTTGCATTTTAACAGACCTGAGTTTCTGTGAGGTAGTGTGATGGAGCTGCTTCACTCTGCTGGCTCTGCTAATCAAGTATAATAGAGAGAAAAACACGGGCTTGTTATCTTGGTGCTGCATTTCCAGCTATTTATGCAAATATGAACCACATGTTGTTTCGCAGTGGTGATTATCAACAACATACTTCCTACACTACCAGGAAACAAAGGTTTCAGGGTTTAGTTAAAAAAAACAAAAAAACAATAAAATAAATAAAGTCTGTTAAATGGCAGGTTTAGCATATTAAAGAAGCAGTGATTTATTCTGATTCCACACAGGTATTACAATTTTGTTTCACTTCACTTGTTGCTGACTAATTTCTAAAGCAGGCCACATTTTGTGCAACGTGCAACAATGGCTGTGCTTTGATTTGCACTGACTTGAAACTTCAGTGAAACAGATCGTCTTTGATAAAGCAAGCATTAAGTGATAATAGGGCTATCTCAATACTAATACAGTCAGTCATATCTGAAAACCATTTCATATTTTTAATGCAAGAAGTGGCCCAGTGTTTTTAATCCTTAAAACAATGTTGATTTTTAATCAGTTTTAATAAAAAATTTTCAGCTTTACTAAAATGCACAACTTTAAAACAGAGGTCAATGGCAATTTTTAGAAAACTAGTAATATGCATGTTGTTAAATGGCAAAAGCATACTAACAGCTCAAGTGCAGAAATTGAGGTTAAAAGTGGACTATGCACTACAGAAAACATGACTAAGAGCCAGGATCAAATGTGTTGAGAAGCGGTAATAACTTTTTGACTGCTTTGGTCTATTGTAAAAAGAATCACTTATTGAAATATAGCATATTTCTAAGGGTGTCAAACATTTGTGTTTTTAACAGCACCAGGCTTCTGACTGGTTCCTGCAATGAGGAAAAAAAAGGTTTGCTAATCAAGCTTCAAAAGCGCTCTCATTTTTCCATAATGTGTTACTCAAACCCTTCTCTTAGCTGTCACTTGAGGCATAAAATAAAAGACGAACAATAGTACTGTCATTATTGAGTCCATTAAATCCTTAATTGTGCGATCCCTCAGTTGTGTCTACGTTCCGGTGAGCTCGCATTTTTTCCGCAAGTTCATTTGTTTGTGTTTGACCTCATCTCCATCACTAAACTTTTTCCCCAGCTTGTACCTAATAATGGTGTGAGTCATGGAAAGACAGCATTAATTGGCCATGTCTGCTTTTTCAGGTCTCATGCATGTTTGAGGACTTGTTATTCTCTGTGGTTGTATGCATGGAAATGTAATTTTTGGAAAGAAAGGAGCACTGTTGCCAGATTGGATTGACAGGAAGTAGCCTGATGAAACCCTAGAACATGACCGCTTAATTTTATTTGGTATGTATCATTAGATATGCACTCTAATAAACTGCTTGGTACTCTTTTATATGATATGATACAGTATTTTAAATTATTTATTTTATTGGTGCTTCAGGCCCACTTCACTTCGCACAGGTATTCAGGGTTCAGTATTGCTGTCTGCACTGCTGACGGTCTCTGTGTTGTAATGCTGCTTGTACACACACTCAAACCACTTTGTTAAGCTGCGGGCTTTGTTTTATTTCCCTGCAGAACAAATGACTTCCCAGAACTCAACAAATCATTTACTGGGATTAAAGAAAACGTAGTTTGTATTTACAAGGGCTTTTGATTCTTGCAGATTCAAAACAAATACACTTGCTCATTAACAGAGTATACAACAGCTAAAACACACTTATACCAATGCATTCAAATTATTAGACGCTATAAACTCATGTCAGAACTCAGTGGTAGTTATTTCTGCCATGCTCTCAATTTAAAAATGATGTCATTCTCATTGCCTTCTGTCTAAGATACACTTCAAAAAATGTTCATATGTATATATGCACCTACAGAAGTGAGCAATTCAGTTACAAAAAAATCCACCAGCTTACAACTTTCTGATCCACGAGCTGCTTTGTTTTTTTGACTCGGGCCATTTTTCACTCTTACAACATTATCGACCGTAAAGTTAACTTTATCTGGATATCTGGGTCTGCATGAATTAAAATTCCTAGGCTGCTTTGTGAATTTATAGTGCTTGTTTTTCACATGGAGCTTGGAAATTCATAAAGAATTAAGCGGTACAATAAAAGCCCATATGGCAGATGAATGCTCAGCCTTTTAAAATGATGACTTGGCTGCTGGTAAATCAAACACCCACACAGCCCTGATGCCAAATGGTTCACCGCCTCTCATTGACTCTCTTTGTGCAGGCTGGAATTTGCTGAACTGGTTTTTCTTCCAGTTTTATGTGCATATTGGTGCTACCATGAAGGAAGCATATGCACATTTGCCTTAATGTTCCAAATTCCAGTGTTTCTTATTTGGACTGAATATGTTAAATAACTCATATTGCTGTGTCAACTCTAGACAGTCTGTTTTGCCACCTGTCAGAGTCCTCTATCCAGTGCTCACACTATACATTTGGATGTTTATTGGAAAAAGAAGAAGAAGACAGTGAAGAATTTAAAGCATCTGAGATAAAGGTGGATGACCTTGTTTGTCCTTCATAATCCACTTTAGATATAATATTTGTTTTCCACGAAAATGTTTCCTGGAGCAGCTTTAAAGCAAATAGAGCTGACTGCTGAAGGTGGTGGCACGCAGGGCTGAGGTCAAGTGATAATGGATTACTTCCTTTTTAATGTAAATGCAGTTATGAAATATACCAGAAATATGTATTTCAGCACATTCACATTGCAATTTATTCTGTGTATAGGCACAAAATTTAACCAAGTTGTTTCCAATAAATTCCTAAGTTATATTGGGTTGACTTAAGTCATTCCCCAAGAGTAGGAAATACGCAAGACTGTGATGATAGTATTAAATGCCATATGCACTTCTTTTTTTTGTCTAACTAACTAATACAGTTGTGACAGTTTTCGAAGAAAAAATGTACGTGTATCGTGTCAAGCACTGTGACATTGTATCCAGTAACATTATAATCTCAGCAGCAATGGGTCTGAACAATGCTCTGGTATTACATTGAGGGTCTATTGTGTCTGACAGCATTGCTAATTCTGTTTATTTCAGTGATTACAGTGAAAGCGACAGTGTGCCTCCTCAAAATAGCTAATGGGTTTTTGATTGGTGCACAAAAGATGAATACTGCACAGTAAATATATTACAGGGTCTAATCACTAAATGTCTGCAATCTTGTTTTGCATCTGCAGCATTGTTTTTGACACATTCTGCTTTTGTCTTTATGCTACATTAAATGGAAAGTACTGGATGTATATTTTAGCTTCTGCAATGTACACAAAGTGTGTTCAACCAAAGGGTTGTCTCTCTTACTTTGTTTCTTATATTTGCAGTCTTACTGAAGGTATCTTTCTCTTTTTTTTAACTTCATCTTGTGGATTTGATTGGCAGGCTTTGACATGAGTGGGCTGCTTTTAGCCAACCACTGATCTTTTTTAAGGTTTCTTCTGTCCCACGCCTTTCTTGTCATATCTGTCATTTGCAACCCTCCCACAGGAGAGGCTTTGTTTGGAACAGATATTGGGACTTTTTGAAGGAGTTACCAATATTGCTTAGAGCTTGCTTGCTTGTAGCAGTATTTGTAAGTTTATTTAGAGCTATCAACTGAAACATTCGGGCTGAGCCTGCTGTCGATGTTCCCACTTAAAACTGATAGACTGCCAACGCAGTGTGGGTGTCACATTAACATTTATATTTACATATAATTAAGACTTTTACTCATTTTCCACAACAAAACACAATGGGGGAAAAAGAGTTTAACAACATTTAAGTGGAGCAAATCAGTTCTTTTTTGTCTGCCCTTTACATTATCCTTTAGATTTTTAAATCCCAAGGCAGCATTGGCCCATGTATTTTTAAACTGATTAAAATTCATATATTTTATTGTGTTGGCTTTCTTAAGTTTGCTCAATCAACCACATTAAATGTATTTTTTTTTCATTTGTTAAATTTAAAAGTGTGATTATATAAAGGGAAAATGAACCTAAATGAAAAATCTTGCCTAAATTGCCTTCCCCTTAATCCTACAGTGGATTATCATATAACAAATTAAAATATAACATTTTAGTTAACATTACTAGGAAGTTGCCACAGCCTATTAAAATACTAGGGTTGCCTCTTAATAGTTGAGTAAACATTAGTTGATGATGAAGAGTTTTAGTCAAAGATGTTTAATCACAGAAAAGACTAAATTCAAAACTCTACATTGTAGAGTAACTCTGTAACTATGGCCACTTCTTGTAGAGTCTACAAGAAGTGGCCATAGTTACCGAGTATGTCAGGACGTACATCGTTTACCTTACTGGTCCCTCCACTTATTATCAGAGTACAGGTTTCTGGCTTTACTATATTTCACATACTTACAGCGTATGTAACGGAGAAAAGAAAATCTCGATCTTGATGACTGGAAACCAAAACAGGTCTGTCAGCCAGTCTGGTACTGTATGTAGCACAAGTCTTGCTTTGGTTGTGAACTATGAAAATCTCCTCTAGCTATTACACCACAGAAACGTGTGGGACCATTTGGTGAGCGTGAACAATGACTTTAAGAAAGTAACATGCATACTTTGCAGGCAAACCTTTGGCTACAAGGAGCCAAACTCAAACACAGCTGATTACTTGTCAGTGGTTGCTCTGATAGAAACAATGTGAAAATCTTCTTCGGGTTGGTTACCTGCTATACGGATGGATGCTATTCATTTTTTCTTTTTCAATTCAGCTGATCAGAGCTAAACACTGAGCTGTTTTGTTGTTGTTTATCAGCCACCAGTTCAAATTATACCATCCCTCTGATTGCTGTTTCACCTCATCAATCTTGTTAAAACATAGATGTCCCATGACTACGGTATTTTAATGATGAATCTCTTTTATACACTGCAGTCACAAATAATGGCAGAGGCTGCACTGAGACATTGTGTTTTTACAGGCCTTGTTCTGCTTATCAGCCCAAAACCTGTGTGTGTTCTCTGAAAGCACGCTAATCTCCCTGGGTGATTACATTGACCCCAGGCCATTGATTACACACTGTCATTGGAACACAGGCGGTGACCAATTTTTGCATCCCGGCATTGCTCGTTTCCTTCTCCTCAGCCAGCCCCATTTATCCCCTCCTCTGTGTTCTGCTGCGAGGATAATAGGCTCTGGTTTTTGCTGCAGCTTCTTGAAACAGAATTGGACCTGTTTTCACGATGAGTTAGGTCAGAATACAATACATTTCATTTAGCGAGCACGTGGGGAGTATATATTTTTTGCTTTAAGTGACAAAACAATTGTTGGAGGAAGGAGATTTGCTGTTGCTACGTTACTACGTTGCTCCGCTGTTTAATTTCTCTTTGTTTCATGCTCACTTCTGCTTGTCACAACTGCTATACAGAAATTGAGGATTGTGGAGTCACACTGTACACTGCTTCAGTTTGACACTAGGTTGCTCCAGTCCTTTCAGTCCTTTTCCATTCTTCTCTCCAAGCGGGTCAGTTGAGGCCAAAGAACTGGAGGCCATAAGAATAGGGGAGGAAAACACTCTCAACCTGAATTCCAACTCTAATCTCTTCTCAGAGCTCTGTGCTCACCCCTATGAAAACAAATAAATCTCTCAGATACAGAGGCAGACAGCTGGAGGCTGATGTCTTTGTTTCGTTCCGTCACAGGCCAGCTTAACCCAGCGGCTGCTAAAAACTTGACAGTTTTGTGGGGAAAGAGGCATCTGTTACGCAATTTCAGGGATGTTAGGAGTTAAACTATTTACTTGGTGGGAGGCTATATAATTGTAGATGAATAATGAATAATGTCCTACACAATGCTGGAAAAAAAAATCAAAAACTTCAATAATTGGTTTCAAATTAAAAGCAGACAAATGTATAACTTTTTTTATTCAGCTAGAAGTAAAGATTTTTATTAATGTGTTTTCTTGGCTCTGATGCTCATGCTAATGCATTTTTTTTTTCTCTACCGGTCCTCTGCAGTCAAGAACACCAGGAAGAGCGCCGTGCTAATCTACCTCCTAGCCTGCACAAGCTCACAGTTCACAAACAGAAGTTTGTAATGACATGTTCAGCGTTGCATTGCAGCGCCATTTCTCACAACATGACAGCTCAAGTACAAATCCCAGGATTTTTTTTTTCCAGTACTTTGGATATGCACTTCCTACAGGTCAGGCGTTACCAGCTGACCCTGCCTGACTGCAGGTGCCCGTAAAATATTGAGCTGTCAAACAGGAGACATTGCTTAAGTGCACTGGAACTGAGTGTGAACTGTGTCCCCTACATCTCCAATAAAAGGCACGCGCAGATCCTGTCTTAAAGCAGTTTGCTGTTGTTCTGAATAGAATATGATAATGTAATCACAATGTGATTTATTTAAAACAATTTTGAGAAGTTTCTTAATCCCATACGGGAATTATAAAAGCCTTAAAGAGCTGTTTGAAATGTGGCATGATGGAACCACAGTATTTAATATCAGTGAAAGCACCAGACATCAGATGTCATAGGCTTAAAGAAACCAGGTATCATCTGTCATTTGTTCAGGAGATTCAAAACTTTGTCACTTATTCTGGAAGCCCTCATTCTGCTTTTATGAAGTTAAAGGTGTGATAAATGTAAGGGTGCACTTGCCTTTTTCCAACATTACTAATCTATCTCTTTCTCTCTCCATATACATATAAAAGGCCATATTCTTGGGCTAGACCTACTCTCTATTTATCCTTATGATAATATCCTCTCACCTGTTCAAGTTTTTACTTTTAATCTGAAGTGTCACTGCTGCATAGCATATGGGCTTTTTAGTAATTAGCATATTTTTCATAGTGAAAGCATCTGGATCTTAAACAATTTTAGTGATTAGTTGACAGATTAGTCATTTGCCATGCAAAAATGCTGTCAAAGAAGAAAAAAGGGGAACAGGAACACATTTGTCTACTATTCCTCCATCTGAAGGAATACTTTATCATCACTATTAGAATTTTTTGACATTTCAATCAATGTTTAATAATAGCCGGTAATGAAAATAATAATGTTCAGCCTAACCACATTCCCATAGTTCTGCACTCACCAGACAGTTTATTAGGTACACCGTGTAAGTACTGGTTTGAATCCCCTTTCACCTTCAGAACTGCCTTAATCCTTTGTGCCATAGATATAACAAGGTGGCATTCCTCAGAAATTCTGGTTCATAATGACATGATAGCATCACACAGTTGCTACACTTCAGTTGGTGCTAAGGGGCTCAAAATATGACAAGAAAATAGCTTCCACATCATTACACCACTACCAGCCTGAGCAGTTGATACAAGGCAGGATGGATCAATGTTGTCATGATTTTTATGTTACAGCAGAAGTCAAGCCTCATCTGGAGACTTCAGTGTTTTTCCAATATTCTGGTGTCCAGTACTGGCGAGTCTCAGTTTCCTGCTCTTTTTATTTTATTTATTTAACCTTTATTTAACCAGGAATGTCCCGTTGAGATCAAAAACCTCTTTTTCAAGGGAGTCCTGGCCAAGAGGCAGCACATTTCCAAACAAATACATACGAACAAACAAAGTTAAAAAATTACACAAAACAATTACACATTATTGAGGCAGTCTGTAGGCCTTTGAGTTTAGTTTTAAAAACATTTAAAGACAACAGTTCAGTCAGTTTCCAGTCTTTCTGTAACAGGTTCCACGAAAAAGGCGCAGAGTGGACAAAGGCTTTCTTACCCAACTCTGTGCGGACAAGGGGAACAGACAGCAGCAGCTGATCATTTGAACGCAAGGAGTAAGAACCACTATTTGTCCTTGTGACCAAAGTACAAATATAAGGAGGCAGCAATCCTAGCATAGCTTTGTAAATAAAAGTGTACCAATGCCCCTGTCTTCTAATGGCCAAAGAAGGCCATTTTACTCTTAAGTACAAGTCACAGTGATGGGTCAGATATCTACAGTTGGTAATAAACCTCAAGGAAGCATGATACATCGTGTCCAACATTAGAAGACATGAAGAAGAAGATAAGATAAGATAAGATAAGATAAGATAACCTTTATTAGTCCCACACGTGGGAAATTTGTTTTGTCACAGCAGGAAGTGGACAGTGCAAAAGTTATGAGGCAAAAATTAGAATACAATAAGAATAAATACAGTACACAACTGTACAGAATAGAATAAAATAAAATACTATATACAGTAGAATAAAATAAAATAAATATACAATAAGATAAAAATAGAATACAAATACAAATACTATATACAACTGAGTAAAAATACAACGATGACAGAAAGGATTATTGCACTTAGTATTATTGCATATGTATGGATGTGTGTGCTTGATCAGTTAAAGTCTTTATTATGGAGTCTGACAGCAGTGGGGAGGAAAGACCTGCGAAATCTCTCCGTCCCACACCGTGGGTGCCGCAGTCTCCCACTGAAGGAGCTGCTCAGTGCTGTCACAGTCTGCTGCAAGAAGCGTTCATATACAGAATGTCACCATAATCTAACACAGATAAAAAGGTTGCAGTGACAAGACGTTTTTTTTTCCTGCAAAAGAAAAGCACTGTTTATTACGGAAGAAAAAACTGAGAGTTGCACTTGGTGTTGTCTTCTGCTGCTCTAGCCCATCTGTTTCACGGTTCAACATGTTGTCTTGTCTGCATAGCTTAGCTATAAGAAGCAGTTGTCTGAGTCACTGTTTCCTACATATCAGGCAACAATTTCAGTAGTATAGTAAGAAGCCACACTGCAACAACCATGCCACACGCAAAGTTACTTAAATCACCTTTCTTACACATTCTGATAGACCATTTGAACTTCAGCATTGACTAGCACTGTAGATACAGGGAGCGCAGAATTATTAGGCAAGTTGTATTTTTGAGGAATAATTTTATTATTGAACAACAACCATGTTCTCAATGAACCCAAAAAACTCATTAATATCAAAGCTGAATGTTTTTGGAAGTAGTTTTTAGTTTGTTTTTAGTTTTAGCTATTTTAGGGGGATATCTGTGTGTGCAGGTGACTATTACTGTGCATAATTATTAGGCAACTCAACAAAAAACAAATATATACCCATTTCAATTATTTATTTTTACCAGTGAAACCAATATAACATCTCCACATTCACAAATATACATTTCTGACATTCAAAAACAAAACAAAAACAAATCAGCGACCAATATAGCCACCTTTCTGATGGGTTTGTAGCATAAACCTATTCGCTGGAACGTTGAAGGCAATATAATTACACCGCAAAGCAAGACACGAAGTAGGCAAGCTTCATGTTACTCGTGCACGGGAGAGAACCGGACAAACGCCGTTCCTTCGCTTGGCCCCAGTTGCTCTCGTCCGTTCTCCCGTATCACTGTCCTTTTATTGAGGTTACATGAATATGCATAGGTTCATTAACATATGACGTCTACATACACAAAGAGTACCGTGTGTGTGTGTGTGTGTGTGTGTGTGTGTGTGTGTGTGTGTGTGTGTGTGTGTGCTACTGCTGATCAAAGGGTCATAAAAGCACACAAGCAAACATCCTTGGTCAGGAAGAGGGTAGACCCCCCCTCATCCTAGATAACACAGTAAGGAAGTCTAGCAGTTCATTTATACACAAAAAGCACTTAAATTAAAACAAATGTAACTACGTTAATCCTACCATAACAATTAAACAAGGTACGAACTTTCCCATGCTCCCAGTGTGGAATGCACACCAGGCCTCTGTAGCCTGTTAAAGATCACACAACTTATCACTACACAATTGATTATACACTTCTAAGCATCTATGGTTAAATATTTCTAAGCATAAATGAGTAAATGTTTCTAAGCATAAATGACAATCAACAATACAACTCTATCACTTTCTTTGCAAGGACACTCAAAAGCCTGCCATCCATGGATTCTGTCAGTGTTTTGATCTGTTCACCATCAACATTGCGTGCAGCAGCAACCACAGCCTCCCAGACACTGTTCAGAGAGGTGTACTGTTTTCCCTCCTTGTAAATCTCACATTTGATGATGGACCACAGGTTCTCAATGGGGTTCAGATCAGGTGAACAAGGAGGCCATGTCATTAGTTTTTCTTCTTTTATACCCTTTCTTGCCAGCCACGCTGTGGAGTACTTGGACGCGTGTGATGGAGCATTGTCCTGCATGGAAATCATGTTTTTCTTGAAGGATGCAGACTTCTTCCTGTACCACTGCTTGAAGAAGGTGTCTTCCAGAAACTGGCAGTAGGACTGGGAGTTGAGCTTGACTCCATCCTCAACCCGAAAAGGCCCCACAAGCTCATCTTTGATGATACCAGCCCAAACCAGTACTCCACCTCCACCTTGCTGGCGTCTGAGTCGGACTGGAGCTCTCTGCCCTTTACCAATCCAGCCACGGGCCCATCCATCTGGCCCATCAAGACTCACTCTCATTTCATCAGTCCATAAAACCTTAGAAAAACCAGTCTTGAGATATTTCTTGGCCCAGTCTTGACGTTTCAGCTTGTGTGTCTTGTTCAGTGGTGGTCGTCTTTCAGCCTTTCTTACCTTGGCCCTGTCTCTGAGTATTGCACACCTTGTGCTTTTGGGCACTCCAGTGATGTTGCAGCTCTGAAATATGGCCAAACTGGTGGCAAGTGGCATCTTGGCAGCTGCACGCTTGACTTCTCTCAGTTCATGGGCAGTTATTTGGCACCTTGGTTTTTCCACACGCTTCTTGCGACCCTGTTGACTATTTTGAATGAAACGCTTGATTGTTCGATGATCACGCTTCAGAAGCTTTGCAATTTTGAGACTGCTGCATCCCTCTGCAAGATATCTCACTATTTTTGACTTTTCTGAGCCTGTCAAGTCCTTCTTTTGACCCATTTTGCCAAAGGAAAGGACGTTGCCTAATAATTATGCACACCTGATATCATTAGACCACACCCCTTCTCATTACAGAGATGCACATCACCTAATATGCTTAATTGGTAGTAGGCTTTCGAGCCTATACAGCTTGGAGTAAGACAACATGCATGAAGAGGATGATGTGGACAAAATACTCATTTGCCTAATAATTTTGCACTCCCTGTAGTCTTTAAAACAGACCAGTCTGATTTTTAGTCTTTTCTTTTATATTTATATATATTTTTTAATTTTAAAAGATTTATCCTTGTGGTCCAATTTGACTGGATTACAGAAGATAGTGCCCCTTTACTTCCTGTAATGAAAGCATATTTTTGATCTGAGATAAAGCCATTCTGTTGGTGATAATAAAAGGAAGTGAGGAAATTAGTTCAGTGCCTCACCACTAAGTGTTCAGCCATAACAAATGACATGGCTGTCAGTCCACCACCCGACCAGCTTTTTCTCTGGCTTAAATGGGATTTTTCTGTTGGCTCTGTGCCCACGAGTTACTTTGGGTCTGACCTATGCTATTAACCCCGCATGTTGCCTCCCTTGGTAGTGACAGCAGGTGAAACGAGCCAATTTTATTGTGCTTGGCAGAGACATTAATTTATAGAACGTTCTGACACTGAGGTCATCATCACGAGCCTTTCTTTCTGTCTCTTCAAATCACGTTTTAATAGTGTGCAGACTCGTCAAAGTGAATTTTGAATAGTTGTGTGTGATTTTCACCGTTGTTCTGCATCCCATAATGCAGAAAATGTTTCTTCTTTCATCTCAACACAAAACAGAAATCATTATCACTACAAAGCCCTCCTGGATGCTTATTATCTAGTTTATTTTTTCTTTTTTATTGAACAAAAGAAAATTCAGCGGACATTTAATTTAGTCTGTTTTCGAAAAGAAGAAAATCTATGACAATCATTCTACACCAAACAACCTATACTGCTCGAAAAAGTTCAAATAAAAACTTAGATTTAGTTCACTGAACCTGCAAAGTTGGAAAACTTTTTAGTAATGCATTGCTACCATTTCTATTATTCTTTCTAAGCCTCACCAATGGCATATTTTCAGTGGGAATTGTTACAAATTGTAAAACGCTCAGCAACAGTTTCAGGTTATAAATCATTCTTTGAGGTTCTTGAATGGGAAGTATAAACTCCAACCCAATCTGGTAGAAAAATAAGTGTTGTTGAAGCTCATGTTGAATCACAAAAATGTTCAAATTTATCTCCGAGGGCAAAACTTAAAACTGACATTTATAATTTACAGTAGAGTTTGGGTAATTTGCTGGTTCTGTGAATGTATTAGAAGTGTAGAAACATTTTCAAGGAACAAGGGTTTTTCCTTTTTTAATTTTTTTTATTTTTGTACCCAAACACTTCCAGTACTTGTTCCAATGTCACTGAACATTGACTTTTCAGATAAGCGCAGCATGCCAGCACTACAGCAATAACAGATGTGAAGTCAGAGCAAATGACCAACAGGAGAAAACTGAACATTGTATTGGGAATTATAGTCTGACAGTGAGATTTGTTCAAGGCGGTAGGGTGTTTTCTCTGTTCTTGTGTATTAGCAGGGAGACTCACTGGCACACAGCTGTTCTTAATAACCATCATTACTTCCATCCAAATCAAATGTGCTGTGATTCTAGAGCTGCATCTTATCCTTCATCCATTCATGTCTCCCTGATTCTTAAAATAGCTGCCAGCACCTTAAGATAAACATAGTAGTTGCTGGTTGACCTTGTTCATACAACATTTTATATAATCACATGCTTTAAGTTTTTGTCTTTTTCTTTAATTATTTTTTTTGGATAGCTGCATGACCCAAGGTACGATAATATACTTTTACCACGTGGTCCAGACTATCTCAACATATGTCCATCACCTGTGGAGATCGGAGATTGCATAGCACTACAATAAATCTTTCTTGGTTCTTGGCCCAAAAGTTATTTTATATGTGTATATATTAGATTGTTAAAATGTAGATTTTCACTAAGGCATCTTCAAGCTACTTCATGCAGGTGGTCATGGCTGATTTCATCTTCCATTGTACTATTATTTTTTTGGTTTAAAGCCTGTAAAATGTATTTTATTCCCATACCTAAAGCAGCACTTTGTGCTTAATGCTACTAAGATTAGGAAAATGAATAATGGTTCAGATTTTGCTCCGTTTGCATAATGTTGCAACCTCACATGAGAGAAGGAACCAGGAGACAGAGATTTCAGCTTCTATTTGCAATTCTTGCTTTCTGTGCACACAGGAACAGTGACCAGGGGTCACAAACTCCAACACTAGTCTCCGGCTACGTCCACACTAATGCGTTTTCATTTGAAAAAGCATAGTTTTCTCTCCGTTTTTGCCTCCCGTCCACATGGCGTTTTCGCTTATGGAAAACGCAGTGTTTTGAAAACGCTCTCGAAAACGCATACATTTGAAAACTGTGCTTTCGCGTTGCAGTGTGGATAGCGAACACAGAGACTTTCTAAAACGATGACGCATGTTAGTCATATGATGCAGTCATGTGACCAATTAAACTAAGATAGCAAGAGGGCATTATAAAGCAGTTGTTCTGTTTGTATATCAGTCTGTACATGCTCCAGATAGCTTTTCTTCAAATTCTTTCATTCTCACTCCCTTTGGCAACTTTGTACTTTTGTGTTACTCGCAGCAACAACTCCACCTCATTGTTAGTCCGTTTAAATAACTCCATGCTTTTCCTCGACATTTTGCCGCAATGTTTCAAAGAGCCGGAAAGTAATAAAGCGGCAGACAGAAATGATGCAGGCCGAATCTTGTTGCGTTTCACGCATGCACAGGACTGGAGCGCAAGCGTTTTCGGCCGTTTCAATGTGGACGCGCAACTCTGTGAAAACGACTGAAAACGCTAGTGTGGATGCGGAGCGTTTTCAGACGAAAACGCCGTTTTCAAATCTATCCGGGCTAGTGTGGACGTAGCCTCCATCATCGGTAGCCAAGCTCAACACAACCCTAAGCTGTGAAAACACTGGCGATCACATAAATGAACAATAACAACATGGGACCAAACACAACATAACAGCAATGACTTATAGCCTTGTAACTTAACATACTAACATAAATACTCTCACAAATCTTTTGCCAATCAAGCTGATTTTGATGTTTCTGTACAGCAAAGTGTGTGTTACTGGCCTTGCTGTCAGGTATACATGTTGAAATGCATGCTCTCTCTCTCTTTCTCTGTGAAAACGTCTTTCAGTGGTCTAAAGGAAACCAAAATGGTGGAGATGCATTTTCACAGAAACATTTTGGAGTCTTTGCTTGGTAAAATTTGCTACTGCTGTCAGGGAATGTAATCAATGAGTGCATCGAAACGCTCCTATTCCCCCATCGCTCTGCTTAATAATTCAACAACAAGCGTAGCCTCTCTGGGCTTTCACTGTGAAAGGTAAAGCATGACCTCCAGCACAGCAGCAGGTGGTGCACACACTGGTTACTCTGTGCAAGAATGGAAGATGGAACTTGCTTTTCTCTTTAATTCTATTATTGGACTTGAGGGTTTGAGGATATTACACTCTGCACATGGGTCTATAGTCACATGTATTACTTAATAATAGAGCATAATAGAATCTGAACTATCTAAGAAAAACATGCGACTCTAACCTAGTTTTGCAGGCATGAAAAATTTTTTTTTAAAAGACTTGGTGTCAAAAGCCACGTATTGGGAGCACTTGGAACAGCAATATTAGAGCTGCTTTATTTAAAATAGCCAACTGTCAAAACACAGTGTGCACACATCAAAGATGTGCAATTTTTAGAACGGTGAGACCTTTCAAACAGCAGACAGTGTCTCTCGTCAGAGCAGAAAAAAGCACAGGTGAAACTAATAATGTTAACAATTGTTCAGTTCCAATTAAGTGTCCCAGCAGTGACCCAGCATGTAAAATAGCAACCATCTGTAGCTCACGAATATAAGAAATGCAGTCATTATTGCTTTTTACCCGTGTTTGACTAGAATGTCTCTTGTGAAAATGCCCCACTGGATGGTATTATACCTATACAAATCATTTGGACAGGACATGATATTTTCAAGGAAGTTTTAATGGAAAAGTATAGAAAAGAGAAAAGCTATCTAACGCTATTCTAGCCCAACTTCTCTCATCCCAGTCTGAAAAGGACAGGAGGGTGAATCTCATCTTGTAAGTTTGAGAATTTAGTTTTATCTGGTTCTCTGCTGCTGTACTGCTGTTCAGTCACTTTGTGTGGGCGGACAAACCCGCGTCTCCAAAAAATCACAGTTAAATCTAGCTTATAGGTCAAGCTGTATTTTGTTTGTGGTCTATTGCTGCCTACTTTGCAATTTGTACTGCAAATACGGGTTTGTTTTGGCACTGGCACACACACACACACACACACACACACACACACACACACACACACAAGGAACACAACCCAGATGGGGTTAATCCAATATCATTTACGATAGTTTATCATGTCATATGTCATGGGTGTAATCCCATTTGTTAAATGACTTTTGGATCTCTGTTTTAGATTACGATGTCTGGTAAAGCAACTGGAGAGAGGAGAGGCTTCACTTACTGACCTCAAGAAAAACCTTGAGTATGCGGCGTCTGTGCTGGAATCTGTTTACATCGAGGAAACAAGGTAAGAAAATGTTGGAAGTTGCTTTAAAATGGTTAATTTATCAAGAAATGGTCCATTTATCAAGAAAACCCTGCAGCTCTAAGGCCAGAATTTGCTGAAGTGGAAACTGGCTTAAGTAATCTGGCATCAGTGCTACAGTAAAGATTATAGAATAATTCATATAAGATAAGAGATAAGATAAGATAGAACTTTATTAATCCCTCGGGTGGGTTCCTCTGGGAAATTCGACTTCCAAAAAAAGCACAGCAACGACCGAAGTTACAGTTACAGAACTGTTATATATATATATATATATATATATACACACACACACACACACACACACACACACACACACACACACATATATAAATACAGAGACAAATATAAATAAAATATACAAAGGGGATAAATAGAATAAATAGGAATAAAAAATAAAAATACAAGTGAATTGCACATTTCAAGTATTGAGTCTATTGCACTGTTGACTATTTACAAAAAGTATTGCACAAGGTATTGTACAGTGAGGTGCAGAGGCACTACAGCTTAGTTGTTCCCCCTTCCTTTGTCCTCCTGTTTCCCCTCCCTCTCCCCTCCAGAGAGGAGTTAAACAGTCTGATGGCGTGTGGGACAAAGGAGTTTTTAAGTCTGTTAGTTCTTGTCTTGGGGAGAAGCAACCTGTCACTGAACAGACTCTTCTGGTTGTTTATGGCCGTGTGCAGAGGATGCCCAGCATTGTCCATAATGTCCATCAGTTTCTTTAATGTCCTTTTCTCTGCCACTGTCACCAGAGTGTCCAGCTTCATGCCGACCACAGAGCTAGCCCTCCTGATCAGTTTCTCCAGCCTGGATGAGTCCCTCTTTGCTGTGCTGCTCCCCCAGCACACCACAGCATAGAAAAGTACTCCAGCAACCACTGACTGGTAAAACATCCTCAGGAGCTTCCTGCAGATGTTAAAAGACCTCAGCCTCCTGAGGAAGTACAGTCGGCTTTGGGCTTTTTTATACAGGTGCTCTGTGTTGCATGACCAGTCCAGTTTATTGTCCACCCACAGCCCGAGGTACTTGTACTTGTTGACCACCTCCACCTCCTCCCCCTCTATCTGAACTGGCAGTGGACCTTCTCTGGACCTCCCGAAGTCCACAACCAGTTCCTTAGTCTTTGAGGTGTTGAGTTGCAGGTGGTTTGTGTGACTCCATGCGACAAAGTTCCTCACCAGACTTCTGTACTCCTCTTCCTGATCATCCCAGATACACCCCATAATGGCCGTGTCATCTGCAAACTTCTGAATATGGCATAATTCAGAGTTGTAGCAGAAGTCAGAGGTGTACAGGGTGAAGAGAAGAGGGGACAGCACAGTTCCCTGTGGTGCTCCTGTGCTGCTGACCACTGTGTCAGACGTGATGTCCTTCAGCCTGACGTACTGTGGTCTGTCGGTGAGGTAGTCGGAGATCCAAGCCACCAGGCAGGGGTCCACCTCCATCCTGTTCAGTTTTTCCTGAAGCATACAGGGCCGGATGGTATTAAAGGCACTGGAAAAGTCAAGAAACAGGATCCTGACCGTGCCTTTTCCCCCATCCAGGTGTGAGTGGGCTCTGTGTAGGAGGTACAGGATGGCATCCTCCACTCCGACACCCACCTTGTATGCAAACTGTAGTGGGTCCTGGGCATGTTGTACCTGTGGTCGGAGGAGGTTGAGGAAGAGCCGCTCTAGAGTCTTCATAAGATGTGACGTCAGTGCCACCGGTCGGAAGTCATTCAGCTCATTGGGCCGGTTCTTTTTGGGGACCGGGACGATGGAGGATGTCTTCCATAGTCATATGTCATGATTTTAATTAGTTTTTATGACTCTAAATAGAATTTACAGACCAGAACTTGAAATACTGGTTTAATTTTCTACCCTGTGCTAGAATGTCTGACAAGTAACTTACATACAGTCACTGGTATAATAACTAATCACAGAAAAGCAGCCCCCACATTGCCTCACAACATAACAACTAATCACACAGATCATCTCTCCAGCTGATTCAGTCTAGCTCAGCCGTAGCTTCCTGCTGGCTGTATGTTAGCAAATTCTAAATCTCCTTCTTTGCTGGCAGCTGGAAAAAATAACCTTTAAGCTAGCTACCTAAAAGAAACTAAAACCTGTGGGGGGCATCTTTACATGTAGGAGTTTGATCATTATTATATTGGTGCTTGCCTTCCTGTAGACCAAAACAAGATTTTTCCAGTGGAGTTTTGCATCAATGCATCCTGGGCTCAGTGCCACCAGAGACAGGTGTGACTGGGTTAAAGAAATATAAAGAAGCCAGAATGATTTCCTCCTGTACCAGAATGAAAATGTGTGCTGCCAGACCAGCACTGACACAGCAATTTGGAGACACGTTTGGCTGGCTGTGTGAAACAGGTTCTCTGCTAGTGTGCTCATGCTACACAGCAACAGAAGATTGGTTGTTTTCATTGGCTTAACCTTAGCCATGTAAATAAACTGCCATCATTAAAATACATCATAACAATGTGGACATCTACGTCTGCCTCAGCAACATCTGTTCTACCATAGATAACACCTCGTCTCGACACTGCAACTCCCTCTCTGTTCTCCTCTTTCTTTTATGGCATATTAACAATCTGATAATGCTGCTATGTTATAATGCAGGATATTGTAATAAATTGTAAGCAGTAAATATTTGGAGACAACTGGAAAGATTCAGAACATCAGTTCTGATAATCATCCTGATACTATAAAAGGCTGATCAATGCTTTTCAGATTTTTCATACTTTTCGGATCAGATTCTTACAAGCAACACATTTTTATAACATCCATTCATTCATTTTCTCATGTGTATCCAGTTCAGGGTCATAGTGAGGCTGGAGTCTATCACATAAAACGTGGGGCACATAAACTACCCAGAAGTAGATAAGTTGTTAATGTTTGCTGCACCTCAGCTTAATGGAACATTAAAATATTGTTACTACTGTTAATTAATGATAGTTAGCTCGTTAATTAATGATGAGAACAACAAGCCCTCCTCATTTGTTTCTTCAAGGCAAGTGAAGGCATTTACACACAGATGTGGATTTCTCATCATCATTTTCTCAATAACAACAAATGTTTTTACAGGAAAGGGATGTTAATAAATGGACTGATTGCAATTTCTTGGCCAACAACTACAATTTCTGATGTTTTTCTAAGTATGACCTCCTGATACAATTTTCTTTTCCAATTATAGTTTCTTTTTATAGGACATTTAACTGACAGCATGTATAGTCAAAAATAAAAATTTCTGTAATACAGTCACCAGTCCAGGCTGGATGATTGGTGGATCTTACCTGACGGACCAGGGAATCCTCTGAAGTTTAGGGGTAAAAGATAAAGCCCTCAGCCACAACAAGGTAATAAGCCACTTAGGGATCAATAATAATGATCCAACTATATAATAGTTGGATCATAAGCCTGGTCTTCCATAAGACCAGGCTTATGGAATTATGAAAACCTCTCATCATCTAGATATCAGAGTCATTTTACATACTCAATATTTTTGCATTTCACACTTTCAAGTGGTAGCCAGATCTTTTTCTCAGAGGTTGACATAGCTGCTGATTGGCCAAGCATCAATATCAGATAGACAAAGGGATGGTACAAGTTTGCTTTTTTACCTTAAATGACCTGCATTACCTTCAACGTGAGAAATTTACTCTTCATCAATGTATAAATACATGTACTTCACTTACCACTGAAGTTTTCTGTGACAAACATGGGCAAGGGGTATATACATTTAATAAGTGGTCTTTAAATTTCAAAAGAACAAAATACAAATAATTTCTGTTCTGCTGCCCCTCTGGCCAAGTTTAAAAATAGAAAATTACTTGGGTAAAGTCATAGAATCATTGGTGTCACTGCACAGTTTAACATTTATTATTAGGAAATATAGTAGGTCAGTATATTTCAAAAGTCCAGTGGAGGTCCAAAATCTGAGATACGACCAGGCTTATGGAATTTTGAAAACCTCTCATCATCTAGATCCAGTCAGATTAGGGTCAGCAATGGCAGCGCCACCCTAGGATGGAGGATGATGAACTATCCAGTGCAGAATCCATGTAGCGCCATAAAACCTATGTTGTGAATGCTTTCTCCCCCCCACCCCCCTCTCCATCTCTCTCTCACTCTCTCTGCCATGCGAGCATGTATTTAGTTCAGAGGGTTTGCAGGCTTTGCTCTTGATCCCTCATACATGTCAACACAACAGGGTGGCTGTGGAGAATTATAAATTGGATTGGTATTCTGCGTCCCGGTGTTTCAAGAGGCCTGGGTTGTTTTGATCTTACATAAGAGGCAATATTATTTGATGGACAGCATTAGGATTTGAGTTCTATCCTTTGTGAATGTAAATGTGCAATAAACAATAAATATTTTAGTAAATCTTTGGTCTCTGCATCTTCCTTTTTTGTACCTTTATTTCTGTCTTGCACTACTACTACTACCACTACTAATAATAATAATGATGTGGTTTCTTCCAGGCGCTTGGTGGACACAGAAGATGAACTCAGTGACATTCAGTCCGAGTCGGTGCCTTCAGAAGTGCGAGACTGGCTGGCCTCCACCTTTACCCGACAGATGGGCCTGATGCTAAGACGTAACGAGGAAAAACCTCGCTTCCGAAGCATCGTCCACGCCGTTCAGGCTGGAATATTTGTTGAGAGGTAGAATTTGTTTGTGTCGCACAAAAACACTTCCACGATCACATCCGAGCCTGGAGCCATCATCCCTAAATAATTCATGGCCTATCACCTTTTATTTCCCCCCTTGCCAATCTATTATTGGTGCATCCAAATCAGTGTCACGACTTGAAGCAGTTCAATCAGCGTCTTTAGTTTGGCCTTGCATAACAAATGGATAGAAGACATGGTGTTCTAAAGCTGTTTTGTTTGCTTTTGTTTGTTAAAGTAGTTCAAAGTTTTGTGTAATTTAATGAGGAATAGTAAATAACTGAGTTATGCAGAGGCTCGAAACTTATTTTAAGTCACCCATTTTATTGCACATGCTGTTTGCTTTTGTTTGTGTCTGGATAGATGATATGTTGATGTGTAAATTTGATATGACATAAGTCTTTTTAGATGAATCATGAAAAACATTTGAAGGCAATAAGGCAAATACTAAAATGCAGTAATAGAACTTTCTTTTGTACATAATTTAAGAGTAGTTATTAAAGCTGGGGGTTGGCAACATGTTTTTGGCACTACTAGACAAAAAGATCAATAATAACCTTTCAGCATATAGTAATTCAAGTGGTCTGGAAGGGAACTAGTGCCTCTCCTCTGGTCATTGTTTACAATCTTTAGATAATCAAATCATGACAGGAGACTTTGACCGCAGGTCTTTTTACTCTAGTTCAGATGAAGACGTATGAGGTGTCTAAAAAGCAAAAAAGACTTTATAGTGAGAGGCAGGGGTGCAGGTTAAGTAGAATCCTTTACCGAGGGAAATAGTAGTTCTTTGTAGCCAAAAAAATAGTTTGAGACTTTACTTTTGGCAGGTGTAAAGCTCATATATAAGAGGCTCTTAGAATAGATAAGCAAAAGCTGGAGGAGGAGGGTTGTCTGTTTTTAGGTTTTTCTTTATTTACATCTGTTGGTGCTTTAATAAATACTTAGGTATACAGCAGAGGGAGGAAGGATTCAAAGCAGTAAAGGTGAGAGAGGCAAACCGTTTGGCATATTTATTATTCAATTACTATATATATACATATGTAAATAATATATTTTTTCTGTCTTGCAATGTAAATCTCTGGTATATTATTGCTGATAGGTGATGAAGTTCTTACTTAAGACTGCCTTATCTGAACGTGTGAGCACCAAACTGAATGAGAGCGACTGACAAGTAGGAGAGAGAGGAAATAATTCAAAATTTAAAGCCACACTCTTTGGTTAAAATTTCAATCTGCTGGAAATGTGTGTGCATCCTCGGAACGCTGGCTCTCTCACCTGAGTCAACAATACATCATCAGTTCCTTGGCAAGCCTGGCTAAGCACAATCATTCGGAGAGCTGCATACAGCTCTAGGCTGTGCTTTATCACACAGTAACATGCAACATGTATTTGTTTAAATCAGTAAGCCTCTAACATGTGAGTTATAATCTTTCTTAATCTGTTTTACAGTGAAGCCATATTGGAAAATGGAGGATTAAAGTGAAAATGTGGAACAGCGCGGTGCACTCTGAGCTGTCCACTATCTGTATAGATATCTGCCGTTCATTACAACTATTGTGATGCTAAATTTGAATCTCTAGCATCTGTTCTTATTCCACTAAATTGCGAGATGCTGAGCACCACACACTAATTTTGTAGCCATCCAACTGAATCTAATGACTCGTTGGTCTCATGGGGAATTATGTAGCTTGTGTTGCAGCTTGCAATGAAGTAAAACCATATTTTATCCTCATATGTGAGGATAAAGCTTTTGCATGTAAAAAAAAAAAGAAAAAAGAAAAAAAGACTAGCTTGCAAAGCATTTACCTCTTCTCAACCTAACCTGTCTAATATAGCTTCACAGTGAGTTGTGCATATTTGAAGCTTTAGGGAAACCAGCAGGCTGTGGTTTGGGGTTGGTGTAGTAACCTCTACTGTTTGCACTCAGCAGTGCTTTTCATTTGATGTTTTTATCTCGTTCAAACAGGATGTACCGGCGTACCTCCAATATGGTGGGACTCAGCTACCCGGCCTCTGTCATATCTGTGCTTAAGGTATTAACGTGCGCACTCACATTCAAAAAGAAACATACGCATAAGGAAAAGTTACTTGGTGCACACATACACGCTGTGAAAATCGACATACTCTGAAATATTTATATGAAGTGGACTTTTGGCACCGTTTGTTTGTGTTGTGTGTTTTCCTTTTGTGTTGGTAGAGGATGAATAAGTTGTTTGACAAGGATGGTGTCATTATTTAAATGTTTCTCCTTCATACAGAATGTTGACAAGTGGTCGTTTGATGTCTTCGCTCTGAATGAGGCCAGTGGAGACCACGCACTTAAATTCATATTCTACGAGCTGCTCACAAGATATGATCTCATTAGTCGTTTCAAGGTAAAGCCCCAAGGAAATAATGTACCACCTGAAACTGATATGTGGTGGTTTATGCCATTAAAACAAGAAAAACTATTCAGTATGAGTAAGAATCTTCACTGTTCCTTATTTGATGGATGTGGGCACACTCTCCTCTCCACCTTAGAATAAGATTATCTCACTAAATTTTAATCATTATATGAAGGGGGCTGGCCACATTTCATCTCAACTGATAGTACATCATTCAAGTCACCAGATATCTTGGAGAAGGGTTTCCTGTTTACATTTTCTTGTTGTTTTGTCTAATGTCAGATCCCAATCTCTGCGGTGGTGTCATTTGTTGAGGCCCTTGAGGTCGGATACAGCAAACATAAAAACCCCTACCACAACCTGGTTCATGCTGCTGATGTCACACAGACTGTGCACTACTTGCTACTCAAGACTGGCATGGTGGTGAGTAAAACATGGACAAGTTAGGTAACATAATGTTATACACATACATACAGTAACCTGCTAAAAAGAAACAAGCAAAAAAAAAAACCCCAAAAAAACTGTTGACCATCTTGGTTTAGTTCCAAGAAAGCAGGCTCACGGGATCGAAGCTTAGTCTGTGAAAGTGAGGGGATTTTATCCACATGGTATTCAGAACATCTCTGTCAGCCTAATTGCAGCTTTGCTTGACATTCAGCTTTTAAATATGGCTTTTTTTAGCCTGAAGAATCCATGAACCATCTTTTTAGACAAAAAAATAAACAAGAGCCAAAATTAATTCTAGGAAGGTTGAAAACATCTAAGGAATAGGCACCGAATATAAAATAAAATATTACCTCTTGCCTTTTTTTCCTGGGTATATCATTGCTGCTCCATAGATTTTGCTGCTTTTGCTCTTTTTACTATCAGGTGACCTATTTCACTTCTTTGCACCGAGGTGACTTTAGGGCGTTTCTGATGCAGCATTTATTCAAAAAAGGAATAAAAAACACTAGCCTGAGTTCAAAGTCCCTAACCAGCCGGCTGCCCCCGCTTCCAGTGTTTTTATTTAATCACCTTAATAAGGTGGCTGCGACAGCTGTCGACATGGTATGTTTCTCTGGGCAGTGCCTTGCGGAGAAAACCACATTACTGCTAGAACCACAGGCTCCTTGGAGAGCAGGTGAGGGACATCTATCATTTTGCAGGCCCTCCAGACTCCATTAAATCAACAATCAACAGGTCATTCATAAAGCAGACCCATGAGGAAATACAGTGAGTGGTGGATCAGCCATCATGCATCCACCCTGTTTTTAATGACTCCTCCACCCCCCACTGTTGATTAGTCACCAATATCGACTGGGCTTCCTGAGCTAAATCCCCACTCTGTGTATGTGAGGGCACTCAGATGCATGCACATCTTAGAGGGGAAAAAGCCCTGATTACAGTGTGCTGATTACAGATTAGATTTTAGATTTTATAGATGAAACTAATGATTGATTCACTGAAAAAAAATCCGCAAATCCACCAATAATATTAACTAATTATATATTGAAGAGTTGTTATCGATCTTCCTCACTGACATCTTGGGCAGAAATGAAATAAGATTATCTCAAACTATTCCTGCAACAGTGTGCTGCTGCACTGACATTATCTTCTTTGCTGTAATCATGAATCGCACATCAAACAGCTACAACATGCCCCAAAAACACACATAGGAAGGTGTGATGTGTAGTCTCACCTTGTGACACTAAACTTATAGTAAACTTAAAAAAGAGACTTGTGGGGGTTTTTTTTGTAATATTTGGTGACATATGTGGAACAAAGCAGATTGACAGACCGTCACAGAGAAACTGAAACCAGAAGTGATGAAGTGAGAGTTTAAAATGCAATTTTCAATAGAGCTTGTCTTATCTGAAGTTTTCTTTTTTGCTTTTCTAACCTTTTCCTCTATCTCCTTCTTCCCATTTGTTTCCTTTCATCCCTGACGGTAATGTATTTCTCATGCCGCATACTTCTCTGGATCTTTTATATCACTTTTCGCCTCTACATTTTTATGGCTTGGTGTTCTATTCCCTGCGTCTCTCTTTTTTCAATTCACTTGCTTCTCATCTCTCTTCTCTAATTTTTGTCCATTCTTTTCATTACTTTCCCCACCTCCTTTTCCTGTCAATGTCTGTCTTTTCCATGTCGTTACCTCTTCTCCTGAACACCGTTCCCTCTTATATATCCGTCTTAATGCCCTCCTCATCATCATCCTTACCTCACCCCTCCTTTTCCCTCGCTCCCTTGTCCTCCTCTTTTCTTCTTCTTTTGCCTCCAGCATTGGTTGACTGAGCTTGAGATCTTTGCCATGATCTTTGCGGCGGCGGTGCATGACTACGAGCACACGGGGACCACAAACAACTTCCACATTCAGACAAGGTAATGGATCATTAAATCATAAATGCATGGCACTGACTCGCCCGATCAATGTTTTCATTTGCAGCAAGAGGGCTTTACAATCACACTGTGATCGCCTGCAGTGCAGTAATAACACTGGGGCTGGTTGGGAGTCCAGATGAACTCCAAAACTCATCCTCTTGAAAAAAAAAAATCTGTTCTACAAAACAAGGAATTGCTCAGCATTTTTCACTCTTGTCAACTTGAAAGAAAAACATTTACCATCATTTGGAAAAAAAAAGAAAAACAATTCACAGGACTCTATATACAGCTATGAAAAACTAAGTATACCATTACAGCTTCTATAGGACTTAAGATAAGTAGCTGATAGGTGCTGATAATAAAATGCATTTGATTAATTGATCATCAGCAACTGTGACCATCTCTGTAAAAGCAGAAGTTTTGGCAGCTTACAGGTCTAAAGCATTTAGGTGTTTGTTAACAACATGTTACAATCTTCTGAGTAGTGGATGCCCCAGCAAATTAACCCCAAGGTCAGACCTTGCAGTGCTAAGAGAAATTTTGAAACCCCAAGACAATATCAAACTCACACAGATATAATGTTAATGTTCCTGACGGTACAGTTGGAAGAAGGCTGCAGAGTTGGAATGGTTGCCAGGAGAAAACCTCTTCTCTTTTTGGGCCTGAACAAACCCAAAAACATCTGGAAAAGTGTTCTTTGGACAGATGAGACCAAGGTGGAGATGTCTGACCACGATGCAGAGTGTCACATTTCGTGAAAACACAGCATATCATGACAAACACTTCATACTAGCTGTCAAGCATGGTGGCAGAGAGGTGATGATTTGGGTTTGTTTTTCAGCCACAGAACATTTTAGGGCAAAATATGGGCCTAAAATCATGGGGGTGTACTTACATTTTCACAGCAGCAGATAGAGTCCTTTGAAACTTTTTTGGCATTTCACCTAACACAACAATTAAAATCTATTATTATGAGAAACAAAATTATTTCTTTTGACCAGTGCCCTCCTATTTTTAGGATGCATGAACGTCATTTTATTCATTTTGATTTAGAACCTTAGAAGAGTCAGTGTTCCTTAGCCTTTCAATAAATAATGAAAGTTTTTAAAAAAAAAAAATGTTAGCTTTGATGCAGGTTTAAGTAAATAATACCCTCCACATGTTATTTCTTTATTTTTTCTGTTTATTCTTTTCATTGTTTTTCTGTTGCATTTGGCAGGTGAGAGTTCAACCAAATTTTAGTCTTTGACCATGTCGTATTGGATTTGCCAGGAAAGAAATATGTCAGATCTTTCACTAGTTACCAGACTGCAGCAATAGCTTTGTTGTGCACTCAGTGTTTTGAGCACAGCACTCTTTATAGTGTCATCAAGCTACAGTTTTTGAACTAAAGTAAAACAGAAGCAGCTAAATGAATCTCAAGTAGGCAACCAATTTGGATCTTTGATTTTGACTAGCATCTGCAAAAATGTTTAAAGGATTTAGTAACATCTGTGGATCCCTCATGTGTTTTCTGAGCTGTTTGATTTCCCTGCAATAGCCCAAGAAAAGAGTTTTCTTTCTTTTGGACTGACAGGTCAGACACAGCTATCCTGTATAATGATCGTTCAGTATTGGAGAGTCATCATGTCAGCGCAGCCTATCGCCTGCTGCAGGACGACGATGAAATGAACATCCTCTACAACCTTTCTAAGGATGACTGGAGGTCAGTAACACAGACAGAGAATGATAGGAAGGGTGCAGGATAGGTGAGTGACAGCAAAGGGGATTAAAAGTCAGATGTAAAAATATCACATAAGAACAGACAAAGCATGAATAAAACCAAGCAGAGCGCACAGGTCAAGCAGTCTCACAATGAACATCTACTCAAAGTAAACTGAGCTCCTGTTTTTCCAGGCTACTTATACATAGTAGAAACACAGAGTCAAAATCAGCAAAGCTGGATTACCTCCAAGGCTCAACAACTTTATAGAAATGGAACTGTTATGTGAAGTTAGCTCTAATCTGATTACATACAGCATAAGCTACTGTCAAATCAGATATAAATAGTTCTCAAAAACCGCCTTCATCTAATTACAAAGACTTCAAAATAAGTCAGCTTTTATTAGCCGCAGGTTTTTTATGCTGCACATGGCTCACGTTTTCTCTCCTTTTTTCATTTAGAGAGCTGCGGGCTTTAGTAGTGGAAATGGTGCTGGCTACAGACATGTCCTGCCACTTCCAGCAAGTTAAGGCCATGAAGAACTTCCTACAACAACCGGAGGGGTCAGTTGCCATTTCCTTCATTACAGTTTATAATGTGCGCCCTTGCCCCTGCAATTTACATACCCATTACCCCCGCTATCAGCCACCATTTACTAACCACCTGCCATTTACAACCTAATTAATCCTGCCCCAAAGGAGGCACATGGAGAGAAACACTATAAACAGGCCTGTTTTATATCAGGTGGACCTCTGGAATGAAAAACAAGGGAGGATTTCTGTTGCTCAGGTGTTGTTTACTCAACATAAAAAAATTAAATTCAACGAGTCATTTGCTGCCAAATAGTACCAAATGTCGCACATTACACAGTGCAGGTATTCAACAGAGAATTACCACGGTGCCTCTCAGGCACAAACGCAGCTTGCTTCTCTGTGCTGGACGTCTGCAACAGAGTTACGGTGTAGTCACACCAGATTTGGCAGGGTGAAATTTATTTACACACTGTGGCTAAAAAAAAAGAGCCGCTGCCAGAAATTGCTGGCAGGTTTGTTGGCATGCCGTCCTTTTGCTACTGCTGATGAGCTAGCAGAAAATGTTTCGTTTTCACAGAAAAAAAATATAGCACTTCCTTTGACAGAATTATTGTTGTGCTGCTTGTATTCTTTAGCATTAATGCTCCCTCACACTTTACAGTCGCTAATATTCTCTGGGTGTTATACTTTGGTAAAGAATATCAGAAATCCTTTGCACAGCAGAAGATATGAGCAGAATCAAAAATGGAGAAATGAAAAAAAAGGAACTTCTCAACTGTTTCCTCTCTTAAACAATTTAGACAAGAGGAAGACAAGAAGAGAAATTATCAATAACATCACCCAGAAACAATGAGGGAATAACACTCTTTAACTCTCTACCTTGCAATGTTCCCCTGGGAATCCTTGAATCCTAGCATTCATGTGGATGTTATTCTTACATGCACCAGCCACCTAAACATTGTTACACACTATCTGATGGAAGCTTCCTCCCAAGCAGGATAATGTCCCTGATAGTAGAAAACAAAAA
Organism: Maylandia zebra; assembly: GCF_041146795.1. NCBI lineage: Eukaryota > Metazoa > Chordata > Actinopteri > Cichliformes > Cichlidae > Maylandia > Maylandia zebra. The sequence goes on from NC_135184.1 coordinate 14,106,993, forward strand.
CTAAAGTATCTAACAGAGCTGGTTCTCTCACAGACTGACTTGGCTGTTGTGAACTGCTGATGTTCACATTTTATATTCTTATCTCTTATTATGCCACAGGGATGCCTAACTGACACAAACTAGGGAAAATAAATGGTACACAATTTCATCCCAGAATGGAATAATCATAAAAAAAGGAAAAGAGTAAAATTAAAACAAAGTCACTTATGGGATAAACTTTCATAAGTGCGTTCCCAAAATCTAATACAGACTACAAAATGAAGTAAACTTGTCAAGAAGGCTACCATGCAATCTCTTGTGTATTTTTTTTATTTATGTTGAAACCATACAAACCTCATAGATTGGCAACAGATGTGATGTAGCGTTAATGAGGCGAAGTGGGAGCCAAAGTAGGGCTACAGCTCGCAAGTGACCTTGCAAAGACGCTGTTTTTTAGGTTTTTAACTCTGGAAAATATCCAGAGAATAAAGTAAGAAAATGTCAGGAGTTGCCCTTTTTCAGCAAGACTGCGCACTTAAGATGCGTTCTCACTACTGCAAATACTCTGTTTGCTTAAGGCAAAGGGAAATGTTTGGAGAGACCGTGCAAGAGGAAGGACACGTGACGCCTTTTGTGAATTCAGTAGATATTTGCCTGCTCTGTTCTCACATAGGCTTGGTCGGATATTATGTGGATGTCGTACTAAAGGGGTTGTATATAAAGGCCTGTTTAATATCCAATCTCACTGCGATGGACACCTTAGGTTTGTACCTCTGACAGTTAATATCAGGCTGCTGTTCCTGAGTAAAAAATGACTCGAGCCACAGAGCTGTGAACCAGTGCAGAGAAAAGACCCACACATAAAAAATATGGATGGCAAATTATGCTGAGGTGGTTCTTAATGTTATCCGAGAGAGAATGGCTACAACTTTGCTTCTCTTTAAAATTCTTGCAGTGAATCTATATAAAAAACAAAGTTTAGGCCCTGCTTTGCTTAAACTAAATGGTAGTATTTATTTGTATTGTATTTATTTATTTATTGTCATTGTCAAGAACAATGAAATTGCGTTTGGGGCTTCCATACAACCCAAAAAAAAGAAGAAAATAATAAATACCCCTTAAAACCCAAGTGTACATATTTAACCCAGTGTGACTCCAATGCAATAAGACAATCCTTAGCAATAATGTTCGTAGAAATTCAGACAAAGACCTGAGAAACATGACAAAATACAACAATGCAACCCATTCAATATTATTGTACTGTGAGATATGATATCAGATATGATAGTTATCTATTTAAGAAAGAGGGGGGGGGGCAGGAGGGGGAAGAGAATAAAGATATGATGCACCAATGCAGACCAGTTCATTGCAATTAAGAAGTTGGATATGGTTATTGTCCGTGAGAGGGAGGCAGAGAGTTCAGGAGCCTCACAGCCTGTGGATACAGGCTGTTGGCCAGTCTGGATGTTCTGGCCTGTATAGACCTGTACCTTCTCCCTGAGGGCAGCAGATGGAAAAGGTGGCGCGCAGGGTGATGTTGGTCCCGCAGGATACTGTGCACCCTCCTCAGACAGCGAGTGGGGAAGATATTACTGATCTCTGGCAGACTTGTTCCAATAATTCTGCCAGCTTCCTTCACCACCCGCTGGAGTGCTTGCTGATCGGCCTTGGTGCAGCTGGGGTACCACACTAGAAATCCATACGTCAGAACGCTGCTGATGGCACAGTTGTAGAAGTTCAACATCAGAGATCTGGGAATGTGTGCGCTCCGCAGTCTCCTCAGGTAGTAGAGGCGCTGTTGGGCCTTCCGTACAACTGAGGTGATATGGTTGCCCCAGGACAGGTCCTCGGTCACAGTTACCCCCAAGAATTTAAAACTGCTCACCCTCTCCACCGCCTCACTGCCAATGAAGAGAGGCAGATGGTTGTTATGACCCCTCTTCCGGAAATCTACAATGATCTCCTTGGTCTTTTTGGTGTTTAAGACCAAGTTATTGTCGTTAGATATGTGCCTGATTCATTTAGAAGTTCTACATAATACTCTGTTGGTATTTTTAAGTGCATTAATGGTGTGCATCTTTTTAAGCACTTTAAGCACCCTAACACGACTGCAGTGACCGATAACTGTTGTACATGCAGACACTGAGCTGAAGCGTGCATACAGAAATAAAAACACTATCAAGCAAACTATCATGCAATGTGATGACTCATCAGTGCTGATGCAGCTGCCGCATTGACAAGAAACATGTTGACCTTCAGGGTATTCTTTTCACCGTGATAATGCCGAGCACTTATCTGAAAATTACTCAGAAGGCACTGATATGTAGATAAGTGGCTTCCTAAAAATATATATTGGTATCAACAATATTGTGTTCCCTGTATTTGTGAATATAACTTGAAAATTGCTGACCTGAAGGTAATCGTCAAGGGAGAGTATTGGGTGCTCACACACACACGCACACACGCAAGCATGCACCAAAATAAGAGATTGCAGTCTGCAGGGAGCTGTGATGCTGAATAGACTCTAATGTGAAGTAATTCAAACCAGACTGCTGCAGGCCTGCTTAGAGTGCACTTTAAGACCCAATCTGCCACAAATGGAATGAGGGGAAAAAACGTGAGCTAGTCTTTTTCACCTCTGTTTAACCTCTGCTATGCATGTATTATTGTGCCTGCATTTTCATGTGACTGCCTATTTTCTATATGCGTCTGTTCATGATTCAGTCCGTTTACCATGAGATTTTGATATTAGGTTGCGATTTCTCTAGAGCTGAGATGATCTTCATACTGTGTTTTAATGTGGAAGTAATATGAATGAAGAGGACTTTTGGATGGCTGGATGGAAGACTATACAGATAGACACATAGTGCTGGAGGTAGGGGGTTCCTTACTGTAATGAAAATAGTGCATTTCATCTTTTTGAGTACTGAAAATTAGATTTAATGGAAATGGGAGATGGCCTGTGTTTGTATAGCGCTTTCCTAGTCCCTAAGGACCCCAAAGCGTTTTACACATCCAGTCATCCACCCATTCAAACACACATTCACACTGGTGATGGCAAGCTACATTGTAGCCACAGCCGCCCTGGGGCGCACTGACAGAGGCGAGGCTGCCGGACACTGGCGCCACCAGGCCCTCTGACCACCGCCAGTAGGCAACAGGTGAAATGTCTTGCCCAAGGACACAACGACCGAGACTGTCCAAGCCAGGGCTCAAACCAGCAACCTTCCGATTACAAGGCGAACTCCCAACTCTTGAGCCACGATCACTTAAGATAGTTATAAATACGAAATTATACATGTATTGTACTATATGTTACTGTGATACCCATGATTATGTCTTTGTGATCTAAGAACTGGTGTCACAAAAGTGTGACCAACACAGTCATCACTCAATTGGCTGTTATTTTGGCTTCAAGCCAATATCTGTAAATCCTTGTGACTGCACGTGTGGTCAGCCCAGAAACAGAAAGACATAAAAACTCAAATCGACTACAGACTACGGGCTTTCTGGATCATGCTACATTTGTTATGTCCAGGATCACATTATGCTATGATTACACACATACACACAGACCCACAAGGTGCAAACAATACCAACTATGTTATCGCATTTAGTAAATAATCTACGTTTAAACAACAGATATGCAGTCATACTGTTTAAACACCTGCCACACTCCTCACAGCCGCCTTTGTAGTAGTTCTCACTACAGTTGGTGTCTCCAGGACCTCGTTATACTATGATTGCACATGCACACACACATAGACACACACATACACACACTTGAAGACTCGCAAAGTGAAAACAAAACCAGTTTTGTTGTCTTGCTGTCATGTTGGAATAATGTTTTTTTTTTAATATTCTAAGTGACTGGGGACGAAAAACTAAACTCAAGCCAGTGAATGTGCAGTAAAACATAAAAGACAATAAAAAGCTAACCTGTCACTTAGACTGAATTTCTTGTACAGACTCATTTCTGGACAGCTGCAGACTCTTGTGCAGCTGTGCCAGGGATACTTACCGTTATTGGCATTTTCTTGCATCTTTTCTGGGGTCTTTCATTAATCTTATCCAAGATTAATCTGCAATGTCTTTGTAACAACTTCTATTTTTTATTTTTTTTTTGCCAGGTTTTTGGCAAAACCTGAAGCTGGAACTTGGCAGATAAAGTACAGTGGGGCAAAAAAGTATTTAGTCAGCCACCGATTGTGCAAGTTCCCCCACCTAAAATGATGACAGAGGTCAGTAATTTGCACCAGAGGTACACTTCAACTGTGAGAGACAGAATGTGGAAAAAAAAATCCATGAATTCACATGGTAGGATTTGTAAAGAATTTATTTGTAAATTAGGGTGGAAAATAAGTATTTGGTCACCTCAAACAAGGAAAATCTCTGGCTCTCACAGACCTGTAACGTCTTCTGTAAGAAGCTTTTCTGTCCCCCACTCGTTACCTGTATGAATGGCACCTGTTTGAACTCATCATCTGTATAAAAGACACCTGTCCACAGCCTCAAACAGTCAGACTCCAAACTCCGCCATGGCCAAGACCAAAGAGCTTTCGAAGGACACCAGGAAAAGTATTGTAGACCTGCACCAGACTGGGAAGAGTGAATCTGCAATAGGCAAGCAGCTTGGTGTGAAAAAATCAACTGTGGGAGCAATCATCAGAAAATGGAAGACATACAAGACCACTGATAATCTCCCTCGATCTGGGGCTCCACGCAAGATCTCATCCCGTGGGGTCAAAATGATCATGAGAACGGTGAGCAAAGATCCCAGAACCACACGGGGGGACCTGGTGAATGACCTGCAGAGAGCTGGGACCAAAGTAACAAAGGTCACCATCAGTAACACACTACAACGGCAGGGAATCAAATCCCACAGTGCCAGACGTGTTCCGCTGCTGAAGCCAGTGCATGTCCAGGCCCGTCTGAAGTTTGCCAGAGAGCACATGGATGATACAGCAGAGGATTGGGAGAATGTCATGTGGTCAGATGAAACCAAAGTAGAACTTTTTGGTATAAACTCAACTCGTCGTGTTTGGAGGAAGAAGAATACTGAGTTGCATCCCAAGAACACCATACCTACTGTGAAGCAAGAGGGTGGAAACATCATGCTATGGGGTTGTTTTTCTGCCAAGGGGACAGGACGACTGATCCGTGTTAAGGACAGAATGAATGGGGCCATGTATCGTGAGATTTTGAGCCAAAACCTCCTTCCATCAGTGAGAACTTTGAAGATGAAACCAGGCTGGGTCTTCCAACATGACAATGATCCAAAACACACCGCCCGGGCAACAAAGGAGTGGCTCCGTAAGAAGCATTTGAAAGTCCTGGAGTGGCCTAGCCAGTCTCCAGACCTCAACCCCATAGAAAATCTGTGGCGGGAGTTGAAAGTCCGTGTTGCTCGGCGACAGCCCCAAAACATCACTGCTCTCGAGAAGATCTGCATGGAGGAATGGGCCAAAATACCAGCTACTGTGTGTGCAAACCTGGTAAAGACCTATAGTAAACGTTTGACCTCTGTTATTGCCAACAAAGGTTATGTTACAAAGTATTGAGTTGTATTTTTGTTATTGACCAAATACTTATTTTCCACCCTGATTTATGAATAAATTCTTTACAAATCCTACCATGTGGATTCATGGATATTTTTTTTTCACATTCTGTCTCTCACAGTTGAAGTGTACCTCTGGTGCAAATTACTGACCTCTGTCATCATTTTAGGTGGGGGAACTTGCACAATCGGTGGCTGACTAAATACTTTTTTGCCCCACTGTACTTCTGACTCACATTCATTTTTTAAAGCCAGAAACACAAAAATGATCTCAATCAATACAGTTTATCATGATACCTCCAAAATCAATTGGCTGCATTGCAAATGGTTATTTGTCCTTCTTTCCTTCTATCATTTTCTTTTTTCTTTAACAATAGCTTCTTTTTTCATTTATAAAAACACACATACAAAACATAAACCATTAGACTTTTCAAGAAAACAGCCGTGATGGCAATTTTTAAAACTGCCCGTCTTCTCTCTCTTAGCATCGACAAGCCAAAGGCGCTGTCCCTGCTGCTGCACACAGCAGACATCAGCCACCCGGCCAAGACTTGGGACCTCCATCACCGTTGGACCACCTCCCTACTAGAGGAGTTCTTCAGACAGGTGAGTTCCTCTGTTACGTCAGAGTAACATGTTGGATGATGGTGGTACAGTGTATGGTTTAGTGGTAGTTTAAATGTATGCAGAGAGAACATGGCATGCTTTTCAGTTGACCTCAGACACAAAGGTCAAATTTACCCTCAGCTGGCAGTTTACTAGGTAGTCATGCTGAGAACTAATCAAGCCTTTGGGGGAAGATCATGCTCTCCAATTTCATGAAATTCTGGAATTCAGGGTCATAAATCGGAAGTATATCGTTGCCATGATCAATAAGCCACATGTAGCTATCTATGTTTGAGTTTTTTATAACTTTGATTATATTTTGACAAACTGACACCTGTTAAATTTGCTGAATTAATTTATTAAAAAAAACCACCTAAGGTGTTATACATTAAAAATGATATCTTCCCTCCCCTTATGCCCAGCGGATTGCGACAGATGGATTCACCTCTCTGAGTCTTCTTATTAAAAGGGAGCTTTTCCTTCCCACTGTTGCCTTGTTCTTGTTGACAGGGGGTTGTCTGATTGTTGGGGTTTTCTCTGTATTATTGTAGGTTCTTTACCTTACAATATCAAGCACCTAGAGGTGAATTGAATATCTAGCGTGCAAGATTTATCGACTTTTAAATGCTGGCGTGAGATTGAAAATTTCTGAGGTGCTACTGCGCAGTCCAACAGAGCCTTAATGAAGACATGAGGTTGAAGAGAGGCATTGGAAATAATATCTTGAGATTTCTTGCTGATAGATGAAACACATGATTTGAAATGCAGTTTATTTATCTTTTGGTTTTAGTCATTGCTCATCTTTGTCGCTGGTGCATTGTATTAGTTTTTGGGTGCTATGTCAACAAAAGCGATTTATTCTTTTGATTCAGTCACACTCACATGAAGTGTGAAACACACTTCATGTGAGTGTGACATAAAAAAATGAAATATTAATATTGGGAAATAATGCTGTTAATGTGAAGCTTTTGCAAAACACTACCAACAAGAGAAATATGCAGTCACACCAGCAAATGTGTTTTTAAAAAGAACAACGTGCTCCATAGAAGATTAAAATGTACAGCGTGACAATGAATTTATGCTATAAATAATAAATGGCGTAATTGTAAATCTCATAAAGAAGGACAGACGTTTAAATGGTGCCACACTGCTTAAATCTCGTCCATTATTAATCCACATTGTTCCCATTATCAGTGCTATTGTTATTGTGGTTGCTTTCACGAGCCTTTTGTCTCTGGGGATACGAATTGCCGATAAATAGCCTCTCCAAAGAACATTGCCTCCCGACTCCACATCTCATCTGTTTGTGACAAAACAGAGGAGAAAATGAAACACATTTGCGGCCCAAACGCACTCGGGGAGGGGCTCAGACGAATCCAAGGTCTGTTGATAGAAGTGTGAGCATATGGTGTGCAGTGGTAAGTGTGTAGGCAAAGATGTGTGTGTGCATGTCTGCAGGGTGCGTCGTATTTGCCCAAAAATATCAAAGACAGGAGGATTTTGACTTAAGAAGCTCTTGTGTTTCCAGGGGGACAAAGAAGCTGAGCTCGGGCTGCCGTTCTCTCCACTCTGTGACCGAAAGTCAACGATGGTGGCACAGTCACAAATCGGTGAGAGGCTTCCCCACCCTCACATAAACCATCTGCACAATACAGTACGCCACTTTTTTTTGGGAAAAACATCTTGCAACTGAAGGAATTTTGCACTGAGGAATGGACAAACATTTGAACTAGCTAGAACACATTTAAAAGTGTAGAGGTTACATAGGCCAAAGGTGTATTTACTGTTTTCACAGAAGATTACTGAATCTATTGATATTTTTTGCATCACAAATTATTAAAAAGGCTAATTTTTATTTCGAGTAATTGAAGTCTGCCACATTTGAACAAGAAAATATCGGAAAAATGTGTAAAAGAAATAAAAATAAACCAAAATAAGCTATTTTATTCTGTCTCCACAGAAACACTAATCATATAGGAAACTGGCATCTATTTTGAAACAGCAGCTAATATTTGCTGATAAGCAGGCAGGTTTTGAGTTCCCTCTGAGGTTCACTCTTATTTCACTTTTGGTTCTATCATTCTCTCATCTTGACTTCTTTATTTGCTTCGCCAACAGGAATATTTTCTTGTACCTGGTATAGTTTTTAGTTAATTCTGTCCTTCAGACCTCCAACTAACTGGAAAAATCAAAGAACTGTCTTCTTTCTGTTTTTTATTGCTTTAGTTTTCCCGATAGATTTCTTACCCAGTGGCAAGGAAGAAAGGAAGGCTTATAGCCAACCAGTCTGAATGTGTCATTATTCTATAATTATTACATTGTGCAATCTACATCTACATCACACACTACATCAAACTGCTGTTTGCCCGTTTTACTAATTAACGTTAAAAAGAATATTTTTTTTTTTGCTCTGGGCTTCTTTTCTTCTTTTTAACCTTTAATAGCACAAAATAGACTGTGACTATATACCGCAGACATGCTAACATTACCTTTGCCGACGTCTTCATCTCCAGGATTCATAGACTTCATCGTAGTGCCAACCTTTACTGTGCTCACCGACATGATGGAGCGCATAGTCACGCCACTCATTGAGGAGGCCTCCCATTCCGGTTTGACTGGTTTCAGACGCTCAAGGTAAGCTGCAGTGGTTTCTCTCAGAGATCATTTAGGAATAAAAAAGTTTGTGCAGCTCAGTCGGAAAACCAAGCAGATGGAAGTGGGTGACTGTATGTAAATCACATTACATTTTATTCAACCAGCCTCGTCGATCAAGAATAAAAAAAACGTGCTGTTTTCTCTCCTCGTGTACCTTTCCAAGAAACTACTTGCTCAATGACAAGATTAGACCTCAACAACCCTGCTGCAATAACGGCATATCTAATGGAAGTATTGAGAACAGCAGATGAGTCTCCCATGAGTAATCCATTTCTGTGCGTGGAAATGTTTCCACCTTTCATCAAGCAGAGCTACACACCTTGAAATTGACATTTTAGTTCACCTCACCGTCCGTGATCGAGAATGAGCTGTGGTGCTGGATTGGCATACACAAAAGCCTCTCGAGATACAAAAGGAAGCGATTTTGCCTTCACTGGTTTAATTAATTGGCTCAATACTTTTCCTCCGGCCTCGTACTCAATCACGTATGTGCAAGGCTTTCAAAGTTCCCAAATAAGAAAGTACATTCCGCTTGCTTTTTTGTTCATAATATTTAAACTATAACGAGAAAGATAATTAAAAAACTTTAGTCTGTAAATTGTTTAAACTTTATGTTTTGTTAAGTGGGCTCATTGCAAAATAAAGCAGTACTTGGGGAGTCTGGCTCTGCATCTTTTGTTGCACCTGCACATCAATATCATCCTCCCTGTTCTCCTCAACAGCAGTCATTAGCATCACTCAGTGGGCCTCTAGTCAAAGCTAACCGAGTGGAAATCTCAGATAGTGTTGCCACTTGTGCAGTCTCTTTGTCTACGTACACACCTGGGTGCTTTTGATTTTCCTTGGACTGTTTCTTCACACCGTTTATAGCTGCTTTCAATCACCTGTAACTATGTCTGTCTCGCTTCCTATGATTATCCACCTCTGCTTCTTCCTTGCTTTTTCAACACGCAGACAAATCTAAAAGCTCAAGTTTTTTTTTAGCTGAAAAAGAATTTTTTTTGACATTTATGGTCCCCAGAGACAGATTCCTTCTGACTTTTAAGATCCCGTAGATTTTTTTTCCTAGGGCTAACGTCACTGACATTAGTAACTTTGAATTAAATATCTGCAACTATTAAAAGAATTGCAGGAAGCTGACGTTCTTGTACCTTACATAATAGATTTGGAATATCTTTTCTGATCCATTAAAAGGGGTCTTCCAGCAGTGTAGAACTGCAATTCCCTGCAGCTGGAGGTCTGTGACTTTTAGTGCCTATAATAAAAAGTCCCATTGTTCAGTCAGTCATGAGCACCTTCTAAATGCCCGACTTTTGTTTGAAAAACAGGAGCTTTCAAAGTGTGACATGATTAACAAATATGATGGCAGCAATTGGTACATTAACATGGAAGAGCAAGGTCAAAGAGTTAAAATGAACCAACCTGAAGTAAGTTCACAATCACAGATATGAACTAGGTCAGATAAATTCAAAACAACGATTCTTTACCCTCAAAAAGCATGAAGCAATAATTCCGAGTAAAATGTAACTGTGATGTATAAAATCAAAGGTTCATTTATTCACATAATGAATTGTTAAGAAAGATGTCCTTGGTATAAACTAAATACTGTATACCAGGCTAATAGATGTCATCAGACCAGATTGCATTAAACTTTTTTTGAGTATATATTTTTTTATTGCGCTGCCCTGGGGTATTCTTTTTCAGTGGCACCTCCTCCTACTGTCAACTCCCCAAACTAATTTCTCTATATCACTACAGAATCACACACAGGCTGATGGTAAAAGTAAAGAAACAAATTCAAGTATGTGTTTTGCCACTTTGCCGCTCACTGAGTAGGCACATTGGTTTACTAATTTAAAACAGCTTTTGCTGGCTTGTGGTATTACAATTTGGTTATGATTTGCATAATCAGTCTTTCATCAATATCTCCCATGAAAGACCAGATGATCTACGCAATGTGTTTTTTTTTTTTATTTGACTGAAATATCTGACATCTTTTCCGTTAGGAAATTGTTCTTGAAAACTCCTTAAAATCTTCAGCCAGTCTTGTGCAATGATGCTAATGCTTCCATTGTCTTAAACACCACCAGCTGCAGCCATGCAACTGCATTAACCTCTTTTCAGCAGATACATACCCAGTGATGGTAAAAGTGGCCCGATTTCAGTCTCTCAGAGCTGCTTGAATACCTCTAGATACTTTATCTCTTGTTTACATTTTTCTTTTTTGTCTGTCCAGTCTGAACAGTATTAGTTCAGATGAAAGCAAAAGGCACAGTGTCAAGAGCATGGGCTCCGACAGCAGCTCATCGGGCCCGGGCTCTCTCCTGACGGTGGACATGAAGAACTTCAAAGCGTTGTGGAATGAAGAAGTTTATCAAAACCGAGAGAGGTGGAAAGCCCAGGCCGCTAAAGGTATAGTACAGTTCGATCTAGTGAAAATATGGTGATTTATGGCCATGGTAAATCTGATCTGTCCAAACAGATCATGACCTTCTCCACAGAAAATTGGCTTTAAAAAGCTGCACTGCTTTCGACTTATAGGGAAGTTTTAACTGGCCTGCACAACAACAGCATTGGTGGGAACATGATCTGTTGAGACATGATGAAATAATACACCACTGCTGATCAGTATGTCAGTGTGGATTAATTTGTATTTAATTTACTTCATACTACAGTAGCACAAAAAACATTAGACTGAAGCTACATATGTCTTGTGAGTTGGTGGAGACCAAAAACAGAGCTAAAAGAAAGAATGTTAGACTTACATTTAAAGTCCACAAAGTACAGCTCCAGTGTGTTAACAAAAACACTGTTTGTTAATCCTCATCTCGAATTTTCCTCATTTAAAGTAAAAAATAAGGAGTTATGAATATTTCTAAACTGCTCCCATACTCCATTTTACCTCAGAAGCAGAGGAAAGAGCTAAAAAGGAAGCAGAGGAGCGAGCACAGCAGGAAGAGTCGATGGAGCCCCAGGAGGTCAAAGCAGAATCCGAACAGCCTGAACCAAAGGAGGACAAATTGGAGGGAGAGTCGCCCGAGTCGGAAGAGGTCAGCACACCACCAGATGGTAACACAGGGAAAACAGAGCAGGGAGCACAGCCTGGGAGTGCCACGCACAAGAGCCCCCCACTGCAGAACGGTACTTCCTTTAAAGTATGTAATCCCACAGCATGGCCGGCTTTTAAAAGACGTGACCTAAGGCCTGATCCTCTACATGTTGCAGTCAGTACATACAGTTTACTGACATGCAAACTTTTTCTGGGAGCTTAAGTGATCATAAAAGTTTGCAGAACATAGCTAACTTTTCCATGGAATTTGATATTGATCAGTGCATCAGTGTAGTCTTAGATTAACTTCCAAAATGTAACGTTTTAATGAAATCTTTCGAGTACATATGAATGTTTACAAAATATTTGTTAATTCCTAACTAGACTGGACCAAATCCCTCCCTTCAAAGTCAGAATAAAAAACTACCCACCCTTAAAGCAAATCATGGGATCTTTATGTCTTGTTTCATCAAAGCAGCACTCTGAAGTCCAGATACTGTGAACAGTATCCCATTTGAGATGAAAAAGCTTCACATCAGCACATATGAAAAGCTGAAATTAAAATATACGTGTCACTTGGACTGACTAATCAGTTTGATGGATTGTTGTAGCTTTTTAATCCAAGAATAGGTTTGTTATTGTATTAGAACAGAATGAGAAACACAAGGAGGATTTTTTCTATCCAATTTTTTAAATTTTGAAAAAAGAGAGCAAATGCAAAGTTCCTTTAATCATATTTTTAGCTTATGAGCATCAAATTTCCCCATTTTCATTTTCCCAGTGTTTGCTTCAAGTTTTAAAATATTATCATATTCAGTTTTTCTGACAGTATTATCAGCTTGTTCCATCTCTTTATACAGAGCATTACATTTACACTGAGCAAAATATTCTGTTTGGAAGTTGCAACTTTCCATCAGACTAAATTCTGTAGATTTAGGGATTGTACATAATTTACTGCTGCCTTCGTTATACAGACCATTCTGTGGGTCTGTATTTTAGAATTACTCATTGGACTATTGCATGTTTTTAAATGCTGATTTTAAATGTATAAGTACAGTCAGAATAGTAACACAACCATTTCTTTTTTCAGGAGAGCTGTCAGAAGGGGCCGAGTCTCCAGAAGGTGAAAAAGACAAAAACAAAGCAGTCGAGGGTGAGTGTAACCCTGCAGCCTGAAGCTACTGATAGAAAATAAAACTGAAATATCTTTATTTCCATCTATTTCTGTATGCAGGGCTGTGGAAAGTATTTGCCCCTTCCAGATTATTTTTTTTTTGTTTGTTTCAGACGTAAATATTTCAGATTATCAAAACTTTAATAATGGACAAAGACCACCTGTTACAAAATGCAGTTTTTAAATGATTATTTCATTTTTAAGAGGAAAAAAAAGCTATCCAAACTTACCAGGCACTATGTGAAAAAGTAATTACCTCCATACATGTAGTACGTGTACATGATTTAACAATTGTGTATGCATACATGATTGCATGAATGATTGTGATTAACCACATTTTTTGGAAAGCATTCAGAGTTCAGTTTCACTACCCACAATCAGGCCTGATTACTGCCAGACCTGCTGAATCAAGAAATCACTTAAATAGAAAGTGACAAAGTGAAGTAGGCTAGATCTCAAAAAGGAGCCGTGGTATGATTCTCAAAGGAGTCATGCCACAATTTAAAGAAACAGATGAGACACAAACAGTTTTTAGTCTGTAAAGTGTTACAAAGTGATTTCTAAGGCTTCCACAGTGAAAGCCATTATCCACAAATGGTGAAAACATGGAACAGCATAGAGCCTTCCCACGAGCAACAATGACTCATCCAGGAGGTCACAAAAGAACCCAAAACAACATCTACAGAACTGCAGGCCTCACTTGCCTCAGCTAAGGTCAGTGTTCATGATTCAACAACGCGAAAGAGACTGAAAAAAATGCTGTCGACCAAAAAATACCAACTTTAACTTTTTGAAAGGTTTTATTCCTGTTGCATCTGTGTAAAACTAACACTGCATTTAAAAAGAACATCATACCAACAGTCGAGCATGGTGGTAGTGTGATGCTCAGGAGCTTCTGTGCTGTTTCAAGACCTGGAGGACTTACTGTAAGTGATGGTACCATGAATTCTGCTCTCCACCAGACATTCCTGAAGGAGAACGTCCAACCATCAATTCATGCCCTGAAGCTGAAGTTCACTTGAAACATACCAGCAAGACAACCTCTGAATGGCTCAAAAGAGCAAAATGAAAGTTTTGCAGTGGCCTAGTGAAAGTCTGGACTTATATCAAATTAAGATGCGTGACTTTAAACAGGCTGTTCATGCTCAAAAACCCTCCGATGTGGCTGAATTAAAATAATTCTGCAAGGAGGAGTGGGTCAAAATTCCTGAAAGGTGGTGTGAGAGACTCATTGGCAGTTATCACAAATGCTGGATTGCAGTTCTTGCTGCCAAAAGCGACTCAACCAGTTTAGGGAGCAATTACTTTTTCACACAGATCTGGATAAAATGTTTTCCCTTAATAAATGAAATAATTGTTTAAAATCTGCATTTTGCATTTATTTGGGTTATCTTTGTCTAATAATAAAATTGTTTCAGTGATCTGAAACATGTAGTTGTGAGGAATGCAAAAAGAATAAGAACTCACCAAGGGGGCAAATACTTTCCACACCACTGTATCTCCCTTGAAATAAGGTAACTTACTAATTTTGTGAATCACAGTGTTGGAGTATTTGATTAGAAGATAACACAAATATATCATTTATTTCCCTAAATGATTAATATCTCTTTTCTGTTTGCCCCCAAACAGAGGTCGTGATGGAGTAAGTAAGCTGGGGAGTACCAGTGCCACTCTGTTGTCACTGTTGCTGCAACTTAAACCTGCTTTAAATCTTGCATGGGAGAACTCAGACTCACGTTAGAGAGTCATTAGTTGGACTGTGCCGCCCTCTACAGGACACTGAGAAACAGCCACCTTTGCTTCCCTGTCTTTATAATCAGCCATTTTTTTTCTTTTCTTTTGCTTTTATCACGTTTCTGCTCCCAGGCTCTCACGTGCATTATTCTTTTCTTCCTGCTTACTGATAAAGCCAGCTAAGATGATTTAATGACCTGATTTTTTCTTAAAGTATACCATCGATTTACTTTTCTCCAAGTATGTTCAATAAGTATGTTTCACATAGCCACATACACGTAGCCATTGTACAAGTCCCACTTTGCCTCAGCAGCTCTCTTCATGGTTTGGTTATAAAACTGAAAACCTTTTTTTGTGTTTTTAAGCAGTCACATATTTTAATTCTTCAATCACAGACAAAACGCAGACTTGTTTTGAAATGCAGAGTAAATGCACATTCAGAGGGACTCTTATCTGCTACATAGCATGTACAGTATACGGACATGTGTACAGCACTACTGTTTTATTCTCACGTAAAACGCTCTACCCCTTTGATTTGGAAGTTCCTGTTGGGAGCTTCTTATGGCCGCTGAAGCCACTTTAGACACATTAACATGCAATCTTCTCCACCGGTTGTGGCTCATTTTCCTCTGAACAATGCTTCCTTCCGTAGTGCTTTCCTCAGACATTGTGAAGTTTTAACACATTTGTGCTCCTTGCAGTCAGGAACATATTGTTGATGTCCTCTTTACTGTATATATTAGACAGTCTGTATATGTCTGGAGAAGGAGTAGAAATCTATCCACAATCCACCACAATTTTTGACATAGTTTAAAATAATAGTTGAAAACAATGGGAATGCCTCTTGTGCAATTTAAGACATATCACACACGCAAATCCATTCAAGTTTTTGTAAGATATAAAATTCTCTTTTCAGTACTTTTTTTTTTTTGGTAAAACAATTTGTATTGCTCATGTCACGTATGAATCATGCCCTAGATGTGTTTTAAGATCCTCACAAAGTTTGTCTTCTTCTCGATGCCTTCTTACATGGATGAAAGCTGTAGCAAAATGTCAACATTGTTTGCTGAAAAATCTTCTATATGTATTTTTGTTTCCTTTTCCAGCACAGTTACATAACAGCAGCTTCACCTTCTAGGTTGTGGGCGTAGTGTTTAATGTACATGTTTACAGTGTGCTCATACACCTATTAGCAGGCTGAATCCATCTGATGCATCACAGGCTATGAGTCCCCACTGTATCGCTTCTTGGTTGTTTGCCAAGGTTTTTAAGGCTTGTAATCTCGTGTACAGATGATGCAAATATTGCTTACTGTGCAAATGTAACATATTAAACCACTGCAATGCAGGTTCAGCTTTTACTATTAATGTAATACGTATAATTGGAAGAAAGGAAAAGAAGCATTGCGGCAGTATTTGCAGTATGATGGCTATGCTTTCGCCACAATAGTGCACTTTTATTTTATTTTCCTTGCATTCTTTTATTTGGAAATTCCCAAATTGACTGTGCTAAGGTCAAATTCCTGGCATTTAGCTGGCTTTTACAATAAGTTGTAAGCATACTATACATGTGTACACAGCTACTGATATGTATAGTATATATTATCCTGCGTTCTAAAAGGGGTTATTACCTTTTCCCCCTTTCATTTTTTTCATTGTAACAGGAACATCAGTTCTCTGGAGGGGTATGGCAGTTTTTCACGCGATGTAATCACATGCTGCTTTTTACCTAAAAAAAGGAAAAAATAAGAAAAGAAAAAACTAGAGTCATTGGTTATCAGGCCAACTGACTGAATGTGTGCCTCTATCTGTACTTCCGTTTTCACACCTTTCATCTGTAGGAAAATTTTGTGATGTCATTTTAATCTGTGCTGATCCGGTTAAGGTCAAACAAACCAGTTAATATCTTCCAACACACTCAAGATTTGAAAAACACGTTGTCTCTGTAAAGTCAGCAGAAGTAATGTATTTATGATCGCATATTTTGCTCTATTTCATTTAGATGCGTTTATTCTGGCTGTTTTGTGCTGTACGTATGTTGTCCCTCTGTTGTTTTATTGTACCGTTTTGCTCCTCCTTTGTCTTGGAGGATGGATTGTCAAAAACGTGCGTCTGTAACATGTAGGGACTTCTTTTTGTTTCTCCTCTATCTGTGTCACTGTGATGTTTTCTTGCACCAACTTTGAAGTCAGAAAAATTCAAGAGATTCATAAATGTAAATTTCTATTCTAACAGTCTCGCCAAATTAGATTGAAAAGAAAAATTTATTGCATCCTCACAATAGGCTGCTTGGTAAAACAGATTATAGTTGCCCTACTGAGGGACCAACACATGTACAGTCTTGTAGTTTGCTCTACCTTCCACTAGCTACTGTGATAGCCTACTGTATGAATATGTAACAGGAATTTATACCAACCATAATAGGAAACATAGCTGTTATGACATGTAAAGACTTCTGAACATGGTGTTTTGTAATGTTTACTATGAAACAAATCATTTGTTGTTCATTTAATGCTTTTTTTCCTCCTTGTTTAGTCTGATTCACTCTATAATGACTGATCTCAAACTGTTGAAATGACTGAGTTTAGATGGGTTTGAAGGATTTGTGTGTGCGTGTGTGTGCGTGCATCTTTGTGTGTGAGAAACTGCCACAAAATACTTAATGTGCATTTTCTGATCTCCTCACTGTGATCTTCTCTGTTGATGAGAGTATGATGAGATGAGTGTTTGTGGGAGAGAAACAAAAAGTGATGCAGTGGACTGTGTAAACCTGAGTGAACAATTCATTTTGAATCTATTCTAGTATTAGTTTTAAATGCTCCATCAGGCCAATACTCCTGATATGTTTGCTTTTATAAAAAGCATTCATAATATCAAAGTTAAATTGAGACAAAAAGGATAGGTGACATAAAAATAATAATTTTAAAGATGTTGAATTTCACTTTGTTCTGTACTACTCTCTACTACATCCCTGAATAAACAGACTGACTGACTGAGTGTGTGTGTATGTGTGTGTGTGCGTGCGTGCGTGCGTGCGTGCGTGTGTGTTGCTGTCCCATGCCGGCCAGGCGGCCGTGTGTGCCACCATGCTCTGTGACTGCACAGCCGTATCAATAAATCTTGATTCAAAGGGCTCAGATCATGTCTGCCTGTCTTCATTTCTGCAAAACACCATCTGACATTTTTAAAGATATAAAGATACTCTACATATTTTATACATAAGAGTATCTTTTTCAAGAAAATGACCGGAGCAATTATATATATAAAAGTCATTACTGAATCATGGTGAAAATTTCAAATCACTGGGTTAGAATATATAAAAGTAATTTTTCTTACATGACACAGGATGTGTTTGATCACATAAATGGCTTTACAGATCATCTACATGTTGTAGCTGTTTACTGTCACCAGGTGACAGTAAAAATATGTGAAACAGCCAGTTTGTGGGCTTTGCTGCTTTTGGCCTCACAGACAACAGTCCTGATCTGTGTTAAACCTGCATTGTTTTCTTTCATTTTCTTTTACCATTCAGGGGCAAATCTTCTGGTTTCAAAGACTTCTGGTCCCATAGAAGTCTATGAGAAAACAGCACTTGGACTTGACCTGCACAAACACTTTCCTGATGAGTTTATGGGCTCAATCTTTCATTTCAGGTCATGCTGCTGTAAATAAAATGGTAATAAGCATAAGAGAATGTCACAGCAAATAGATCCACATGTTTGATTTGGTAGACTTTTACACCAGATCTCTTTTCAGACATGATCCGCTAAAAAAGTTTGTCTCCTCTTTTGATTAAACCACATTGCAGATGTGTAAACTACCAAAAGCCATTGATTAATTAGAGCCATTAATAAAGTTTTAAATCTAGTATCTGAATTTGGGTCATTCAAGTCTCCAGCAAGGTGGATTATCTGGGATATGTCCATTGACTTGGGACAGGATTTTAGTGTTGGTGAGTGAATGTTTATTTGCCTGCTAGTTACATTTCTAATATTTCATCTGTGTCTGTGTCTGTATGCTACACAAGTATAGTTTATGGAGATACATTTTTTAACCAAAGTTGTTCGGATTAACAATTTCTCCCCCTTATACAAATATGGGTACTTTTGACTCCAGAAAGACCCATGTGGTCGGGTCCAGACACCAATTTGTGACACCATGGTGGATATGTCTAACTTTTATACTGTGTACAGCACAGGTGGGAAGTAACAAAGTACAAGTACTGCAACACTCGATGATACAGCATGTGGGGCATGTTATAAAGTGTTATCTAAGTACTAAATACTTCTGTGCTGCTTGGCATAAAGTGTGTCTGTTAGCTAAAGGTACAGTTGCTGTATATATAACTTTAATTGGAGATGGAAAAAGAAAACCGGACAAAAAAGCAAGAAGAGAGGATGTGTTTAAAGGTAAGGATGCAGTGATATTTGATAAACTGGAAATTTAAAGCTTACATTTAATGTCCCTATTAATTTTGGCATTTGTTTTTAATAAACATAAGATCCATACATGTGTTGGTGAAGTTATGTTCTGTCAGATGCACTGTAAAACAAAGTTAAGTATGCTAGCTGTGCATTTTTCAGTTTGGAGGGAAATACTAGGACGTCTAATGCAGGCCACACTGTCTAGTTTGCACTGGAGTTACAGTTAGGCACTGTACTGGGGTGGTGCAGCTCATTTGTGGTGTTCATGGTTAATGTTGGCTTAGATCACAGTTTACAGATATCAGATTAAGTTTAAGATGATTACTGATTCACTGAATTCTACCTTTTATAGTACTAGTACTAGTTTATACTGTTTAAGTTGGAGTTGGAAATGAGCCTCGATAGCTCATTTAACATCTGCAACAAGAGCAGCAGCACAGGTCAGCTGATCACAGGCTGTACACAGAAACTACTGCCACTCACAACAGAAATTATTCTGACTTTTAATAATTGATTCATTTCCCCACAATGAGTCACTACAACCAGCCTTGGAGTTCCTGCAGCACACACCACACTTTAAGGTGTGGAAACAAAGTCATCCATCCACAATGTATTAACCTTGTATTAACACAGCCAAAAGCAAAAAGAGCTATTAAATAAATCAATTCTTTGTTCTACATGACAGATGTTTAAACAGTCAACATTCATTAGAATTAGAATTTAAGTTGAAAAAGGTTTCCTTAATATTATTTTATTTTAGCTTTGCACAAAAATATCTTGTAGAAAGGTGCTCCAAAGACTTTTTACTTTTACACTTTCAGAACTTTTCAGAGCCTGTACCTTTTTACTTTAACCCAAGTAAAGAAGTTAAATGAATATTTTCAACAGTATATTCACTACTAACTTAGTGACAATTGTGCATACATTTGCCAATTATGTCGTACATTCATAAGGTAGATGAACTCATGAAAGTCCAATATAAAGTATGGAATTCTTAAAATCGTGAGTTATGCAAAACTAAAAGAAGAAAGTCCAACAGTGGAGCTGAGATGAGCATGACAGATCTGGCTTAAGCTGCAAAATACAGGAGAATCTGCATCTCAAACTAGGAGTGTTAACTTTGTAAAGTATGAAAGGAAAAGTTTTCTGACAGAAAGTTTTATTTTCTTTACAGTGTTCAGTCACACTTTAGTTAGATTAAGGTGATGGTGTATAACAGACTTTGAGCAATGTTTTCTCTTATCAGCAGGCACTTTTATACACTCACCAGTAGGGATGGGTATTGATAAGATTTTAACGATTCCGATTCCATTTTCGATTCTGTTTAACGATTCGATTCCTTATCGATTCTCTTATCGATTCTTTTTTTTTTAAAAGGAGAACACTAAAGTCGATTAGCTTAGAACTGTGTTTTATATCTTCTCTTTGAACAAGATAGAAATTTAGGAGTAACATGGCCTTACAAACCCAACAGTGAGATCTTAAGAGATCCACAGCCTAGGGCTCTTCAATGGGGTGTCACAGGGTCCCCAGGAAAAAAAAATGTATATGTAAAATAAATATTCTCCTGTAGCAATAACAAAGTTTAACATAAATTATTCTGTAGCAATTACACAAGAATATCCAGTAATGTCCTGCCTACAATTAAACACATTCACTTACCAAAGTGAAATCGGGGGCATCTGCTGTGGCAAATGGGTGCAAGCCTTTGACCACAAACTTAGACACTGCTGGGTAACATTCGTCTATCCTGGCCTGAAAGGAGACGCTACCGGTAGACTGCAGCGAGAACTGCCAGCATCTGAGCCAGCCAGACTCTGTCTCTCTCATCATGGTTATCTAAATGCAACCCACAGTAATAGCAGGTTTTGTAATAAGGTAAATCGCGCTAACATAATATGCAATGCTAATTGATTAGTTACCTGCAGTATTAACGGGAGAGGACATGGAAACGCTACCGCTGCTGCTGGGTTGAGCTTCGCTAGTCCGGAGCGGATCAAAAACACGACATTCGTTGAAAGCAATCGCGTGTTTTTTGAGCAAATGCTTTTGCATATTCGTAGTGTTTCCTCCCTTTGATGAAATCTCTACTTTGCAAGTATTGCACGTTGCCCCGTTGTCATCCTTTCTCATAAAGTGTAACCAAACTTTTGAGCGTTTGTGCCGCTCAGGCGCCGTGTTTCCTACTGGGTAAAAGACGCTACTCAACGTGATGACGTCATTCGGGGCGACTGGAATCGATAAGGGAATCGTTTTTAAAAGTGGCAAACGATTCCAAGGAATTGAAACAGTGGGAACCGGTTCTCAACAAGAATCGGTTTTCGATACCCATCCCTACTCACCAGCCACTTCATTAGGTACACCTGTTCAACCACTGATCAATGCAAGTATCCAATGAGCCGATCACATGACAGCAACTCAGTGCATTTAGGCACCAGAATGAGGAAGAAAGGTGATTTAAGTGATATTGAAATTGGCATGGTTGTTGGTGCCAAATAGGATTTTCCCACACTACCACCTCTGGAATTTACAGACTAGTCTGAAAATCTAAATTTTTATTTATTTATTTATTGCCTGTCCCATTTGGTTCTTTAGCCGTCAGAATTGTTGTCTGAAGACCAACAAGGAGACCCAGTGGATTTACTTTGCCAAATGGATCATCACGGCCTGGCCGTATTGGTCCATTTGATCGACCTTTGTTGTTATTATTTATTTTATTTTATTTTCAGTTGTTACAAATGGGACAGACATGACTGAGGGATAGGAAAGGCAGAAAGAAAGATGAAGGAAAAGAAAAACAGAAGGGAAGAGGGACAGTGAGAAAGGGCACTTAAAAAGAGAAAGAAGAGGAAAAAAATCTCCTGGATCACCTGTTGAGAGAAAAAGACGAGAAAACAAGCAAAAAACAACAACAACAGAGCAACATGCTAAACACAACACCATCACGTTAATCTAGCTAAGTGTAAACAGCAGTAAATACTAAATATTGAATGTTGTTGTAGGACCGACAGTGCATAATGTGCTTGGAAATAGCAGCCAATAAAGGTGTAGTTTATGTCTATGAACAGTGAACACCTGTGTGCACACCTGTGTGGATCAGTGCGCTTGTATTCAAAAGGTTTCCCCATGTAATGGGGCCCTGTCCCCCAGGGCATGAAGCAGGCATGGAGGAGATCCAGGCTCCAGACATCCAGAGGCCCCAGAATGTGAGAGCCCAAGGAGGACCACTGGAGGGGCATCCGTGCCACCCTCCTGGGAAAATCTAAATATTAAATATCCAGTGAGCGAGTGAAGCTGCTGAGAAATGATGTAAGTGTCATGGACCTGGGTCATGCGACCCAGTGTTTTGAGTTTTAGTCTATTTTGATGTTTATTGTTTGTTTAGGTTCATTAAGTTATTCTAGCTCATTTCTTATTATATTACCCTTGTGTTAAGTCTCCCTTGCCGTTCATGTGTTTATGTCTGTGTGTCTTATGTTGTCAAGTTCATGTTGTCGTTTCTGTCATCTTCCCCTCCGTGTTTCCTGTTTTATTTTGAAAGAGTCTGTTCTTTGTTTACTGCATTTAATTTACTCTTTCCTGTGCATCATTATGTATATCCAAGTCAGCTGTTTCCTCATGTGTCTCCACTTCCCCTGATCACCTCATGTGTGTATTTAAGTCCTCTGTTTTCTGAATGTCGTGGTCAGATTGTCTGTTATCCCCAGCATTGTCTTAGTCATTGTTATAGTCTTAGTCATAGAACTTCATAGTATTTGTTTCTTAGTATTTTTTAGTTTACTTAGGGTGCCATGCTTTACTCCTGCTATCATCCAAATAAAGGATCGCTTTCTGTTTAAACCTGCAACTCCTCGTCCACATCTGCTTTTGGGTCTTGTTTCAAAAAATACACCAGCGCACCCCGCTGTGACAGTAATGGAGTGGGGATGTTTTCTTGGCACACTTCAGGCCTCTTAATAACAACTGAGCATTATTTAAACACAACAGACCCCCCCAAGCATTGTTGCTGATCATGTCCATCCCTTTACGACCATAGTGTAACCATTTCCTGATGGCTGCTTCTAGCAAGATAGCAGGTTATATGTCATAAAGCTTAAATCATATTAGAATGGAATGGAAAATCTGCATTATGGATCTGCAAATCTGCAGGAACTGTGTTTTGCTATTGTAACCCAACCAGTGCAGGGGCCTCCCTACACCCTGGACTCTACGTTGTGTAAGTTTGTGTTGGATTGGGGTGCACAGCAGAGAGACCAGTTGGACACAGGCGTTCAATTTGTGGCTCGGACCGCACCGTTTATTCAGATGCTGGGGCAAACACCACTCCAATTCTGCTGCTGGCCCTTTGCAAATCACAGTAAACACTGCGTGATTATCAACATAGTAAAAGCCAACAACAAATATATAAAAAACACATTAAGCAAAAATAATCATGTCTTTACAAAATTCCTCGGTCTCAGGAATGAGTATGACACAAAACTAACATAGCAGGATTACCAGCAAACTGTAGCTGAAAAGCTAATGCTTCATCTTGCATTACTTTGCCCGAATGAATGCTCTGCTAACTAGCGGGAATGTAGCCCGAAATTGCGGCAGATATTACCAAATGAAACATGCACACAAACTGCTCATACTCTTATCAGACAATACATGAACCTCCCAACAAACACAATATATGCTTAGCAAACCGCCATTTTACACAGTGGAACACTTATTTTTAAACAAAAAACCAATGCAGTACACCACTGACAGTGCTTACCTTTGCAAATCACAGTAAACACTGAACCAAGATGGCGCCCGCGCGAACGAGAAATCTGAACTACGGTGTCCTGCAGAGGACCAATGGTCAAAATTGCTTAGAGCTACCATATATATATATGCAGCTCAACAGCGACACCTTATGCCTTATTCCAGTCACTGCCTTACACTATTATGTCAATATGGGCCCAACTCTCTGAGAAACGTTTGCAGCACCTTGTTGAATCTATGCCACAAAGAATTAAGCAAGGTGTACCTAATAAAGTGTATATGTGACAGGTTAGTACACATAATTGGTAAGCCACCACAGGTGCAATTCTACGTTTGCCAAGGTAGCTATGTTTGGAAACCTCCCAGAATGCACTGAAGCAATAGCAGCATGTATTTACAAGTCGTTTTATGCACATTCCCAATATTCCTGCATGTGCATTCCTGCAGTGTTACACAATATTTCACAATATGTCACTCAGAAATGTCCTCGTGCCTATTGTTTTAGTGTTTAAATGACTAAGTCCCATTTTAAAATGTCAAATTAAATGCCATGTGTTCTGTCATTGTCATTTTAAGATAACTTTATCATGATAATGTTCTTCTTTGTTTTAGATTTACATACACACGATACACATGTAAAGAAAAAAAAGAAATTTTTGTCTTTGTCCGATATTGTTAATATTTACTGAGTGTGCACGGTATGTATTTTAAATGACAATAACTGTATCTTGACTTACTTGCTAATACGCAGTCCACTAGGTGTCTCTGTTAGACCTTGAATTAAACTGCAGCTCCACCAACAGCACAGCTCTCTCCCTCGGAGGGCCTGTGGTACTAAAAATGATCAACGGACTTGATGTATATTGTGTCACTCTCCCAAGATAGTCCATGTATAGCTCTTTATCCACCATATAGGCAACTCCACAAACATTACACCGTGACTGCATATTTATCACCAGTAGCATGCATATTCATGGGCAGGTTGATGGAGCTCGTGGAGGGATGTGTACGAGTTCTCAGCTCAGTGCTGAGTGCCGGAGCAGAAGGCGAATGTTAATTCAATTATACGGCAGCTGTTCCTTGGTGCCCATGGCCACTGTGTTTGCACTAGAACAGAAATCTTGTATTAGGTCCCTAGCCATAAAAGACCGTTGCCAGGCATGAGAATGGAGACTGCCTGTAACCAAAAGCCATCAACAGTATTTTAAAGAGCTTTTAATGCCTATTTTTGGCTTGATTGAGGAATCTGGTGCTGCTGAAATGTAAGATTTGAGAGATTTTTGCCGCTGCTGTTGTTGTTTTGGCTCACTATTGATTTACAGAGCTGTTGTTGTTTTTTGTAGTTGCTCTATTAAAGCAGCTTGGAAGTATAATGTGCAAATGGGTTTCCTTGCTGTATTAACTCCAGTCAAGGGTGACTGAATAGAGTGTGCATCCTGTGGTGATTGTTTTATCATATTGTCACTCTTTTCTTACTTTGTGCATGTGCACTGTGGAGTCATGCTCATGACTTGTATGTTTTAGGTCTTCAAATGTGCTCAAACAGAAGTCCGTACACGTCATGAAGAGAAGTGCATTCAGCAAAGGGCTACGTGCATACAGTGTGAGGGAGCATGTGCTGGTATTCGTGGTCCTCCCCAACTCCTCAGGCTCGGGCTTAGCTCCAGTTCTGCTTGATGCAGTAAGAGTAGGAGGAAGTGTGGTGGGAGGAGGGTGTGAAGGCATCCACTGGCCCTTACCTTCGTTACCCGGCTGTCTGAGACTTGCTCTGTGTAATTTAATCACACAGCCGCTGGCAGGAACCGCTGCTCTGATGTTACCTGGACCTGTTTGCTTTTCTTTCATCAAAAGGAAAACAGCCACACCTGCACAGAGGCTATGCTCAACTGCACATTGCATATTAATAATAACAGCAGCACTGATGTCACTGATGTGGAAACACCCTTAGACTCATACACTCAAATGCAATGTTAATAAAAAGAGAAAAGATTATTTTCATCGATGATGTTGCTTTATAAAATAGACACAAATGCTCCCAGGACTCAAGAGTGACATCTGCAAATCGCTTGTGTCGTAACATTATCAATCTACAATCGAAATATGTTCAGTTTACCATCACATAAGAAAACAAATGGAGCACTAATGCGATGGTACTACACTGAAGCAAAACAACGATTGACCTTTCAGGACGCCATTCTCTAACCTAACCAGAATTAACAGCACGCTTTTGCCACTTAACTACACGCGGTCATGTGATTCGGTGTGTGAAGTAGACATTGCATATCAAGCTGTTTAATAAAAATTAAACCCTTTCTATCCACTGGAAGGCGCACAGAGCTGTATTTAGAGTGACTGATCGAGAGCCCAGAATCAAAGGGGCCTGTGGCATGAGCTGCTAGTGTGTCTGGGAATTGGCCCAAATCTTAAAGAGCCAAGCTTTCCTCATCTTGACTGGGGGCCGACCCCCAAATAGGAAGAAGCTATTTCTACTGGCAGCCAAGTGGTTGCTTTTCTGGAAGCCTGTCAGGTGAGGAGTGGTGGCTGCCAACTGTAACCCCCTCAGGTGAGCACAGGGGGCAGGACAGACCCTCATCATGGCTGCAGCATTGTGACACGCAGCAGATGATGCAAGTCACAGAGGGCACTGAGCTCCCTAATGTCTCAAGACAAAGATCCTCTGTAAAAGACTACAGCGGTAATGGCTTAGAAAAACTCCAACATCCCAGACAACTGTGAGCAGCTCATTTGGAAGAGCAGCGAATGCAAGTGTGAACACATTTTAATTCAGAAAGCAGTTGTTTAGTTATGCATACAGGAGCTGTAGAAATATGGTTTGTTGCTATGTTGTTTGGTCACTACTGACCTTCACAATGTGTTTCTACAACGTTTTACTTTAAATTAAAAATAAATAAATAAACAAAAAAATAATCTGAAAATAATCTTTGAGCCTTCAGCACTCATAATGGCATTTTCATATTTTCTGATATGTTATACTCTAAAAATAAATCACTAATTAAATCAATATTGTTCCAGCCACCTGCTGTTGTTCAGTCCTCTGTTGTGGATTAGTGTGACTATACCGGAGGTTTCCTGTGTTTTGAAGAGTTGTCTTGAACACTGCATATATTATTATTATAAATCTTTACACCACGTATACAAATGCAATTTTGCCTCAATCTTTATGTAAAAGACAAGTCCTCAAGCTGGGAGATGGGTGACTTGTTTTAATCGATACTGTACTATACTGTGCTAATTTCTTACAAATTTTTAATTATAAGAAGGTGAATGATAAATTTTAAATCATTTTAAAATGAAGAAATCCTCCATGTTAATAATGCATTTTGCCATTTACCATTTATGGAAACTTAAAAATAATCTGCTTTATCTGCTTCACCACCTGCACTCATGTATATATCATGTATCTATCTATCTATCTATCTATCTATCTATCTATCTATCTATCTATCTATCTATCTATCTATCTATCTATCTATCTATCTATCTATCTATCTAGCACTTTTAATTCTTATTCTCATTTTTATTTTCATGTCTATTTAAGCTTAATTTATAACAGTATGTTTGCACTGAAGCACCGCAGCAATTTCCTAATGTTGTAAACCCGCTCAACATTTGGCAATAAAACCCTTTCTGATTCTGATTCTGATTTAAAAAGAGCAGATAATGTACTGACAGAAAATTACATGGATGTTTTAAAGTGATGGTTTTATTTTATCTAACATTCATTGGACCCACGTTTTTACTCATTCTTAGTTTCATGAATGTTGGTCGAACATTTTTTTAGCTTGTACCTTCTATTAAAAGATATATCAAAAGTATTTTGTGTTCAGCTGCGAACTAAATACATCCAATGTGAGAACTGAACTGGCCCTGTGTGATGTCACTGTACTAAAAGCCTGTTATCTTTTGCTTGCATTTACTAATGTTTCTTTGTTATGTTTACTGTATTTTTTCAGATTACATGGTGCATGAAATTGTAAAGAAACAAAATTATTTATGCATTTTTTATATACAACTGAAAAATGATCTTTGGTGATGGACCCCTAAGCATTAATCCTTGCTTTCAAAACTTCCCCTCAGAAATGAACAAACATTAATCACATTAATGAAATGAACAAGCACATTAATAAGGCTGTTTTTGACCATCTTAAATGCCTCTTCCATTGATAGAAAGCAGTTCTGTAGCACAGAGACAGTACCACCCCAGCATTGGGAGGAAGAGCTGAGAATCCCTGTCTTAAAATGAAAACAAACAAACGTGTGAGTGTTTTATTATCCTTCAATAACCTTCAGCATCACAGAACTGTTAGGTGATGTGGACTTCCTAGATCATTTTTCATGTCTCACAGGTACCTCGGGCAATAACCTTCATTAAAGCCTGACTATAAAGCCCCAACACTCACAGTCTTTGTTCTAAGCCCAGTTCATTCCTCTAGACTTCAGCACATATACTCTCTGGAAGAAAATACACAATCTCCAAATATTCATTTAATGTTGGACAGTGAATTAAAAATAGTTTAGATGATTGGCTTTTAAATAAATATTAAAGGCTCTGTTGACCAGCACATTAGAAGGCTGAAACTCTTATTTATGACGACAAGAAACAGGAACGGGGTTAGAAACTTGGTAACCCATGACCCATGAATTCAGGTAGTAATCATGTCTATCTGTTAGACTATAACTGAGCATCCACTTGCATGTGGCTGACCACATATTTTGATGCTGGTCATAAATGTGTTGGGATACCTACTAAGATGAATTTCTGTCTGTTAAGACTCAAATATATACATTTTAAATAACCTTTTTAAGCAGCTGTGTGTTAGTGGCAGCCAGTAAATGAAAGATGGAGTAGTCTGTGAAGACAATGAGGAAGTTCAGCAGGGTGGAAAACAATCTGATTTAAATTAATAAAATAAATTAACATCACATTTTATTGAAGTCTATCAGAAAACAACTCTACTATTGTAATCTCTGACTCAGCAAATAGTTCCCTGATGATCTCAATCGCTAATTTCAGGTCTTCTTGAATAAAACATGATGTTAATTATGCAAATTATGTTCCCTGAAAAAGAGGATAATGTAGAGTATGCTTTTAAGCTTGCAAAAAGTCACGACCTTGTGACTACCAAAGCTTCAAAAAGTGGGCTTAAAAAAATCACTGGGTGGGGTCACTGTGGTTTTGTCCATCATATATAGACTGTCAGCAAATGACTGGCATTTAAGTGTGCACCCTTACAATCAAAAGAACATTATTTCCATTTGCTGTAATTTTATATTTGGTATGGCACCCTGCCTTTCCATGTGTAGATGGGGTGGAGAGGAGCAGCAACATAACAGTACCATCAGTAATGAGACAAATGGCAATGATTTGGTAAGATATAGTGCAAAAGAAGGAGCTGGTGTAGAGGTGGGTGGCGAAGTGGCTTGCAGCTACGCAGAAGCTGTGAGCAGGCTAAAGCAGCTTAAATAGCACGCTGAGATTTATCAATCGGATGTGTAAAAGATTATCAGCTGATCCTTCAGGACTGGCACTGAGATTTGGACAGAGCCAAACACCGCTAAGCCAACCTTCTACCATCTTTTTCATATTTAATAAGCAGACAGGAGAGTGATACTCAATTTTCATTTGGCAAGACAATGTTTATGCACATTTGCCAAAATGTTTTCTTTATCAGTGAATATGAGCTCTGTTAGGAAAATCTTGTGAGACCTGGTTTCCAGATGTCTTTTTGCAGAAATATTTATTGTAGATTTTGTACCCAGAACAAGGAGGATGACATGTTGTTTTTTTTACAGAACATATCACCCAGCTCTTAAGGGTGTCCAATCAAATGGAGCATTTATATCTTTTTAACAGTTTACCCTCCCTTCCTGAATAAAACTGAAAACAAGCTTGAGCCTACACCAAAAATTGACACTAAAAGTAATGAGACGAATGTGTCTGCAGGCTGGTGACAGTTGACACAATAGTATCTACCACTACAAAGTAAACTGAATTAAACTAAAAATGATCAAATTCAATTATTTCTCTTTTATGTTCAAACTGTTCAGTTTCAAAAGCTTTATTTATAAAGAACTTTAAAAATTTCAAAGCCTTACAGCAAACATAAAGGACAACAGAAAAACAAAAGAAGGCAAAAGAGACCACAGGAGATGAGTGAAAACTAAAAACATAACAAAAAAATAAGAACTGCTGGAATGGATGAGGACATTAAAAGATGAAAAGTGAAGCCAAGGGGAAAGGAAGAAAAAGTCATATCAACACCAAAATTGTCAATTAGGTGAGGAAACAGCATCACAGCCCTGTCAATCATATCATCCCAGGCCTTTGAGAAAAAAAATCCTGAGCTGTTACAAAAAAAATGTGTAAAAGTTGGCAAATCACTGAAGTCGTGCACACGCTAAAAACACTTGAAATTTTTGATCCCTCAGTAAAGTAAAATAGCACTCTGTCTGCTGCCTTATGCATCATGTTCATGTCTCTCCACCTATGCTCTGTGTCGACACACTGTATATAGTTGCTGGTGTCAGGCGCCACCGCCTCTGTTTTTCTACTGCAGCAAATAGTATTTCTCATCCATATCATGCAATGCTTATATAAAAGTAAAGATGTGAGTCTTACTTAAATATGATATCTGACACATTTTTATTTATCTTATCACTTTCTGTGTATGGAAGTGTGGCTTTCTACCACAACAGATTGTCGCAGCCACTTTGAGCGTGTGTGAACAGATTGTGCTTTGAAAAAGAAACGAGCGCCTGCAGCAACATCTCACGTCTGCGTCCCGACTCTGTCTGAAAACGGGACCAACATCTTTACATTATACATTTTCAAAAACATATCCATTATTCATATCTCCATATTTTAATGCTATTAGCACTTCTGTGCCACCCACCTAAATACCTGGGTGTCTGCTATCAAAGGAGCAGTGACAGTCTGAGTTACTTTGTGCATAAAGAAATGAGTTGAGATTAAGAAAGCGGTGCAGTGGTCGACCATCACATAAAATTTAATTAGATCTATGAGGTGATTTTATTGCTGTATACTGGGGCATTTTAGATTCAAAACACAAAAGGACTCTGGAGAAAGTTCCCTTTTACCTCGAACCAGAGTGATTTTGTTGATAGGTAACAAGGCAAGTGCACACACATACACATACAATGCTCCACCTGTGTGGGTGGGGGGTGTGGCCACTCAGCAGCTGAGTGGGGCAGCATATGGAGTTTCTAATTGGGTAGAACAGCACAGCTGGAGGACTCCAGTCCAGGACCTGGCCTCTGGTAATCAGTCCCACAATCCTCAGCCCTCCTCTGCACATCCGCCAGGCTGCATGCAAGCCACTGATAGGCGGGCAGGTGGGGTTCAGTCTCAACACTGTAACCAACAAGAAATTTGTCCACTTAGAGGTTTTCAGCTGGAGCATGACTCAATGTAGACTAATGTCACACAGCGTGCAATAAGAAGACCTCATTCATGAATTTAAGGCAAAATATCAAAATTAAAAGAGCTCAGAATTCTGAACGGCTCCTGTTTCAGCAATGCTTGCATGCGTGCAGCACTTTACTGCTGTGAATGGTCAAGGCAGAGACCGTTTTATTGCTTTATATAATATGATGTGATAAGGTCTTTTATTTTATGAGCTGTGTAAAAAAGTAATGAGAAAGGTAGCCAGTAACTTCAAATTAAAACATATTGTGTAATATATAATAAATCCATCCATCCATCCACTTTTCTCCTGTTTATCTGAATTGTGGGCTTTTCCAGGAGGACAACAAGATGATTCCAAACCAGCCACACGATGCAATCTTTCCATTGTGCCCAGAGTGTGCCATAGATTTTTTAAATTTTCTTTTTACCTTTTTCTTTTTTTTTTTTTATGTATGTGTGTATTATATGGACACATAAATCTAAAATAAACACGTGTCCTTTCTTCTCATGATATAGCCATGTTTAATCCAAAAATGAGGGCTCAATTTTTTTTAAACTCCCTGCATACTGGAGTGCTTAAGGTTAACTGTTTTCTCCCCTGCCGATGTCAGTATCAAGTCATGGAGTGACTGCTCCACAACAAAGAAATAAAAATCACAAATTCTTCTTTGTTTTGTTTTTGTTTTTATTTATTTATTTTCCAATATGCTGAGATTGCAAACTGGGTTCTGCTTGTCAGGTTTTACAAATGTTTCCCAGAAAATGATGGCAATCACCTCACACTGTTTCCACGTCCACTAAATGCTTAATATGATCGAAAGCTTAAATTCCTAACCAAAGCCTTTTT
This sequence comes from Maylandia zebra, assembly GCF_041146795.1. Lineage (NCBI taxonomy): Eukaryota > Metazoa > Chordata > Actinopteri > Cichliformes > Cichlidae > Maylandia > Maylandia zebra. The sequence continues at coordinate 14,139,213 of NC_135184.1, forward strand.
CAATAAATATTGTTTTTATTCTGGATATGTGAAGCACAATGTTCATAGAAACTCCTGACAAACAGACCAGCGTTACTATCGTAATAACAGAAAATGAGCAGACAGACAGACAAACAAACATAATGCCTGTTGTATTTGTAAACAATGCATTTACATAGTAATAATAATAACAATCATAATAAAAAAAAAACTTTTGTTTTCTTTGTTTGCAAGTTTCAAGCATTCATGCTGAGTCTATTGGTAAAACATCCACTGCATTCTACTGCGCACAATATCTGGTCACAATTACAAAAGTATGAATTATTTTGCTCATATTTATTCTTGGGCATTAAAATCACTATTGTTCAGAAAGAGTTAGGGCTTCATTAGGAATTTAAAACAGTTAAAACTGACTTACTTTGACTTATTTACTTAAAATTCAGTTTTTGTTCTCATTATATTTTGTGACTGATTCTGTAGGTTGTGCAGCTTGGTCTATTTAAATGTAGGGGAAAAGAGTAAAAAGGACAGTATATTCTTGAGGCTTTACGAAAGAGCAAAATAGATTTGGGAGGATGCTATCATCAACACTAAAAGAAAAAGTGTGCCAACAACAGGTTTATAGTGTGAATTATTATCAACAGCAACTGAAGTGTTCATCTGGGTATCAACAAGTACTCAAAATAAATGGCTCGCACTCGTATGTGGCACTTTGTAAGCACTTCCTCATTTAGCTTTTGTGTTTTGAGTTGGGGTAATTGTACATGCAGCTCAGTTTAAGGCAATGCAATAAAGATACCACTGAGACACTGAAAATTGGCATTAAAGGCTTCATTACATCGTCAGTGTGAGATCAGAGTCAGACGCAGAGATTTTTTTCTAACGAAACTCCACGTTACATTTCGGACAGGATCACGTTCTACTACCACACCGTTGACATCTTTTCCAACCACTTCACCTAACACTCATCATCCAGACACAATTTCCCCTTAACTGCTGACATCAATTGAGAAATGCTTGCAACTCAGCGTGCGATCCATGGCGCCTTCATTTGCAGCTCTGCACCACGCACCGTGCCTATAAAAGCTGATAATGTGATAATTAAAAGAGCTGACAGCAAGAACTGTCAGCGAGACACTCTGATTTACCAACCTCTGCTATTTATTAAACCTCTCAAATTACAATGCTTCCACCCTTGAAGTGTACACGTATTATATCAAATGCAATAATGACTGAATTTAGAGCTGCTGTGAATGAAGGAGAAGTTAAGGAGTCTGGGTGGATGACAGCTTGATAAAATCTGCCCAGTAAACATCTGAAACAAGGGTTTCTAACACACAAAAGATCACTGCCATGTCTTTCTCTCTCTCTCTCTCAACCACACCATGATTTATTACCTGAAAAGACAAGAGAACTAATTAGTGAGTAATTAATTAATATAAATTTGCATATTTGCATTTGCAATTAGTGCAGTCAACTGATTAGTCTGAGATGGGGAGTTTGACTCTTCAGTGTGTGTGTGTGTGTGTGTGTGTGTGTGTGTGTGTGTGTGTGTGTGTGTTTGCTGGACCAGAACGCACCAGCTGAGGCATTTTTGGGGGAAGGCAGTGATGCTTTTTTTTCTTTCATAGATCTATACATGTACTTTGGATGTGTTCTTGTAAAGTATATGTGCTGGCCCACATGCACACTAGCCTGTCTCACACACATTAGACTAAGTGTTTGCACATTCGGTGCTGTGTGTACATGCTGTCATTGTCACCGTAGAAACTGCGACTTACTTGGGCCTCAGTGCTCGGAAGTCAAACCAAGATGTAATCAGCTCTCCGTGGCTCATTCTGCTGATCGATGTCTTGTAATGTCCAATACAGAGAGATTGATAAGTTGTTTTAATTGATTATCCTTTCAACAAGGTCATTCACACACATACATTTGCATGTGTGTGTGTGAATCAGTGCGCTTGTGTATGTGTGTTCCACATAACTGAGGTGTGCATATACCCATATCGAGTGCCAGCTGTGCCCCAGTGTGGAATTGGCAGCGTGCCACTGGGCCTTTTCCACTGGGTGTGCTTAATGTCTATGGTACTGAGGTAATAACACTGCGCAAGGCACCTCTTTACCATCCTTTGCATTTGAGGTTTCTGTAGGAATTTCTTAAACCATTTTGAACCTACCTGTTTTTTGCTATCTTTCCCATCACAGTAAGCTGAATATCTTGGAGATTTGGACTTGTGCTTGGATAAGGAAAGGCATCTCTGGAAAATGTGAAAACTATTTTATTTCACAGACCCAACAATCAAGTATTGTTCACCAGATAAATAGATGACTTCTTTTGTGGGCTAACTAATCTTAGTGTTGGTTGTCTCATAGACACTAAAACAAGTAAACAATAATAAAATACAGGAAAGCCTAACTGCATTGCTGGATACCACTCGAGTTAATATGTTACCTTTCTAATATGTAAACATAAAATGAGAAAACTTAACTTAAAATAAAAGATTTCAAAAGTTAAGAATTAAAATGGCTTTTCAAACAGGTTCTAAAAGTGTCTCATGATGGAGAGGTCCTGATGTGAAGGGGCAGTTTGTTCCACAGTTTCTGAGCTGCAAACGCTCGATCTCCTCTGTGCTTTAATCGGGAGCTCGGGAAAGCTAGCAACATTTGCTCAGCTTCAGACTTCCGTAATCTGGAGGGAGCATGCCAACTTCAAAGGTTAGAGAGGTAAAAAGTTGCCAACCCAAGCAATGCCTAAAAAACAATTATGAAATCAGTTCAAAATCTGACTGGCAGCCAGAATAGTGATGGTAATATGGGAGATATGACCTTAGACCCAAACACTCCATCTATGTAAGTAACAATCATTATGTATACTTTCTATGCACTCCAGCTTAAGTACATTGTTTGCTAACTGCATTAACAGCTTCTCCTTTGTTTCTTGAGAGGAGAATTTAAAAAAGTATTCATTAACTAACTAAGCGTTTTAGAAGTAACCCTTCCCTTTGCCACCAAGAGGGCGGTGCATTCAGTGAGGGTAATTAAATAGTAAATTGACCATATGAGCATTGCATTAACAAAAACATTGCTTTTGCTTCCAAAAGCACAAGAACCAGACACAGAAATTAACACTGTTACCACTGTTACTGATATAATCTGGGGTTTTGTAGATGCCAGAGAGGTCAAAGATTATTTTTTTTGTAATGTTTTGGAAATATTTGACAGAAGTCATGATGCAAAGAGTGCATCACTCACAGATTCACTCACTCACATGTGTAGAACATCTTTTGTTTTTCACCTGTTTTACAGCTGCTGCTCCTGAGACACGCAATGAGTCATTTCCAAAAGTCAAGTAAAAATGATGCTCACGAGGAATTCTCACAAAACCTGTGACGCTCATGCTGTTAAAGTGGGTCCTGAACCCTTATCAAAAAATTAGACTAAACGCTGTTATTGAATCCCCTTTGACCCAAATATAAGAGCTTCCCCCCGCCGCCCCCCTCATTTACTTTTGCACCCAAATACATTTCCAATTGTTTTAATTAATTTATTAATGTAGTTTAATTTGGGATGTAGGAGAGGGTTTTTTAAGCTTTCCATCTCCGCCGCACAGCTTTTATTTACGCATACTTAGCTCTGCATGGATCACATAGTGCGGAAATTCATAATCTGTCTACCTGTTGAGAATCTCTGCAAACTCCCTCCAATTTTCCAGACAAAAAGACATTAATTCATCTTTCTTACGGGGAGATGCAGATATTAGTTGTTATCCCTCTCCGGTCTCTGTTTCTGACGGTAAACGCGGGCCTCCCGGTGCCCATTACCGGAGCTGCCAGATGATCGGTACGGAGCGGAGGTCCCGTGGGACAATGAACACGTGGTCTCGGCTGCCACAAGACGTCAGCGGCAGATGGCATGGGTACCCGCTGTTGGCATGAGTGTCATTCCTCAAAGAGAGAGGGAAAGGGAAGAGAGGGAGGGAGAGTGAGAGAGGGGAAGGGAAGAGCAGATCACAGCAAGGCAGAGAAAAGAGAGTGCGCAGAATTAAGCTCTTTCTTCCAATTTGGTAGCTTGCAAGTGAAGAAGCTGAGGCGCAGTTTCAGAGGAGATATTCGGGAACATGCAAGGTACATGCTGACCAGAGGTTAGTAATGTTTTTGTTCGCAATTTGTTGACTGATCATGCGCTTTTATTCTGGGTTAAAACGTGGTTAAATACGTGGCGTACAATTGGCTAGTTTTGGACTCTGATTTGGAGCAAACATAAACTTTAATGTGATGTAATATAAGGTTTAAAATATGGCTATTTTTCACAAATCTAAAGGCAATTAAGTGTAATGCCTTTGAAAAGGTAGCAAGCTGTGACACTGGCCTTGCTTGCCAATTTGTTACTCTTCCTCTTGGGAGGGCTCATTCACGAGGTAATTAACTGACAACCTTCAAAAGACGTCGGGGTTCTACCTTGTCCTTATAGTTTATGTTTCCGCTTTGATTTTACAGGAAATATGTTGACACTGCCATTCGAGGAACCTCATATAATGTGTGAGCCGCGGTTTGGTGCCAATTATCCCCGTGAAAGCTTACCTGAGAGCCTGGAGCAGGAGCGACAACATAACCCTGACAGATCCAACTCAGACATGAGGGAGATCGAGGACGACATCTCCGACAGAGATGAGGACGAGAGAGAGGACGATCAGGATGAAAACGGGCTTCCTAAAAAGCGAGGCCCCCGAAAAAAGAAACCGGGCAAAGAGCAGGTTGACAGGGCCAAACTCAGGCGCCAGGAAGCCAACGCCCGAGAGCGCAGCCGGATGCACGGCTTGAACGCTGCGCTAGAGAGCCTGCGTAAAGTTGTGCCGTGCTACTCCAAAACTCAGAAACTGTCCAAGATTGAGACCCTCAGACTGGCTAAAAACTACATCTGGGCCCTGTCAGAGACTCTTAGCGCAGGGAAGAGACCGGACCTCCTCGCCTTCGTACAGACTTTGTGTAAAGGATTATCTCAACCAACGACCAATTTGGTGGCAGGTTGTTTACAGCTGAACGCGAGAAACTTCCTCACAGACCACAACGGAGAGGTGATGTTCTCTGGGAGGGCGCCCTACGATGCCATGTACCCGTATCCTGGATCAGACATGAACACCCCCCCCGGCCACAGCGGGAGTAGCTTGGACAGTAGCGCCAAGCCGTTCCGTCACTACAGCTACAGCAGCGCCTACGAACCCTACTACGAGAACCAGTCCCCGGAGAGCGGGAGCCCGCATTTCGACGGCCAGCTGAGCCCACCAATGAACTTTAACGGGATTTTCTCCCTAAAACACGACGACCCGCCAGAGTACGGCAAAAATAGCCACTATGGCATGCGCTACTGCGGTGCGCCAGGGCGCACGGCTCTTGCGCATAACTCCATGTACCGAGTCTCCCCAGAGGCCCGTTTCCCTTACGATCTGCACGTCCGCAGCCAGTCCTTCCAAGCACAAGGAGAAGTTAATGGCTCTTTCCACAATTAATCAATCAGCTGGACAAAGTTCAAGCTTGAGAAGCGATGCAATTTCCCCCCACAGATGTCGTGAGTGGAATGAAATTGACTCAGACAGGCTGATGCACTGCAAAAATGCCAACTGAAACAAGTCATTTTTTGTGTGTTTTGAAAGATGACACGAAGCCAGAATTTCAGATGAAAGGGATTCACAAGTTTCTTGTTGTTGTTCAGTTTCATTCGTCTCAATATAAACTTTAAACACACACACACACACACACACACACACACACACACACACACACACACACACACACACACACACACACCACCACCACCTGAAGGTTTTGTTTCGTAAAAAAAGGGGGGAAATCTGTCTGAAGGCCCAAATTAATGATTTACTGGTACAACGCAGAGCATTTGTTTTCAAACTGATGTGGTCTAAAATAATTAATTGAAGGTGCAGATTTGGAGTAAATCGTTTGCAGTTACAGTGCATTATTTGTACGTGTTCGTTAATGGCCATAGTGCAGATGTCGCTAATTGAGTTTACATAAAGCCGATATGATTAATTAAAATTTCTGCTTATTTGAAAACATTACTGCAGTCAGTTAAAACGATTTTTGAGGCAAAACAAAAGAAACAAAATTAAAACAAATAAAAGTTTATCGGGGACGTTTACTGAGACATGATTGGAGTTCAGAGATTCAGTCTCCTAGCAATAAAGGTCAATTTAGCTATGCAAGGCAGCCAAATGCAATCTTTGCTTATTAAAAATAATATATGTCTACTTCTCCTCACAAGGCGTCCCGCTTAATCTAAGATTAATTGAAAAGACGGCAATTACAGCCACATAGATATTTTATAGAAAGCCAGTGAATTCAGGAGATATGTCATCCAATGATGTCATCCGGATTGCTCCTATAAATACAGGAAGTTGCGGGGGGAAACACGTCACAGCTGAACGCTTTCGTATTTGGAGAGGTGAGTGTGTTAACGCGGTGAATGTAAATTTTTATTGTATTTATTTATTTGAGCTTATTTAATGAATGTGAATAATATATTATAAAAATATTGTAAAAAAATCAACAGTGTTGACTCTTATGTGCATTTCCACGCATTTAAAGTTTGTTTACGTTGCATTGCATTGTGATAAATTTCACCACAAGCTGAAAGTCCAGCACTGGCAGCAGAAATGCATTTTTGTCAGGTGAACAAAATGCATCAAAAACTATGAATCCTAACAACATGCCTTAAAAAGAGACGATGACCATCAATATGCAACGAAATGAAAGTTTTGGATAGTTTGATGTGAACTTTTTACTCTTCCTTGTTCCTCCCGAGGAGCAACTGTGATGCACTTCATGTACTTCTGCACAATGTTGGTGACTGCTCATAAATTCTGTTGATTTTGTAACTTTAACCGAATGCTGAATGATTTTTGGATGTTTCTCCTTTATTTCTGCATTTACTGATAACCTTTCCCTTCAACCCAACCACACACACACACACACACACACGCGCGCGCACTCCCGAAAACTCGTTATGGATCGAAATATTCGTGAAGTAATGTGTTAATGTTTTGTGATGTGTTTGTCGCAATAAAATGTAGAGGCTGTGAGAGGCTTCATGTGGTAGCCCAGCTTCTCAGCTTTCTGTGAAAGTGATCGACGGCAGACGGCAATTAAGAAAAAATAATAATGGTTAGAAAAAAAAATGAATATAAGAATGCCCCGAGCGTTTTTATGTATTTATTTTTAGGAAAATGAATCGTGAAATATCCTCGAAGGTGACACAGGGCTATCGTAGCGACCACAGACTCAAGTTTCCAGCAAGCCATGTTAAAAATACACACGCCTACATTGAAAATAATTATAATAATAATATTGAAGAACTCTAAAATTTGATTTTGAAGTTCTGTGTCTAAAAAGATTTTCCTGATAAAATTTAATTTAATTTCAGCTGATCAGATGGTTGATTTGTGTCAAATGCCCACAAGCTGTTGGTTATCATCCAAATCCCACAGCTCCCGGTGTGGAAAAAAGTGAATCCGACAGTCCAATTCACAGAGAAGCAAAAAAGAAAAACAATAAATAACAACAACAACAACAATAACTTCAGATACATTTCCAGTGTTTTAAAATTATTCCGTACATGCCTTTCTTTCTCTTCCGATGATGTGATTTAATTTAACGGAGGGTACACTTGCTGATACCGTCTTAGTCGGGACATTTTTACAGTTACTTTTTTCAAAGTGATTTAAAATTTCATGTGAAGTTATTCTGTTTATTTAACTGAAAAAAAGTGGGAAAGGGAAGGTTCCTCCTTTTTATGTCATCGCGATAAAGAACAGTTCGCCCTCCATAGCGCATTATTGTTATTAGTAGTATTATTTGTGCGGTTTAGATGTATAACGAATCCGGGGTTTTATTCTCATTATTCATTTTTTTCTTTACTGTATCACTATCAACGATGAAACAATAAATATTACAATTCCCTGTTTTAGTTAAACTCTCAGCAGTTTCACCTTATTGGCGCTGCAGGATTTACGTTTTGAAGAAAGATTGAATTAGCAGAAAACAACTCAGGCTAACTGTACAGCTTTTAACATGAACGACGCGAGAACCTGAAGAACTCTTTGTTCAACTCGTCGGAAGTTAGAGGACCGAAAGTGAAAAGTTTGGCTATAAATCATCACCTAACTGTGTGTATATATATATATATATGTGTGTGTGTGTGTGTGTGTGTGTGTGTGTGTGTGTGTGTGTGTGTGTGTGTGTGTGTGTGTGTGTGTGTGTGTGTTACAAATAAAGTAAGACTTAAAGTAACTGCGCAAATTTTGTCGGTGCATTTGATAAATGTCCAATTCCGTCATGGAAAAAAATCGCAAATCGGGAGTGACAGTCAGATTTCAAACTTCTAAGTGGTTTCACAAACCAGACAAAACCAAACTCATTTTATTTTTGTTATTTGCGTTCATGTCGAAAGTATAACTCTAACTGTATTTACAGAACTTTATTTCCAAAAAATCAAGAAACATCCTCTCAAAAAACAAAAAACAATCAAATAAAAAAACCCACAAAAAAACAGTGAAGAAAAACTCAATTTAAAATTTATTTTAACTAAAAAAGAGTTGCTAGAGCTCCCCTCTAACCCACACCCGTTTTTTTTTAAAATTCCCAGTCCTAGTCCAACTAACACGAGTGTAGGTGTGTATGTGTCTGTGTCTGCGAGCGTGTTTTTTTTTTTTTTTCTTTTTGAGGAGAAGCAGGTTCAAATCCCTCGTGGAGCTCCCTACAGAAGCTGACGAGGGTGAGTGGGAGTATAGGGAGGAGGGTGCCACACGCCCACAGGGTTCAAAGGGCGGCGTGCTGCAGTTTAGCACGGGGTCAAACGTGTACAGGCGCATTCAATTCATGCAGCTCATTAAGCCTGGTGGCAAGAGCGAGAGAGACAGTTGGAGAAAGAAGTAAAGGAGAAATGGAGAGGGGAAGAGAGAAAGAGGGGGAGAGGGTGCGAGCGAGCATATGGCCCGGCTCTGTGTGGGAGGTGAAGGACAGTAATGTGGGGTATATAGGTACTGTACGGAGGTACATTTGTAATCGGAGACGTGGTGTCATAATTAGTGCAAAAACAATCATCGCGTTTCTATAGCGATGAGTTGCAAAATGACAATGATCATCAGAGAAGTTGTGAAGAGTTTAGTGCAATCTCCACGCGCAGAAAAACGCGTGCGCAAAAAATGCATCTTTATATATAAAAATATACTGCTTTGTGATATATTATGGTAATTTATTGTAATCAGGAACATTTTCCTGCGATGTCTGAAAATCTGAGCACCAGTCAAGAAAAATGAAAATAATGTTCCCCGCCACGTCGGCAAGCATCCTCAAATTTTGTGCCATTCCCAAGCCCCAGATGGTGTGGGATGGGAAACGTTCCCCCATTAAATTCCTAATAATCATTTCTCCTGCGGAATCGGGGGTGGTGGCAGTGGGGATGGAGGAGGGCTGGGTGCCTGTGTGTGTGCAGAAGAAGGGTGTGGGGGGTGTGGGGTGGGGATGAGAAGTGAGGATTGGGATGGTGGGTGAGGGGAGTAGAGGGATTTGGTGTTTTAATTAGACAGATTTAAGGAGCTGGAGCCCCCCTTTCTCCTTTAAAGTGTGTGTGTGTAGAAACACTCTGATTCATTTATGCTTATATTCCTGTGAGTGTGTGAGAAAAATTATACGTATGAGCAGAGGCTTCGGTGTGCGTGGATGTGTGTGTGGCGCAGGTCACGCCAGGGCTGATGCTGCAGCAGAGGAGGCCTGACACTCCAGTACTACGGGCCAGGATCTCATTAACGTGTCAGATTGGTGGATCAGTCTCTCTGGCAGCCAGCCCGGCCTCTCACAGGAAGTACTTTCTCTCTATCTGTGAACTTGGCACTGAAAGGTTAGACAGGGAGGGAGATGTGGGGGATATATTGGCCTCGGGGAGAGAGGAGAGGAGAGACAGAGGCATTAATTATAGTATTTGGTCAGATTGGATAAATATTGGGTAAAGGATTGCAGTTTAAGAGCCGCTTTTATCCGTTGGGGAGTAGAAATGCATGAAAATAGTAGCGCTGATGATTTCCACGGAGTGAAATCAGACAGAGAGAGAGAGAGACAGACTGACTTCTGCACTTGTGCTGTTTTGGAGGTGGAGATATGCTAAGCATGTGACAGGAGCATCTGTCACTACATCACCTTTGTGCTTTGTGCTCTTTGTCTAGGGGTACTGTAGTTGAGTGTGTGCGAGTGAGCGTGTATGGGTTGTGTGTCTGTGGCTACAATACCAGAGAGTATAGGGTGGGTTTTGGAGCAGGTGGGAAACACATAGGGGTGTGATCCTCTGACACCCCAGCAACACCCTATTTCAGGGCAGAAAGAGACGGGTGCTACTGGGTGATGTGGTTTCATTCCCTCGACTGTGAATGCGAGCATCTGCTGGATAGATAGATAGATAGATAGATAGATAGATAGATAGATAGATAGATAGATAGATAGATAGATAGATAGATAGATAGATAGATAGATAGATAGATAGATAGATAGATAGATAGATAGATAGATAGATAGATAGATAGATTCAATATTACTTTCACATGAGAAGTAAGTAAGATGGATAAGTCAGATGATGAGTAATGTGATAAAGGGCAAAATTTATGAGCATGGATATTGTGTAAATCCTCAGATGCACCCAACTGCTCCAGACAACTGTCATAAACAATCAAAAAGAAATGTTTCACTATTGCTGCGAAAACGCTCATAACTGCTGAATTACTCGCCAGATCATTTTGCATTTCAAGGTTCAAGGTTCTTTATTCGTTTATACAAGTATAACACACAGTGAAATGTAACCTGACACACTCCTCGACTTGTGCAAAGGGGGTGGGGAGAGAACATTATATATAATACATACATTGGGTGAATGTGCAGTAGTAGCATGTATGCAGCAAGCAGGTGAATTCTGTATATTAAGCGAATTAAATAAGAGTAGACAATCTGAGGAGTTTACAAAATAGACAATATGAACATATTTAAAATTAAAGGAATTTGAAATGTACATTGTGCTGGTGGGTTTAGAGTGTCTAGAAGAGACTCCTGTCTCAGTCATTTTACATGCGGCTTGTACAATGTTGGATAACATGTTGGTTAAATTTAGCACAGCAGAGGACACACTGGTCAAGATCGGTCACTATAATATTTTATTATTATATTTCCAGGAGTAGTTTGACAGGTTTAACAGTTTGTAAAGTGCGCACACGACTGTGGACATGAGTGAATTTTGAATGCATATTTCTTTTATGTCTTTGGACTCAAAACAATTGGAAATGCAGAGGATGGTTCAAACATACATGTTTCCCATTACTTTGCAAATCAACTGAAGAATCGGTGAAGGGACGAGCGCTGATGAGAGTCTGTGACCAAAGGGACAGGAGATACAGGATGTCCAGAGAATCACAGCACTTTTTTTCTTCGTGTTACGCTCCATTGCACTTAGCAGACCATTGTTTTTTGTCCATACTACACGTTGCTTTGTTCTTTACAGTTCTGTGTCATTTTTTTGTTTTTCTGAAACTGTGTTGGACAAATAGCTGTATGCAAATATATTTCTCCTCACATTATATGCAACTGACAGACTTCCTTTTCTTAACAGAAATAGAATGTGAAACATTAAGTTCTTGAAATCAGTATCTGAAGGTTATTCACTTTCCTACACTAACCAAATTAACTATCCTCAGAAAAAAATGGCATTTTAATACAGCAGGCATTCGGTTACACTGATGAGACGCAGGGCGAGACTGCAAGAAAATCTAAATGTGAGAGACGCACCTTCAGAATCCGCTGTCATTCTGTTAAAGTGAATATTTTGATTGCCTTGGTTTACACACAGCTCCAGGAGCTTTTTATTGTGTAGGCAATGCTTGACTTCACTGTGAAACACTAGTTATAGTTTTAGGTTAGTTTAGTGAAATGCATCCTCAGAGCTGTAGCTACGCGATCTCTAACCGAGGCAAGCAGACAGGGTGTTTCTGAAGAGCAGTGTTTAGGTCATGTTTGTTATCTTGGTGTTCTGGAGAATTAATCATATTACTCACTGTTCACTAGCTCAAGCAGTCATCTGTTAAAATAAAAAAAATAAAAAAAACCATTCAGCTCTTCTAAATAAGGAGAGAAGAATGTTTTTCTCAGTTGCTTTGGCTCAATTCTTGACAAAATATGCGAACGTTTTCACAACATTTTGATGCTTGTTCACAGCAGAAAGAGTTTTTCTCATTCTTTGTTACAATTTGCAGACATTTTAACACATTTAGGCAAATGAAAAAGTGCAACATGAAAAAAACATCCTGGGTTTTTGCATGTCCAAAATAAGTTATGCTTCTCAGTTGAATAGTTTTACCCTCCAAAATATGTTAGCATCGTGTAAATTCTAATCTACCAAATAAGTAAATTATTTTAAGTTCCACAGATACAAATTGTGTCTGTAATTATTGTAGTTTCATTTCACTGGGGTTGGAGGAGAAAGTGAAGTCAGAATGTGGAGAAAACAACCAGTGAAACATTGAATCTCTTCCATTACTTTGTAAGGGAGAGCTTTAGGTGTTTGCTGAGAAACTGGTGCCAAATGTACAGTAAGTCAGCTATTCCCAGGAAATTTTTTTCCTGTAATATAATGTGGAATACATGTAGGCGGGCTTTTGCTTTGAAAAGAAGAATGTATTGTGTTGATCTCATGAATCAGCATCTGAAGCTGCTTGAGTTTCATACACAAAAGCAGTTATCCTCCAAATCATAGTTTTGGACAGCAGGTATTCAGTGTTAGAGGAGAAAACATACTGCGGGGAAAGACTCTTATTCAATTTAGAAGATGCGAAAGGCAAGTCTAAAGTCTGCTGAGAACTTCAAAAATGAGACATTGAGAAAAACTGGAAGTTGATGGGAGAATGACTGAAAAGGCAACATTGATAGTGAACAGCTACCTAATCCTGTTAACCCACTGATGTCTAAGCATTCATTGGGGATGAACCTGAATGAAACATTTAATTTTAGGGAGAAAAAAGTCAATCAGATAACAAAATTAGTCTAACACACGCAACCTCCCCAAAATGAAACAAAACAAAACAGAAAACATGCCTATTCCCATTTCCACAAGGGTCATGGTTTGGGGCAATGACAGCTTAGACATCAGGACCACTATTTCTGTGAATTCTTTGAGTGGTATTGGATAAGGTAAGTGTCACACAACACAGTAAGAAAACTGTAAATGCAAAGAAAACTCCACATTAAATAAATACCTAGTTTATTACCCTTAATAAAATAATATTTACAGAGACCATTGTTATAGAGTGACATTTCAATTTACTAGTCCAGGATGCTAAGTAATAAGTACTCCCCATGATACATGGTTTAGATTAAATGTATCAAAATAAACCTTTTTCCATTTTTTGTCAAATAAATTATACATTTTCTATGTAATTATCTGTAAATCCATTTTAAATGATTATGTTGAGATGTCTCAAACGTTACCTGTGGGATCTGTAGGAATTTCTGTTGGTAGTGTTTGTGAGAGCAAACTGACTTTGTTATGAGAAAACACTCTATTTAAGACAATGAAGATTGTTACTATCCATATGGATATTTTTCAACATAGATAGATAGATAGATAGATAGATAGATAGATAGATAGATAGATAGATAGATAGATAGATAGATAGATAGATAGATAGATAGATAGATAGATAGATAGATAGATAGATAGATAGATAGATAGATAGATAGATAGATAGATAGATAGATAGATAGATATTACATTCCCATTTGCAAGTGAGAAATAACCAACATTAAACATGTAAGAACAAGGAGGAACTTTCTCGGCTCATCTAGACTAATTAAATGGAGCTTTGTGAGGAGTCATTAGGTAGATAATTAACTATCTATTAGTATGGAGAAAGAATTCATTCATAATATCTATTCTTAAACCACTTGCTCCTCTGTCTTAACTCATAACGTATTGGTTCATAATCGCGCCTCCTTATGATTTATAAGAATATTGATCGAGCATCAAATATCACTTGTGTAGATCATTTCAGACGAGGTGTCACTCTCATGCAGTGAATGCAAAGTTAATAAAAATCTCATTTTGAAGTAGTTCTCTTCCCTGAACAGGATGTGTTTGTAAGATAAAACTTGGTACACATGCATCAGCTGGCAAAGAGCATCCACAAACAACAATGTGCATCAGCGAAATCCAATTAAATCTTTTCAATGAAAGAGACTACTTCTATGCAGTTTGCATTGTAAGAGATGCGGATGCACAGTTGGGGATTTTGTGGACGTTACGACTATAACAAATGTCCCAACCTGGCGTTAGAGTCTCATCGGTGTGTGATCTTGGTGCTGTAGAAAATCTTTCAGTTTCTTTTTAGTATTTAGTATTCTAGTCCATTCTATGCCATCACCAATCTGTCCCATACTGCCTTTCAAGTATTTCCTGTGGGACTCATGCTGTGTTCGCAAGGCCTCTCTCTCTCTCTCCCTCCCTCTTACACACACACACATACACACACACACATGCTCATACTGTGGTGACTGCAGCAGAGGGAAGTGAGCTGTCTGTGGAGGGTTGGATTCTTGGTGCCGGTCCAAAAATGTGTCACTCGGGACACGCATGGCCTGCTGGAGGCAGGAATTCTGTCGCTAATGGGCCCCGCAGCCGTCGGCACCACCTGGGGATATGGGAGATGGAATGGATGGATGGGGGAGGACTGAGGAGGATGGGAGGGAGAGAAGAGGGAGTTTATGTGGCACAATGTGTTGGTAACAGACAGGAGGACTTGAAACTGAGTATCTATCTATCTATCTATCTATCTATCTATCTATCTATCTATCTATCTATCTATCTATCTATCTATCTATCTATCTATCTATCTATCTTCACTGAGCTGTAAGAGAAACTTGTTTTTTTGTCTTTTTTTTTGCAAAAATGCAGAAATAAAAATGAAGCATTTCCAGATTCTATTAGACATAAACAAAGTTATTCGTCTTCAATATGTTCTTTGAACTTGTGAAATTAATGCATTTAGAAGGAAAAGTCAACATTTTTCCCTGCCATGAAAGGCAGCTTATAAAAAATGTGAAGGCATAAACAGGCAGGGCAGGTGTTGACGATGCAAATGAAACGGATGACAGATGGTGAGCCTCGCGATTGCTCACTGTGCAGATAATGGATGGAGGTAATCAAATTCCTCTGAGGCTTTGGGACTTTCTTCAGAACTTTCCCATCAATTGCACCATCAAACGGCACCATAGTCAAATATAGCCTCCCTCTACCTCAAAGAAGGGGTTACAAAGAAGTTACAAGATTTTATTTTCTGATATACTTGGGCGAGTTAGCGAGGCTAATGTGGCAGTCGCAGTATTCTGTTAACGTGCACAGAAATGTCAGAGCACGGGCTGAAAGAGGGAAGATGACTGGAAGGGAGATCCAGATTCCTCCACGGCAAACCAGGTTTTATTTTAATTTCAGACATGTCTGCGATGGAACAGCAGTTTGTGCCAGAGATCAGAGTTTTAACGATAATGTGCTGCTGCTTTAGAAAAGCAACAATCACATCAGCGGGCCAACAAAGCAAGTCTGCCGAGGATGCTCTCCGTTTGCATCCAAGCAAACTCCCCTTTCATGTTCTGTGATCGAAGCTTTCATGAATTTATTCACTTGAGCTGAGAGACTTGTTACTTCAAACAGGAAGATCATGAAAATGTGTATCTGATCTGTACTTTTCATAGTCTCACTGGAGGGAAACAGGTTGCAGTTCTGTAAATTTCCCCATCATTGTGTTGACAGCCATTTGATTTTCATAGTGCCCAGTTTGAAGGTCAGTTTAATGGTCCATTTGTGTTTTGTATTCGTCTTGCTTCAGTGGAAGCTTCAAAACAAAGAGGGTCAGACAGCGCTATAAACGAGATTTTTTTATGAGTAAAACATGTCATTAAAAATGCAATAAGTCTTTCAACATATCACACAACTTGTTCTCCAAAGAGACTATCAAAGCAGTGCTGCAGAAATTAATTTGCAAACTTGGCTTAATTGTTATCAGTATGGAAGACAAACAGTTTTGTGTCAGACAAGGCTTGAAAATGCCAATTCTGTATCTGAAAAGCATTTTCCTGTCACAACACTCAAGAGCAGCATATTACTGCAACAATTCTCTTTCACACTTCGAGCTATGATAACAGCTTCAAGTGCCACACATATGTCTGCATAAAAAGTGAAGGAGAAATTATCACGGAGGCAAAGAGAGGAAAGTATGCTGAATATCGCAAGTTTTTATATGTCAAGCGAGGCATTTCTTTCCTCCTCTAAATGTGATAATTACTATTTCAAAATCTCGGGACAGTGCACCATATTGATTATGTTAAAGGTGCAAAGAAATATGCTTTGCATTATTGTTTATGTCGGGGGGAAAATTCTATTGGTACAGCAGTTTTCTGACAGGCTGGAAAGTAACATGCTGGGAAGGATCTGTTTCTAATGGTGTTCAGCAGCTCCTAAATTAGAGGGAGAAAAAAAAAACAAGATGTGAAAGAGAAACATATTGTTAGAGAAAAATCATTTACAAGTATGTTTTCCTGTTTTTTCTGCCCAACCTGATCAAGGGCATGGAAGCCAAGTGAGTGTAATTAACTTTTCCCAACTAATCTCTCCCTCAGTTACCTTATTTGTGTGAAATTCCCAATTAACTATATCCCGACAAAATGACAAAACAATGCCATGTGAAATTTCTTAATGAATTCCTTTGTCTCTGACTGGCACAGATGAGGCATGAGAAAGGCACATGTACGGCGAGCATATTAGTTAGGCGAGCCCATGTGATGGTGCCCGTTCACGGCTGACAGAGTGTTGGTATCCTCGGGCATGGCTGCCAAGCTGCCAGTCTGTGCCGTCACACCTTGCTGCCTTTAAAGATTGCCCTGCAGAGACAGGGAGGGGGTACGGAGGGCCTCACGTTTTTAACAATGCACAGTCTGGCAACCCAGGAGGGTTTACAACTCAGGATCGGTGCCAAGAACTGCCCACCAGAGAGATAGGTGTGGGGGAGGGGGATGAAGAGAGTTATGGGTGTAGAGGAGCACGCGCACATAAAGTCAGGCCTCTGTTCGGCACATTCCCTCATGGTATGTGTGCATGCATGTGTACGTGTATGAATGCTTCTCCTCTTATCAGCGCGTGTTTGCGTATGTGAGGAAAGACAGCTGGGACCAATATTGGGGCGTACATCCAACAAAACTGTATGTCAAATCAATTCATCAAGCTTTCAGTGTGAGATGTTAAAGGAAAGAGGAAAGTGTGCGCACATAGATTGTAGCCTTAGCATTATATGCAGGCACACACACACACACACACACACACACACGCACTTTGCCTTTTCTCAGTAATCCACACAAATGGCAGTGGATGGCAGAATGTAAATGAGCTGGTTATTACACAGCAACGTTCATCAAGCTGAGCTGGAAAGACTTCAATGGCCCTGATGAATATGCATGCAAATTTGTTAATTAAGTTAATTATTCTGCTGAAAATTCATTTGTCTTCCCAA
This sequence comes from Maylandia zebra, assembly GCF_041146795.1. Classification (NCBI taxonomy): domain Eukaryota; kingdom Metazoa; phylum Chordata; class Actinopteri; order Cichliformes; family Cichlidae; genus Maylandia; species Maylandia zebra. The sequence continues at coordinate 14,156,793 of NC_135184.1, forward strand.
GGACATTTCTGCGATGATTTTAACATGTTTCCACCATTAGTCATGCACGGTGCTATCGAAAATCACTTCTGTTCACCTTTTGGAAAGTTGCGGCCAAAAATCGGAGATAGAACACCTACAAATGAGGAGGAGGAGGGACGAGGTAGGTAGAGGACAACATATCAGGGGCGTGAAGTGTGGTCGGAGGTAGACAGCAGCTGGTGCAGCCTGAGGCTAAGGAAGGGTAAGCCAAAAAGCAGGGTCTGTAGGATATTTGCTCAGTGAATAGAGCACTGAAGAGTCAGTGCCAGGTCTGGAGGTTCTCACTGGGACCATACAAGATAAAAATGTTTTCATTCATGTTAATGCAAAGCACTTTAAAGCAAAAAGTATGTCATGTAATATGATGCATGACGTGCACTTCATAATATAAATGATTAAATAATGACTTAATCTTTAATTTCCAGCAGCATATATACCAGGTGTTTTCCCATATGGTAAAATAGGTACAGAAATATATAAATAGGAATACAGCTGATCCATCATTGATCTAAGACATATTAAATATAAGTCATGTTAGTCTATGTCGATTAATGCTTTCATTTGTCTGCAAAACAACAGTGGAGGAAACGTTTCATGGCATATCCTGTGATGTTATTTTATGCCCCTTATATGAAGGTGTGACCAGAAATATAGCATTTCATACATGTTATGTTATATGTTATGTTAATAATAGAAAATTCAATCATGTGCAAAATATATGTGAAAAAGTGTTATTAATTCAAATGTCATTTACAATTTATAATTATATAATTATATAATAACATAATATAATTATTAACAGTTATATTTTATTATCTAAATGCATAAATATATATGGAGAAAAAGTCTGCAGCTCCTTACATTTGTTGCTCTTTTAAACCATGATTCTGAATCCTGGCTTCCAGATTAGGTGACGTGATTGGTGGAACCTGTCTCATCTAAACCTCTGACCCTTGGGGCTTGCTCTTCTCTTCAATACTGGAGTGTGTGAGGTTTTCATGCCAAGCTTGAAAGAGGCCTACAAAAAAAGAAAATATTTTGGATGCCTTTCATCTGGAAGGGGATTTAAAGACATCTCCAAATTATTTGAGCTCAGTGATTGCACTGTCACTATGTGGGGTAAAATTTTAATGATTGCCAGTTTGTCCAGGACTGACTGCCCCAGTAAATTCATTCCCCAAAGTCTTCCCAATTGTCCAGCACAGGATCTGCAGGCAACTGTTGTAACAGTTGGTGTCAAAGTACACTTGTGCACAATCAGAAGGATATAGCACAATTTTTACTCGTATGAGAAACGTGTCACAGAAAAACCATTGCTGTCCATAAAAAAAGAAAAACTCACAAACTCATTTCAGAGAGAGTTTATAGGCAAGTATCTTTTAAAATAATGTGTTTTGGACAGAGAAATCTAAGATAGAGCCGTTTGGCAGTAGTAAGAATAGTTCTGTTTGGCCCAGACCAAAGGCAGCTTCTCAGGAGAAGAGCTCCAAATGTGAAGTATGAAAATGTTATAGATTTAGGTTGTTTCACTGCCTTAGGCAATGCTAAGCTTCTAGTTACTGATTCAGCTTCAGAATTCTGCATCAAGTCACAGTATACTTTAAAGTGCTATGAGACCATCTGTCTGTAAGTTAAGACTGAACCGGAAGGGGACCTTTCAACAGGATGATGACTGTAAACCCACAAGCAAACATCTTGTCTAGGAATGAATGAAACAGGAGGAATAGAGTGTTATAGAATGGGCTAAACAAAGCCCAGAATTTGTATCCTACTGAAATGTTGAGGGAGAGACTTTAAACAAATGCATGTAACTAAATAGATACATTTAACTGAAAGACTGTTTCACCAAGACAGTTATGCAAAACACCTACATTCAGCTGTTTCTGTTAAAGGAGGTATTACCTACTTAAGAGACCAAGGCTGTACTTTTGTTTTCCACTGCAGAATGTTTAATATATTTATATTTTCCTTGAATAAATTATTGAAACTTTTATTCTGTTGCTCAGTCAGCACTGTTCCAAAGAGGATTAAATATTTGTTATTAAAATAATAATAATAATAATAATAAAATTCCAGAGGACTGTACTGATGTGGTGTACCTGCTTGCTTAGTTGTATTTATCAAAAGTCAAAAGTATACCAGTTAATTTTATCATACATACAGTGGCTTGCAAAAGTATTCGGCCCCCTTGAACTTTTCCACATTTTGTCACATTACAGCCACAAACATGAAACAATTTTATTGGAATTGCACGTGAAAGACCAATACAAAGTGGTGTACACGTGAGAAGTGGAACGAAAATCATACATGATTCCAAACATTTTTTTACAAATAAATAACTGAAAAGTGGGGTGTGTGTAATTATTCAGCCCCCTTTGGTCTGAGTGCAGTCAGCTGCCCATAGACATTGCCTGATGAGTGCTAACGACTAAATAGAGTGCACCTGTGTGTAATCTAATGTCAGTACAAATACAGCTGCCCTGTGACGGCCTCAGAGGTTGTCTAAGAGAATATTGGGAGCAACAACACCATGAAGTCCAAAGAACACACCAGACAGGTCAGGGATAAAGTCATTGAGAAATTTAAAGCAGGCTTAGGCTACAAAAAGATTTCCCAAGCCTTGAAAATCCCACGGAGCACTGTTCAAGCGATCATTCAGAAATGGAAATTCAATTCAATTCAATTCAATTTTATTTATATAGCGCCAAATCACAACAAAAGTTGCCTCAAGGCGCTTCATAGATACAGAGAAAAACCCAACAATCATATGACCCCCTATGAGCAAGCACTTTGGCGACAGTGGGAAGGAAAAACTCCCTTTTAACAGGAAGAAACCTCTGGCAGAACCAGGCTCAGGGAGGGGCGGCCATCTACTGTGACCGGTTGGCACAACTGTAAACCTACCAAGACAAGGCCGTCCACCTAAGCTCACAGGCCGAACAAGGAGAGCGCTGATCAGAAATGCAGCCAAGAGGCCCATGGTGACTCTGGACGAGCTGCAGAGATCTACAGCTCAGGTGGGGGAATCTGTCCATAGGACAACTATTAGTCGTGCACTGCACAAAGTTGGCCTTTATGGAAGAGTGGCAAGAAGAAAGCCATTGTTAACAGAAAACCATAAGAAGTCCCGTTTGCAGTTTGCCACAAGCCATGTGGGGGACACAGCAAACATGTGGAAGAAGGTGCTCTGGTCAGATGAGACCAAAATGGAACCTTTTGCCCAAAATGCAAAACGCTATGTGTGGCGGAAAACTAACACTGCACATCACTCTGAACACACCATCCCCACTGTCAAATATGGCGGTGGCAGCATCATGCTCTGGGGGTTCTTCTCTTCAGCAGGGACAGGGAAACTGGTCAGAGTTGATGGGAAGATGGATGGAGCCAAATACAGGGCAATCTTGGAAGAAAACCTCTTGGAGTCTGCAAAAGACTTGAGACTGGGGCGGAGGTTCACCTTCCAGCAGGACAACGACCCTAAACATAAAGCCAGGGCAACAATGGGATGGTTTAAAACAAAACATATCCATGTGTTAGAATGGCCCAGTCAAAGTCCATCTAAATCCATCTAAATCCAATGGCAAGATTTGAAAACTGCTGTCCACAAACACTGTCCATCTAATCTGACTGAGCTGGAGCTGTTTTGCAAAGAAGAAAGGGCAAGAATTTCAGCCTCTAGATGTGCAAAGCTGGTAGAGACAGACCCTAAAAGACTGGCAGCTGTAATTGCAGCAAAAGGTGGTTCTACAAAGTATTGACTCAGGGGGCTGAATAATTACGCACACCCCACTTTTCAGTTATTTATTTGTAAAAAATGTTTGGAATCATGTATAATTTTCGTTCCACTTCTCACGTGTACACCACTTTGTATTGGTCTTTCTCGTGGAATTCCAATAAAATGGATTCATGTTTGTGGCTGTAATGTGACAAAATGTGGGAAAGTTCAAGGGGGCCCAATACTTTTGCAAGCCACCGTATCTGTTATCCATCTAGTCTCTATTTTTTGTCACTTACATAGGTCCAGTTTGTAGGGAGAGCAGTCTGTGTTCTGGGATGGCCCCAGGCATCCTCTCAGTAGCACAAGTCCAAAATGCTTCACCCAAGAAGTGCCCAGGAGGCATCCTAGTCAGCTTCAACTATCTGGATCCTTTCAATGGGGTGGAGTAGCAGCTCTGAGCCCGTGCTGAATGACAGAGCTCCTCACCCTGTCCTATAGAAGAACCCAGACACCATTCAGAAGAAGTTAATTTCTGCCACTTGTGTCTCTGATCTCACAGCTCATGACTGCAGTTTAGGGTAGGAACAGCCGGCTTCGCTTTCATACTCAGGAACAAGGTCCTGTCCCAAATAGACGAGTTTAGTTCATCTTGGAGTTTTGTTCACATATTATTCATATTACATAAAAATATTTATCACATTTAGAGATGCCACCCCCAAATAATAATAATAATAATAATAAAAATCAAATAAACAAACAAAGCAAATAAAAAAGAAAACTAATGTAAAAGTGACGCCTCAAGCTGTGAAACCGAGGATCCTACACGCTCACAGGGGAGTGAACTGTCAATCACAAACTACGCCCCCCCCCCCCCCAAAAAAAAAAAACAAAACAAAAACAATACTCTGTTTTATCATTTATTTTAACTTAAAATGAGTATACAATTTGATCTGAAACTAGCGACTGAGACCACCATGAAGGCTCGACTGAGGCAGTAGGGTTTTTTCCTTCAGTCCTATAAATTGAGACTTGCAAAAGAATTGCCTCCTACTGGTCATTAGAAGTAATGCAGCCTTAGGCACATATTCATTACCTTCATTTTTCCTTTTTTGACCAGTTTATGCTTGAAATAAAGTCATTATTTTTAATCCATTTTTTTATTACAGTGTAATACAAAATGCAAATATAGCCACCATGTCAGCCACTGTTTTGTGAACTAATGTTTCGAAGTTTCAAATGTGGAATTTCTGGCTATCGCCTTCTTGTTGTTGTTATAATTATATGTAACCACATTTGGGTTCAGCTTACATTGAGACGTTACCTTAGAAACTTAACAGTGACTCAAAACAACAGAATAATGTGCACTAAAACCAGGAGAGATGTGAGACATCCAGTTGATATACAGATATGTAATGTGCTTTGTTTCATAACATTTTTCTTTATGTAGTTGTCCGTGCTGATCTACTTTTTGATCAAACTCTGATGTTATCATGTGCAGCTTTTGGGACTCACTCCTTAATTTATAGTCCTAGAGGTTTTCACTTGGTTGCATTCAGGTCATCATCGGCAGTTTTTCAGTCTTTTAATTCTGCATCTCTCCTCTGATCCATGATGAACTCTTCCACGATGCCAGAAGTAAGTAAACAGAAAAAAGGGGAAAACTTAGAAATGAGAGACATTAAAAATTAAAGTTAGAAAGTAAGAGAAGCTGAAAAAGTCCAGACACAAAACAAGCCAGATGGAAAATTTTTGCAAGAAACATCAGGACGCACTGTTTGATACATCAAATGGCCATTCTGAGGCAGCTAGGCTAAGTCTGAATATCCAGATGTTTGATTTGTTAATTAAGTCTCCATGGTAGTTAATCATGTTGTTTTTTTCCCCATCTGACAACAGCAGGTAAAAAGAGGAGAATGACCCTACAATATAGAGATGTGATACATGTGGAGACAAGCTGCATTTGTTCTTTGTGGTTCATGTTTGAAAAACACGCCAGCAGCCAAAAAAGTTGTTCAGTCAACAAAATAAACACAGAAATCCACTCACAGCAGTGGAGTCATTTAGGGAATATTCATTTTTTGTCAGATCTGTTAAAGCATACATCTCTGTCTTCATTTATTTATGGCTCAAATGAAAGTACAATTGGTTCAGTTATACTGTGGAGAAAGAAGCAGCATAAACCTGTACCAACGTCCCCTCTAGTGGAGACTTGTAGCCTTGCAAGTGGCAAAGGACTCTTTCTGGCAGAAGACAGGCCAAGATGCTGGATGAAAGATAGCAAATGATCAATTCTAGGTATATTTTTTTTCTTAAGAGTGAACTTCAAAAGCTCCATGTCACCCACCTGAATTCTTGATTGAAAAGAAAATTGCAAAGTGTGTATGATAAGTGTAAATTTAAGTATTTTACGCCTTAAAACAAAAAGGAAAGACAAAAAGACTACCATGACAAATTCGATCAGGATTAGGTGCATTAGTGAAATGTCTTACATGCCACTGTGTGTCACGAAATGATAAGTCATCTATATTTGTCTCTCTAAAACAGTTGTTTGTAATTATAAGGCTGACACACTTAATCGATTTGCACGCATTTCCCTGACAGTCCAGATTAACAAGCAATAAGACTTTATTAGCAATATGCACACACGCACTTACACATTTGCTAGGCATCAATTAAATTCACATATGGTTGGAGTAATTATCGTTATAGATAACTAAAATGAAAGGGGAGATATCAATGTGAAAAAGGAGGGTGAGTTGCCCTGGAGAAAAGAAGAGCAGGGAGTGAATGTGAGGGCCAGGGAGGCTAGTAGCAGAAACTCCATAAGAAAACAACAACAGCTGTTTCGCTCGTGGCTAAAAACAGGATTGAACAACAACATCATTTGCTAAGAAAATGATCTGGGAAAAGAGATTGTACTGGCTCAAAGATAAGAAATGGGATGACTCTGTGGGGTAGGTTTTAGACTTTTGTCTTTTCTCTGCAGTCTTTGATGTTATTAAATCTGTTGTTTTCTGTGAATGTAAAAACACAAATACAAAAAAAAGAAGAAAGAAGAGGAAACTTTTGTCTCCATGAAAGGATACAATCTGATCAATAAATACTTCTTTCACTTCCTTCTCAAATAGAGAAAAAGCTGATAACTCCAAAATTTGTTCAAGAGAATTGCTCAAATTGGTGTGGAAAGAGGAACCAAATGTAGGCTCTGATGGGTCACTGATAGTACACGTTAAAAAAGCCCATTATTTTTGCTGAGTTTTGCAAACATAACTTGATCATGCTACAGTATAATTTCATGTTTTGCTATTACACAAACAACATGTACTGAAATTATATCTGGCACAAAACCCTCCCTAATTCTCTGCCAGAGAAAGTGTGAACACACTCCCGACTGCTCTGCCCTTGACTTGTATCCATTCATCCAAGCGTGCTGGATGGTTTAGTTAATTAAGCTTAATCTAGCCCTAGAGACAGATATGAGTGCTGTTAGAGAGGCCCACTGAGCTGTCCCTATACACTCTTCTCAGGACCCCCAGTGGAGCCATCATGGCCTTACAAGTCAACCATAATCAAGAACACTGACAGACCCCAAAAGTGATGCATTACTTATATTAAAGTTAAAATATTTGGGCCATAAATAAACAGGGAATTGGTTCATGTAGTGTTCATATTACTGAAATAATATGGCATAACTGACTTTCTCCCAAACATACTTTGAGGTAAATGCAGGGATGTCAGAATGTTCATTTGACTTTAATCAATTATATGGAGAATTTATTATTCTACTGATAATTCAGAGAGTTAATTTGTTTTGCATGTGTGTCAAATAGTGAAGCTCATGCCAGAGAGAATAGAAAACTAATATAATATCTATGCTATTGCAAAAATTACAGATTGAAAATATGTTGTGAGAGACACAACACAAAACACGGATCTTTAACAAATGCAGTTGTTATGCTTTATAACACTCTCAGTCATTTTGTCTTGTTGTGCTTTTTTATTGTTAAATTGAAAATATAGGGCTAAATTGTATAAACACCATGTATAAAATCTGATTTTAAGTTTGTTAAATCAAAGCAAAAATATTAACAATATTAAAATAAAAATAATCACAAATAATAACATTGAATAATGATGTCTGTTTTCTCTGTAGAAAAACACACAACAAGACATTTCCATCTACATTACTTTCTGTCATTACGGTCATTTTTGTTGCCACCTTGTGGGTTGATTTGTTCAGTACAGTAATTACAGAATTACAGTGATAGTAACAATTAGAAGAACTACAACTGAGAATATACAAAGGTTTAATTTTAGAATTTTCACATTTTTCTCTTTTACACATATGACAATGAATGAGCTGGGGTTTTTTGTGTTTGTTTGTTACCCTTGATGCCTTTCAATGTGTGTTATTTTGAAATTCTATTAAAATTAAAGACTAGCCTACAGTTTAAGATGAAATATTATTATTGTGTTGCAGATGAAGGTTTGGTTTAAGCAAGACAGATAAAGTAAATTGGTAATCCCTCCATATTTTAGAGGTTGAATTTTGTCTTTGGAAAAGCAAAAATCTGATCAGTGAACAGTTAGATTACCAGCACTGATGTAACCTGCAGTTATGCTATCATTCATGACATGCATATCAGAGATAAAAGACGGTAATAGTGTTACAGTGTTATAGTAATAAATAATAACAATAGTAGTAAAATGCATCTTGTACGTTTCATTCTACTTGAGATACAAATTATAATAATAATAATCTAAAATAGTGATTTCTTTCTTTCTTTCTTTCTTTCTTTCTTTCTTATTTTTTTTAATATTCTGTGTAATGTCCATGTCCAGGATCATATTGTTTCATATGTTTGTAGGAGCTTTAACACATAAAATTGAGATAGCTACAGTTTCCTACTAGTATGAAACAAGCAGAGCTTAACAATAGCCAACTGCAGCTACAAGATAAACTGATGAGCTTGTTCATTGTTTTTAAACTAAATCATTTGCAGTGATACGGTTTTCCTTCATTATAATCTACTTTAGCTATAGGCCTAAAGTGAATTTTTTCAAGTCACATGTTTTTTCTGATAAATTTTAAGTCATTCTTGCATTTTCTACAAACAGTACTGTAACCAGCATATATTTGATCAACCTTTGTCGTGCAACATAATATAGAAAGGAAAAAAGTTTGAAAAAGTGTCCTATCACAACTAAAGGAGTCGTTGTCAAAGGTCAAAGGTCAGGGAAAATATGAGCTGTCTGCATTTTACTGACATATACTTCAATTAATATTGTTGACTTGTACTACAATAATGTTCCTTTTGCTGTTTATTTATTCATATAATCAATCAAACATTGTCAGAGCACTTATTTTTATTTCTTTTTTTAAAATTCATTTTCATTTTCAATCTTAGAAATCAAATGTCCAGTTTTAACTCTGTTATAAACATCTGCCATTAATTTCATTGTTGTTTGTTTTTGTTAAAGCAAAACAAAACAAAACAAAGTACCAGAGTGTAGCATCAACTAGCTTTAGTCATTGCAATTTTTTCAGTGCAGCTCATTGTAACATACTCAAATCACTATTTAGATAAATGAAAGCAGCTTCACAGCATTTCAGAAACAGCAAATGAAATGCAGGAATGAGATTCAGATTTCAGAAACATACATTTTTGACTTGGCAAATAAAAACATGTAAGATAGATAAAATATATAAGCTAAGGCAAATATGGAAAAGATGAGAATTAAAATAAAAACAATCTTGATCACAACAGAGTTTGATCAGAAATGTGATCGGCACGGATATTTACATAAAAAAACAAAACGTTACGAAACACAGCACGTTACACATTACACGTATTACGCGAGGTCATCCAAGTTCAACCAGCCCCTTTCTTTAAAGTGAAAAGGTTGTGAAACATAAATTAGTATTGGATATTTTTTTATCACGGTCACACTCTTAAAAAGCAAAAAACTAGGTTAACTTATAATAGTTAAAATAAATTGGCATTCTGGTGGAGAAAAAAAACCTTACAAAACTATTAGAACAATTTAGGCATGTTTCCTGTTAGAAAAACTAAATACATGGAACTGTCGAGCCTCTCAAGTTTAATACAAGAACTCCAGCAACCTCACTCACAAATGAATGAGGCACAAGAAACCTGGCCTTGTTGTAAAGTTTGGCGGTTTGCGTATATTTGGTATATTTGTCAGCACTAACCACTGCATAATATCCTCCTCAATCCTCACATTAACAAAAATCAGTCTCCGTTATAAACAGGTGCTATTCAATTTAATTGTTGTTTGTTTTTATCTAATCTAATTAGAGATCTAGTAATATCTTATCGGAACTAAAAACATCTAATCTAATGCTAAGCATCACAAATTCAGATTTCTTCTGTATTTTTTAGAGAAATGAATGCAACTGAACTCCCATCGTTACTAACGTCTCTGCTTTGTGATAAAGGATTATGTAGCATGGAGAGATTCCTCCTAAAACTTTGTGCTCCAATTATATGGAACAGAGGACTAAGGCAACAGCAGAACTGAGATAGAGGATAAAGGATAAACCAAGAAAGGTGCAATGCTTCCATCACTGCATGTGTGTGTTTCACAAAACCCCAGATTATAAATGACATTACAGAGTCGCAGACATGCAGAGGAGTCAAACAAAGAAAAGTCCCAAAAGTTATCCCTAAAATCACTTTTGAAGGCAGTTGCTGCCTGTTTATCTTGCCCTGTTTCATCATTATCCACATGTGGACATGACAGAATGTAGTGATAAGGAAAGGAATGAGAAAAAAAAGGCAAAACTCTGTGTAGACTCGAGCTTGGGTCCATTCAAACAGACACAGTTGAACCTCAAATATGACTTCGGTATACATGAACTGCTTAATGCTTGCAGCAGCACATACCAGCCATACCAAGATGCTAGTAATGAGGACACCACATTTTCTTGAGACCTGTGCACACAGACGTGAAACCTGAACAAAAGAAAAATAATAATGCAATGACATGACAGTGAGGATTAAAATAGAGGCGTACAGTCCTAGATAATAAACTGCTGTCATGAATCCACAGACCCACTCTCCAAAGATCCAGCTACGGAGTAAATTACAGGCCTCAAATGGCAAGGTCACAGTGATGCAAAGGTTAGATATTGTAAGTTGCAGAAGTAAGATATCGGGTGTGATCTTCCAAGCTTGTTCTTTTCGGATGACCCACATCAGGAAGCTGTTTCCGGACAGGCTGATGCAGAAGAAAATAATAATGGCAGCAGCACAATAGCATTCGAGCGCCGACAGTGGAAAGTCATCCTGACTGCTTTCAGTCTCATTAAAGAATGTAAACTCGTCACTGCTCAAGGCCATTATTTACTTGTTGAGGTCTTGTAAGGAAATAGCTGCTGACCTATTGAAGAAGTAAAGATATAAGGTTAGTTTTTTTTTAAAATATACATAAATGATTACATTTTTTGTTGTGGTTTAAATCTATCAGACAAATCTCGATAAAAACTAATCCAGTCCAGTGTAATAGACACAACACTATACAAACTTCAACAGTGTTGAAAGTTAAAGGTTATGATTTGGAAATCTGTTGTTTGGAGTGACTGTTGTGTTATACTGTAATGTTTATAAGAAATACCATGAGTGCTTTTTAATGTAATAGCAGTTAATTCAAAGTAATCATAATATTTATTCAACATGTAATTTTTGCGCTTGTATCCTATCCCCATCTATTCCTGTGAATTATAATGTGTAGTAAAGGTGAACACAGTGGCATCAGTTTTGTCTAATTTAGACACCGGTTCTTTTCATCCACCTTCCACGCACTGCTGTCAGGTTTCAGGACAATTCTATAGCACGAAATGCATCTCTCTTCATTCTAATTACACTCAGGACCACCTGCCAAGTGCATGTACATTCATTCTGCTCCTAGAAGGGCTCCCTTTGGGGATCTGCCAAGTCCAGAAGCCACTGCAGCTTGTTGCTTCATGATCACTAAACATTGTAATGTGTAGTTGGGTTTGGGATCCCTACTAGTGAAACCATGATGAAGCTCAACCTCAACCTAGACTTTTAGTCTAATTAAGAGTTTAAGATCACCGTTTGAGGCTTTTCTTTATGAGTCTTTGTGAGGACATTACTGTTGATCTAGCAAAGAAGTGAGAATATATTATTGTTATTATTATTAGTAGTAGTATATACATTAATAAAGTAATTATTTTTTAGGCCAACCTAGATAAAGACTAATGTAGCCTAACGTAACAGATCCTATCTTTTAATACACAGTTTGAACTGCTTTAAGTGTTTAAGAGGTTGTGTTATACTGCCTTTTTTGTAGGGCAAACCATAAACAGTCAAAGTGATCAGAATGCTTATTAATGATATTTATTAGAAATATCACAATTCCGTATATATCATGCCTTTAACTTAGAATGAACCACATAAAATGAAATGTGCTAAAGCACTATAATACCCATAAATGGCACATAAACCTATTCTGTAAGAGTTATAGTGAGTCATTAAAAAAATTGTCACAACAAGTGTTATTGTATGCATAGCAACATCAAAATGTTTTTTTTTTCATGGTGATGATTTAAGAGTCTATCTATCAGGTGATCCAGGTGATCGATATATGCATTTTTTTTTCTCTGCCCGTTCTGTTGGTTTTTGTCTTTTGCCCTTCTCCCCCGTCCCTCTTCTCAGCTGTTTCTCTTTCCCTCTTTCTTTCTCCCCTTCTTTCCCCCAGTCAAGTCTGTCCCGTATTCAGTGAGTGAAAATAAAATGAACAATAAAAGGTGAATCAAATGGACCATTACGGCAAAGCTGGGATGGTCAATTTGGTAAAGTAAATCCGTTGGGCATCTTTCTTTGCCTTTAGACAACAATTCTGATGGCAAAAGAGCCAAACGGGACAGGCAAAAAAAAAAGAAAAAAAAAAAGAGTCTATTTTAACTTTTTTTCCATTTTCATTATCATTCTTGTAATATAAGTTTCACTCCATATTCTTGGATTTTTCATTAAAGTTTTTCCCAAACGTTCCCATTTACACAAATCGACTCCTTACCTTGTGCATGTGCTCATGTGTCAGGCTAGGTCCTGCTCACAGCCTCTCTCAGTGATAGTGTTAATGCACGTAAACTTCACACTAATTTCACTCTAACATGAACTAAAGAAAAGTGCTGTTTGAGCATTTTGTTTTTTCCAGTCCAGTTTATTGTGACATACCAAAATCATTTTGTGGGAACAGAGAAGTGAAAACAGCTTCCTGCTTAAGTTACATCTCTACACAGAGATCAACTCACAAAGAAAACAATAAGCAAATTTAAATTGCATTCAATTGAATCATACAAACATGATTAGAGTTTTGGGGACATAATTTGTTGCAAATTGTGCAAAATATAAGGTTAAAACAACATATTTCATGTTATGCCTGATGTAGCTGTGTAAGTACCAAAATGGGTAACATTTAACTGAGTCCTTGTCCTTGAGCCAGCTCTTATGGAACTAAAAAGTTAAAATCACTAAGGTCACATTCCTTTTTAACCTGAAATAATATACCTTATAAATGAACAAATTAGTACATTCATGTTTAATCAAATGATAGCAATAAGCAACCAGTAATAAAGATAAAGACCCAATCATCAGTAATTTCTGACTGTCAGACAAAAGAAGTGTTAAGGAAAATGATCTGAAAAGTTACAGCTTTATTTATTATAACAAATCTGATGTTGATATAAATTTCAGGTAATTTATCTAATTCTAACACAAAGCATCTAATCCTAATTTCAACTGCAAACTGCACTTACATGATATATAGTCATTCTCAGGTGGAGTGCAGGATCCATCCAGATGAGGAAGCTGCATTAATTTGTCGTTTTTGACCCACTGCAGTTTTTGCTGGTCTTCATACAACCCAGTATCAGTGCTATCGTACAGGTGATTACTAATAATAATTAAATTAGCTTATAAACGAACATGTAGTCAGTTCATTTCACTAAAGACCAGCAGCCCAGTAAGATGGAAAAAATATGTACTACACTGGCTGGTCCACTAGAGGACATCATGTGAGTGTCACACTTGTATCCTTGTAGTATAAGCAGGGGGCAATAGTTTACTGAAAGCTAAAATATCCCTATTGACTAAGCTCCTTCTATACTGGCTAAGATTAAGCTCCTGCTGAAGGCTAATACTTTTAACAAATTAATAAAAGTGTAATTACTCAGGAAACCTGATGCAATACCATGAAAAATAACACCAACAAGTTTTTGTGTTATTCTAGCTCAGTCTGGTCTGGCTAATTTTAGGAGGCCATGTCATTTCAGGTGCTGTTGTTCAAGTAAGCAGCATACATGTATGTTGCTACTTGAACAACAGGGAAAAGGGAAATAACCATGTTTCCATCTTAAACAGGCCAATCCCAGTAGTTACCTCTGCATTCTCTCTGTGTTCATACTGAGTTTGAAGCAGGAAATTTTACATTATTCTTTATGATGAAACTATAATGTTAAAATACCCTTTACCCATTAAATCTGCATACTGTTAGACATTTTAGTTACACAAAGAGTTTCACATTTATTTTGTTATAACTTGTTACACCATAAGATATGGTAAACGACACACTACTAAGCATTGGTAAGGTATTAGTGAATCCCTATTTCATCATTTGAAAAACTGAAAGTACCCTGTGGTTGTTGGTGCTCAGTGTTTCTCTTCCTCTCTTAAACACCTCCTTAGACTCTGATGGTATACTTACATTTCAGAATTCTCTGAAACTCAAATGGGTCATGTTTGCACATTATTTATAAATTTTCGACTTCCTTTTTGTGTTCTAAAAATAGCTGACATTTTCTGTGGGGGGTAGTGAGTACTTCAAAGTCCACTGAGAAAGTTCCTACTGTGACCCAGCCAGAAAACTTTCAGTTATTTACTAAGATGACACCTTGCTATAATAGTTGTAACTAAAGGGGGAGTTTGTATTAGTTTATATCTTTCAGAGAATGAAATGCAGAAACTGCAGGATATTATGGCCAGGCAGACATCTAACAGGGTTCCTACATTGTAGTGCTTTTATCAATCTGCTGCACAAGATGGTGGAGGAAAGCAAGGCGCTATCATCTTAACACCTTTTTATTTTCCAACATGGTTTCAGAGCCAAACTGCAGCCAAGGGGAGATCTAAGAGGAAAGCACAAAGCACAGCAAGACATAGAGGTTTCCCTGCGAGAAAATAAGCATTTCAAACTAAAATCACGTTAAGGCCAAACTGATCCTTATATCAAACTAGTTGAACAATGTAGTGATGCCTGCATGCAGGAGAGGAGGAGGCAAGGAGAGAGCAAAAGAGGGAAAGCTACAGAGAGTAAGTGAATGAGGAGGATTGGGAAGAGCACCGGACTCTAGGGATCGCAACAAGTTGCCTGAAATCAGTCATAGTCAAAGTCATATATCCTTTATGTTTTTACCTTTGACCTTTAGTTTCACTGATGCAGTTTTATATATATTTAAACTGTCTTACCCACAACTCCTCAGTTCTTCACTGTCTTCACGCCACACAGCGGTTTTTCATCAGCAGAAATGTCAGATAGGAAAGGATTGTGGAATACTCTGATGCACCTGCTGGTGCACCAACTTAGGCACGCATGTCTTTTTACTGACAAAACATTTAAGTAAATTGTTGTAGTTAAGGAAGCATCTCTGAGTTGATTCAAAACAAAAAGAGGATGTCATGGTTATGGGTCAGGTGACCAAGGGTTCTGAGCTTTTGCAATTTCATTACAGATTTTGTGATGTGGGCTTTGTTTGCAGACTCTGTTAATTAGATCCTGTTGAGATCCTGTTGAGATCCTATTGAGATCCTGTTTCTCTTTATTCTTTATTATTCTAGTTGCTCCGTTTCTTTGCTGCTTAACTACTCCCTCAGTTTTCAGCCGATTTTCACCATTCAAACGGGTACTTATTACTATTATACTTTTTAAAATATTACACTTTTTTCCTTTAATTTGTCCCATTGAAATGAATGGGAAACTTCCACAATTCTGCTAAAACTTGCTTGTCTTTGAAACCTAACTTCTTCCTCATACTTTCACCTGGAAACTCCATTCAAACTTTAAAACGTTCTCAAATGATTGGGCTATTCCTGTCTGATTCAGCTTTTTCGTATGTGTTACCGTTTTTATTTAATGCCTCTTTAAGTTCTCAGTTGCAGCTTTGTGATTTTTCAGAAAATACATGTGTTGCTATGGTTGCTATGCAATTAACTCAGAGTGGACAGTGAAACTTTGTGAATTTTCTCTTCATGTCCAAACAACTTCTTGCTACTCGCTAAATTTCCACTCAACTTCCTCAAATTATACATCAAAACGTAGGTATTTTTGCTGGCTTTCAGAAAATGTCACTATCACTGTTGTGGAAGTTACAGATTTTTATCAAATCGCCTCAGAGCAACACAATGTCTGAAAACTCTCCAAACAAAGTGAATGGGGACTTTGTTCAAAATCACAGCTGGAACTCTCTAATGAGAGGCATTTTCAAATCGTCATATGTCCTTAAGTTAAGACACGAGGCTTGTGCCAATTCATCTTCAGACAGTGCTGACACTCAAGGTCGAAGCAGTTTTTACAGTCATCTTACCATTGAGCCATAAATTACGTTTGTTTGAGGGGAGGAAATCTGTCCTCCTCTCATTTTTCAAACTCCGAAAATGAAGCCGTTTCTTCTCTCGTCATATCTCCGCAACCGAGATACAGTCGATTGGTAATGAAACGAATCTTCAGACCAAAGTTTTTGGGTTCAATCCCACCTTGTTCGACATTTTTTTTTTCACTACAAATTAATACACTATCACAGACAAGTAATTCATATTAATAATTTATTACAATTCTGCAAAGTTTTATGATTTTACCAGCTTTTCTAATATGGACCTCAGATTCTTGTTAACAGTCCATGGCAGAAATACATACAAGTACACAGCCTGATGAAGCAGACAGAAGCACCTCTGATTGGTTCAGCATTTTCACCTCTTATCAGCACAAATCTCAGCCTCTTCTGCTGTTTTCATTAGAATTTTAAGCTTTTCCAGAAATTCTGCTCATTCAACTCTTTTCAGCAAAATTTTCAGTTTTTTCTGCTTTTTTCAGAAAAAAACTATTTTCAGCAGAAATTCTGCTGATTGAACTCTTTTCAGCAAAAATTCTGCTAATTGAACTCTTTTCAGCAGAATTTTCACCTCAGTAGGGGTCCTACTGCGTGTGGCTTGACATGCGCGAAAGAGAGGCCCTCTTTCGCGCATGTCAAGCCACACGTGCATCTCCTGCGTGTTGTGTCGGTCGTTGTTGTGTACCCTTGCGAATTGTGTAATTTGTACACAACTACATTTGGATAAAACTCCGTGGAGGGTTAGAAACTGTCTCTAAATGGGAGGTCTTCAAAAGAAAAAGTTTGAGAGGGGCTCTGCCACCAACTACATCACAAGAAACAGAGCTCGAAAGAAGTTGCAGCTCAGCCTCCCAGATTTCAGGCGACTTTGCATTCTCAAAGGCATATACCCTCATGAGCCAAAACACAAGAAGAAGGTGAACAAGGGATCTACAGCCCCAAGGACCTTCTACCTGCTCAAAGACATCCGCTTTCTGCTCCATGAGCCAATTGTTGGAAAGTTCGGAGAGTACAAGCTTAAGAAGGCTTATGGAAAAACAGAGTGGTCTGCAGTGGAAAGACTGAGAGAGAACAAGCCGACCTATAAATTGGATCACATCATCAAAGAAAGGTATCCAACCTTCATTGATGCCCTCCGTGATATCGACGATGCCCTCTGCATGTGCTTCCTCTTCTCTACTTTTGCTCGAACAGGAAAATGTCATGTGCAGACAATCCAGCTGTGCAGGCGCCTTACTGTGGAGTGGATGAACTATGTGATCGCATCACGTTCTCTCCGAAAGGTTTTCCTCTCCATCAAGGGAATATATTATCAGGCTGAGGTGATGGGACAGCTCATTACATGGGTGGTGCCATATCAGTTCTCCCATGATCACCCCGTTGATGTTGATTACAGAGTAATGGCAACATTCACAGAGTTGTACACCACTCTGCTGGGCTTTGTCAGTTTCAGGCTCTACAGTTCCCTCAACTTGGTCTACCCACCAAAGCTGGACAGTAATGGAGAGTCAGAGCCTAAGGAAGAGAGTGAGGATGACTATGCCATGAATTCAGAAAGTTACTTAGAGAAACTGTCAGCTCTGAGTGCCAGTCTGGCACGCGTGGTTTCTTCTGCAGATGAGGAGGAGGCTCAACTGGACCAGTTTCCCAGTGAAGGGGAGGACATGGAGAAGATGGAGGCTAGGGAAAAGGAACTGAAACAGCAAGAAGCTCAGAAGAAGCTTTTTGAGGGACTCAAGTTTTACCTCAACAGAGAAGTTCCCAGAGAGTCTCTGGCATTCGTCATCAGGTGTTTTGGAGGTCAGGTATCCTGGGACAAGTCTGTGTGCATTGGTAGCACATACGATGTGACAGATGAGACCATCACCCATCAAATTATTGACAGGCCCAGTGTTGGCAAACAGTATATCAACAGATACTACATCCAACCCCAGTGGCTATACGACTGTGTCAATGCCAAAATTCTCTTGCCTGTGGAGGATTATTTCCTTGGGGTGACTCTACCCCCTCACCTGTCTCCGTTTGTGGAAGAGAAGGAAGGTGACTATGTGCCTCCAGAGAAACTGAAGATGATGGCCTTACAGCGAGGAGAAAAACCAGGCAATGAACAAGAGGAGGATGAGGAAGAAGAGGAGGAGGAGGGAGAACAGGAAGAGGAAGAAGAACAAGAAGAGGATGACAATGGTGATGAAGAGGATGATGAAGAGGAAGTAGCAGAAGAGAAAAACCTTAAGAAAATGGAAGAACAAAGATCCCAGGGCAAGTCTCTACATGTCAAAGTGACACCTGGAAAGCTGAAGGTAGAAAATAAGGCACGCTTGGAGCAGGAGGAGAAAGCAGAGGAGAAGCGTCTGGCCATTATGATGATGAAGAAAAAGGAAAAGTACCTCTATGACAAAATCATGTTTGGAAAGAAAAGAAAAGTCCGTGAGGCTAACAAGCTTGCTGCCAAGAGGAAGGCTCACGATGATTCAGAAAAAGCAAAAAAGAAAAAGGCCCGAAAATAACTGGTGCCTTCTTCAGACTGACTTTCTTTTTAACTTTGAGACTCAGTGCATTGCAGGTTTACATACCATAAAACCTGAAAGTGCAGTAGAGCTCTGCGTGCTACATGCACTCTAATGACCTCTGCAGAACTTCAAACAGCGCAGGTTGTCACAAATGCTAGTTGTGTGATTATTATTGTAAAAGTAACTGTTTGATCTGTGCTCCACTTTTCTGTATTGTACAATACAACTTCCTGTTTATTTTAAAATCTGTAACCGAAACATTTTACAGTTAAACGGACTGAATTAAACCTGTTACTTGTGATATTGCAAAAGAAAAAAAAGAATTTTCACCTCTTTTCAGCAGAAATTCTGCTGATTCATCTCTTTTCTGCAAAGTTTTCAGCCTTTTCACCTCTTATCACCACAATTCTCAGCAGCTTCTGCTCATTTCAGCAGAATTGTCAGTCTCTCCACCTTTTCTTTGTGAGCAAGAGTTTGGTGCAGTGACATGAGTAGCTGCCTTGAGACCACAAGGTCCAGGTTCAAATCCTGCTCAGGGCAACATTTTTTTTTCTTTTTCAGCAGACATCTTCAGCGTTAAGGCATCCACACAGCATTTTCACAGGAAATGCAAATTTTTTCTAGTTCTGTTTGGGTTTCCTTGTGCTTATGACTTTTTTTTATTCCCACTAGTTCCCTATTCTATTATTTTATGTCTCTAGTTTAGTCTGTTTTGTCTGTTAGTTCTCCTCCTGCCCCTTTAGACATCTGTCTGTGTTTTATTCTTTTGTGTCTCCTTGAAGTCTTTCATGTCTCCATGTATGTTTAAGTTTTGTCAATGTCAAGTTTGGGTATCTTGTCTCTCTGTGTTTATGCTTCCTGTTTTATTTTATTTTAGTGAGCCTGTGTCCTTTGCGCGCTGTCCTTTGTCAGAGTATCTGTTGTAGTTCCTTTTTCCGTTGTCCTTTGTGTTTCTCAGTACTAGTGTGTTTCGTCATGCCACCTCATTGTGTTTTTTCGTAGATGTTTAGTTTTCTGTTTTCCCCATTGAGCTTTTGTTTCACCCATTTGGATGTTTGCTGCTTTCGTTCCTTTTTTGCCATCAATCAAATACACAGTTCGCTTTGTTAACCTCTTTCTGCTCATGTCTGCATTTGGGTTCAACTCACCTTCAAATCTAAACACCCTGGAGATTATGACAGAGAAGCTATTAGTTTGCTTAAGAATATTACAACATTTCCAGCACAGCAAACATTGCCTCACTTTTTGTGTCAGGTCTATATTGGCCAGAGGTAGATGAAACTAACCCTGCTCAAAAGCATCCAGAATGATCATAACATTTATCCAGCATGTCAGCATACGTGTCCTGTCATCAGTGACAGTTAAAAAATATGAAGTCAACTATATGGAAGAAAAATTAGGAGGCTAAATGGAATTTTAATAAAGTGGAGCAATTTAAATGTTGTGTTTGAGAACAATGTGATGACATCAGAGATCTATAAATGATAAAGTGAGTCTAGGGTCACTGTGAGTCAGTGAAACAAAGAGTTAGCATACCTGTAGAATACCTGCAAACCTGTATGAATTGTCAGTTAAGCATAATTTATTCCATATGTCCAAGCTTTAACATTTTGTAATTTTTTTCTATTATGATTTATATTCCTGTAATATTAATGTCCATATTCCAAAACGTTTCTCATTTTTTATTACACGACTCATTACATTATTATCCATTTCAAAGAAAGATTAAAGGCCCAAGTGACTTCCCTTCTGCTTCACGGTTTCCCTTAGTGAATATGTTAATATACTTATACTACACACTACTCTGACTCTATCGGTGACCACAGAAAACTGCTGTCAATGCATTTTTTTCCCCCAATTCATCTGACATTACATACCACAAAAACAAAGAAGTGAAAAAAGCTTCACTGTATTTCAGAAACATTTTCATTTCTACAAAAAATACTAATAAAACGACACCAGCGAAATGCACAATTTTACAAACATCTTTGACCTTGCACATTAAAAAGCCTAAAACAAAATCTGTGTATATGATATCAAGACTATATGCAAAACATGTCAAATTATATACAACCTTTGTTTTGTAAAAGTATTTGAAGACTGAATCAGTGTTTACTTTCAAGAGGGACTTTTAAATGGATCATTGCGTCGTTCTGTGTTAACAGAAGAGTTGTCTACTGTGAAAGCTACATTCTGAATACCAGAGGTTTTCTGGCCAATATTTTCCTCCTTGTTCTTACTGCACAAATTTTTACATTTCAAAAGATTAAACAGATTATTTCGCAACTTCTGTGAGAGCATGTATAGCAGAGGGTTCATACAGCAGTGAGAATAGGCAAGCATTTCACAAATACGGTAGGCAACTGCTAACCGTTCCTCTGCCTTACAACCTATGGGTTTATAAAGAGAGTTAATTAAAAGCATAATATGGTATGGCCCCCAGCAAATGAAGAAGACTGCAACAATACACAACAGCACAGCTACAGTCTTGTGCTTCTTTCTACTTAAACCTTGTAAAACTGTCTTGAGGATGGCAGAATAGCAAAAAATAATGATGGCAAATGGGAGGAAGAATAGCAGTGACACTTGGAGATAACGTCCAAGCTTGTCATCAGATCCATCATCACAATAGTTCTGATTATCCCAGTTTATGGCTTTTACTTTAGTTGCATCACTCAGGGATGCCGAGATGCTGATGATCCAGGCAGCTATACAGGCGCCGATTGCATACCTCCTTCTTCTAGCACGGTTGCTTTTCCAGTTTGGCAGCACCACCCTAATGAAACGGGCAACTGTCATGGCGGTCAGTAGAATGACACTGCTGTACAAACCAACAAAGAATACGGCAGTCATTAATTTGCAGACAAAGTCCCCAAAGACCCATTGTTGTAGGTGATCAACGGCCCAGAACGGAAGTGTGATGGTGAAGATCAAATCAGAGCAGGCCAGGTTCAGGATGAAAATATTTGTGATACTTTTCAGGTCCTCGTAGATGAAAAGAACACATAAGAGGAGGCTGTTGCCTATGATACTGAGGATGAAGATCAAGATGAAGAAAGGGCCAGTAATACTGGGAAAGTCACTGTCACAAAGAAAATGGACTTGATCGCTTGTCATGTTGTTTGCCATTGTCGATTTTCTACAAAATATAAACACAAAATAAGATTTTTTCAACACATTTAAATACTATAACTTAGCTGTTTTCTCTATACTGACAGAAACTGTGGATTTTAGTTTTAATTTAATATGTAAAACAGAGACTAATAAAGGGGATTAAACACAGAAACCTACCTCTTGTATCTGCCAGCAAGTGTTCTGTTGAACTGTACTGTTCAGGAAAAGCTGCAATGATCTTAAGCAAACCAACAGTTCCTCTTTCTGTTTCACACTAAGTTCAAGATAACGCCCAAACCAAAATAAAAAACAAACAAACATTTTGTCCACATTTAAAATGAAACTTAAACAAAATTACACCTATGTTTCAATATCACTCACAACTAATTGTCTACAGTTTTGCTGCACTGATCAAAAGATAAAGATAAAGTTTTATTTATCTGATTTTTTATTTTTATTTGGTAAAGCCTTAAAATGCTGATGATATAAAGTTTGAAAATAAGCTACTTTTTTGGGAAGAAAATATATCCTGCTGAAAATAATGGAAACAATAAAAAAAACTTTGTAAAACTAATTGATATAATAACATAAACCCCTAAAACCCCTAGTTTGTTTTTCATACATGCTAATCTGATGGCTGAGTCTGCACCTGCTGAACTTGCCTGCTTTGTTGAACCGAACATGGAAGATGTTAACACACTGGATCAATCGTTGAGCCTTTTCTATTATCATGCTAAGTGAGTTATTTGAGGCTTCTTCACACTACACTCTAACTGATCTGCACCAGGAATTTGGTCCAACATGATTACAAAATCGACCTCTTAAGTCGACAGGTCTATTTGCTAGTTGCTCGCTTGTTGAAAAAGAAAGTATGCTGTTAAGAAAATATTAAAAGGTATCTCTTTCAAAATAAATAAACTTCAACAAGATACAAAAGTTAGTTTAATTTTTTTTAATGAAATTCATTGAGAAAAATAATCATAATATCAAATGTATATAAACAAACAACTTTTATAGTGATTTTTTTTTTTTAAAGGAGGAGGAAGCCTAAGGTTACATCATTTGCCATTTTACAATGCTGTGTTCGCAGCCATTCCCCAACTCTCTGTGAATGGTACTCATGGCCAATGATCAGTGGTCTTTGATCAATGGTCATGAGAATTTGCATATTTATGATGAAGGAACTGACCTCCCAGCCCATTGTTCTTTCAGTTGGCTGGTTTCAGTCATTATGCAAATGTACTGTTTATAAGATTGGGGAAACCTGCAGTCGGCTGAGACTGAAGAAGTCCCTTGGATGAGTGACAAAACATTTCTCCCACTGAAAACGCTACGTCCAGATGAACAGATTCAACTTTTGGAGACATGTAATCATAGTGACCAATCTACAGTATCACTACTACAATACAGTATAATCAACTGATCATTTTGGAGTAGTGGAAGTTTAAAATAGAAGATTCTGATTAGAAAGTATATAAACACAGTTAAAAACATTAAGAAAAGGTATTGAAACACAATGTCAAACTGAAATTGTCACTTCTGTTTCTCTTTATATCAGGGGTCTCGAACTGCAGGCCTCGAGGGCCGGTGTCCTGCAGGCTTTAGATGTGTCCTTGATCCAACACAGCTGATTTAAAGGCTAAATGAGCTCCTCAACATGTCTTGAAGTTCTCCAGAGGCCTGGTAATGAACTAATCATTTGATTCAGGTGTGTTGACCCAGGGTGAGATCTAAAATCTGCAGGACACTGGCCCTCGATTAAGCATGTTGCCATGGTGATTTAGCCAGGTAAAAACAAAGTCACTTTTGTAACAGAAAACTTAATCTTGCTGTGTGGTACACCCCTTTGGCATCAACAAAGTCAGACTCTATCATTAATAGGTGCTGCCAACTTTTTTTGTTGTTTTTTTGCTTGTACTATATTAAGTTCAGCTAATTTATCTAATCAAATTCTCCAGCATCTACCCGTCTCATCCTAATGCATGCATGCTACAGTAAATTCAAATTTCTTCCTCATTTTGGAGAGGGATTAATGCCATTGGACTGTCAGTTTTAGTTTCATCTCTGCACAGTGATAATGTATTGCACGGCATGGGAAGATACCTCCTAAACCTTTGTACTCCTATTAAATGCACCAAAGGGATAAAGCAGCAGTAGATGTGAATGATGGAATGAATGATCAACCAAGCATAGTGCAATGCATATATCAGTTCATGTGTGTACTCATAAAAATCCAATAGTAGCAAGGACTGTATAAACATGTGGATGCTAGAAGGAGCCAAGCATAGAAAAGTACTGACAGTTATGCCTAAAATCAATTTTGAAGGCTGTTGTTGGCTGTTTATCCTGCCCTGCTTCGCCATTATCCACATGTGAACATAACAGAATGAAGTGATAAGGACAGGAATGAGAAAGAAAAGAAAAATCTGTGTGTAGATTTCAGTGAGTTTCATGGTTAGTGACTCCACAAAATTTACACACACTTTCATGTCAGCGATTTCGATGACTCGACCACTCACAGCCAGTTTAATGCTTGCAGCAGCACACACCAGCCACATCACAATGCTACCTATGAGAACACCATATTTTGTTAAGGCCTGTGCAGACAAGCACCAAGGCTGAACCACAGTAACATAAGAATGCAAAGACATGGCAGTGAGGATCACCACGGCGGTGAATAGTCCCAGAAAATAAATCCCTACACCTACTCCGCAGGCCCACTCTCCAAAGACCCACGTATGGAGTGCATTACAGGCTGCAAAAGGCAATGTCACAGTGAGGCAGAGGTTAGAAACTGTGAGCTGAAGAAGTAAAATATCCGATGTGATCTTCCAAGCTTGTTCCGTCCAGAGGACCCACAGCAGGAAGCTGTTTGTAGGCAGGCTGATGCAGAAGACGAGACTGTTGACAGCAGCAGGATAGTAAAGTTCTGATATCTTAATGTCATACTCGGTCTCGCTGCTGTGAGTCTCATTAAAGTGTATGTAATCATAACTGTCACTGTCCAAGGCCATGATTTACTTGTTTAGGTCTTGTGAGGAAAGTACTGTTGAGGAAATGAAAAAAAAAATCTTATACTGTGAAGATGATTTTTTTTATTTATATATATATATATATATATATATATATATATATATATATATATATATATATATATATATAATTAATGCATTTTGGTACAAATATGTTAGTCAAGATAAAAACTAAAGCAGTTTAGAACCAATGATTATAAAGTTAAACAGCATAATATTCATGCCTTCAACAGCATTCAGGAAAAATTAAATGTAGAAACAAGAATATGGAATAAAAACAGAAGATACTGAATTTTGTCTCAAAATAAACCATTTTAAATAAAATGTGTTTAATCAGAATGATATGACATCTGTCACGGGTTGCCAGGGCAAGCAGTGTGCGAATTATTTAGGATCCAAGATGCGGCAGCTGTGGTGCAAGTGAGTTTATTAATCAAATGTAGATACAAACAGAGATGGCGAGGGTGAGCATGAAACTAAGAAAACCTAAACTGGGAAAAACTAACCAGATGCAGGGAGGCACGGGGAAATACACAGAATGACGGACGGAGAGACGCAGACAAACCAGCAACAAGGACGAGGGAACACACTAAATACACACACCAGCAATCAGGGGATGGGAAACAGGAGGGAACCACACCTGGGAGACATCACAGCTGACGAGGCAGGGGAAACATACACAGAACGCACTGACGTCAGACAGACACCTTCAAAGTAAAACAGGAACACATACATGTAATGACACAACACACACAAACTTAACACAGACTGGGGAACACAGAACGCAGGAACATGAAACGTGAAGAAGGAGAGTACAAAAACCCAGAATAAACAAAACCACAGAATAATAAAAACATAAACACGGAGTCACAGACTCCGGACCATGACAACATCAGAGATGAATGGCAAATAAAGCAAGTCCACGGGGGTTATTGTGAACCAGTGAAGAAAATGGTCACAACATATAATGTTGCTTGCATAACAGCACTGAAGTTTTA
Organism: Maylandia zebra; assembly: GCF_041146795.1. Taxonomy (NCBI): domain Eukaryota; kingdom Metazoa; phylum Chordata; class Actinopteri; order Cichliformes; family Cichlidae; genus Maylandia; species Maylandia zebra. The sequence goes on from NC_135184.1 coordinate 14,182,838, forward strand.
TTTAATATTCCCTGGTTAATTCATATCGCAGTAATATCAAATTCCACCCCATATTCCTACATTTCCTTACATTTCCTATATTTCTGTCACAACTTTTATTTTTGTTAATAATAAATAAATAATTGTTAAGATAAATAATAAATATTAATATTTTATTATTACATGAATCATTTCTCATGAGTGTTATCACCTAATTCAAAAGAGAAAGACAGCCAAGAAGAGCCTACCTTGTGCATGCACTCTGTGTTTCCCTCACTGATTGTGTTAATACACTTACACTTCGTACTAATATGACCACAGAAATTTTCTTTCATTGCATTTTTTCCGTCTAGCCTATCATGACATGTGCAAAGAGAAGAGAGAAGTGAAAACAGCTTCACTGGATTTCAGCAACATTTTCTTTTCATTTTCTTTTTTACAAAAACAGCATTGCTTGTAAAAGTGCAGTAAAAAAGTGCAGATTCTTAAACGCATACATTTTACTTTTACTTGGCGCATTAAAATGAAAAAATGCATGTCATTTCAATTGAATTTCAGGAGAACATACCCGTCGAGTCTACGGTAGCGCAAAGTCTATACGGTGACCGTAGACACTGTAAAACTTGGCCCGATAGGAGCTCAGAATCCTGTTATGGCTAGTCATTGCACATCATTATAACACAGAAGAAAAGAAAGGGGATGGACAGTACGGTAGTGCAATTCATCCAGATCGGTGATTGGTCAAAAGTCTAGGGTGGCAAAAGGGGAAAGAAGAGCCTTGTGATTGGTGAATATAGTGCAATGAAGGAAACTTCTGTTTTTCATTCAGTCTGTTGTTTTTTTTTCTTTATCAGGTGATGTTTCCAGCTCCTTTATCGCAACTGATGCCTGGACTGCTGTTTGTGGTCTTCAGTATGATCACAATGTGTTATTTATTTATTTTGAGTGGTTTACAATGACAGCACAGTATTATCAGTGTACAAACAATAAAAGCATCTAGTTTTTACTCCAACATCGATGAGGATTTTCCTTTGGCTCTTTTGAACCAAAACAGGTTGGAAAATCCCCTGAAATTAACAGCAATTGAGAATGAATTGCTTTCATTTCTTCTGTGTTATTATGATGTGCAAAGACTGGCCATAGGAGGAGTGCCCCGATGAGACAATGTAATTGTTTTACTTTTATACTGGTAAATTGAGAAGGATTATTCATACCATTGTACTGTCATTTGTACTTGTCTGTACAAGCAAGAAAATTAAAGGCATACCCTGAACTTCTGACCCCCACACGGAGAGACATTGTTGCACTTTGCTGCCATGTTAAGGTCCACTTCTCAAAGAGAAACGAGTCGTAAAATCAGTACAAAGTTGCTACGAGAGATTATCTTTGTATTGTGACGTAAGTATTTGAAGAGGGGTCACTGAATAGATGATTATGAAAATGGTGTGATCATATCTTTCACAGTCACTAGACCTCAACCTATCTGGGGGAAATTTGACTGTCATAACAGACAGATAATAGCTCTGTTAGTGTTTCCGAATCAATTCCAGGAAACACTGAAGCTGTTGCAGAGGCTTGTGTTGTACAAAAACTTGTGTTTGCCACCTGCTTGTACACATTGCTTCTGTGGTTCTGGTCTGTTATGTGTTTCTACATAGTTGTGTCTTCTGAACCTGTTGGCAGAGAAGGCTATTTGTGTGCAACTAAATAAAAAACATATAAAACATATTTCTCTTTCTATAGATTGTATTTATTTATACTTGTATGTTTGTATGTAAGTGGATGAAACAGGAATACAGGAAAACATCACTGCAGGATAGTCAATCAGTGAACTTGATTATAAATGCAATGCAAGGGGCTTTACATAATTAACTGTGTACAAAAAGTCAAAAGTGCCTGTCAGGTATGCTGGAATCATACACGTTACCATCAACAATATCACTGTGAATGTTACACACTTAAAGAAAGTTTATGAGCAACATGTACTGACAATAGCCATACATGGGTAAATGGGTAGTAAATGGCAGTGCAGTAAATCTGCCTAGTATGATTAATATCATACTAGGCAGATTCGTATGATATCATGATCGTGGCTCAAGAGTTGGGAGTTTTCCTTGTAATCGGAAGGCTCGGACAGTCTCGGTCGTTGTGTCCTTGGGCAAGACACTTCACCTACCGCCTACTGGTGTTGGCCAGAAGGGCCGATGGCGCGATATGGTACCCTCGCTTCTGTCAGTCTGCCCCAGGGCAGCTGTGGCTACAACTGTAGCTTGCCTCCACCAGTGTGTGAATGTGTGTGTGAATGGGTGGATGACTGGGTGTGTAAAGTGCTTTGGGGTTCCTAGGGGGGACTAGTAAAAGCGCTATACAAATACAGGCCATTTACCATTAAATACACGATACACTTACTACTTCATATATCTCACATCATTTGTAACGAGCCACCGAAAGCACCACGTGAAGGCGCGTGGATACCTTCTGTGCGTGAGTGAATGCAACGACTCGGCTGAGCAGCTCCTGTGGAGGTTTGGTGAAGACCATACTTCTCACCCGGTCTGCTGACGAAGTGCAGGGGCATCTGGATTTATAACACGAACTGCTAGTGTCATCATCATCAGCTGTAGCCACTGAAAAGACTAGAAATGGGCGTAATACATTAGATGTACCCTGAAGTAAAAGAGTTAAATGGGCTATTCAGCCTCGTGTAATTTCAGGTAAATCCAGGAGCGTCTTAGAGTCTATCACTTACTGTAAACATAAAAGAAATTCCAGTTTCCATAAAAAATAGCAGACTTGCCGGTGTTCTGAGAAACCATCCTACTCTGACAAAACGTCCTACCCGTATTATAATTTGACGGTGACTTGCGACTAAACCTAACCCTGCCCCTAACCATAACCATAACCTTAAGAAGTATTCCGGATGGGTGAGAGAAAAAGACGTTAATTCGGCGTTGGTGTTGTGTGCATGCGCCGCGTCTGCGCAGAACCATTGGGTAGGATGTTTTTTCCCAGAACACCGGCTTCTTCGCTGTCCCACCGTGTGTTGTCGTTTTGGTGACGCAACTTCCGTCGACATACAATTGGTAGTCTACAGTTGGATTCGGCGCTCCTATTGGCCCCGAGTCTACAGTGTCTACGGTCACTGAAGACTCCGGGCCAATGAAAAGACGTAACCGTCTACGGCACAGGTGTCGAACTCCAGGCCTCGAGGGCCGGTATCCTGCAGGTTTTAGATGTGTCCTTGATCCAACACAGCTGATTTAAATGAGTAAATGGCCTCCTCAACATGTCTTGAAGTTCTCCAGAGGCCTGGTAATGAACTAATCATTTGATTCAGGGGTGTTGACCCGGGGTGATATCTAAAACCTGCAAGACATCGGCCCTCGAGGCCTGGGGTTCGACACCCCTGGTCTACAGTCACCGTAGACTTTGCACTACCGTAGACTACCGTAGTGCGTCATTCGCACAAGCAATTTTTTGTATGTAAATGCTTTCTATCTACCATTCACCTTCCAATGGACGCACTGGAGATCAACTTGGGGAACGAAACCACCAACCTTTCAGTTAGTAGGTGACCTACTCTATCTCTTGAGCTGCAGCCACCCAGGCGCTTGCAGCACCTAATATTCCCAGGTGAGGTTTAACCTGAGATTCTGTCATTTGGGGCAAAATAAAATAAAGTTATATTTAAAAATCGATTCAGGATTTTAATGAATCGATATCGTGTTATTCAAGCTAGGATCGATTTTCATCAGAAAATCGATAATCAAAACCCACCCCTACTTCTAAGGCTCCTCAAAACTTGAAATTTCCCCCTCTGAGTTTTTACCTTCTTGTTCTAATGTCTGGCCCTCCTCCACCTCATTTCCTGACAGCTCTAAGAACAACTCCACTTCCACAGTTATGAGTAAAATCCTTTCTGTCTCCCGGTCCTTTGTCATTTGTGGATGAAACGATCTAACACTGATATGAGTGTATAGGTGTGCAGAAGCAAGGTTGACAAAAACAAAAGTTAAAATGAGAAGTCTATTTGTCTATTGTTAATATTGTGCCAAACTGAGGAATCTTAACAGTAAAGAACCCATGCTGAGGTTGAGCATGTTATCTTACCCCAAGCAGAAAAAGGGAGAACTTCACTGAACGCTTCTGCTGTATTACACTGTGCTTCAGAGGGTCAATAACTACATGCCTGAACTCACTCATGGTACAAGATTATTTCCATCAAACAATAACTGTCAATGAATTTATACTGCAGCATCAACAAGAACAGTTAAGAGTCACAAAACAATAAACATCTTAAACAGCAACACATATTCCCAAGGCATGATGGGAGCTAACTAGCCACTCCCAACATGCCACAATATGATATTTTAGTAATTACATCTGCTTCTGTCTAATTGCTTCAATATGTAACAAAATTTCCTTTAACGGAAATCCACATAGATTTTGAAAATGTATGACATTATTACATCACAACATTCTGTGATTAAACAACACCTGATACAATATACTCTACTACAGATGATAAAAACAACAAATACATAACAATTTTGTTTTAAAAAAAATGCAATATGTTTGTTTTAAACGCAATGCTTCCATTATTCTAAAAAGATAAATAAATAAGTATCATAACTTGTTTTTCCTCTGGGTCACAGGAGGACACCATGTTTCCACAGTAAGCCTATGAGCCATCAAATACCACCTAAAGTCCCTGTGCTGCATGATAAAACAAGTAAACAGTTAGTGAGAGGAAAACGACAAAATCTAGTTGCAACAAGTTAAGACTACATTAGGTCAGACGGATACAGGGAGGAGATGGCCTATACAGGACTAAACGGCATCTCTGAAACTTTAATGTCTCCCAACCTGCTAACGGAAACAAGAAAATCGCTTCAGTTTCCTCGCTCAAGATCAAAGTGAAACTAAAGGTAAAACGTTGCGCTTGCAGTTGATTTTAAACGAAACCTCAGACCACAACCACTTCGGATGTTATCAGTTTGTTCTTTTTATTGTTTCAGCTGCAGTCTCAGCGCTGTTAAAACTTTTGAGTGTAAAGATTAAATATATTTTAAAAAAACATTAAAATATAGTCAACATATAAATTAGATATGGGGTCACCAAGCATAGTGTAGGTGTCCTAAATTGCATCTAAGAATCTGTATCACTGATGATCATCAGGGAAACACAAAGGGTGCGTTTCAAAAGTATCTTCTATTCCTAACCTTTTTTTTTTCGTTCCCTTCCTTCTCATGGTTCCTACACCTCAATGAAAACTAGGAGAACTGATAAGCCCTCAGGAAAAGAGAAGAACGGTTTGCTGAGAATATGAATGACCTTACAGTCTGACACCGGATTATGAAGGAGGGGCATAGAGGGCCAGATTTACTAATGATATATATGTCAAAGCCTTTACTTGACCAGGCTCAGGGAGGCACAGCCATGTCCCGTGACTGGTTGGGGGTAAGGGGAGGGAGTGTGGAAGAGGCCTGGGAGGAGATCACTCCCAGATCCCAGGCCCCCAGAGGTTCAGTTTCGGGGCCTTTATTGTTCTTACTGTATTTACTTCCTCTTCAACACTTATTGAGCACTTTAAGGACATTTCGTATCACTGCTATGCAGATGATATTCGGTTATATATCTCCTTTAAGCCCCATGATGTTTCCAAGCTACAGATTTTGCACAAGTGCATAGACTCCATTAGATGTTGGATGGCTGGAAACTTTCTTCAACTAAATGAGGAGAAGACTGAAGTTCTTGTTTGTGCTCCTAAAAATTTGTACCTAGTGTTATGGAAAACTTGGGTCCACTTGCTACATTTGCAAAACCGTCTATCAGGAGCCTTGGTGTTAGTATTGACTCAGCTCTGACTTTGGATGCTCATGTAAAATCTTTGGTTCGCTCCTGTTTTTATCACTTGAGAAACCTTGCTAAGCTGAGTCCATTGTATCGCGCTCCGAATTAGAAATTGTCCTTCATGCATTTGTTTCATCTCGTCTGGACTATTGTAATTCTTTGTTTACTTGTTTATATAAAGCCTCTTTGGAGCGTCTACAAGTTGTTCAGAGCGCTGCTGCAAAGCTTCTGACCAAGTCCTCCAAGTTTTCCCATGTCACACCCCTGCTGATTGAGCTGCACTGGCTCCCCGTTAAATTCAGAATCCAGTTTAAGGTTTTGACCTTGACTTTCAGGGCTCTGCATGGACAAGCACCAACATATATAAGTGAACTTTTACATCCATACATTCCCAGCAGGTCCCTGAGGTCATGTGACCAGGGCTTGCTTGCTGTCCAACACACGAGGCTGAAAACAAAAGGCGACAAAGCTTTTGGAATTGTGGCCCCCAGATTGTCGAACTCTCTCCCTTTGAGCCTGAGATCTGTGGACTCAGTGGTCGCTTTTAAAAAACAGCTAAAAACCCATCTTTTTAAACTTGCTTTTGGTTGATTTTTATTTTTAGGTTTTAGCTTCTGTGAAGCACTTTGTGATTTTTATCTTGAAAGGTGCTATATAAATAAAGTTTTACTTACTTACTTACCATCTGCCACTTCATCAGGAGCATCTCCAGGCATTGTAGGGAGGTCATACAGGCACATGGAGGCAACACACAAACAGTACTTAGCCTCATTTTGACTTGTTTTAAGGACCTGACATCAAAGTCGAATCAGCCTGTAGTGTGTTTTTCCACTTTCATTTTGAGTGTGACTCCAAATCCAGACCTCCTTGGTTGTTAAATTTGATTTCCGTTGATAATTTTTGTGTGATTTTGTTGTCAGCACATTCAACTATGTAAAGAACAAAGTATTTACAGTTTTTCTCGATTGCTTAAACACTATAACCAGGCTTTTAAACTAAAATTTCAAAACCGTAACGCTATTTTTCAAAAAGCTCACCCATTTCCCTGAACTATAAACACTATTCCCTGCTTTGACACATGAGTCAAATTTGGTGAACTGTTACTGCAAAACTCTACACACAAATCCCTACATTTTTCAGTGCTTACACCATGTAGTCATTTAGAAAGCACTAGCATTCAATAATGTTAACTTAAGTCAGCATAGCTTGAGCTCAATTAGCACACAATTAACCAGGTGGAAACACTAGGAGTCAAAATTTATCACACACCAATCAGAACCTTCGATGGATAGATAAAAGGGCCAAAGTCAGCTCATTCAGGTTTGAAACAATGGATCCAAAGAGATGCAAAGGAAGAGGACGTGGTGGAGAAAGAGGACGTGGTGAAGGAGGAGGACGTGGTGGAGGAAGAGGACATGGTGAAAGAGGAGGACGTGGTGAAAGAGGAGGAGGAGGTGGAGGAAGAGGACGTGGTGAAAGAGGAGGAGGAGGTGGTCTAGGACAACAGGAAGGTGGTGGAGGAGGAGGGAGAGGTGGAGGAGGAGGAGGACGTGGTGAAGGAGGTGGAGGTGGAGAACGACGGCGACAAGGAAGGGGAAGAGCAAGGGCAAGAAGACAGTCAGTCTCGGATGAAATTCGAGCCACTTTAGTTGACCATGTCCTTGTCCATGAGGGAGGCTGGGCAACGAGTACAACCAAATTTGAGTCGCTTCACTGTTGCCTCCATCATCAGAACCTTCAGGGAGGAAAACAGGTAGGTGTACTTGCAGTAAGACTGCTTTGTACAGTAACTTTTAAGTTACTGAACTTATGTTTCTTGAGTTTCAGTATGTTTCCATTATTTTCCTGTAAAAAGAATGTGTGACAGTTACAGTAATGAGTGCTTCTATTTTTGTAGGACACAGAGACGACCACCTGGTGGAGGCAGGTTAAGGCTTTTGTCGGAGGAGCAAGAGAGGGAACTTGTAAACATGGTAATTGCAAATAATGTAATCCGCCTGCAAGAGATTCAAAGGAGAGTGATTGAGGATGATCATCTTTTTCGAGGCATAAATGCCATCAGCCTCTCCACAATTAACCGCATCCTCCGAAAGAATCAATTCCGGATGAAACAGGCATACCGAGTCCCTTTCGAACGAAACTCTGACAGAGTGAAAAACCAACGTGTGGAATATGTTCAGGTATGAGTTTTGATACTGTATAAAGTATTGTGTACCATCACAGCATGGCAGTTTATGCTGCCATTTCAGCACTCTTGAACTGTGGTTCAGGGTACCGATTGACTCTACTGTGTTATGTGTTTTGCAGAGAATCTTTGAGATTGAAGGACGGCCTGTTCCCCATGAAATAATCTTTGTGGATGAGGCAGGTTTTAACCTGACCAAAAGAAGGAAAAGGGGGAGGAACATAATTGGCCATCGGGCTATTGTAAATGTCCCTGGTCAGCGTGGAGGGAATGTCACTATGTGCGCAGCCATCAGCCAACGAGGGGTACTCCACCGCCATGCCGTACTAGGACCCTATAACACTATGCTTCTCCTTGCTTTTCTTGATGGTTTAAGACAACATATGTTCCAGCTGGACTACAGGGAACCAGCACAGCCAGAGCAGCCTCACTACGTTGTTGTGTGGGATAACGTCAGCTTCCATCGCGCTGCTCTGGTTCGTGACTGGTTTACCAATAACCCAAAGTTTTCTAATATCTTTCTGCCTGCATACTCTCCCTTTCTAAACCCGATAGAGGAGTTATTTTCGGCATGGCGGTGGAAAGTGTATGACCGAGAACCTTATGTCCGTGTTCACCTCCTTCAGGCCATGGAAGAAGCCTGCCTAGACATATCAGTAGATGCATGCCAGGGGTGGATCAGGCATGCAAGAGGATTTTACCCCCGCTGCCTGGCTAGGGCCAATATAGCCTGTGATGTGGATGAGATTCTCTGGCCTGACCCAGACCAAAGACAAGATGCTGAGGTGGAATAATGTTTTTTGGTGTGTGTTGTACTGTATAGTACATGAATAAAAATGTGCCACTGTACATACATTGGTTGCGTCTTTTGTGTTTATCATGTGAAAAGGTTTTTGAAGGGGAGAACCATAAGCAACCTAATTGTTTTGGAACTATTGTTTTGAATTAATTGTACCAGTGTGCAAAACTCTGTTGTAGTGTGTGTGTTTTGAGGGCTTGTGTTTGATGTCTGAGGGCAAAGTTTGGTTTTTCAGCAAGAGTGAATAGTTTTGAGTGTAGAGCTTCATTTTGACCTGGAAATAGGATGTTTGGGAAATTGAGTGAGATGTTATGGATTTGTGTTTACTGTTGTGAGAATATGAGGCATAGTTTCAAGAAATGTGTTTTAGCAATCGAGAAAAACTGTAATAAGAATATTTCATTCATTCAGATCTGGGATGTCTTATTTTTCCATCCATATTCAGAAGACTGACTAAAATTTAAATAAGTTGGGCAACTTTAGATGTTGTGTTCCGGCACAATGACATGAAACCAGAGATCTATAAATGACAACAATCTACAGGGGTCACTGTGACTCAATGAAACGAATCGTTACAAACAAAACAAAACAAAAACCCACTGCTGCTTTCATCACAACGCCAACATTTCGTTTGTAAAAATTAAATACCCGCACATTTTTATGATTTGTCTAATAGCACAATTCCTTCCTTACTTTTAAGTTTTATTTAACATTCTGACTGTATTTTATATTTTGACTGATTACATTGTTGTTATTTTGTACAGAGGCAGCATTGCAAATAAAAGCAGTGAATGTAAGTTTTTGCATATATATTCACACACGTAGAACCTAAAGCTGGTGCGCCAAAATGTCATACCAGGAGGTCCTTTGAATACAACGGGGAAGCAAGTGAATCAGAAACCCAGAGACCAAACACGTCTAACTGGGAAAAAAAAGTATTCCCAGATGCAGAAAGCAATAATAAAACCTGATTTAAAAGACAAAAAAAAAAGAAACTTGCCATAAAATTCGTTGTTCGTTGTACACCAAAATCCCACACATTCCCGCCAGTCCATTGTCCAACAACCCAAGACGAATATTCCTTGTGTGTAAAAGTTAGAGACAGGAACTCCTCTTCTGACGTGGGGACCACCCCAGCCTAGTCCCAGGAGGACGAGGGAAAAAACAAACAAAACACCAATCTCACGCCTCAACAGGTGCCTGCTATTAGCTAAACAGTCCCATGTCCAGCCAGCCCACAATGGATTAGAACAACGTTATATATTTATATAATAAAACAAACAACTAGAAACATGCAATACAAATATCAGAATAAAATCATGCAAATAAAATCAAAACTACACTCACAGGCAAACACTAAAATCAGAATAAAACTAATCATACAGACACAAATAAACATATGTATGTATATATATATATATATATATATATATATATATAGGGCTCAGAGAAGAGCTCGAGAGGATGTGGAGGGTGAAGGTAACGGTGGTCCCCGTGGTAATCGGAGCACTAGGTGCGGTGACTCCCAAGCTAGGCGAGTGGCTCCAGCAGATCCCGGGAACAACATCGGAAATCTCTGTCCAGAAGAGCGCAGTCCTGGGAACAGCTAAGATACTGCGCAGGACCCTCAAGCTCCCAGGCCTCTGGTAGAGGACCCGAGCTTGAAGGATAAACCGCCCGCAGGGGCGTGCTGGGTGTTTTTTTTTTTTTTTTATATATATATATATATGAAAGAAATACAGTCTCTACATTTACAGTTACAAACTGAATCAATGTTTAATTTAATGACTGACTATGTGGACTGTCAGCAGTGAAAGCCACATTCTGCCTGGTGTCTCTCTCTCTCTTCTTCCTGCGCACATTTTCACAGCGCAAAAGATTCAAAAGATGCTTTCGCAACTTCTTTGAGAGCATATATAGCAGAGGGTTCATACAGCAGTGAGAATAGGCAAGCATTTCACTAATATGGTAGGCAACTTCTAACCGTTCCTCTGCCTTGCAACCTTTGGGTTTATAAAGGGAAGTAATTAAAAGCATAATATGGTATGGCCCCCAGCAAATGAAAAAGGCTGCAACAATACACAACAGCACAGCTATAGTCTTGTGCTTCTTTCTATTTAAACCTTGTAAAACTGTCTTGAGGATTGCAGAATAGCAAAAAATAATGATGGCCAGTGGGAGGAAGAATAGCAGTGACACTTGGAGATAATGTCCAAGCTTGTCTTCAGATTCATCATAGCAATAGTTTTCACCATCCAAGTTTTCAAACTTTACTTTTGTTGCATCCGTCAGGGACGCTGAGATGCTGATGATCCAGGCAGCTATACAAGCACCAACTGCACACTTCTTTCTTAGAGCACGATTATTTTTCCAGTTTGGCAGCACCACCCTAATGAAACGTGCCACTGTCATGGCAGTCAGCAGAATGACACTGCTGTACAAACCAACAAAGAATGCAGCAGTCATGAATTTGCAGATAAAGTCCCCAAAGACCCAGTGGTGTAGGTGATGAACAGCCCAAAATGGAAGTGTGATGGTGAAGATCAAATCAGAGCAGGCCAGGTTCAGGATGAAAATATTTGTGATACTTTTCAGGCCCTCGTAGATGAAAAGAACACATAAGAGGAGGCTGTTGCCTATGATACTGAGGATGAAGATCAAAATGAAAAGGGGTCCAGTGATGGTGGGAGCATTAGTATTACACATGTATTCAGCATCATTACTCAGTCCAGATGTGACGCTTGCCATTTTCAGTTTTCTGGAAAAAAATAAAACATAGATACAAAATAAAATGCAACCAAACACAATCACAATTCTCTAAAATGACAGAAACTGTTGATTTTGTTTCTAGTTTTTGTATAACAGATAAAACCAAAGGGATTAAAGTACCCAATTTTTGAAAAAAACACTGATGAAGATTAAGATGAAGAAAGTCCCAGTAAAAATTGGAAATTCAACTCTACAAATGTAATGTACAGGATCCCTCACTCCATCATTAGCTGTCATGTTGTTTTCCATTTTTAATTTTCTATAATTAAACACATTAGCTTAGCAAATCTGCCTTAAATGAGAGAAACATGTACTTTAGTTTTTGTATAGTAGTAAAGCATGAAGCGTAATTAAGTACCAAATTCAGAGTATAACTATTACTGATAAACTTACCGTAAGCATCAGTTGTCATGTCTTCTGTTGAATTTCAGTGTGACGAAAAAGCTGTGATGTTTTTGGAGATTAAAAAACAAGAAGAGACGCCGCGTTACAAAAACCATGTCATGTCCCGTCATCTCATGAAAAAACAAAATCACTTGGGCAACCTTTTTCCTTCCCCACATGATGCAATATGAAAACAATCACCGCTTTTTTTTTTTTTTTTTTACATTTGGCCTGAACATACAGGTTGTGCACTGAGCGTGAGAGCAAGAGATGCTATAGGCTGATATAGCAGCAGTTCAACCATTTAAGCAAGGCAACAGTAAAAAAAAATAAAAATAAGCCGAACAACAACACCCAATATATTTTCTGTTAAATTTATGCAGCTTGCAAGTGCAGTCAGTATAGAAATATAACTGCAAAGACTCCAAAATGATACTGTGCATAATGTTAGGCTGTTTTCAGAGCCACTTCTGTGAAATAAGTCACAAACTAAGTATCAGATATCAGTCCTCCTGTTCAGGAAACTGTGGTTGCATTTAATTTAACTGTCGTAATTTGCAAGACATGCAGACTGAATATTGAATGGATAACCAATATGCAGACATGCAGAGGTAGAGTGAGGTAAATTTTAAAGCAAGCTATTAATTTCCAGCCTGTTGAAATCCAAAAAGGCAAAAGCCAAAATGGCAAAAAACACAATCCAAAACAGTGAAACTGAAACTACAGCTACCAAAACCTAAAATTAAAGAAATACACAGACTGAAATATTTAACTACAGAAAACACACCGGAGATACCAAAAAAAATGAGGCATGAGGCAGATTTTGAAATACAATCAGACATTCTGACATGAGAAAAAGGGGAGACAGCGACTAAATGGGTGATTATATGAGTGGAGACGGCCGAACAAGACAGCAGAAGAAGTCATGGCTGCAAAACTAGAAGCAAAAGCATAAGGAATTCATAAAGGAACATGGAAAACAGACACATGACTGGACTAAATACAAAAGACTAGACACAAGAGGGAGGGACACTCAGGTAAAAACTAAACTCTGAAGAAAATGAGAACTAGGCACAGAAATACACAAACGAATACATAAAGTAAATATAAACATTATAAACAACTCAATAACTGGGTAAACTAACAGGAGCTTCCTCAGCAACAAGCTATTTTACTTATAAAAATGTTACATTATAATATCTTAAAATGATCAAGGCTTCTTGGTAACCGTATTCCAACATGCAGATCACACGCTCTCATTAGGATGTTAATGCACGAGTGAGGTCAGTCATGGTGCTCATAGTTTACATAACCAAAACTCAGTAATTTTGGCTGAATTAAAGGTTTATTTCATGCATCTATTTAACTATTATTAAACATTGTTAGTGGGTTTTAATGGCACTGAAAACCTACTTTTATACTAGGTTTTTTGTTCTTTTTTGTTTGATTTGTTTTGTTTTTCTTTTCTCACCTTTCTGCCTCATACGGATCCAAACCGGTTACCTTGGATTTCTCTGTTTTTCATCCAATAAGAAGAATTGCCTCAATAATTCAACGTAGTGACGTCCTCCTCATCAGTAGAAGATAAACGGTGGAAAATAGCACACTGTGGCTGTGTCTCAGTTCAGGGGCTGCATCTTTCGGAGGCCACATTTCAAGGCCGATTATGTCACAGAAAGGCGACGAAGGCTGTCCCAATTCGAACGCTGCTCCAAATGTGGCCGACAAATGCGTCCTTCATTTCGCTGCACTTGAACGATGGGTCGGGTGTATCCTTCGTGGTCCAACCTATCCCAGAATTTTCTGGGACAGGTTTTTCCCATATTTTTAGGTGAGAATGTAGCTGTGTAAACTTCAAATATCTGCTCAGTTTATCGAGACATCACATATTTGCAAAAGTGCTCTGACGTTTTCGGAGTTACCCACCAACTCGATAGCTGACCAGGTGGTCAAGGTTCAATAGAGCCGGCTAACACCGGACTCCCGGCACATCGTTTTCAGACCCCGCGGGGTCTCTTGCTACTCGGGTTAAACATGATATATAAGTCACTAAGATAACTTTAAAATTGTATTGTTTGGCTTTTTTCAGTGTTTTATTTGTTTGCGAGTAAATCGGTTTGGCTGAGATTAAAGTTACAGTTTTTATACAGCTGAATAAACATCAAACAGAAAACTGATTAAACAAAAGTGTGAGATGGTCGAGAATTTACTCCATTGTCCTGTTATATTTTAGATAACAAGGAGCAGACGGCTGGGTTTATTAAACTCCACCGAGACAGCGGTGATGCAAATCTGAAGGCTAGTCGGTCCCATTTCAGAGGTCTTTGAAGGACCCGGCCTTCACGGTCTATGTGGGCCGGGTCCTCCAAAGGATGCAACTCCTGAATTGAGGCACAGCTAATATGTCTGGGTGCCCAGGATTTCTTCCTGCATAAAGTAATCTAGCAAATCACCAAGTGATAATCAGTGGACAGCTCATGTCTTCACTTAACACTAAGCTCGTGAGTTTTGAAAACCTACCTGTTACGACGACAGAGTAATTTGCTTGTATATCTAACAAAATTTTAGCAACCTAAAAAGTCTAAGTTGTATGAATTTATTAGGAATCATTTTTAATGAAATTAGGATATGAAAATAACCACAATATACCATGTGAGGAAAATATCTCAATTTGAAAATTTGAACCATGGGAAAAAAACATGGAAATAAAATCTGTAGCTTTGTGCTAGTTTAATTTTAGTATGTTTGTCTCCTGTTTTATGCCTTAGAAATGTCATTAACCCATATCAGTTTGATGATCTGTGTTTGATGTTATGTTTTTGCATTTATGTGTAACACTTTTACCACCGGCTCGTGTGACAAGACTCCCCCCTTATGCCCTCGGGTGCAGTCTTGACTCTACTTAAACATTCTGTGATAAAAGATACATCTCGAAAAATAAATATCAGTCTAAGGTTCATATGATTCTCTTGTCTACACAGACAAGCGGAGGCTAAGGAAATACACTTAACCGATTAAGGCTAATACATGTGAATACTCAAATGATAAGACACCATGCAATAAACCCAACACAGGATCTCAGGGTTAGAAAATGTATTAAACAATTGCAGGAAATTCACATCCAACCCTTTTTTTTTTCATGAAAAAAACACATATACAAAACATACAATAAACCCCCGGAGGATAGATTTTAGTATTTTTTCCCTTAACCTGTCCAATGTTATTCTTTCCCCAGAGTGCACTCTTAGTTTATTTTTGTTGTTGGCGCGCATTAGTTGGAGCTCTTAATAATAACAACAATACCTCCGAGTATCCGTGATGTCTCCACCTCCTCCGATGAATAACTCGCTTGTTGTGGTAGCAACCGTCTCCACTCGCGGCAGCGAGCAACGAATCTCCGGTTCCTTAGATAGCAGCAAATCATCCACGGTTAGCGACTCTCTCCCGAGACAACTCTCAAACTCCGTCTCTTCGCTCCGGCGGAATCTCCGTTAGCCAGGACCGTGGCGTTAGCCTAGCTCCAGCTAGCCAACGTAGCCAAACGTGCCTCGTGCTTAGCCAAGCACAAAAGCTACGGGAAGCCCGGCTCAAACGCTCCGAATGATTACCGGGAAGTCCGCAGACGGGTGATATGTTGTTGCCGAACAACTTTGGTGACATAAGCAGTCCCGAAGTCCATGCTTCGTCTATGCCATTTTAGTAATCCTCCTTTTTTTTCTCCTCTCTTCCTCCCGAGTCTCTTTCCCCCGGAAGTCATCTGCAAGTCATGACCTCTCGTGACGTAGCATACAAAACAAGTTACACTTCTTCTCTTTTAACAGACATTCACATTCCATGAAATTATGGTTTTTTAACGTAACTGATTTTTTCACACACTATTTATGCATTTTAATACAAACATTTATATCACATATCTATACCACTCTTAACCTCACCATGAACTGTTATTTTCTCTTCGACTTATTCTCATGAAAACAAAATAAATACCACTGATATTTATCAGAGTATTACACTCTCCCCCCACCAAAGAAAAGCATGCCCTCATGACTTTGTACCTTGAAAACATAAACCATTATGGCACAACAGGTGAGTAAAACACACAACTAAGCAAAGATGGATGTACCTATCCACTTATAAAAACAAGAGACATATTTCACTGTAGTGGCGGCTACCACACTGGGATGACCTGGTTCATTATAAGTTAACCTCAAAGGAGCCCTCTTTAACCTCTGAGGTCTGGTCTTAATGTCAAAGTCAGGATTAGTCTCAGAGTTAAATCCAGTATCTTCTTCTTGCGAAATAAGGTCTGCATTCAGTGTTTTTTCTTTCCCTGCCTCCTCAGGATTCTCGCAAGTATCAGGTGATTCGGCTTCGGTGATCTCAACAGACTCAGATTCATTTACACTGTCCGTCTCAGGTTCCTCTACACATTCCTGTGTTACTCCCAGCCCAACTGTTTTTGGTTGTTCAGCTACGTCGCTTAAGGAAATACCCAAATCCAGACTGAATGGTTCCAGAGTATCACTATCCATGTTGCACCTGAGAGGTTCAACAGTCAGATCACACCAAAGTCCAAAATCCTCATCTTCGGAGTCAGTGTACTCTTTCTCATCTTTATCACTGGGCGTGACTCCTTCCCTTTCAGAGTCTTTATCTGCCGTTCTCTGCGATAGTGTCTTTTCCTTTCCAGGCTTGTCTGTGCATTCTTTCTGTTTCCTCCATCGCAAGACTCTCCTTGTAGGGGTGAGATCCGTATGGGATGCAGAGTCTAGACATATCCTCTCCCCAAGAGGCAGTAAGTGATTTCGATGGAGGATCTTGATTGGTCCATCACCATCTTCAGGTTTCAACCGGAACACTGGTAGGTTCGGCATCTTGCTTTCCACAACATATGGTTTTGACGCCCAGCGATCGGCCAGTTTATGCTTCCCCTGTAACCCGAGGTTTCGTAGCAAGACTCTGTCTCCAGGTAACAACTGTGCGAACCTGATTCTTTTGTCATACCGCTGCTTATTGTTCTCATTCTGTTTGGCCGCGACGGACTCTGCTAGTTCATAGGCAGCCTTTAACTCCTTCCTCAGGTCAGAAACGTACTTGAGGTAAGTTTTCTGTGGTGTGCCATCACTAGAAGTCTCGAAACACAAATCCACAGGTAACCTAGCTTCACGCCCAAACATAAGGAAATAAGGAGAGAAACCTGTAGCTTCATTTGGAGTGCAATTATAAGCATGAACCAAATGAACGACGTGCTGACTCCATTTTTTCTTTCTGTTCGGTTCCAGGGTCCCCAACATGTCCAACAACGTCCTATTAAATCTCTCGGGTTGAGGGTCTCCTTGAGGATGATAGGGCGTCGTTCTTGACTTTTCAACTCCAAGCGAACTCAACACTTCATGAACAAGACGACTTTCAAAATCTCTGCCCTGATCACTGTGCATCCTCCGTGGCAGTCCATAATGAACGAAATACTTCTCCAGCAACACCTTTGCAACCGTAGAGGCTCTCTGGTCTCTTGTTGGAAAAGCTTGAGCATAACGAGTGTAGTGATCGGTAATGACCAGAACATTTTCTGTGCTGCTCGAATCAGGCTCTATGGACAAAAAGTCCATACAAACAAGGTCGAACGGTCCCTCACTTTGCAAATGCGACAAAGGTGCAGCTCTCTTGGGTAGAGTCTTTCTTTTTATACACCTCTCACAAGACTTGCAATACTCTTCAATCTCTGACTTCATCCGAGGCCAGTAGAACCGGTTTCTTACCAAGCCGTATGTCTTGTCGAGGCCCAAATGACCTGAATCATCGTGCAGTGATTTCAGTACAGGGACTCTATACTTTTCTGGTAGTACCAACTGAGAACAGTGTGATTTTCCTGGAGGAGTTACAATGCGATACATCACTCCTTTCTGCATCTTTAACCTGTCCCACTCTCTCAACAGCAAAGAGCAAGTTGGTTGCTTGGTCTTGTCAACTTGGTTACTATTCCCATTACTCAGAGCTGTCCACACTTGTCCTATGCCGGGGTCTTCCCGTTGAGCGGTCGACAACTCAGCAAGACTCACAAAAGGCATATTCTTAACACTCAAAGAAGCCAGATTGCAATAAGCTTGTGGGATAGCTTGTGGAGAAGTGCCAAAAGAGTCAATGGCTCTTCCGGATCGTGGGTTTTTATGTTTCATCACCCCAGACATTTGACACAAGGCTCTCACTCCTGCTGCAGGAACGTCGTCCCACTCGGATTTGGATATCGACCCCGATTGTGGCCGGCGAGAGAGAGCGTCAGCGTCAATGTTTTGGACTCCTGCTCTGTACTTGAGACTAAAGTCATATGTAGACAGGGCAGCAAGCCAACGGTGACCCGTCGCGTCTAGCTTGGCAGACGTTAGCACATATGTCAGAGGGTTGTTGTCTGTCCTCACCTCGAACTTGGTCCCGTACAGATAGTCATGCAGTCTGTCCACTACCGCCCACTTCAGCGCCAAAAATTCCAATTTATGGGCTGGATAATTCTTTTCTGAAGGAGTCAAACTCCGACTGACGAAAGCCACAGGTCTCAATCCTTCACCTTGATCCTGGTACAGCACTCCTCCTAGCCCTTCCCGGCTAGCGTCTACATGCAGCACATAAGGTAGCTGAGGATCGGCAAAGGCCAACACAGGAGCTTGGGTAAGTCGTCGCTTCAGCTCCTCGAAGGCTGCCTCACATTCTCCGCTCCATCGACCACCAAAGGGCTCTGCGGGGTTAAGGTACGGACCATCCTGTCTCTCCTTTACTTTCTTCTTTGCAGTTGAAGGGTAACCCGACAACAGTTGGTTCAATGGGTGAGCTACCTTGGAGTAATCTTTCACGAAACGCCGGTAGTACCCACAAAATCCAAGAAACGACCGCAATGCAGTCACAGTGTTGGGTCTTGGCCATGCAGTTACAGCTTCAGTCTTCTTTGGATCAGTAGACACCCCGTCTTGAGATATGATGTGCCCAACGTAAGTCACCGATGGCTGACAAAACTGACATTTATCCAGTGACAGCTTCAGTCCTTCGTCCTTTAGACGGTCAAGCACCTTCAGCAACCGGATCTCATGCTCCTCAAGCGTGGCTCCAAACACAATGAGATCGTCGAGATAGACCAACACCTCAAGCAAGTTCATGTCTCCAACAGTTTGTTCCATTACCCGCTGAAATGTAGCGGGAGCCCCTGTCACTCCCTGTGGCATTCTTTCAAATTGGAAGAATCCAGCCGGGCAAATGAAAGCTGTCTTTTCCTTGTCGGAGTCTGCCATGGGCACTTGATAGTATCCACTCCGAAGGTCAAGCACACTGAACCACTTGCTTCCACTGAGACATGCCAAAGCATCTTCAATTCTTGGCACCGTGTATTGGTCGGGAGTGGTGCGGCGGTTTAGAGTCCGAAAATCCACACACATCCTTATTTTCCCATTCTTCTTTCTCACGACCACAATGGGTGAGGCATAAGGACTGCGTGACTCTGTAATAACACCAGCAGTTTTTAGCTGCGCTAGATGCTGTCTCAATGCCTCTACGTCAGCAGGTGGCAACCGACGAGACCTCTCCCGAAATGGTTTGTCCTCTGTGGTTTTGATAGTGTGCTGGGTGCTCTTACTGCATCCGACATCAAACTCATGCAGAGAGAAAACTTCACTCCGCTCCATCATTTCTGTCACCAACCTTTCCTTCCACTCCTTAGGAACTGGTGAGTCTCCAAAGTTGAAAGAAAATGGGCTCAGCTTCCCAGCGAACTCGACTTCAGACTCTTCTCTCCCAGGTAGAGATGACACAACGTCGACTGGAAACAGATGAGCTATTGGTGTCCCTCTGGTCAAGGTAATTTCCCGTGCTGACATGTTTCTAACTAGAACAGTAATTCTTTTGGCCGTCACACCAGTGGAGGTCTGCAACTCTGGTCTCACCAGGAGTCCATCGGGAAACCGTGACTCATTCGCAGGGTCATCAGGTGAGTCTACAAGGATTGTCTGAGTGCCCAGCACTCCATGAAACTTTGGTGCCCCAGCCACTTGGGCGACTCCCCCAGGCCGTATGGTGACAGGTTTGGCTTGGGTGAACCACACCGTTCCCCTCTGGTTACTGTCAGCATCAGGTGGTAACACTGAGATCTCACTGAAAACTTTTCTGAAGACTGGGTGAATGTGCATGGATCTCACAAAGTTTTCTCCTCCCTTTTCCCTGCAGTGGCTAAGCAATCGCCTCACAGTGGGTGTGTTGGTGCCAACAAGCAGGGAAACTTCACCTCTCACAACTGGGTCGGGACATACCAACACAAGTGCATCAATGGTCTCACTCACGCCTACATCTGCTTCCAAAAACTCCAGCCTAAGTGACAAATAGCCATCATAAGGGTACTCGGCGGAACTGAGACCCCATATCGCCAACGTGTCGATAGACGTCAATGGCAGGTGTGTCAAATATCTGTCGTAGAAGGATCTGTACAGCAGGGTTACTTGAGAACCAGAATCGAGTATGGCTTTAGAGTAGATGCCTTCAACCTGTACCGACACTACAGAGCTAGGGCCCACTAAGCCTGCAGGTACAGTGTCTTTCACTTTTCCCTCTACGGTGCTGCACTTGGTGGAACGTTTTACAACCACCGGGATGCCAGGCCGTTCCTCTACTGGACCCCGCGGTAGTTTCCCGATTTCTTTGTCAGTTTAATGAGGCGCTTGTTGACTTTGAGTAGGTTTTCTTCACCTTCACATTCTCTCTTAAAATGTCCATCCTCCCCACATCTGTAGCAAAATATTCCAGGTTTATCCTCTTGATAGCCAGACCTTTGTGGGGTAGCATTTCTTTTATAAGGTGGCTTGGCAGGGACTTCTGGTTGTGAAATCTGGGTGTCTGGATGTGATGCAACCGTAGCAGCTTTAAGACTAAGCATCTCAGCTTTCATGACACTTAACTCTTTTTTCAGCTTTGCCACTTCAGGATCAACTTCTTGTTCAGGTGCCGACTTAGAAATAGGAGTTACAGACTGTGACATTACTGGGTTCTTACTATCGTTTCTGCTTTGGAGCATGTCCTCTTCCTCCCTTACTTCTTTTAGCAACTCACTGAAAGAAGGGGGTTCTCGCAGCTTGTGAGTCATACGAAGACGAAGTGCAATCATGTCTTGTTGCAGTGCTCCCCTCACAACCTGCTCCATCCGTAATCGATTCATGTCAGACAGTGCCACGCCTCCTTTTCTGAAAATACAGTGCAGCAGTTTATCCAACCTCAACAAGTAAGTAGACAACTTTTCGCCCACATTTTGGTAGGTATGTCTGAACTTCACCAGAAGATCGGACGCACTCTCAGTTGTTCCAAAAGCCGTCTCCAAAACCTGCATGTAGTCATATGAAGTTGCAGTGGGCTGCTGGACTCTCAAGAACCTTACAATGTCTGCAGCTGGACCTTTCAGACTTTCCACTATTCGCTGTTTCTTTATGTTGTCACTGCACTGCCACTCATCTAGCAGATGTGTTGTCTGTTCTGCCCAGGCATCATACTCTTCCTCCCCATTGGGCGTAGGTTTCACACCAGAGAACATGCGCAGCTTACGATAGCTCTGAGAATCAACAGATGTGGTGTTACATTTATCCACTAAGGAACTGATAGCATGTATCAAAGCCGTGTTCACATCAAGGGGTGAAGGCTGAAGTAAGCCACCAACGTCAGTAAGAGTTTTACCTTCCGCATTCAGGAATGACATTAGCTTAGATTGAAACTCATCATTTTCTGCAGGAGCAGTGAGCACATGAGCTGGCCATGGACCCGCCTCCCCAGGAAGTCCAACAACATCCGGTACGGTTTGATTTTTTAAGTCAGTTGAAGTCTTGATCAGTACCAACTGTGTCTTAGAAGCTACATCAAGACAACGGTCAACTATCTCGGATTTTCCAAATACTTTGACCTGGCTCAAGGCCGATAGCAGAACTGCATCTGTGACATCGGGGTCCACATCACTCAAAACAACTGCATGTCCATAAGCTAACTGCTTCCTTTTGCACCAAGCTTCAATTTCAACTGCTTCCATTTTTCTTTTTTTCTTTTTTTTTTTTTTAGCTCAAACAGTAAGAGATCTCACAATAAATGTAACCACACTTGACAATAAAAATAATTTCCTTAGCAATCTCAAAAAAAATTAGTTCCCTCTCTTTGGTGAATGACGGAAAACCAGGTCAGTCATAACAAAATTACATACAATCCCGGACGAGCCCCCAAAAATGTAACACTTTTACCACCGGCTCGTGTGACAAGACTCCCCCCTTATGCCCTCGGGTGCAGTCTTGACTCTACTTAAACATTCTGTGATAAAAGATACATCTCGAAAAATAAATATCAGTCTAAGGTTCATATGATTCTCTTGTCTACACAGACAAGCGGAGGCTAAGGAAATACACTTAACCGATTAAGGCTAATACATGTGAATACTCAAATGATAAGACACCATGCAATAAACCCAACACAGGATCTCAGGGTTAGAAAATGTATTAAACAATTGCAGGAAATTCACATCCAACCCTTTTTTTTTTTTTCATGAAAAAAACACATATACAAAACATACAATAAACCCCCGGAGGATAGATTTTAGTATTTTTTCCCTTAACCTGTCCAATGTTATTCTTTCCCCAGAGTGCACTCTTAGTTTATTTTTGTTGTTGGCGCGCATTAGTTGGAGCTCTTAATAATAACAACAACAATACCTCCGAGTATCCGTGATGTCTCCACCTCCTCCGATGAATAACTCGCTCGTTGTGGTAGCAACCGTCTCCACTCGCGGCAGCGAGCAACGAATCTCCGGTTCCTTAGATAGCAGCAAATCATCCACGGTTAGCGACTCTCTCCCGAGACAACTCTCAAACTCCGTCTCTTCGCTCCAGCGGAATCTCCGTTAGCCAGGACCGTGGCGTTAGCCTAGCTCCAGCTAGCCAACGTAGCCAAACGTGCCTCGTGCTTAGCCAAGCACAAAAGATACGGGAAGCCCGGCTCAAACGCTCCGAATGATTACCGGGAAGTCCGCAGACGGGTGATATGTTGTTGCCGAACAACTTTGGTGACATAAGCAGTCCCGAAGTCCATGCTTCGTCTATGCCATTTTAGTAATCCTCCTTTTTTTCTCCTCTCTTCCTCCCGAGTCTCTTTCCCCCGGAAGTCATCTGCAAGTCATGACCTCTCGTGACGTAGCATACAAAACAAGTTACACTTCTTCTCTTTTAACAGACATTCACATTCCATGAAATTATGGTTTTTTAACGTAACTGATTTTTTCACACACTATTTATGCATTTTAATACAAACATTTATATCACATATCTATACCACTCTTAACCTCACCATGAACTGTTATTTTCTCTTCGACTTATTCTCATGAAAACAAAATAAATACCACTGATATTTATCAGAGTATTACATATGTGTATTAATATCATGTTTACATATTTTCAGCAAGAAATACTTTCCTTCCAAAAGGATACTGGGGTTTCTGCCTTTTTATTTATTCTAATTTTAGATACCCTCATGCTTTACACAAAAAAACAGAACAAAAGTTACATTTGTTTTTGAGTCTGTTTCAGTTAGTAAAAAAATATATAAAATAAACAAAGATTTTATTGTTTATTTTCAGTGTAAAGAAAAAAAGAGGATGTTGCTCAAGTCACCATATGGGTTTTGTATAGCTGGCACAATAGACAGGTATTTCCCAGGATTATTTTGATGAAGCTTCATTTTTCATGTGAAAAATTGTTGCACAAGTTAATTTAAACCTTTTTTTTCATGATGTCGTTTTTGGGTTTTTTGTGTAATCTCTGACTTAGTGGGAAACAAAAACAGGAACTAATAAATTTCAAAAGAACATCCATTTCACAGCATTTTCACAACAGTGAAATTTAATGGAAGACTTGACAGTTGTTTTTTGAAGTAAGTTGTTGTGTCTGTTTTCTGAAATTTGGTACTTTATTAGTCCTTTTGGTGTGATATATGTGAAAGATCCACAACAGACCCAAACGCATTTTCATGCTTTTCAGCTCACTGTCGACCACATACCAACAACAACCACAACAGGACCTAGTTCGGTCTATTTATGCCGGTGAGGTGTGTGTGTTGACACCGCTCACCTCCCCCACAGCTGCACCGCACACAAAGCTCTGCCACAATATAATATACAAAATAGAACCAAAATCAACAGTTTCTGTCATTTTAGAGAAAACTGCTCAATCATTGTGTTCAATTGTGTTTTAATTTCATATTTACCAGAAAATTCAAAATGGCAAACTTCACATCCACTGATGACAAAGTGAGTGATCATGCTGTATACATTTGTTATGCAAGTTTTGCAAGGTTTTGCTAAGCCTCGCAAAACCGTCTTGAGGGTGGCAGAGAGGTACAGGATTATAGCTCTGCTTTTATTGTCACATCACATGTTCTGGTACACTGGTACAGCACATATGAGTGAAATGCTTGTGTGCAAGCTTCACAAGCAACAGAGGTGTGATACAATAAACATAAGACACAACTAAATGTAAGAGCAGGAATGTCAGAATTTTAAGAATAAATATATGTACAAATATAAGAATGTATGCACATTACTAGATATTTATACTAATTATATATATACAAATAAAATAAAATAAAATATACAGAGGTCAGCAGTTGAATATTGTGCAAAAGAAATTGCATAGATGTATGCATAATGTCAAAGTTGCCTGATGGAAAAAGCTGTCTCTCAGTCTGCTGGTTCGGGACCGGATACTCCAGTACTTCCTGGCTGACGGAAATAGTTTGAACAGTTTGTGGCTGGGGTGACTGGAGTCTTTGATGATCCTCCCTGCTTTCCTCAGGCACCACTTTTTGTAGATGCCCTGGAGGGAGGGAAGCTCACCTTCAATTATCCGTTCAGAGTACCGCACCACTCTCTGGAGGGTGGTGCAACACTCTATTATTGCAGCCTTTTTCATTTGCTGGGGGCCATACCATATTTGGCTTTTAATCACCTCTTTCTATATACCCAAAGATTGTAAGGCACAGGAATACTAGCATATCGCTTACAATATTTGTGAAAAACATACGTATTCTCATTGCTGGGTAAAACCTCTGATGTGTATGCTCTCGCAGAAGTTGTGAAAGCATCTGTTGAATCATTTGCGCAGTGAAAATGTGTGCAGGAAGAACAGAGAGACAGACACTGGTCAGACTGTAGATTTCACTGCACAGAGATCTGCCGTTCAGTTGGAATTGCACAACCTTCCATTAAACAGCCACTTGTTAAATTAAATGTTGATTCAGTCTGTAAATACTTTCATACAATACACTTTGTATTTATTTAATGTCACAACTTTTGCATAATCGCTTGAAGTCATCCATTTCTATTTTTCACTTTTTAATGCTTCAAGTCAAAGTTTTGTACAGCTAAAGATGTGCATTTTAATGTTGCACTACTGTTCCTGGAGATAATAAAATGCTGTCAAAATCCTATGAAGCTGTTTTTATTTTTCTCTTTTCTTTGAAATCTGTGACATGTGACTTTAGGTTAGACTGAAAAATATTCCATTGTCATCGGTCACCGAGGAAAAACATTGAGTAATACCTAGAGTGAAATGGACTCCACACACAAGCATTTGTTGTCACAGGATCACAGCAGACTCATTTCATATTTGATGCCATTTGACACGGCCCACTTAATTAAAATTGCATTTAATCTTCTGATTTTTATGGCTATACTTATTTATTTATATTTATGAATTTTTACAACTGTATATATTTGTACCAAATGCATTTATTTAATTCGTTGGGTTACATGAACTTGACCACATCAGTGATGTGATTGTGACACCAGCTTCGGCTCCACCCACTGAAGAGGACGCCATATTTTTTTGAGGTCTCTGCAGACAAATATGAAGGCTGAACCACGGTAACATAATAATGCAAACACATGGCAGTGAAGATCGCTAAGGTGGTGTACAGTACAGTACAACACAGGGGAGCATGATTGCAGAAATAATAGTGCAAAAGCAACCTAAAAACTAGATAACCAAACTAAAACCTGACATTACAAAGAATAGGTGTAGAGGAATTACAGCTATAATAAGAACCAAACCCTGGAACACAAACAAGTGTGACCAGAATCAGAGTCTTGGTGAAAAAAGGGGTGAGTGTAAAAGCGACGCTCTTGAATTACCGGTCAATCTACGTCCCTACGTTCACCTATGCTCACGAGCTTTGCGTAGTGACTGAAGCCAAGTCAAGCCAAGTCAAGAAAGCCTTTATTTGTCACATGCAAGTTGCCCTGCAGCGAAATGGGCAACTTGCTACGCGGGCATTTGGAACGAAGAGTCTAAACACAGTTTGTTATCAGGGGAGAAATTGTTTCTTATGTTCAGCTCCAGCCTTGAGACCACAGCTGGCGCCGATATGGTAGCCGCATGAAATAATGGTGGTGTTCTTGCTATAGTGTGAACCATGGCATGTCAATTTTACAGTCGATCTAATGTCCATCACTGGTTCCTCGCCATTCCCATTGGAGAGCAAGCTTCTCCAAGATGTCATCCGTGCTGCATCTAATGAGTCCATTCTGAGAAGCCACGGCTCGCTCCATCATTCCAATCAACATAGCAGGCAGCCTTGTGGGGATTTGAACAGCTGCTTCCGCTTTCTTTATTCTTCGATAAGCCAGTGCCAAGCCAGTGCCAAGCCAGTGCCAAGCCAGTGCCAAGCCAGTGCCAAGCCAGTGCCAAGCCAGTGCCAAGCCAGTGCCAAGCCAGTGCCGATCAGCAAGAACCCTGTTATCATGATTCCAAAAAGGTAGATGTCATTTATTTATTTATTTAGGACAGTGCATGTTAATGAACATAAATGTATAAAAAAAATTACATGAATGTAAACATACCAGATTATAGCCAAGGGCTAATTTCCATCTGTTGTCCTTAAGCATAAAAAATAGACATAATAATTCATAAAAATTCATCATTCATTCATAATAAAAACTCCATCACCAAACTTACACATACACACCATTCTGTTCCCAAATAAAACATTAAAACTATACAACTCATACATGATCACACACTTGATTTGTCCATAACCAGTTTTTAACCTTTGCGTTAAACAAATTGAGTGTAGAGCATTCTCTAATGGGTTGAGGAAGACTGTTCCACAGATGGCCTCCCTTGACAGAGAGGACGTTCTGCCCAAATGCTGTCCGTCTGTGGGGTATAAACAAGTGGGAAGTCGGTTTTTTGTCAAGTAGTTTTAAACTTCTTTTATAAATATTTTCAATAGTTTTAAGTGTTGTTGGACAAGCAAGTGACCAGGATGTCAAACAATAGTCCATATGAGAGATCATCCTTGAGTAAAAATACGTTTTTGCAACATTCATATTTAAATTATTACGTATATGATTAAAATTTCGATTATTAAATTTAAGTACCTGGGACACTTTATTTATGTGACTCTTGAAGGATAATGTTGGGTCTAGAATGACCCCAAGATATTTAAATTCTGGAGCTAATTCAAGCTCTACTCCATCCAGGAATATGTTTGACTGCTTCAAGTTTAAGGGGCGTTTTGAAAAATACATGCAGACAGTTTTTGAGGTGTTCAACATTAGGCATGAGTCCTCCAGCCAGATATGCATTAATGCTAAAGCAGTTGTAAGATCTTTTGCCACCTGCTGGACACTATTTTCTTGCATATATATAACTGTATCATCCGCATACATTTGAGCAAATATATTTGGACAGACTTCAGGTAAGTTATTGATAAAAAGAGAGAACAATAAGGGCCCAAGAACAGATCCTTGAGGAACCCCTGTATCACAGTCTAAATATGGAGATTTAACCCCATCCAACACCACACACCGTTTCCTGTGTGAGAGATATGAGGCAAACCACTGAAGAGCCTGACTGGAGATATTAAACTGAGTCCATCTGGACAACAATATCTGATGGTTTACAGAGTAGAAAGCCTTCTTCAGATCTAAAAATACAGCTCCAACACAGGGACTCTTGTCCAGCAAGCTCTTCAAGTTCTCCACTAACATACACAGGGCAGTATCTGTGGAGTGACTATTAGTGTCTATCCAGAGTTAGACCTGTTTTCAGGAACTGCTTTAGTAATTGATCTCTTGTTTTCATTAAATTCTTGCACTCTTTGTTTAACCAGGGCAAATTAGATGTTGTCTTTATTTTTTGTCGACCTCTAATGGAATATGTTGATACAACATCCTTAACAATGTCAGTGAAGTGACTGCTGCAGAATTGTGGATCATCACTACACAATAAAGGCTCCCAGTTAACTGATGCTAATGCTTCTGCTACATTTTGTCGCTAACTTCTTGGTATAAATTCATAAAAGGATCTCCTGTTAGATGAACTTTGAAAGTCATTCTTAACCCGTGATTTTATAAGTTTTCTAGAACATAATATAAAATTGTGGTCTGAAATACCAGTGATAAAATTATAAGATTTAATAATTCGCTCGGGCTTATTACTGAAAACCAGATCTATTTTAGTTTTAGAGTGTCTTGTTATTCTTGTGGGTTGTTCAATGTGTTGAGTAAAGTTCAAAGTCTCCATTATGTCCTTGAGTGTTTTTGTGTCCTTTTCACAGTCCCAGTTGACATTAAAATCTCCCATTACAATTATTTCATTAGACTTATTATTTATAGTATGATATTTAAGTAATATCTGTAGTTGTTCATAAAAAATATTCTTTGCGGAAGGAGGGCGATATAAACAGATCAACGTAAATGACATTTCTGGGGAAAGAGTGATTTTAACAGAAATATGTTCTATTTCGACATCTATTGGTGAACTAAGTAAAGAGCAATCCAGGTGTTTTTTTTTACATACACAAGTATTCCTCCTCCTCTTGTTCCAATTCTATCCCTTCTGAATACTGTGTACTCTGGAAAGACAACCGCAGACTCAGGAGAAGAACTTGTGAGACAAGATTCAGAGATACCCAAAATAGAAATATTGGAATTGCTTAGAATATGTTCCAGTTGCTCATGCTTTGGTAAGATAAGATAAGATAACCTTTATTAGTCCCACACGTGGGAAATTTGTTTTGTCACAGCAGGAAGTGGACAGTGCAAAAGTTATGAGGCAAAAATTAGAATACAATAAGAATAAATACAGTACACAACTGTACAGAATAGAATAAAATAAAATACTATATACAGTAGAATAAAATAAAATAAATATACAATAAGATAAAAATAGAATACAAATACAAATACTATATACAACTGAGTAAAACATACTGCGAATGTTAATATGTCCACATAGAAGCCCCTTTGGTTTATTTTTAGTGTCCCAGATTACTTTAGCCTGATTAAATGTCTTTCAGATCTTTGTTCCTCTGTAAATTTTAATAGCAGGATTTCTTGTCCTTTTGTTGACAATGCTATGAGCATTTAATGATGAGAAACCCTTTACCGGAGACTGTAGTTTGGGTACAGCAGGTGGGGGCCCAGGCAGCCAAGATGGGGGCCCAGGCAGCCGCGTTGGGGGCCAAGGCAGCCGAGGTGGAGACCCAGGCAGCCTAGGTGGAAGCCCAGGCAGCTGAGGTGTAGGCCCAGGCAGCCAAGATTGAAACCCAGGCAGCTGAGGTGGAGACCCAGGCAGCTGAGGTGGAGGCCCGGGCAGCTGAGGTGTAGGCCCAGGCAGCCAAGATTGAAACCCAAGCAGCTGAGGTGGAGACCCAGGCAGCTGAGGTGGAGGCCCGGGCAGCTGAGGTGGAGGCCCAGCTAGCTGAAATGTAGGCCCAGGCAGCTGAGGTGGAGGCCCAGGCAGCCGAGGTGGAGACCCAGGCAGCTGAGGTGGAGGCCCAGCTAGTTGAAATGTAGGCCCAGGCAGCTGAGGTGGAGGCCCGGGCAGTTGAGGTGGAAGCCCAGGCAGCCAAGATTGAAACCCAGGCAGCCGAGGTAAATGGTAAAATGGTAAATGGCCTGTATTTATATAGCACTTTACTAGTCCCTAAGGACCCCAAAGCGCTTTACATATCCAGTCATCCACCCATTCACACACACATTCACACACTGGTGATGGCAAGCTACATTGTAGCCACAGCCACCCTGGGGCGCACTGACAGAGGCGAGGCCGCCGAACACTGGCGCCACCGGGCCCTCTGACCACCACCAGTAGGCAACGGGTGAAGTGTCTTGCCCAAGGACACAACGACCGAGACTGTCCGAGCCGGGGCTCGAACCAGCAACCTTCCGATTACAAGGCGAACTCCCAACTCTTGAGCCACGATCGCCCGAGGTGGAGGCCCGAGCAGCTGAGGTGGAAGCCCAGCTAGCTGAAATGTAGGCCCAGGCAGCCGAGGTGGAGGCCCGAGCAGCTGAGGTGAAAGCCCAGCTAGCTGAAATGTAGGCCCAGGCAGCCGAGGTGGAAACCCAGGAAGCTGAAATGGTGGCCCAGGCAGCTGAAATGGAGGCCCAGGAAGCTGAAATGGAGGCCCAGGCAGCTGAGATGGAGGCCCAGGCCTAGGCTAACTAGGCTAATTAGTTGTAGCCAGTCCAAATCACTGATGTTTGAATTAGGTCCAGGATTTAGTTCTATATCACCAGCCAAAAGTAGCATCAGAACAAGTTTCAGAATCTCCAGCAACAGTTGTGGTATATTTGATTGCTCATGTTTACCTGGGGGTGGTCTAGCATGACCAAAATCCAAGAATCTTGTGAACAAAAGATGTTGACTCCATTTGGCTGGGAAAGTGGTTTAATTATCCAGCTTTCTTGGACATGTCGAACTCCACAGAAGATAAAAATGTATAAAAACAAAAAGACAAGTTGATGTCAAGATCCAGGGGTTTTTAGATGGGTTTTTTGGCAAACGCACAGGACCTGCCAAGCTGTGTGTCTGCAACCTAGCAGCCATCTTGTCTTCAATGGGCTCTCCTGAACCCAGGCTTCTCGTTGAGAAACGGGTGTCAATTGCATTCAGGGACAAGTTGATCAAATCCATAATTCCTCTTTTAGGTTTTAGAGAACAGACTGTGAGACTCTTCCAGGGTAGAGGGAGAGGAGTAGACAAGACTAGACAGAGACATGAGAAAGCCAAGCAGGAAAGATAAGGGAAGGGAAAGGAAAGGGAGAAAGTGTGACTGCCTTCGTCAAGAGCCAGAGAAGATCACTGAAGACTGAAAGAACAAGATCGCCGATACAAGTGGTGGAAATGAGCTTTCTCCAAAGGATGGCTGGCCTCTCCCTTAGAGATAGGGTGAGGAGTTTGGCCAAGGGGAAGGGGCTAATCCTCCACATCGAAAGGATCCGGTTGAGGTGGTTCGGGCCCACCAAAAGGAGACACCGGGGCAGACCTAGGAAATGCTGGAGAGACTTTATCTCTCGGCTGATCTGTGAACACCTTAGTGTTCCCCTGAGAAGACAGAAGAGACGTCTAGGGAGAGGGAGGTCTGGCCTTCTCTGCTTTGGCTGCTGTCCCTGCAAACTTGCTCCAGAGAAGTGGAAGAAAATGGATGTATGAATGGTTTTAGCTGCCAAAAATGCCACAGCAACTCAAATATCCAGGCTCTATAACAATGCCATATTTCTAGTGTCACATGCAGATGACAAGAACTGGTGGGGTCACAGTGTTGTCCTACAAGGTACTGCAAAGGTGTAACAGAAAAAAACAGATCAAGAGTGTGAGGCTTCTTTTTTACAACAGTGAGGTGTAACATGTTTTGTTTCATCAAGTTTTCTTCCTCCACTTATCTGCATACTGATC
The DNA here is from genome assembly GCF_041146795.1 of Maylandia zebra. Lineage (NCBI taxonomy): Eukaryota > Metazoa > Chordata > Actinopteri > Cichliformes > Cichlidae > Maylandia > Maylandia zebra. The sequence goes on from NC_135184.1 coordinate 14,214,543, forward strand.
AAGAGCCTTTTCCTGTTGTTCAAGTTTACCAATTTTAGTATGTTCTTCTACTTTTTATGCTCTACAAAGAATTAGAGATATCATACATTTACATCATTTTGATTATCTGTGTTTGTTTTTGTCAATGGAAAATTGTACTTAGTAGTCAGTATAAGCTTTTAATGATATAAGTTTACATGTGATAGAATACTGCATGATGACCTTTTTATTACTTAGAACTGATTGTTCTTTATAAAACTTGTTCTGATATTTTTATCTGAATCTTCCCACAGCGATAGTAAGAAGCTGAACAAGCAGTTCTGAACTCTTACCAGGAAAAAGAGCTGCTTCCCACATTCCACACACACACACACACACACACACACACACACACACACACACACACACACACACACACACAATCACATATGCACATGCTCACGTACCAACATCCCACTGAACAACTTTTCTTGTGTATAAATAAAGACAAGTGCAAGAACAGAGCGCTGATCACAGGGCCCCCACTCTCGTGTGAGCGCTCTGTGACTGCCCTTACAAGTAAAATCTGCAGCGTGTGTGTGTCTTCACTCTCTGACTCTCAGCTGAAGAAGTGTCTTTTAGAATAAATCTCTTGACAGTTTTATATGTATTTATATTATGTCTACATTTTTTTCCAGCAAGAAATAGTTTCTTCCTAACAGTACTAGGGTTTCTGCTTCTTTTCTCATTTTTTATCAGCAGTATCCTCATGCTTAAAAAAACACAAAACAGAACAAAAGGTTTTTTTAGTCTGTTTCAATTACACAGCTAAAACAAATGAAGTAAAATAAACATGTGTTTTATTGTTCATTTTCAGTGTATAGAAAAAGAAGAGGTTGCTCACGTCATGATGTGGTTTTTGGTAGGGCGGCGCTCTAGCTCAAGAACACGACAAACTTTAAGATATCTCAGGATCATTACAGGTTTTTCACCACAGTGCAATTCAGCAGAAGACCTGAGTTTGAGGTAAGTTCAGAGAAATGCAATATGGATGTAGGCAGTTATTTGTTAGGTTTAAATTTGGTGACTTTTTTTGTTTCATGATGTGGTTTTTATTAAGGCAGAATCTCTGAACTAATGTGAAACAAAAGGAGGAACTGTTAGTTTTCAAGAGAACACCCTACAGCTTTTACACAACAATAAAATTCAGCGGAAGACTTGAAAGTTGATGTTTGTGGTAAGTTGCTGGGGTTTTTTTTGAAATTGGGTACTTTAATCCCTTTGGTTTTATCTGTTATACAAAAACTAGAAACAAAATAAACAGTTTCTGTCATTTTAGAGAAATTGTGATTGTGTTTAGTTGCATTTTATTTTGTATGTATGTTTTATTTTTTTCCAGAAAACTGAAAATGGCAAATGTCACATCTGGACTGAGTAATGATGCTGTGTTTGTTTTCTGAAATTTGATACTTTTTTAGTCACTTTGGTTTTATATAATATACAAAAACTAGAACCAAAATCAACAGTTTCTGTCACTTTAGAGAAAACTGCTCAGTCATTGTGTTTGATTGCATTTTATTTTATATGTAGGTTTTCCAGAAGATTGAAAATGGCAAACTTCACATTCACATCCAGAACGAGTGGTCTTGTTGAATACATGTGTGATACTAATGTTCCCACCATCACTGGTCCCCTTTTCATCTTGATCTTCATCCTCAGTATCATAGGCAACAGCCTCCTCTTATGTGTTGTCTTCATCTACGAAAATCTGAAAAGTATCACAAATATTTTCATCCTGAACCTGGCCTGCTCTGATTTAATCTTCACCATCACACTTCCATTCTGGGCTGTTGATCACCTACACAACTGGGTCTTTGGGGACTTTGTCTGCAAAGTTATCACTGCTGGATTCGCTGTTGGTTTGTACAGCAGTGTCATTCTGCTGACTGCTATGACAGTGGATCGTTTCATTACTGTGGTGCTGCACAACTGGCCGATCAGCCATGGCAGAGTGAAGAAGTGTGCAATTGGTACCTGTATAGCTGCCTGGGTCATCAGCATCTTAGCGTCCCTGAGTGATGCAATGAAAGTAAAGGTTGAAAGCTGGGAAGGTAAAAACTTTTGCTATGATGAATCTGAAGACACGCTTGGACAGTATCTACAAGTGTCACTGCTATTCTTCCTCCCATTTGCCATCATTATTTTCTGCTACTCTGCCATCCTCAAGACAGTTTTGCAAGGTTTAAACAGAAGGAAGTTCAGGACTGTGGCTGTGCTGTTGTGTATTGTTGCAGCCTTTTTCATTTGCTGGGGGCCATACCATATTATGCTTTTAATCAAGTCTCTCAATACAAACAATGATTGTAAGGTACTGAAACGGTTAGCAGTTGCCTACCATATCTGTGAAATGCTTGCCTATTCTCACTGCTGTATGAACCCTCTGCTATATATGCTCTCGCAGAAGTTGCGAAAGCATCTGTTGAGTCTTTTGCGCTGTGAAAAAGTGAACAGGAAGAAGAGAGAGAGAAGCACCAGCCTGAACACTTCACAACAATTCACACTGCAGAGCTCTGCTGTTTAGATGGAACTGCACAACTATCCATTTAACAGTCACTAATAAAATTAAACCTTGATTCAGGCTGATACAGTCATAGTACTTTGATGTGTAAGTGTATTAACTCATTCATTGAGGCAAACAGAGAGCAGCATTTAGAGTGTCATGGACTGTAAAAGTAACGATATCTGGTGTATTTTTCCTTTTACCTTCAGGCTGGAAATATGTTCATACAACATCGTTTCTACTCATTTAATTTCATATCTTTTGCATAATTCCTTGAAATGAAACAGAATATTAAATAAAACTTGAAAATATGCAATGAATTATACAACTTTGTATTTAAAATATTTGATGTGACTTTTTCATTGTGTCACAGTGATCCTGGTAGACTCATTTCATATTTAATTTCTAAATCTTCTTTAAAAAATTGCATTTAATCTTCTGATTTTTATTCCATTCACCTTTTCTAATATATTTTATTTATTTAAACCTCCTAAGGTCCAACAATAAATTTTTGTCCTGTGTCTGTGATGTGAGTCTGAGTCTATGCAGTAAAAGTCTGAGTACCTCACATTTTCAGCCAATGTCCACGGTCCAGAGCAGGAAGGTGAAGGCTCAGAGGAGGACATATCAGCTTTTGAGTGGCCTGAGTGGGGAGCTACCATTAATAATAAGAAGAACTGTTTAATGCAGGGCTCTGAAGTTTAGACATTACACATAGAAATGACATAGACATTATGAGCTTTTGGTGTCTTTATTTTGCCCTTTATCGGGCTCTTCAGAGCCCGGTTTGTCCTCTGTCTGAATTTTTACCTTCTTGCTCTAATGTCTGGCTCTCCTCCACCTAATCTCCTGACAGCTCTATACGTACTACGGTTACATTAAGAAAAAAAAGAGTGACATTTTAAACTTAAACTTAAAATAGTATTTTGAGAAAAGAAGTCGAAATGTGGAGATTTCAGGTGTCATTTCAAGCCAAAAGACTGCTATACCTTTACAAAATGTTTAGATGAGGTAGGTAAACAAACGGATCAGCTGTCATATCATGTTTTGTGGTAGAACATGCGTCCTTTGTTTTACAATAGGGCGTAACCCTAATGTGTTGAACTCAATTTTAATACTCCTTGCTGAGAAAAGCATGAACTTGTAAGATCCCAAACTTTCCCCAGAACAGCCTGGAAAGCAACATTTTCATGTATTTCGCAACTTAAACCACTTCACAATATTCTGTCCATGCTTGGCATTAGCAAAAGTTCTTTACAAATAAAATTAGAGAAAAAATTACTCAAAATCATCTCACATATGAGGCCAGAAACTAACATAGATTAGCAGATACTCTGGCAAAGGCTGGTAGAGAACGCTGGTCTTAACTACAGCTGGTCTGATTAGCTTCAGGTGGGAATCCTGGGAGGAGCAATGAAGGCTCCACCCAGAGGAGGCACTGTGGAAAATTATCCGGTCTTTAAGTGATGACATGATGAATCCTGCTTTCGGGTACAAACTACTCTGCGTTTAATAAGGCTGTTCTGTTTTTAACATGTTTTAATTCTTTTTATCTTGTTCTATTTAATCTCAGCAAGCCCCAAAAAACAGTCAGTGATCACTGTCTGCCTCTCTTGGTTTTTATTATCACTATTCATTTTAAAGCTCTGTTTTTTAAAACTTTACGATGTAACTAAAGACCAGGCAATGCAGCAGTATATTAATGCCTAAACTGATATTGTGGATAGATTATCTCAGTTGTTCTCCTGACTGAAGTTTGGTCCGTTTGCAGCATCCTGCCATGCAATTGCATTTGTCCCAAACCATCAGGAACCCTCATGTTAACCTTTATCGAGTGGAAAAAAGTTAGCATTCATCCTCCAGCTTCACTATTTATCTTATGCCAACATAGCTGTGTTGCTAGTGATCATGTACCACACCATTATATTCCAGCTAGTCCAACTTCAGTAACCCTGCAAATGTCACTGCTGTTTACTTTCCTGTTTTCATTTATGTCGGAAGTGATAGCAGAGCTGTACGTCTTAATTTGTTTCAGAAATCCCTCAGTCAGAACATGGCATATTATATTTAGATCGAAATCATCGAAATCAGCGAGCTAACTTCCTGCTAACTTCTCACTCTGTTGAATTTTATGAATTCTGTTTTCATGGATGCCTGGATGTTACACTTAATTGTTACACCTGGTAGAGCAGCCACACTGATCATTTTATTACAGATGAAAGAATTCAGACAGTTTCAACGAATTCAAATTCAACTTCAAATTCAACAAAGAATTATCTTTTTACATGATTTTGCTCTACAAGGGCCTGATATTCACATATGAGGACATTTGTTTAAAATTTTGATAGAACAGTGGCAGTAAAATCACACATATCCTCATAAGTGGATATCAGGCCCTTGTAGAGAAAAATTTAGTATTTGTGGTCTTAACAACCCAAAATGTGATGTCCAGTAATGTTAAAATTGCAAATCTTAGTATATAAAATTGTAAATAAAATTGAGTAAATAAAATTAAATGAGTTGAATTTAATTGAGCAAGGACTAATACTTGAAAAGCCCATTTTCATGGTTTACTGGGTAGGTATCGCTTGAATTTGCTCTCCCCGCTACGTGGCACCATTTGCTCATCCATACACAATGTTTCCTGCATAGGAAGCTATTTGAGCTTCACGAGGATGTGATATGGGATAGGCTGAATTGTATCTCACCATAGCCACCAATATTCCTTGTGACCTGTTGTCGCTGAGCAAAAGGTATCACATCACATCAGCAACATGTGAAAGGTACACAAACCTGTATACAAATACTCAATACCCTCGAAAAGTACCCCCTTATCTCACAATGTTGCCCTGAGGCAACGAAAAGAAAAACTGAATGTCTGAATGTACAAAAGAATTTTTTTTAATAAAACCTTACAAAAAACCCTTTCTATATCTTTTTATTCTCAAACATATTTTTTCTTAGAGTTTATCTCATTTTTAATATGATTACCACGGCAAATTTTCTTAACTTTCTTCTCACACAATATGGACCTGTGACCATTTGTCAGAAAAAGATTCAAACACTCCTATTGGTTGGCATAATTTAAATTTACATTTTCTTGGAATGAGGCTTAAAAGCATTTTCTGTTGCCCAGGATCAACACTGTACTCTAGAGGGCTAAGATTACTGACCCAATATTGTTTGAAAAAAAAATTATGTAAAAAAACAAATCCAATGTTGATATTATAATTCCTTCAGCTAATTTACCTAATCTAACCATATACATCTAACCATCCAATCCTAATTCCTGTTTATGTCTAAGAATTGTAAATTCAATTTCCTCAACATTTTGGAGAGGAATGTATGAACAGCAAGAGTATAAATGATAGAGAACTAAAACTAAAATTAAAACATAAACTGGGAATAACTAGGGATGATTATGATGACTATGACAAGAGGGACCGGGACCTGGACCGAATCATGAACAACCTGACGTGACATGGAGGGAGAAAAAAAGATGAACCGACAGTGAACAGAGGGAGACAGAGGACTTAAATACAGAAAAGGGTAATGAGAGAAGTGGAAACACCAGGGGAAACACAGCTGAACATGAGGCCACAGGGAATGCAAAACTAAACACACTGAACATGGAAAGACAAGACTTTCAAAATAAAACATGAACCATGGCGAGATGTAGACATGATAATACAAGCTTGACAACATGGAACACGCAGACATGAAACACATGACTGACTGGGGAGACATGGAACAGAAAGAGAAACAAATGAGAACAGATAAGAGAGATGAAAGCACTGACTTAACTAAAAGTAAAACAGAGAACAAGACAGACTGCACAGAGGACAGGAAAAGACTCATAAATAAGGAGACATAGAAGAAACATAAACTAGACCAAAACTCAACTAAGACAAACTAATAATAATAATAGAACTTAACATTATCTCAATATATAAGCAATCAAAACACAAACTCAAAATGTTGGGTCACAGAGCCAGCCCCCTGACACACACCCTGTTTTGTCATTATCCACATTTGGACATGTAAATGTATGGAAAGGAATGAGAATGAAAAGGGAAATCTTCATGTAGAGTTCATTACAGACTTCAAAGGGCAACATTTACAACCCATCCTGCATGTTTATTTGAACCTTTACACTTACTATATTTTTTTAATTTCTCATAGCTACATGCAGTGTTGGGAAGGTTACTTTTAAAATGTATTCCATTACAGAATACAGAATACATGCCCCAAAATGTATTCTGTAACGTATTCCGTTACGTTACTCAATGACAGTAACGTATTCTGAATACTTTGGATTACTTAATATATTGTGGCGAGTTCAGACAAGGAGGAGACGGAGGTATCGTTTGGTCTTGCTTCCCGTGAGCTAGCCAGGGAGCACAGCCGTTTATTACATTTGCAGAAGAACACACTGCCACTAGCTAACTGCTCAGCGCGGCAACCACAACACACATAGGGCGCCCTCTGACCCCGGAAGGACACACCGTTGCAGCGAGAGGGCGTCACCCGTCACCATGGCAACATACACAAAACATAACTGTACAAGCAGAACCCCGAACAGCCCTGACCCGCTACAGTATTATCATGCTTTTTACAACAACGTGAATGTACTATTGCTGTGTGATTTATTACTATTACTGAAGGTCCGCGACTCCGAACTGTAGTAAAGGGACCTCTGACTAATGCTGGGCTCACACTGTGCGATTTTTGGCCCATTTTGAGCCGATTTTTGAGTCGTGCGATCGTTTTGGCGATCGGCCCGATTTTGGCCTTCATCGTGCGTCGTGCATCGTGTAGTATACGTGGGGTAACGAGAAGCGATTGACACCTCACGACCAGCTCCCGATCATCAATCGCTTGGTCGTGAGGGTGTCACCGCAGTTTGCCACACTGCGCACGCGCAAACACAAATGTCAGCGAAAAAGCCGGCGTAGCACGGCAGTGCAGCGTGTGATCTGGACACAAGCGATGGAGGCACAACCTGTAGAACCATCCGAGCCCTTTCGATGTGGCCTCACAAAATTATCACGACCACAACAACCGTGAAAATAGTTGGATCGACACTGCTGCTCAATCACAGCTGCCTGACCAATGTTTTTCATTAGCAATTTAGCAAAGTTGATGGTGGTGGTGTGTCTGTGTGAGTGAAAGACGGAGAGGGAGAGCGAGCGACAGAATTTCTGTTATAACCTTCATTTTTATGGACGCACAGTGTGAGCACTCAGGTCGCATCAGAGCATCGGGCCGTATAGTGTGAGACCCTGCATCGTGACCTATGAACTTCTAACCCCTGCGAGTCAATCGTACAGTTTGAGCTAGAGATGGCACGATACCACTTTTTTATGTCCGATACCGATACCGATATCATAAATTTGGATATCTGCCGATACCGATATGAATCCGATATAGTGTTTTTTAATCAACAAAACTGTTTTTTTTTAAATATCTTGCTGCATTTTGTATAAGTTCATACTCAAGTTTAAAACAACAACTACACTAAAGCTATTCTGTTATACCTGTATGCAAAAAAAATATTTCATAGTTCAGCAATACTGATCAATCTAATAAACTTAAACCTACACCATCCTCCCTATTCTGGTATTTTAAAGAGTACTTAGTGTAAATATTAAGCAACCTAACTAATAGGGTTCCAACTCCCAGCAACATCAAAAATAAATAAATAAAAAATAGGGAACCACCCCCCCACGCTACACCTCATGATGCTTAATCAACGTAATCAACCTTAATTTGATGCAGTGTGAAAAAAAATGCACAGAAATCAATTATTTTTCAAGAAATATTAAATAGATTCAACATCTTTCTTCAACAGAACTGCAGACTGCACAGATGGTACCTTCCCAAAGGAAAAAGTACTATAGCTTACTAGGGTATATATATTAGACTTAATAGTCACTATATACAGTAATTGACTTCTATTCATTTTACATCAAATTAAAACTTTGGGTGTAAGATTCGGATAATTATTTATTAAAAGCGAGACATTTTAAATGAGAATAAGAAAGAAAAGTATGTCTTTGTGCCCCCTTTTCCCTGTTCATGCCCTATCAGCCCCCCTGGCTAAACTTTGCTAGATCCGCCCCTGCACAGTTACCAGAGTCAGCTACGTAGAAAAAGATCCTGGTGTAGAAAGTAATATTAAATAAATTCTAACAGCAGCTGATCAAGCTTAAACGTGCTGCTGTTGTTCAGCCGCTGGTTTCCTCTTTCTGGTGCAAAGTGGGCCAAAAACAAACAAGAGAGACGGACTCGCGACAGAAAAGCCGATCAGCTGATCATTAAGCAGTTTCATGATTGAAGTAGCAGCAAGAGAGAGAGAGAGGCAGTCGCTTGTTAAGCTTAACGCAGGAATGCTTTACATTCAGAGATGGACTTACACACTTGCTTTACTTCTCTCGGGGATAACTTTGTCGGAGATGAAATGCCGGGTTGCTAGCGAAGCTCCACATGCTATCCAGACCACGCCACAGCCGCTCTATCACGTGATGCATACTGCTCCGACGTGCTAACCTTCTGAGGTGAGTTACGGCGTGTTGCAAGTTTTGTGAGGTGCTTTCGTGATATTTAATGGATCGGATTACATTTTTTATTTTTCTCCGATATCCGATCCAGTAATTTAGGTCAGTATCAGACCGATACCGATACGTAATATCGGATCGGTCCATCTCTAGTTTGAGCAGGAGCTGAATCGCGCGACTGAAAAAATCGCACAGTGTAAGCCCAGCATAATACGGCGGGGTCCCTGTCGGCTGGTAGCCGAAAAATAGCTCTACTTTGTTGTGTGGGTCAACTTTTCTTGCGACAGACAGAGAGAGGCGTTGAAAGACTGCTCCAACGGAACTTGTTGTTTTCGGAGGAAAACACGAACACAGTGTACAGTCGAGTCTTAATAGCTTACTTACAACTGGGCTCCTCAGGCACTCTTCTTGGCTGAAGTGGTTATTATTATATTTACATGCTTCCAGCTCCCGTTTTTCCTCGATGACTGCTCGTACCTTTCCACTCCCCTTTTTCTCCCTCCTAGCGCTCACAGACACATAACGTGTATGGCAGTCCATTCTCCCAGCAGCACGGACTACACTGAACATGATGCTACATTCTTTAGAGCTATGCTTGTAGCATTCTGCCTGTTAGCTTAGCACAACAACAACAACGAAAAGGCGCTCTCTCACCCAGGAAACACACAGTCGCAGAGAGAGAGCGTCGCCCTGTAACCATGGCAACCGTAACGCTGCCGCCTGGAACAAAAGAACGTAGCTGTCAAACAAAACCCAAACAGTCCTGACCCGCGACAAAATGAAACAGGAAAGTACCCCAGTGTATTCCATTTATTTCAACAAAGTAACTGTATTCTGAATACCACCTTTTTAAACGGTAACTGTAACGGAATACAGTTACTCATATTTTGTATTCTAAATACGTAACGGCGGTACATGTATTCCGTTACTCCCCAACACTGGCTACATGTATTATGATCTACTTCAAAATAGAATAAAAGACCAAAGTGACATTGCCTTGTGCATACAGTCCATGTCACTCTACATTAAGTGTTGCTCACTGTTTCCCCCAATGACTGTGTTAATATGCTTACACTTAACAGTAGTTTGACTGATGACAATGGAGCATGTTTCAGTCTAGCCTGAAAACATCTTATTATACACATCTTTTCCCATGCAAATCTTTGATTGAAACATTAAAAAGTGAAACATTGATTTAGATAATTTTAAGTGATCATGCAAAAGATGTGAAATTTAAAAAGTACAAACCATATTGTATGTATGAAAATATTGATAGACTGGTTCGATGTTTAATTTCACAAGTAGCTGTTTAATGGAAAGTTGTGCAGTTCCAACTGAACAGCAGATCTCTGTCCAATGACAGCTGCAGTCTGGCCAGCATCTCTCTCTCTGTTCTTTCTGGACACATTTTCACAGCGCAAAAGATTCAACGGATGCTTCGCAATTTCTGTGAGAGCATACACAGCAGAAGGTTTACACAGCAATGAGAATAAGTAAGTGATATGAAACCATACCTGTGCCTTACAATCTTTAGGTATATAGAACTACAGTCCTGAACTTCTTTCTGTTTAAACCTTGCAAAACTGTCTTGAGGAGAGTAGAATAGCGTAAAATAATGATGGCGAATGGCATGGTGGTATGTGGGCTCCCTCTAGTGGTAAGCTAAGTCTCCTAAAAAAAATTAAGATTAAATAATACACTATGCTCTGACTTAGGAATTTCTGAAATATTAAAATATACAGTTCTGCTATCACGTCAAAATACATGAAGACAGAAAACTAAACAGCAGTGACATTTTGTAGGGTTACTGAAGTTGGGCTATGTGTTGGCTAGCTACACAGCTGTGGTTTGCATAATATAAACACATTAGCACAGTGAAGCTGGAGAATGAATGCTAACTTTTTTCCATTGATAAAAGTTAATGTGAAGGTTCCCGATGGTTTGGGACAAATGCAATTGCATGGCAGGATTGCAAACAGACCAAACTTCAGTCAGGAGAACAACTGAGATAATCCATCCACAATACAAGGTTAGTCATTAACCCTCTACTGCATGACTTTTTAATTTTTTCCCTATTTTGGGGGAGCTTTAGGGTCCCTAATGATATATCAATCATAAAATTTGCAAGAAATGTATTCTAAAGACACTTCTTCAGCTGAGAGTCAGAGAGTAGAAACACACACGCTGCAGTTTTTACTTGCAAGGGCAGTCACAGAGCGCTCGCACCCGAGAGTGTGGCTCAAGGACTTGCACTCTGCCACTGCCCTGGTCTTTATTTATATACAAGGGTAATACAATAGTGAATACCTCTGTTCATAGACAGAGGAATGTTGGTGCGTATGTATGTGCGTATGTAGGTGTATGTGTGTGTGTATGTTTGTGTGTGATTCTGAAGGATGCGGCACCTCTTCTTGTTAGGGAGTGAAGATAAGAGTGTTCAGCTCTCCTCTTCCTGGTAGGGAGTGAAACTGCTTGTTGTGGGAAGAAACGTATAAAAGAACAGAACAAGTCTTGTAGTGAACAACAGTCTAAGTGATCAAAAGGTCATCATGCAGTATTCTATCATATGCAAACTTATATCATTAAAAGTTTATACTGACTACTAAGTACAATTTTCTATTGACACAATGTAAACATTTCACAGAACAATAAAACACCAAAATACATCCAACATTTGACCCACACACACACACACACACACACACACACACACATACATACATACATACATACATACATACATACATACATACATACATGTATGTATGTATATATATAAATACATGTGTGTGTGTGTGTGTGTGTGTGTGTGTGTGTGTGTGTGTGTGTGTGTAATGGAAGACTCTGCAGTTTGATGTAGAAGTATTTATCTTTTTGTCCTACCCCCTTGATGTAGCATGTGCAAGGCACATAGTGCTTGACAATATGGAAAAACAAACAAGTGGTTTGCAGGTGGGCACATGACAGAGGGTGGAAAAGTGAGAGCAACTGGCTTCTCTGTGCTTAGATTATAATAATGTAACTGTGTGTCTGTATGTGTGTGCAGGTCAAACTGACTCAGTCAATGAGGCAAGGCAACACTAAAAATGGATAAATGGATTAGTTAGAAAAACAACACCCAGTATATTTCCTGTTAAAACTCAGTGAGGTGTAACAGTATAGAAATATAACTGCAAAAACCGTGCATAGTGTGAGGCTGTTTTGAGAGCAACTGCTGCAAAGCCACATACTAGCTAATCAGATATCAGTCCTGTTGTTCAGGAAAATGTGGTTGCATTTAATACAGAGAAAGGATTGGTTGTAATCTGTGAGACATGCGGACTAAATATTGAATTGACGACCCACATCCAGACAACGACAAGTGGAGTGTGGTGAAATTAAAGCAAGCTCTTAATTTCCAGGCTGTTGAAATCCAAAAAGGCAAAACACATAATCCAAAAAAGGTGAAACTGAAACTACTGTATTGGGGAAGGCTTCAGGACCCAGGGGATCAACGGGAAGATATAAAAGAGGAAGTAGAATCATATGGCGTTATTTTTGTGCCACTATTCTGAGCGCACGTAAAAAAGGTTTGCAGGTGCAAGTGTTGCATTTTGAGGAGAAATTTATTTTGAGCGAAGAAAAGCTGAATTTGAGTGAACAAAATTCATTGCTGCATGCAAAAAATGTATATCCGTGTTTGCTATTATCCATATACACACGCACAATAGCAGCCCCTCTCGCTCAGTTTTTGTATTTGCGCTCGCAATGTGTCGCTCACGCTCTCAACATTTCTGCCCGTGCACGCTCAACTCTTTCTGTACACCGTTATATTTGTGCCACAAAACCAGCCAATCACAGACTTGGATGCAAAAAAATCTGATTGGCTGTTTTTGTCTCCAATCAGCTCGAAAGGACGAAATGCAATATCCCAGAATCCATTTCGTCCAAAGCTCAAACGAGACAGTGGCGGAGGAACACAGAGTGGCGGAGTTTGAAATATTACTCTTTCTGGGACACAAAATAAACTTTTAAGATATTTTCATGTTAGAATGTAGCTGTGTGAACTTCAAATATCTGCTCGATTTATCAAGACATCACATATTTGCATAAGTGCTCCAACGTTTTCGGAGATGCCTGTTACCCACCAGCTGACCGGGTGGGAACTCGGGTTAAACATAATATATAAGGCTGAACTGACAAAAAAATCACCAACTACACCACCAGGTATTATTGGAAAAACCATAAAGCCTTTGAACGAAAACAAACGCTGTTGTGACAGTGATGTACACTGTTTTGTTGGTATATATGTATGATTTGTATCACCTTCATGTTTCCAGCTTTACAGCTGTGGCTCCAGCAAACATCAGCTGATACTAGAAATTAATTTTAAATAAATTCTAACAACAGCTGATCAATTTTGAACGTGCTGCTGTTGTTGTTTAGCGCAACATCCGCTGGTTTCCTGTTTCTGGCGCAAAGTGGGAGATAAACAAACAAGAGAGACGATCAGCTGATCATTGATCAGTTTCATGATTGAAGTAGCAACAGGAGAGGGAGGGAGAATGAGGAGAGAAGAGGCAGCTAAGACACAGAATAACTCCAGCTTTGTGTCTTTTTTATTCTCGCTGAAGTCTTTTCCCCTCAATACGGATGTATTGTAATTGGTCCAGCCCAGAGTTGATTATTACCAGTTGGCTAATCCACCACCTTTCATTGTTTATACCATTACAAAAACAAACAAACTAACATAAAAATGAAAAATCACCATTGGCCCACCGGGCAAATGCCGGGTAAATGCCCAATGGCCAGTCCAGGTATTCGGTCAGCTGGTGGGTAACAGGCATCTCCAAAAACGTTAGAGCACTTATGCAAATATGTGATGTCTTGATAAATCGAGCAGATATTAGAAGTTTACACAGCACCATTCTCGCATGAAAATATCTTAAAAGTTTATTTTGTGACCCACAAAGAGTAATATTTCAAACTCTGCCACTCTGTGTTCCTCCGCCACTGCCTCATTTGAGTTTTGGACGAAATGGATTCTGGGATATTGCATTTCGTCATTTCGAGCTGGTTGGAGACGAAAACAGCCAATCAGATTTTTTTTGCATCCAAGTCTGTGATTGGCTGGTTTTGTGGCACAAATATAACGGTGTACAGAACGAGTTGAACGCGCACGGGCTGAAATGTTGAGAGCGCGAGCGACACATTGCGAGCGAGCGCAAGTGCAAAAACTGAGCGAGAGGGGCTGCTATTGTGTGTGTGGATAATAGCAAACACTGAAATACATTTTTTGCACGCAGCAATGAATTTTGTTCACTCAAATTCAGCTTTTCTTCGCTCAAAATAAATTTCTCCTCAAAATGCAACACTTGCACCTGCAAATTTTTTTTACGTGCGCTCAGAATAGTGGCACAAAAATAACGCCATAGAATCAGATGCTCTTATTCTCTGATGTGTGGCTCTAGACAATTGTGGTTTTGGAATGCTGGGAAGTTTTTGAGTGTGAAGAACATGAGATCTGGTCCCTGGGCCCTTAGAACATGAGTAGATCTGGTTGCCATTTAAGTACTTTATGATCATACTGCCCTTCATCAAAGATTCAAGGTGTAGACTTAATGTTTTTTAATGAAGTTTGTTGAAATGTATTGGTGATGTCTATTGTATTCATTAATTGTGTGGTCTGGCAAGCAGAGGAGTCAGCTCGAGTTGACCTTTGACCTTTGAATATAACATGAAAAAAATATATTGTCAGGTAACACTGTATCGTCTCCTGCAGGATGGGCTGCACATGTGTCACCATTTTTCTTTTCTCCTGTTGTCGATCTTACACCCTAGTTTGTTTTAGGGAAAGGACCGTATTTTAAAAAGGATTTTATGCTTGGGTTTGTGTTCATGTCAACTGGGCTAGGGGCAATATTGTTTGGGCAATGTGCAATCCCTAAGTAGGGGGCTAACAACTCATAGGAATCTGCCCTTGCAATTGTTTATGATGAAATTACTTGTTGTGTCTAGTATAATTTATTTGCAGTGGTATAAATTATTTTCTCACGGAAGCACATAGTGCATGTAATGAGTGTCCCTGTGGTATCGTATTTACTTGGAGTGGATTTAGTTAGAAACAGTACCTGTGTGGGTTGTAAGGTTGTTAGTGGTCCAATTGTATTGCGAACCCTAATACAATTGTATAAAGATTTGCTGAAACTGACCTATTGTGTTATTTATTCTTGACTCGTCCCTGGACGATCTTTTGACTTGAAGTTTGTATAAGTTGGATTGCAGTGATTGACCCAACACAACTTTGAGGAGTGTTTATTGCAAATCACACAAAATGCTTAGTTGACTGGTTTGGTACCCAGTTCAGATTTTCAGCTGGTCTCCAGCACACACACACACAAGATGTGTGTTAGTGGAAGCTGCCCTGGCATCCCTGTGTGAAGTTGTTGCTGCTGCATTTGCAAAGAAGAGAATGTTGGAACTGGAGACCCAGTGTAGAAAGGTGCATTGCTGCATGTAATTGGGGAAGGGATAGATGGCAGAGAAACTGGTAACCCTGTGACGAGAAAAGGTTTGCTGCAGTTTATTGAAAAGTAGGGATAGTGGAGCAATGAACCAGCAACCCAGTGCCAGTAATGTTCATAAGGTGAATGATGGTCAAATGGCAGAAAAACCAGCCCCTGGTGCCAGGTTTGCTGCTGCATACTGCAAAGAAGAAAACAATAATGTAGAAACTGGCAGGAAAGGCTGCTGTGTTACAAATTAACAGTACAGGAGAAGAAAAACTGTCATCCCGGTTCCGGGAAGTTGCATCTGCATGATGCAAAGGAGCAATAGAGGAGAGAGAACCTGGACAAAGAACTGATATGGAGAAGAAGACTGGCAACACGGTGATGATAATGTTTTGTTGTTTTTAATAGTAGATGGCACAAGCTGCTAATCCAGTGCTGGAGAAGTGAGCTGCTATATTTTGCAAATGAAGGTTAGAAGAGAGAGAACTTGGTATCCCAGTGCAAAAAGCTTTGTGCTGCATTTGCAAATGAGGGATAGAGATAGTGAGAACCTGGCGTCTTAGTGGTAGAAAAACTTGCTTCTGCATTTTGCGAACGTGAAGCTGGAATCCAGGTGTCAGGATGCCGGTGCCCAAAATCTTGCTGCTGCATTTTGCGAAAGAAGGATAGAGGGAAGTGCCCATAGCTTTTTTGTTTGTTTGTTTTTTGTTTTGCAAACAATAGGTAGATGGCAGAAAACTGACATCCAGAGGCAGAAGGGTTCCCTGATGCCTTTTGCAATAATAGATGCAGACAGGTTTGTTGCTGCATTTTCCAAATGAAAGATAAAGAAAGAATCTGGCATCCCAGTTCTGGAAGGGTTCACTGCTGCTTTGCATTTAAAGGATCAATGAAGAAAAACTGAATTTTTTTAAAAACTGCAAAAACATAATCCAAAGACGAGGTGTGCAGTCTCAGATAATAAATTCCTGTCCCTACTCCACAGACCCACTCTCCAAAGATCCCGTCATGGAGTTCTTTAAAAGCCTAAAAATTGCACCACAGGTTAGAAACTGAGGTGCAGACGTAGGATATCTGATGTGATCTTCAAAGCTTGTTCCCTTTAGAAAGACCCACAGGAAGCTGTTTTAATGCAGAGGACGTAAAGTGCTGATTTCTCCATGTGGAGCTCAATTGAGCTGCTTTCAGCGCTGTACACACAAAAAGACTAAAAGTGCCATAATAGCCAATAAAAATACAATAAAACACAATTAAAAAAAAAAGATAGTTTCAAAATAAATAAGGAATTCAAAAATAATATTTATTATTTAGTGACAATAATTACATAATGGTAGTCCCTCTTCAGGAACATGATTTACATGTTCAGGTCTTGTCAGCAAATAACTACTGAGTAACCGAAGTAATGACGATATAACATTATTACATCATTATTAATAGTTAAAGCTGTATCAATCAGGTCATGAACTGAATTAATAAATGCATTGTATTACAAATACATTAGTCACATCTTGATAAAAACAAATGCAGTTTAGAAGCATCCAGAAATAATCTTGGAGCCTGAGAAGGGGCAAATGACAACACCCAAAGTCCATCATGGATAAGAGCTATTGCATAACGTGAGGCTCAAGAAATTAAAAATCACACATAGCAATGTTTTTCTTTTCTTTTTCTTTTTTTTAGATATTTTTTTTTCTGAACAACTAAAGAAGCAGGATGTGCACTGATCAGCATGAAAGCAAGAGATAGCATTTGTGCAAGAAATTAAGCAAAGCATTACTAGAATAAATATTCATTCTGATACACAAGCAAAGCAACACCTAATACATTTCCTGTTAAAACAGGAAGTTAAGTCAGGTGTTACAAAAAGGAACTAACTAATCAGACCACAGTTCGTTAGTTCAGGAAATTGTGGTTGCATTTCATTATAGAGAAGGAGCTGTCATAAACTGCAAGATAAGCAGACTAAATGTTGAATTGAGGCCTGGCCCGTGAAGGGAATCATGTTTTCATGGAAGCCTTGTTGTGTGCTGTTTAAGAGACTTTTCTCTTTTCAGGAGGCTTTATTCTTGTCCCATTATCAGAGAGATTGAAATCATTTGGTACTTTGACCATTGTACTATTCAAGAATCTGCTTGTTGATCTGACTATAACTACAGATAGGCCGTTGTGTGTGTGCTGATTTTTTTTCTAAAACCTGGTTGCCTGTTTTCTGTTTGATGTCATTCAGGGACCGCCATGTGAGCGCTAATATTTAGACCACCAAACAGGTGGTCCTCTGATTGCGGGCACTGTTGTCCTGTTTTCTTGTTTATGCATAACAAAATTTTCAGCCCAGGTTGAATTTCAGATTGGAAGTGAAACGATAATTCAAGTGAAATGAAGTACGAAAGCATATGATTTAGTCCACTTTTATTTACATATATATTATTAATTACATGAACAACAGGAGAGGATAAAAGAAGAAATCAAATTCTTAGTTCGTGTGTGTGTGTGTGTGTGTGTGTGTGTGTGTGTGTGTGTGTGTGTGTGTGTGAATTAAATTGAATACATTCTTATTTCCCCTTCTACATATTGTAATGTCTAAACATCAGAGCCCTGCATTAAACAGCTGTTCGGTCCGCGGCCAGGCCCCTCAAAAGCTGATATGTCCTCCTCTGAGCTTTCAAATTCCTGCTCTGATGTCTGGTCTTACTCCACCTATTGCCCCTTATAGCTGTCCTGAGTAAAATAATTTCTGCCTCATCCTGCCCTCTACTTCCTGAAGTATGGACATTGGTTTAACATGCGAGGTACTTACATTTCTTTTCGAAGGGGTAAAACTATTGTGCATTTCTGAAATCCTACTAAATCAAAGTTCAGACTTGGAAATAGAAGAAACAACTTGAGTTTAAGCAACAGAATCATGCTATCTACAGTACCACTCCCTTGTGTCCATAAAATCTGGAAGTTTCAATTTCCACCATTTTGAAAAGAACATACAGAAGGAGTCATATAGATTGCATAGATGGAGCTTGATGGAGCAGTCTAATACTGTTTTTCCCTAAAGTTTAAGTAACTGGATACAGATTGAATTGTCTATTAAGCACAATTCATTTAAATTTTCACATTGTATTTAAGGTTCTGGTTATCTAGTTAAGGTTGATTGATATTTCTGTTACATCAGTGTCAGCATTTCAATAATTTTAAAGCATGTTTATCCCAACCTTTACACTTTTTGTTAATTAAAAAAGTAATTTGTCTACTTTAAAATAAAGGTATAAGTAAAAATACACCAGCTATTTTTACTTTTACAGTCCAAGTTGACAGTCCAAGTTTTCCTCAGTTGGACTTTTACAGTCCAACTGAGGAAAACAGAGAGCAGTAATTAGATTTAATTACTGCTCTCTGTTTGCCTCAATGAATGAGTTAATACACTTACACATCAAAGTACTATGACTGTATCAGCCTGAATCAAGGTTTAATTTTATTAGTGACTGTTAAATGGATAGTTGTGCAGTTCCATCTAAACAGCAGAGCTCTGCAGTGTGAATTGTTGTGAAGTGTTCAGGCTGGTGCTTCTCTCTCTCTTCTTCCTGTTCACTTTTTCACAGCGCAAAAGACTCAACAGATGCTTTCGCAACTTCTGCGAGAGCATATATAGCAGAGGGTTCATACAGCAGTGAGAATAGGCAAGCATTTCACAGATATGGTAGGCAACTGCTAACCGTTTCAGTACCTTACAATCATTGTTTGTATTGAGAGACTTGATTAAAAGCATAATATGGTATGGCCCCCAGCAAATGAAAAAGGCTGCAACAATACACAACAGCACAGCCACAGTCCTGAACTTCCTTCTGTTTAAACCTTGCAAAACTTTCATGAGGATGGCAGAGTAGCAGAAAATAATGATGGCAAATGGGAGGAAGAATAGCAGTGACACTTGGAGATAATGTCCAAGCGTGTCTTCAGATTCATCATAGCAAAAGTTTTTACCTTCCCAGCTTTCAACCTTTACTTTCATTGCATCACTCAGGGACGCTAAGATGCTGATGACCCAGGCAGCTATACAGGCACCAATTGCACACTTCTTCACTCTGACATGGCTGATCGGCCAGTTGTGCAGTACAACAGTAGTAAAACGATCCACTGTCATAGCAGTCAGCAGAATGACACTGCTGTACAAACCAACAGCGAATCCAGCAGTGATAACTTTGCAGACAAAGTCCCCAAAGACCCAGTTGTGTAGGTGATCAGCGGCCCAGAATGGAAGTGTGATGGTGAAGATCAAATCAGAGCAGGCCAGGTTCAGGATGAAAATATTTGTGATACTTTTCAGATTCTCGTAGATGAAAAGAACACATAAGAGGAGGCTGTTGCATATGATACTGAGGATGAAGATCAAGATGAAAAGGGGACCAGTGATGGTGGGAACATTAGTATCACACATGTATTCAACAAGACCACTCGTTCTGGATGTGGATGTGAAGTTTGCCATTTTCAATTTTCTGGAAAACATACATATAAAATAAAATGCAATCAAACACAATGACTGAGCAGTTTTCTCTAAAGTGACAGAAACTGTTGATTTTGGTTCTAATTTTTGTATATTATATAAAACCAAAGTGACTAAAAAAGTATCAAATTTCAGAAAACAAAAACAGCAACTTACCTCAAACATCAACTGTCAAGTCTTCTGCTGAATTGCCCTGTGATTCAGCACAAAAGCTGTACAATGTTCTTCGGAAAACTAATAGTTCCTCCTTTTGTTTCACATTAATTCAGAGATTCTGCCTTAACAAAAACCACATTATGAAACAAAAAATTCAAAGTTAACTTGTGCAACAAACTGTCACATGAAAAATGAAACTTCATCAAAATTAAACCTGACAAATAGCTGTCTATACGCATGTTACATTCCTCTGAACTTACCTCTATCTCAGGTCTTCTGTTGAACTGCACTGTGGTGAAAAACGTGTGATGTTCGTGAGATATCTGATATTTTGTCTCGTCTTTGAGCTAGAGTACCACCCTAATGAAAGCCACACTGTGAAGAAAAAAAAGCAAAAAGCTTGAGCAATCACTTTTTTCTACATTGAAATGAAATAAAATAATGTTGAATGTATTTTTTTTTTCAAAGCCATCTAATCAAAACAGACTCAATCAAAAGTTACATTTATTTACATAAATAAATGCAGAAACCCCAGTATTCTGTTCAAAAGAAAGTATTTCTTGCTGAAAACATGTAAACATTATATAAATACAACTAAATATGAAAACATAAAATCCAACACAGATCATAAAAATGGTGTTGATTTATGATATCTCTAATGCTGTGTAGAGCATAAAAAGGTAGACCAACATATTAAAGTGCTAAAGTAGTACAGCAGCAAGGCTCTTGATGAGGAAGCAGATAAGAAGAAAATTAAAATTGAAACAAAACATGTTACACACCACTGTGGTTAAAAAGAAGCCTCACACTCTTATTCTGTTGTTGTTGTTTTTTTCTGTTAGACCCTTTACAATAGGGCTACACTCTGACCCCACCAGCCTGATTTGTCTGAGATCTTGTCACCAGAAATTTGCCATTGTTATAGAGCCTGAATATTTGAGTTACTGTAATAGTTTTGGTAGCAAAAACCATCCATCCATCCATTTTCTTCCACTTCTCTGGAGCTGGGTGTTGGAGTGATTTTGTTAAAAGTTGTCATTGTTGCATTTAAAATTGTGAACCTTGTCTTAAACTGCAGGCACACTTGCAGGTAACATTCTGGTTTCCTTATTTAGTAAGGAATGTTTACTTCCTGCCATTTATGGGCTCACCTATGCTTGTATATGGTGGACCATTAAAAGGGGTTAAGACATATACGGGGTGAGGGGAGATGACCCTTTTTATGACTAGGGATGTTGTTAAAACAGTTGTAACCAGGAAGTTACATATACAAACACAAACACACACACACACACACACACAGTGCCTTAACTTTTATGACACACCATATGGGTTTTACAATGGGAGGGGAGACTGGAGTTGGCTGGGATCAGGTGGGGAGCTTGCAGCTCCAAGATCCTGACCAGACCGGCTTCCCTTGCAAGTTAAAATGGATTGAGGTCTAATTATCTTGCTTTATTCACGGTGAACAAAGCAAAGCCTGCAAGTGCAGACCTAATACCGGGCTGCAGGGACAGCAGCCAAAGCAGAGAAAGCCAGACCTGCCTCTCCCTGGCGACCTCCTCTAGGTTATCAGGGGAACACCAAGGCATTAACAGGTCAGCCAAAAGGTATATTCTCTCCAGCATGTCCTGGGTCTGCCCCAGATTCTTCTTCTGGTGGGCCAAAACCACCTCAACTGCATCCTTTCGATGTGGAGAAGATAATCGGAGCCCCTTCCAGATGGCCAAACCTCTCACTAGGGATGGGTATCGAAAACCTTGTTGAGAACTGGTTCCCACTGTTTCAATTCCTTGGAATTGTTTGCCATTTTTGTAAAACAATTCCCTTATCGATTCCAGTCGCCCCGAATGACGTCACCACGTTGCGGAGCGTCATTTACCTGGCAGGAAACATGGCGGCTCAAACGCTCAAAAGTTTGATTATACTTTACGAGAACGGATGACAACAGGGCAACTTGCAATACTTGCCAAGTAGATATTTCATTTAAGGGAGGAAACACTACGAATATGAAAAAGCATTTGCTCACAAAACACACGATAACCTTAAATGAATGTCATGTTTTTAATTCCGCTCGACTTGTGAATCTCAACCCAGCAGCAGCGGTAACGTTGGCACGTCCTCTCCCGTTAATGCGGCAGGTAAATAATCAACTAACAGTGCATATTGTGTTAGCGCGATCTGCCTTATTACAAAACCTGCTATTACTGTGCATTTAGGTGACCATGATGAGAGAGACAGACAGAGTCTGGCTGGCTCAGATGCTGGCAGTTCTCACTGCAGTCTACCGGTAGCATCTCCTTTCAGGCCAGGATAGACGAATGTTACTGAGCAGTGACTCAGTTTGTGGTAAAAGGTTTGCACCCATTTGCCACAGCAGATGCCCTGATTTTCGGTAAGTGAATGTGTTTAATTGTAGGCAGGGACATTACTGGATATTCTTGTGTAATTGCTACAGAATAATTTATGTTATACTTTGTTATTGCTACAGAAGAATATTTATTTTGTTATTTTACATTTACAATTTTTTTTCCTGGGGACCCTGTGACACCCCATTGAAGAGCCGTAGGCTGTGGATCTCTTAAGATCTCACTGTTGGGTTTGTAAGGCCATGTTACTCCTAAATTTCTATCTTGTTCAAAGAGAAGATATAAAACAAAGTTCTAAGCTATTCGACCTTAGTGTTCTCCTTTTTTAAAAGAATCGATAAGAGAATCGATAAAGAATCGAATTGTTAAACAGAATCAAAAATGGAATCGGAATCGTGAAAATCTCATAGATACCCATCCCTACCTCTCATCCTGTATACAACAACAACAACAACAACTACAACTACAACTACCTCTCTGCATTTAACCCATTCACTCACTAAGGGAGAGGCCAGCCACCCTTTGGAGAAAGCTCATGTCCACCACTTGTATCTGCAATTTTGTTCTTTCAGTCACTACCCAAAGCTCATGACCATAGGTGAGCGTAGGGACATAGATTGACTGGTAATTCAAGAGCATCACTTTTACGCTCAGCTATCTTTTAACCACGACTGCATTATTGCGGCTGCAGCACCAGTCTGTCCATCGCTCTCTTGCCCCCCTCTCACCTTAGCTCAAACCAATTTTTAATAATCTTCGCTAACCAGCAAAAGTTAATATCTGCCATTGACAGCTGCCACTCCCTTTTAATTTTGTTTTGTTGTGTCAATCCCAAATTATTAAATGTTTCTAGAATACTGGAACCAGATCTTTGGGCACAACAAATCTCAAGTCCCTTATCTCTTAAATTTGGCTTGAACAGCTAAGCCTCTTGACTGTGTTTGTAGGTGCCAGTCACTTATTACAACTAATTTTCTAACATAAATATTTTTAAGTAGAAGTAGTTCTAATCTGAGTTGAGTTTGGGTCTGGGTCCCAGTGGGTCTGTGGCACAATGTTTATGTGTTTGGTCTTTTATTTCTGGTTTCTTTAATGTTCTGAGGTTAAGATTGTGTTCCAGGTTTTGTTTCTTATTATAGTTGTAATTGCTCTATGCCACAGGTGTGGAACTCCAGGCCTGGAGGGCCAGTGACCTGCAGGTTTTAGTTGTGTCCATGATACAACACAGCTTATTTAAAGGCTAAATTACCTACTCAGCATTTTTTGAAGTTCTCCAGAGGCCTGGAAATGAACTAATTATTTGATTCAGGTGTGTTGACCCAGGGTGTTATCTAAAACCTGCAGAACACCAGCCCTCCAGGAGTGGAGTTCAACACCTCTGCATGCCTACTCTTTGTAATGTCAGGTTTTAGTTTGGTTATCTACAGGGTGGGCCATTTATATGGATACACCGTAATAAAATGGGAATGGTTGGTGATATTAAAGTCCTGTTTGTGGCACATTAGTATATGTGAGGGGGCAAACTCCTCAAGATGGGTGGTGACCATGGTGGCCATTTAGAAGTCGGCCATCTTGGATACAACTTTTGTTTTTTCAATAGGAAGAGGGCCATGTGACACATCAAACTTATTGGTAATGTCACAAGAAAAACAATGGTGTGCTTGGTTTCAACGTAACTTTATTCTTTCATGAGTTATTTACAAGTTTCTCTTTGTTCACAGCCATTTACATGTCGAAGAGGTTAACACATGAGGTGCATGTATCCAGTCTAAAACCCTGGTATAATTTGCAGCCACTACAGAGGTTAGATAGCGCCTCCTCACAGTTTGCACCGAGGTCTTGCGCTGAATAAAACCGGTGATGTTAAAAAACACACCGTAGTGGTCAGAGACAGCCAAATCAACAACAGAGGACACACTGTTGGACAGCCCATAGGTGATGACCAGGTCCAGAGTGTGTCCTCTGTTGTGAGTCGGCTGCGTGACGTGCTGGGTAAAATCCATACAGTGAAGAATGTTTAAGAATTCTTTTGATGTACAGTCAGAAGGATTATCTATGTGCAGGTTAAAATCACCGGTTAAAATGATCATGTTATATTTTGAGTGTATGTGTACTGTTCTCTCTATGTGTTAAACTCCCTGAGTGTGAACATAGATAAACAGCCAGCCAAACTCCTTTTCAAGAGCCAGGAAGGTGAGCGTACTTGCTCCTTTAATGACTCCAAACATAGCAATCATCTTGCACTGACATCATTGAACTGGAGTGAAACTAGAAAAACACATAATACAAAACTCTTAATCGATTGACATATAATCAGCAGGTAAATATATTCAGGCACTTACACAGGAGACCATGAAATAAGTATACTGTAGATATGCAAACTGATATTACTACAAAGAAAAACAAGCAGGTAGTGGGTGAGCGTACACTTGTATCATTAGCTCAGAAGCTACACCCTATAACTGCACTTCAAAGAAGGTACAAAATAATGTCTCAAAACACCCTATTATTAATTGCTTAATATACAAAGAACTGACAGAACTTACGACTATTGCTTTCTGAAGGACTCCTTTGAAGGATTGCTTTGGATTCCACATGAATGATTACAAAGTTGTAGCCATGCTTTTCCCACTGTTCTCTGCATTTCCTGCTTCCTGTCTATGCACAATGCAAAATAAAAGCCTCCCTGTCTATCCAGATGTCAAAATAAAAGATTCAACATTTTTCAATATATAACAATAGAAATACACTTTACACTTATTTGTGTCATTAGCATATGAACATATTGAAAACAGAACACTCCCCGTCTGGCATTCCCAAATATGCCACTTCATGCTTAACTGTCTTTGGTTAACTTAGGACTCTCTATTGATAAGAGCAAAATAACATCACTTATAGGCCTTGAGAAAGTCTTTACTTTGCCTTGTGATGCTGTTCTGACTTCCACTTTGCGCACCTTCCCATCACTACTTGGAAAGGTGGTAGTGACCAACCCCATCGGCCACTCGTTACGAGATGACTGCTTCTGTTTGAGCAACACTACATCACCCACTTGTAAGTTGCGACATGCCACTTGCCACTTGGCTGCAGAGTGTGTAGATATTCATTTCTCCATCGGGTCCAGAATTCATCAGCAAGTACCTGTACTTGCAGGTTTCTGCGTTACTATCATAGCGGGAGTCAGCAGCAGTGGTGAAGAAGGATCTTTGGAGACTGGGATCAATGGCCTTGCATTGATTATAGCAGACACCTCTGCCATCAATGTACAGAGCACTTCATGACTCAGGGAACTGTGTTTACCGTGAGACAACATGGAGTCCAGTATCCTCCTGGTTACACCAATCATGCGCTCCCACACACCTCCCATATGCGAGGCATGTGGAGGGTTGAACTCCCATGTACAGCCGTGTTCGTAGAGGTAACTCAGGATCTTGTCTTGACTCTGATCATCTTGTCTTATTCCTAATTCAGAACATGCTCCAACAAAGTTTGTACCACAGTCTGACCTCAGCTGCTTCACAGGCCATCTTAAGGCAAAAAGTCTGCGTAGTGCATTGATGCAGCTACTTGAGTCCATGGACTCAATGACTTCTATATGCACAGCCCTGGTACTCATGCACGTGAAAAGGATCGCCCATCGCTTACTCTGAGCTGCTCCACCTCGAGTTCTTCGGGTGATTACCTCCCACGGATCAAAAACATCCAACCCTACATATGTAAAGGGAGGAGACATGCTCAGACGTTCTGGGGGAAGGTCGGCCATTTTCTGGACTTCCAGTTTTCCTCTCAGCTTGCGGCAGACAATACAGGAATGGATTACAGAGCTAATCAACCTTTTGCCGGCAACAATCCACAGGCCTTCCGCTCTGATTGCCCCTTCTGTAAACTGTCGTCCTTGATGTTTTATCTTTTCATGGTAATGGGTCACTAGCAATTTGGTCACATGATTCTGTTTTGGGAGAATGATTGGATTTTTCCTTCCAAGTGGAGTGTTTCAGACGTCCACCAACCCGTAAAAGACCGTTGCACATGAAAGGGTCTAGCTTGAGGATTGTGCTTGTCTTTGAAATTGCTCTATTCTCTTGCAGTGCAACATACTCTTCTGGATAAGCATCCCTTTGGACCAACCTAAGTATGGTCAGCTTTTCTGCCTCCAGTTCTTCTGGAGTATGAAGTTTGTTGCACATATGCCATCCTCTACATGTATTTGGGGGGTTGGTACTGAATGATTGAGTCTGGTGGCTCAAGAAGGCAACTGCTCTCAGTAAAGACCTCCAGGTGGAGAAGCGTTGGAACCTATTTGAAGTCAACTTACCCTCGGTTATATGGGTAGCACAGGATGTCAGCTGTGGTCTTACCTCCACATCTGCATCTGGTTCCACCAGCTCAAAGGGCTCATGTGTTTCAGCCACAGGAGGCTTGTGAAGAAAATCTGGACCTGTAAACCACATAGTCTCTCCAAGCCGAGATGCTGGGACCGATCTGGTGGCTAGGTCAGCTGGATTCTGATCTGTTGTTTGTGGGAAGTTCTGTATCCCAGTCGCATATGTCAGCTGAAAGTTCCCTTAGTAGTGCTCGTCCTCGGATGGTCACTGGAGCAGCCAAGCCCAGTGGGTCGAAGAGGCTGTTAACTGTCGATAGCACTCCTCGGCGAGTGAAGGGTTTGTTGTCAGCTGCAACCTTGAATGTGAAGGTGTCAGAATCTATCCTCCAGCACAGACCAAGGCTTCTTTGTGCTGGGAGAACTTCCTCATTTAGCGCCAAGTCTTTTAAACCTGTAGCCAGATCTTCAGGGGTGAAAGCCTGCATCACTTTGATACTGTTGGAGGCAATCTTATGCAGTTTAAGATTAGATCTTGCCAGTGATGCTGGAGTGCGCTTGAGAAGGTCAATAGCCTCTGCTTCTCTCTCGAGAGAGATCAGTCCGTCGTCCACATAAAAGTGTCTCTCCACAAACTGGCGTGTGTCAGGTCTGTATTTGTGCTCACCCTCTTGGGAAGCTCTTCGAAGTCCATATACAGCGACTGCAGGTGACGGGCTATTCCCAAACACATGCACGCGCATGCGGTATTCCCCTACTTCCTTTGTCAGGTCATGATCTTTGTGCCAAAGAAATCTTAGATAATTTCTGTGGTCCTCTCTCACCATGAAACAATAGAACATCTGTTGAATGTCGGCTGTCACAGCAACAATGTCCTTTCTGAACCTGAGCAGCACTCCTAACAGGGAGTTATTTAGGTCAGGGCCTGAGAGCAGGACGCCATTAAGAGAAATGCCACTTTCTTGTGCGCTTGAGTCAAATACTACGTGTATTTGATCGGGTTTTTGGGGGTGGTAGACCCCAAAAATGGGTAAATACCAACATTCTTCATGTTCTTGGAGAGAAGGTGCCTTCTCAGCATGCCCATTTTCGAAGAGCTTCTTCATGAATGCAATGAACTGCTCTTTCATTTTAGGATTTTTGCCCAATGTGCGATCCAGAGAGTGGAGACGAGACAAGGCTTGAGCACGGTTGTTTGGTAGGCGTGGTCTGGGCGACCTGAATGGTAGTGGAGCAACCCAGCTGTTTTGTTCATTCTGACAGAACTCCTTCTGCATGATGTTCAGAAAGCTCTCGTCTTCAAACGACAAAGCCGGTTCGTTATCACATGTCTGTCTTGTGAATACGCTTACCCCAAGTTTTTCCTCAGCAGGCATGTTGATGGAGCCATAACTGGACAGGCAAGGGTAAATATCGGGTCTTTTCTCCCCGCCATACGCCAACTTTTCTTTCACAGATATTTCATTCTGACATGGCACCATGAAAGATGGACGTCCATTAGGCAAGACACTAGTCTTATAGACAGCTACAGTAGGCTTGTGTGCCCTGTTGATGCAAACTTCCCCAACTATCACCCATCCCAAATCCAACTGCTGGGCAAAGGGAGCATTGTGGGGGCCGTTAATTTGTTGCCTTACTTTGTGTACACGTATGAGATCTCTTCCCAGTAAGATCAAAATCTGTGCTTCGGGATCTATCTCAGGAATGTAAGGCGCTATGGGCATCAAGTGGGCATGGGAACGTGCTACCTCTGTTGAGGGGATTTCAGACCTGTTGGTCATGATGTCATTACATTCAATGAGTGGAGGTAAGTCTAAGCACACTTCACCGTCTAAAGCCTCATTCTGGAAACCGACTGCCTTTCTCCCTGTCATCTCAGTAGTACCAGCGCATGTCTTCAGCAAGCACGGGGAAAGGTTGCTACTGATCCCAAAGAGTTGGAAAAACTCTGATTTGGCCAGCGAGCGATTGCTCTGGTCATCCAGGATGGCATACATCTTGACTGAGCGTTCTCGTTGTCCCTTTGGAAAAACTCGCACCAGGCAGATCTTAGCACAAGATCGTTCAAGGAGACCAACTCCACAGACTTCAGTGCACTTTGAGGTTACCTCTGTTGTGGAGTTGTTTCGCTGGTCTGTATCTGACACGGATGCAGGAGGCGACACTTCTGGGAGAGTAGTCTCCGGATGAAGAGCAGTGCAGTGCTTATCACTCTGACATTCATTGCACTGTAGGTTCATGTGACATTCCCTTGCAACATGAGTAACTGAGCAGCACCTAAAGCACCGTCTGTGGTCCTTTAATAATTTCTTCCGTTCCATGAGTGGTTTCGCTTTAAAGACCCTACATTTTTCCAGAGGGTGGGGTTTGTTGTGAAGTGGACAGTACTTAGCAGGATCATTTGCGCCTCTCCCATCTGTTTCTTCTCTATGTCTGGAGCTTGGATTAGCTACTGTGGACACATTTGTCTTTCGAACGGCTATGGCAGTTCTCCCACCATCATGATTTGCCATGGGTTTTTCATTTCAATTATAATAACGGCTGCTGTTTGTCAAAACAAAACTGGGATCGTTTCTAGCCTTGACTTCACTGTTGACAAAATCCACAAAAAAGGCAAATGGGGGGAAGCATACCCTATGCTGTTCTTTATACCTTGAATCAGCGGAGAGCCATTTCTCTTGCAGGTTCACTGGCAGCTTTTCGACAATGGGGTTAATGCCTCTTGGAGTATCCAAGTAACTAAGTAGGGCTGCTCGATTATGGCAAAAATGGTAATCACAATTATTTTCACTGAAATTGAGATCTCGATTATTTGACGATATTTATTTAACCCTTTAAGATCTACTATAGAACCAAGTCCGCCAGAGCTTATATTATTTTTTTACATGTTGTAGTGCCATTTGTGGGAGCATTTCAAGTTGCTATACATCAATACAACTGTTATAGCCCATATTTTAATAATATGTATGCATTAAGTCCATAGTAACTACATTAATTGCAAAAACGTGCAATAAGCTACAAAAAAATTGAAAATCGTTTTTGTTTTTTTTTACATATATTTCTACTTGGAGAAATTTAAGAGGTTTGTCCCTCAAAACTTTAAATACAAAAAAGTTGCAAAAAATAGTTTACAACAACAGGAAATTTATTTTGAGTGTCTTCATAGTTTTACTTTGGAGATACAGCAATTTTTATATACTGCAGGAAAAACAAAAAAACAATCGTATGATGCAAATTTGCAAAGAAAACAGCATGAGCATCAAAATAAAATATTTCCAGCTGTGCAATTCGAGTTCTAAGCATCCCAGAAACTATTCAGAAACGTCAAACATGACTTATAAAAACACCAGTATAGGCTTTTAAGGCCTACAAGTAAAAAACTACATTTTCCGCGAATATGGCGTCACTTCCGGTTTTGGACAGGAAATGGCGGACATGCGATAGTTCGCGCTGACGTCTGTTTCAATGTGGGAAGTGTTACGAACAGCTGATCGGATCGGCAAAGCGTGTTTCTGGAATATTATGTTTTTGTTCCTGCAAGCGCTTTTTATGCAATTTTTTGCAAAGCTTTATGTGGAAGGAAACCGTGACCGAGGACAAATGATGGCATAAGATATAAGTTTCATATGCAAAAAAATTTATTGCGCTAGCTTACATGGTTCAGGTTCTACAGGGATTTAAAAATAGTTATACAAAACGGTGCGTGCTGCTCTGACCGGCTTTAAAGGGTTAACAATAACAATGTATTGAATAATGACTTTAAAAAATAATATAAAATAGTGTGCAAATACTGATAACAGTGCAAATGTTTGCAATATAAGAAATAAATGAAAAATGTAAACATCTATGTTTAGTGAACTTTGCAGTGTTGATCTGTGGTGCAGCTACGACACCGTAGCAAAGTTTACACACTGTGTCTACTTGATCCACGTCTGTCTCCGCGAACCCATAATGTTTCCACACCACTGAAGTTTGTTTTTTTTAACCTCTTTTTTCAACCAACGGCAGTCACTCTCCTCTCCAAATAACTTCTGCTTAGCTTTCCGAGCTTCCCTCGGGTCCTCCTAATTGTCGTGACACGTGTTCGAAATGCAGAGAGGTGCGCTCGATTTTCCACACGGAGCAGCGCGAGAGTAAAGCTTGAGGGAGGTGCTAATAATCGGCTCAGTCATTTTTAATGATCGTTGAAAGCCCAGATCGTAATCGAGATTAAAATTCGATTAATTGAGCAGCCCTATAACTAAGACCTGGTAGATAACCATCTTCCTTGGCTGCCAGTTTTATGTTTTCTCTCAACGTGAGGCGAGGGAAGCAGTCCAGTCACTTAAAGAGAGCACACTCTATCACTTCTGGGGTTGCATAACATTCTTGAAGTCTCAACCACACTGTAAACCCCAACAGTCCACCTGACTTATAAAGTTTGTGGATACAACAATTAAAATGCGTCACAAAGTTGAAACAACTTAAAACTTTTCTGTTCTCTTAACGATTCAAACAGTTATAATTGTACATGGCTTAGAAGTTAAGAGTAAATACTGCTTTTTTAATTATGATTTTTGAGTAAATGTTTTTTTTTCGAGCTCCGCATTTGTACGTCATGACGTCATGACGTTTTCTCTCTAACCTGAACGACGTTGACAGAAAATTCTGTTCAATATGGCTGCCCTTCTCGAGCGACCGGAGAGCACATTTGGAGAAACTTGTAAGTAAAACGGAACCTTCGTTATGTTTATTTTTTCCGTAAAAAAGCAAGTATATTAATATGTTGCAGCCATTAACTTGTTTTTGAATGCGCCGTTGTGTTAAACAGCACAGACCCAGGTAGTGAATTGTTGTTCGCTGTTGTTCGCGCTCTTTTTCAAACCGATGATATCGTCAGTTTTACAGTTTTAACCGATTAAAACACAGTTTTAATAAGAATTGCACATAAAGAAAGTGTCTTAGTGATATTTTAACGACCCATTGCCAACGCAAGAAAGTTGGCGTTTTTACAACAGCAGCCTCATTGTTCGGCCGGGTTTTTTTCTTCTTCTCATTAGCATCATTCAAAAGTGACTTAGCTAGCAGTGGCAACTTCTATCTTAAGCAGCAGCCTGTAAAAGAAGTAGTTTGTAAGTAGAAGTTCTGTGTAATATTACAAGTATCTCACTGATGTATTATGTACTATTGCATAACAATGTGTCTTTGCAAAGATTTATCCCGCAGTTTGGCTTGGTTTTTTAAAATAACTGCAGTGTAAATTCATATGTATTCTGTGCTTTTTTTTTTTTCTTTTTTTTTTTTCCAACTTAACAGAATTTATACATGGTGAGACAATGTTGATTATATGGTAAAAACTTAAAACTAAAAGAGGGTTACTGTTTACCATGACTAAATGGAATGATGGCCTGTGACTTTGTAACATCTGAAATGCTTACCTATGTTTTGGACTGTTGGATGATCGGCCATAGAATTCAAGACTGCACTCAAAGTAAACAGCAGTAATTGTAAGGTTTTTTTTTTACCATGCTAAGTGTTTATTTTGTCATGAAATGTACAGTGTACTTTTGAAATTTTTGAAAGCTGTAATGATGGCTGAGTATATAATTATCACTGACCAGTTCTACGCTGAACTTGACAGACACACACCACGACTTATGGCTCTATACAGACAGAAGGCTGCACGGACTGGCAAGATATCAGAGGCTCTGCGAACCATCCTGAATCATTATGATCTTCAGGTGAATATTGATAATGATAAAATTAACACAAATTAAAAGTTTCACTGATAAAAACTCAATTTTTCCTTGCTTTGAACATCTGTGTTTTATACAGATTACAGCTCTGATCTGGTATGTTACTTTAAAATACTGTGTAGGATTTTTGTCAAATGAGTAAGATACAGACTCTTTGTCATAAGAGACAGAAAGGTTGTGTCTTAAAAGAAATGTCTCCAAAATTATGTAGAGTCACATGTCATGCAGTTTCATAAACATGTATTCTCCCCAAAAGAATGACACCTGAAAACTTTGTGTTCAATGAACTTTTCTTTTCCCTTTTTAGGAGGCGCCTGATATCAACGTGAAACGCACTGCAGTGCTTCGTGCCCTTCCTGTATACCTGCGGGAGGAGGACCCAGAATTCTTTAAGACATGTAATGTAAGTGTATTTTTGCATCACTTAAATTCTGCCAGTGAGATAAAACACCATGGATTTTTTTAAATACAATTTAATACCCTAGCAGCTACCAAATTGTACAAGCAAAATACCCTCTCTTTAGAAAACCCTCACACACACACAGGGTCAGGAGCAGGGCACAGGCGTATCACAGCACTTCGGCTATGCTGCAGGTGGCCCCAAAAACAAGGCTGAAGTCAAGATTTAGTTTCTTTTTGAGATAAAGTCATAAAATAAAAAATGACTTCTTTTTTTTTTTTTTTTTTTTTTTAGAAAAATAACAAACATACTAATTATGTAATGC
Source organism: Maylandia zebra (assembly GCF_041146795.1). Lineage (NCBI taxonomy): Eukaryota > Metazoa > Chordata > Actinopteri > Cichliformes > Cichlidae > Maylandia > Maylandia zebra. The sequence goes on from NC_135184.1 coordinate 14,247,907, forward strand.
AAGAAGCTAACGCGTTAATGTACATTTTTCAAAAAAGTAGAGTACCCTAACCCGTTACAAAGTAACCCACTACACTGCTGAATTTTTTGCTAGATTACAGGTCTTGCTTGTCACATTCTCTCAAACCAACCTTACTTATTGATACTGTGTCTATTCCAGGCGGACACATTGGATGAGTCGACCCTCATTGACACTCCAGTTGCCCTTCTCACAGTGGTTACCGACGGCGCTTCCCAGACCAGTCCAGTCCATTTTACTTCCTCAAGCATGGCCATTGTGGTGGAAGGCGACTTGGTGATGCGTGATATTCCCAGATTTGCAGATGCATTTGCCTTATTGTTTGGCTTGATCTATGCTCTGCATTTAGACTACCCCAGGAAGCTCGTTCACACATTTACCTTTGTCCAAAAAATCTTCATGGGGCTTGTTGACGGCAAACCTCTGAAACCCTGCCTACATGCTCTTAAAAATGATTTGTTGCTGAAAGAGTAGTTCTGGAAGGAATATAAGGCAATGTTTGTTAGGACATGCACTCTGTTACTGAGCACTTTGTTTTAAGCACTTTATTTAAAGCACTTTAAGTTTACTACAGACTTTGGGTGGATTTAACTCCATCAGTTTACCTAACTTTGCTCTGGTTATTTGGAAGATGATCATCTTTATTTGTACCCATTTTATAAAATTGTTTTTCATTTCTTTTTCAAACAAAAGTGATTAGTATTTGACTTTTTATTTTGAATTTATGTATTTTGAGAAAGATGCAATTAGGACTGATGTTGTCCTTTGTGATTTTATAAAAAGATACATGTTCTACATTGAATTTATAATGCTCACTTTATGGTGCCAATGTCCATGTTAGTGGTTTTATAAAAACACTAAGTGATGTTTTTACATTTCCATAAAAAATGTTAAATAAACAAAATGTAAAGTAAATGAATTTCTCTAATTTTTTTTACTAGTCTACACTCAAACATTTAATAATAAATTTCTTTTAATTAATAATCATATAATTTGCGTTTAGTTTGTAATATAATTGCATTGTGTTGGATCAAAATAGTAAACTACAAAAAACACAAAAATATTAAAATTAAAGTATATAGTTTTTAAGTAAAGCTCAATTAATAAAATAAAAATATAATTTAAAATTTTTAAGTTAACAATAAATACAAATTTTGAGTACCCCATACTTAGAAAAGATGAGTTTGTGTACTTAAAACTTTTGAGGTAATCAGTTTCCACAAATGTTTTAAGTTCAGTCAACTGATTCGGGTTTACAGTGCATGACAAATTAAGCGCAGCTTCAGGGTTAGTGATATGAGCAGCACGGATCCTTTTTACATGTTCTGATGATTCCTTGCCGAGCCATTTTACTAGTAGATCTAACTCTTCACTGGCTGTCAGCTCCAAATCCTGAATGGTGCTGAGGAAGGATGACTGCCAAGCTCTGTAGCCTTCTGGCTGATCATCAAATTTAGTGAGACCTGTGGTTACTAATTCCCTGCGTGCTAGATACTTTGCAAAGTCTAACATGCCTGTAGATGGAGTCTGAGAGTTTTGCTGTATGCTGTTCCTTTGAGAAGTATCTGAATGCCTGATGTGTGGACTGCGTTCTACAGATGCCTTACAAAAATAGCGAGGGCTCAATGGAGTGGGTTGAGGCGAGAATGGCTGCTGTCCTGTAGTTGGCTGATGCTCACTTAGCTGTGAGTAACCAGGGTTTGTAGATAAAGTGTTATATTCTACGTTGGATTCTGGGAGTTCTTGTTTTGTTGACAACGATGCTTTCTTAACATAGATGGGACTCAGTGTGGCTTGAGAATCTATGGCAGGTTTAAAACTGATTCGAGCTTGATCTTCGAGGTATGCCTCGGTTTGCTGTTTTATGGACAAAGATGAGATGCCACTCCTGTTGCTGTGTATATCATCACAGTCTATGGCTGCTGCTGCTTCTAAAACCTCAGCCTCAGCTACAGCAACGGCAGCTGCTTTTTCAAGTTCCAATGCTTCTAGATCTGCCTCAAGAGTAGCCTTTTCTAAATCCAACTTGGCCTTATGTTTTTTTATTTCGAGCTCCCTCTGTGCAAATGTGGCCCTGGTGCGTGCAGCTTCAGCGATAGCTCTGGCGTACTTGCTCCTTTAATGACTCCAAACATAGCAATCATCTTGCACTGACATCACTGAACTGGAGTGAAACTAGAAAAACACATAATACAAAACTCTTAATCGATTGACATATAATCAGCAGGTAAATATATTCAGGCACTTACACAGGAGACCATGAAATAAGTATACTGTAGATATGCAAACTGATATTACTACAAAGAAAAACAAGCAGGTAGTGGGTGAGCGTACACTTGTATCATTAGCTCAGAAGCTACACCCTATAACTGCACTTCAAAGAAGGTACAAAATAATGTCTCAAAACACCCTATTATTAATTGCTTAATATACAAAGAACTGACAGAACTTACGACTATTGCTTTCTGAAGGACTCCTTTGAAGGATTGCTTTGGATTCCACATGAATGATTACAAAGTTGTAGCCATGCTTTTCCCACTGTTCTCTGCATTTCCTGCTTCCTGTCTATGCACAATGCAAAATAAAAGCCTCCCTGTCTATCCAGATGTCAAAATAAAAGATTCAACATTTTTCAATATATAACAATAGAAATACACTTTACACTTATTTGTGTCATTAGCATATGAACATATTGAAAACAGAACAGTATGTTTGTTAAAAATTCTGAAAATTCCTTGATAAAAGCAGCGCTGTCTTTAGGTGGTCTATAAATTGTGACAGATAAAACTGGAGGGCTGCTAAAAACAATAGCATGGAATTCGAAAGTGGTGAAATTGTCAAATAAAATTTGTTTGGTGGTGAGTGTGTTGTTGGTTAAAGATGCAGTCCCACCACCTCTCTTACCACTTCTAATAGAAAAAGAGAAATTAAAATTTGGTGGGGAGGCCTCAGTGAGAACAACTGGTGCATCCGAACCCAGCCATGTTTCAGTTAAAAATAAACAGTCAAGTTTATTATCTAAAATTAAATCATTAATAATAAAAGACTTGTTCAACAGAGAGCGGACATTTAAAAGTGCCATACTGATCAAGACTGGTGGATTTTTGACAGTAGAGGTCAATGGATGTTGACATTTTTGAAGAGGCCGGAGGTTATTAATGTTTTTGGAGTTAGTGGATTTATGATAATTCTGATGCTCTCTGTTTGTGATTATGACGGGTATTATGTTGACTGTGGGAGAGAGAGGTCCGAGTCCAGAGTTTTGTGTATTACTGTTAAAAGTGGAGCAAATATAGGAGCTGGGACCAGGGGGACATCAGTCAGTGGCGGACAGATCAGCAGGTAATGTTGGTTTGGGGTAATGACAGGGCCGTGTGCGGGAGTGCCGGACATCAGATCTCAAGCAAGATCTGATGTCCGGTGCTCGAAAAAAAAAATCGATGCTACACATTTCTTTCATTCAAAGCATTTAATTTATCCAAAAATTGTAAATATCAAATCTGTGATCACTACAGAAATCAGGTGAACAGGAAAAGAAATGTGCACTGAGCAACAGGAGAGTAAAAACCCCAAAATGATAACCTGTATTATGTATGGCCATTATCAGACTTAAATCTTTGAAACTCAAGTCACAAACTAACTAATCACATAACAGTTCCTTAGTTCAGGAAGCTGTGGTTACATTTCATTACACAGGAAAAGGCTTTTTCAGCAGCAAGTTGGTTGACTCAGAAGAAAATCTATACAATCTAACTAGCCGACGCAATAAGTTACATTTTAATATCTTAAAATAATCAAGGCTTCATAGGAAGACCATACATTCTGTCTCAGTTTTTAACTGACCAGGGAGGTAATGTGTTTTCAGCCATTGTGCCTATGGTTTACACACATCATAACTAAAACAAACCATATGTTTCCTGAAATGAAGGCACGGTTGGGGCAGCAGTCGTGTGGTGTTTGTAGGAAAGAGAACCCTACAGTATATGCAGGAAACGGCTAGATGCAGGTGAGCGTTTATTTACAAAGGGTGAAATATAAACAGAAACAAGGGTGGCGAGGACTGGGAAAAACTAATAAACCTGGAACACGCAACATGGAGAGGAACACGAGATGAGAACAGAGAGACAGAGAAATACCAACTAACGCAGAGTAACACAGACGACGCGACGAGGAACACAGGCAGGTACACACTATAAATACACACAAGGTAATGAGGGAATGACACACAGGAGGGGAACACAGCCGAACCTAATTAGACACAATGAGACACAAACCTTCAAAGTAAAACAGGAAACACACAGAGTGTTTTACAACACAAACTCGGGGACATGAACAGAGCACAGAGTAAAGACACGGGTAGGGCTGATAAAACACTAAAGCACTAAACACAAGAACCAAACCCTGAGAACTAACACAAAATAAGAATTAACACAAAACATAAGATGATACCAAAATGAACACAAAACGCTGGGTCAACAACCCAGGATCATGACACCTTTTGATGCTTCTGTTTCCATATGTTTGTGTATGAATGTGATCCCAGCTCTGACACCAACAGTGGAAATGATTAAACCAACAGATTATGATTAACAACTTTTACAGTCACTGATGAGTTCTCTTTTTTCTTGAGAATTCGTGAGGATGTCTTTGAAGCATTCAAGATAACTTGAATTTTGTCATTTTTAATCTGATATTAAGAGATATTAAGTACATCTCCCCAACAGCCTTCTCATCAGTAGGCGAAGATGAGGTTAAGCAGAGATCTGCATGTTAAGTAAGCAGTTCACAAATGCAAATAAGTACATTTGGCTTAGAGAACAGTGTCCTTTATTTAGGACATACAAAATGATTTTATGAGTAATTTGCTTATTTAGGCACATTAGTTGCTGCATTTAGATCGCCCAGAGAACTTCATATGAAAATGTTTTATGCTTGATCAATTCTACATTGACGGCAACCTGCCACACTTGCCTTGTATGTCCTGCAACATTGCAGACTCCTTACCAGTCGATATGCCCTTGGACATTCCTGCCTATTCCAGTCTCACTTCTTGGAGAAATGTAACTATTTATTTAATTTTGAGGAGATAAAGTCACCCTCTACCAGGAAACAAAATAAAATAGCCTGGGTTTTTATTAGTTCCATTTCACTGCATGTGCCCTTCATAGCAGATTCAAGTTAAGTACATTAATTAGAATTAGAATTTAGATTCAAATATTTGTATTCTTATGTAGTAATATTATTTGATTATTATAATGATATAGCACAAGATTCAGTTACCTTTATACTAAAATGGTTAGTAGAATTGTGCTTCAAGAAGCTACTTTTTACTTTCTCGCTTTGAGTACATTTCAGAGCTTCTACTTTTTCACACTTGAAGTTTTGTTTTGTTTTTTTGTTTTTTTTGTACTTGAGTAAAGAAGTTGTTTCAGTACTTTGTCCCCAGCAATTTTCAACTCAGGCATCTGTACTTCTACCTCAGGAAAGAAAATCTATACTTTTGCCAACTCTGTTCAGGCTGACAATTAATGCATGTAATTATACAGGATTTACTCTCTTCTGAGACTGAGCCAAATGCTGCAAAACTGATCGCACAGGAGTTTAAATAGATAATGACCCAAAGCATACTGCGAGCAAATTAAAGAGTACCTTTAATTTATCTTCCAATGGTCAAGTCAGTCATCTGATCTTCACCCAATAGACAATGACTAAAGTCAAAGCTGTGACTCTCAAACAGAAAGTAAAGGTGGCTGAAATGGCAGAAAATGACTATCAATGAAATATTTTGAAATCTAGCATACCTTTACATATACCACAAGTAGCAGTGAAATATGCATCTTTAACTTGTTACATTAAATTCAAGAAAGTTGTAATGTCATTGGATGATGTAATAAGATTTAACAATAAATAAACCCAGTTTTTTGTTATAAAAGTATTTACAGATTAAATATGTATTAAATGTAAATAATTTAAACAGCAGAGCTCTGTACACTGAAAGATACATTCTGAGTAACAGAAGGGTTGAGGCTGGTGCTTCTCTCTCTGTTCTTTCTGCCCACATTTTCACAGCGCAAGAGATTCAACAGATGCTTTCGCAACTTCTGTGAGAGCATATACAGCAGAGGGTTCATACAGCAATGAGAATAGGCAAGCATTTCACAAACACTGTAGGCAACTTCTAACTGTTCCTTACAACCGTTGGGTTTATAAAGAGAAGTAATTAAAAGCATAATATGGTATGGCCCCCAGCAAATGAAAAAAACTGCAACAATACACAACAGCACAGCTACAGTCTTGTGCTTCTTTCTGTTTAAACCTTGCAAAACTGTCTTGAGGATGGCAGAATAGCAAAAAATAATGATGACAAATGGGAGGAAGAATAGCAGTGACACTTGGAGATAACGTCCAAGCTGTTCATCAGATTTATCGTAGCAATAGTTTTTACCATCCAAGTTTTCAACCTCTACTTTCATTGCATCATGCAGGGATGCTGAGATGCTGATGACCCAGGCAGCTATACAGGCACCGATTGCATACTTTTTTCTTTTAGTATGATTGCTATTCAACTTGTGCAGCACCACAGCAATAAAACGATCCACTGTCATGGCAGTCAGCAGAATGACACTGCTGTACAAACCAACAAAGAATGCAGCAGTCACGAATTTGCAACTAGAGTCCCCAAAGACCCAGTGGTGTAGGTGATGAACAGCCCAGAATGGAAGTGTGATGGTGAAGATCAAATCGGAGCAGGCCAGGTTCAGGATGAAAATATTTGTGATATTTTTCAGATTCTCGTAGATGAAAAGAACACATAAGAGGAGGCTGTTGCATGTGATACTGATGATGAAGATCAAGATGAAGAAGGGACCAGTGATGGTGGGAACATTAATATCACAAATGTATGCAGCATGATCGCTCACTCCATCATAAGTGGATGTGAAGTTTGCCATTTTCAATTTTCTGGAAAACATAAACACAAACCTACATTTTAAAAACGTAATTAAACACATTAACTCAACACTTTTCTGTAAACAGAAATTGTTGATTTTAGTTTAAGTTTTTGTATTTTAGGTAAATATAAAAAGTAATTATGTAGCACATTTGTAATAAAAACAAGTACTGATCAACTTACCGCAAACGTCAACTGCCACGTTGCTGACTTGCACTATGATGTGAAAGCTGTGATAGTCTTGAGATAAGTAATAGTTCCTTTCCTCATTTCACACGAAATCAGAGATACCGCCCTTAACATAAACCACATCTTGAAAAAATAAATAAATAAAACCCCATAAAACATTTTGTCTTTTAATATTTTTGACATAATTTTACACAAAAATTTTTTGCAAGTATATAAAATATAATATGAATATAAGATTTTTTGTTATTCATTTATTTGTGTGTTGTTATGTATGGCATAGTCAGTAGATCAACATGCTATCAAAACTACTACATTAACAGCACTGAAAGGCTCTTTGAATTAGAATTAAGGATTAGATAATCACAGGTAACTACATTGAAAAAACTTTATGTAATACAACATGTTACACATCCTCACCCACTGTATTCTTCTTGTTTCAGTTACCCCTCTGCAGTACCTGGTAGGACGTCACTCTGACCACACCAGCCTGAATTCTCTCAGATCTTACAATCTGCATGACACACTTCACAGCAACACTACCAGTGGGAACAGTAATTTTGGAATAACATGTTGGCAGTTAATTCCTAAGTGAAGCAGATTTGTAATGTACATGTTGCAAAGTCACAATAAAGATAAAGATATTCTTTTTTTAAGAATCATGAATTTACGTTAGAAATTTTGAGAACTGCCCATGTTAATGAATAAGATGTCTTTCTTCTGGATTTCCCGACATTAAGGCACCACTGATAGCTCTTCAGCATTTGTCAATGATGTCACTGTGAGCTGATTTTGCCTACTGCGAAAGCTGTTGTTGTTGTTTTTTGGGGGGCCTGAAATCTTTATCAGATTTTTTAGGTGGCTTTTGACTTTAACCCCCACAAACACATAAAACACGGGATTAAGGCAGCATTGCGAAAATGCAAAAAGTCGAGTAATCTCAAGTGCATAATCCAGGTTTTTGCTATATTGACAATCTTCCCCTAATGAGTCACTTTCTCTGGGCCAGTAGGAAAAGGACTGCAGAAATATCACTACATTGTAAGGTAACCATCCAACAAGGAAAACAACCATGAGAATAAAAATTAGTTTCCATGTTTGTTTCTTCTTTTTTGTTCATCAGGATGAAGCAACCTGCACATGATATGAGTGTAGCAAAACATGAATACCACTGAGGTAATTAGAAAGAGGATGTTTCGCTGGTAGATTCCCCACAAGCTCCCAAAAGAATCTGCATATACACAGTACTTTGACTCTGAAACTTTGCTGGCAGCGAAAGCTAGACTAGATAGCAGAACGCTAACTAATAATAATAATAATTTATTATTTATATAGCGCTTTTCTAGGCACCCAAAGCACTTTACACTTTACAATTCCACTATTCATTCACTCTCACATTCACACACTGGTGCAGGCAAGCTACAGTTGTAGCTGCCCTGGGGCAGACTGACAGAAGCGAGGCTGCCATATCGCGCCATCGGCCCCTCTGGCCAGCACCAGTAGGCAATATGGTAAAGTGTCTTGTCCAAGGACCCAACGACCAGGACAGAGAGAGCTGCCCAAATGATCACAGATGCTACAATACTGTAAAAACCTGTGGCAGAAATAATGTCAGACAGAGGCTTTATGTCACAGGCTGGGTCTCTGACCCAGCGCTCTGAGTTCATGTTTGTATTTTTCTCATTTTGATATGTGATTAGTTTTTGTGTCATTTCCTATCTAGCTTTAGTTTAAGCTGTTATTTATTATTGTTCCCTTGGTTTTCTATGTTTTGGGTTCTTGTATTATTCTTCACGTATTAGGTCTGTTTAGTTGTGTTGTCATGTCTAGTTTTAGTATTTCCTGTTTTATTCTGACAGTGTCATGTGTTCTTTGTTCATTGCATTTAGCTTTCCTCCTCCTGGTCCTGTCATTTAGGTTTATGTCAGTCAGCTGTTTCCCCCATGTGTCTCCACTTCCCCTGATCACCTCATGTATGTATTTAAGCCCTCTGTTTTCTGCATGTCATTGTCGGGTCGTCTGTTTACCTCACCTCAGTCATAGGTCTAGTCTTCGGCTGTATTTCCACGTTAGTCATAGTCTTAGCCTGTTTATTTCCACCTCAGTCATAGTTATAGTTTTTGGTAGTGATGGCCAAATGAAGCTTTCCGAAGCACTGAAGCTTGTATTGAAAAACGGTTCATTACTCGAAGCTTTTCAACACAGTCCTCTCCGGTGACATCTGGTGGTGAAAATTTTGAAGAGCAGCTTGAATCTGCAAAATAAAACGGACTGCTCAATTATCACTGCTCACTCAAGAGTGGAGTTCTCTCTGATATTGGACCACCGTTCCGTTGCTTTGAACATGTAATTGGTTTTGTTTTCTCGATTGGGGGGCTGAAAAAAATGTAATTCGTATCTGCGTAATACATTTTGATCAATAAACTTTCCCTATTTAAACATGCACTATGGTGTGGCCTTTCTTTGCTCATAACTCCTTGATGTTGGTAAATACAATAAGTGAGCAATATATATAATATACATATGATAATGCACAGCACATTATGGAGTATGCCCCTGCTGTGAAGTCCTGCCTCCATCTACTTGTCGTTTAATCACTGGACAGCTGGACAGGTTCATACAAAATATTAGATTAGGCCAATTGTCCTATACATATTTTTGACCTAGGGGTGGGATTGATTGTGAACTGGAAAGGGAAAATGCTTAGGAAGCTGAGTACGGCTGCATCGTCACTGATTTGTAGAATCATTTTGATTCGATACAGGATCCGATTCAATTTGATTGGAATCTGGAAAGTTTTGCCTCAGTCAGAAATATTACAAGTCTGATCATTTAACAGTATATATCCATAATTTCGTATCTATTAAAAGAAAGCTGACACATGTGAGACTTAATTAGAGATGTAAACAGAGAGTTATGAAACCTGCAGCTGCAGAAGCCAGCGAAAAAAAAAGAGGCAAACACAGCGCGGACCCGACGACACATCAAAATCTGACTCTGACGCGTCGGGTCCGCGCTCTGTGTTCACGTTTGTATGCAGAATCCGTAAACCTGCTCCCAGTTACTGTTTTAGCTGCATGGTGTTTGACGACATGTTGTGAGGTTTAACCTGAGATGCTGGCGTTTCAGGCATAATAACGTTAATTTACAAATCGACACGGGATTTTAATGAATCAATATCACTTTATTCAATTTAGCATGGATTGTAATCAGAAAAGCGATAATCAAAACCCACCCCTAATCAAGAACTTGCAAAGTAAAAACATGATCAATGTAAGGTAGCCCTTTTGTTATTTACATTTAAAAAGAGGATTAGTGTTACTGTGCGCTGGCTGAGTCTGTTTCTTTTCTTAGAAATAGTTTCTCCTGCCCTGGAGAAAATCCACTTGCATGGAACAGAAGAGGCTGTGGAGTGCAGGAACTACACTGCAAGTTGGTAGATATGCAGGTATTCCTGGGTCCTGCAGACTATCACCTAAAAACAATAAACAAAATGATTTTCTAAACTGTGTAGCAATGTAATGTACGTATAGTGTCAAATACATTTTTGTAGTCTTCATTAGCTTTAATTCACATGGAAGTGTTCCTAAAGTCATATGCTGTAATGATATTTACATTATGAAAACATGATTTTGGACATTTCAAGTTTTTCACTTCGGCAGATAAAATGAATTGAGCAAAATCAACTCAAAATATTCCCACACGCCATAACGTCCTCTCTTCCTCGCTGGCTCCATATCTGTCAGTGGAATGATCACCTCGTCGCTATCTGTCACCATCAACACACTCCACGAATCCCGTGGATGATTCACTTCCTTATATCTGTTTGAATCAGGTACCGAAGCAGTTACGTGCGTAATGAAGCTTCGGACGTCACTGGTCACGTGACTTTTGCCAAACGAAGCAAGCCTCGACACAGTGCTTCTGAACCAGTGTGTTGTTTTTTTCGACACACGCTCCGGAGCGTCAGCTTCAAGCGGGCCATCACTAGTTTTTGGTCTTAGTACCTTTAGTGTTTTGTTTCTTAGTGTTTTGCCAGTTCGTTTTGGTTTCCTGGTTTAACCCTGCCGTCATTTTAATAAAGCCTCACCTTTCTGTTAAGACCTTACTACTCCTTGTCCTCATCTGCTTTTGGGTCCTGTTTCCACACACATCGGCGCACCCCGCCGTGACACTTTAGATTGGATTCATAACAGTGAGCAGTCATCAGGATGAGGAGGATACCGCTGCTGTAGAATCCAAGGCAGAAGATAAAGTTCACTATTTTGCATGCATGCTCCCCTAAGGTCCATCCGTGCATGTTGTAGTAGGCCCAGAAGGGCAGAGAAGCTGTGAAGAAGAGATCTGATACAGCCAGATTCAGGATGAAGGTGTTGGTGAGGGATTTCAAATTCTCAAACTTGACCAGCACCACGAGGACCAAGATGTTGGCAAAGATGCTGAGAATCACCACAATGGAGAAAAACACCAGAGTGAAGATTGCTCCAAATTGGATGACACTTGTTTTGTTACAGAGTTCATAGTTGTCATAATCATAGTCCCAGGTAAAGTCATAGTAATCATCATAGTTGTATAAAGTTGAGTCCATTGTATCCACTTTCTTCTTGCACAAAAACAAAATCCAAATTTAAAAAAAAAGGCTTTGTTAGTCAAAAAATCAAGTACGTCAAATTACACAGTAAGACATGATATTATGACAACTTCAGCTTCATTAGATGTTAATCTATCATGCTGTTTTACTCTGACTACATTCACATATTTTTGTTTCATCACATTACGCTAGTGATATTTAGCCACTAATTAAAATTTTAGATTCATTTGCTGAAGTTAAGATTTCTGTCTCCATCCCAGTGCAGAGAAAGCTGATTTTACATTTTGCTCTGAGATTTATTCAAATTCTTCTAAATCCTCTATGATCCCAGAAATATGTCTCCATCTTGTTTCTTTTCACTTTAAATATTCATGTAAGTATGGAAAGGTTTTTTATAAAATGTATTAATGATATCACATCTATTTTCTACCTACAAATTCTACAAAATCTCTTATTTTTGGAGGGAATTCATATCAGCCAATAAAGCATGACATAAAAAAAGATTCATGAAAATTAAACAACAAACATCTTTTTCCAATAATAGTGTTTGTGTTACTTTGGTGTTGATGTGTTTTATAGGTCAGTGAGCAGCTTTTGTTTTAAAATTTGTTCTAAAAAAGAAATAAAACAGAGGTTAATCAGTCCATACATATTATTTAAAGCATGAACTCAGAGTTGTGACTACCAAGAGGAAGAATGTTCAAGAAATTAACTTCACATCTAAAATTCACATCTAAATCTCATTTTTACCCACAAGAATAACCACAGCAAGCAAATTAGTAGAGCTCACCATCAAAGTTAACCAGCCAACACCACTTTAGACCTTGAAATGGGACAAAGAGAAAATATGTTGATATATCATCAAAACTAAGAAAACAGTCAAATGGGCTTATACTGTAATTAATCATATTTACAGTATATCTCACTTATTAATTAATATTGCAACTACACAAATTACCTTCCGCTTGAGCTGAAAGTATACAAAAGTCAACTGTCCAGTTTATATGCAAAATATACAAAACAAAATTTTACGAAAAATACAAAAAAAAAATGTCAAATGTCAAAAACAATCACTCAAAAAAATATGCAAAGCAAAAATGATCGAAATGCTTTTCAGTTTTGTACAGAATGAAAGCAAACCTACAAAGAGTGTGGTAACTAACCACCCAGACTTACTATAAACAATTTAGCTGGTTTTCATGCACCATCACTGAGTTTGTTTGAAAGTGCTCGAAGGCAATAAGATGCAGTAATGTAAAATTTCCACGTTCCAAGTTTACATTACATAGAAATTTGATAGCTTCTTCTGAAACAGGGAGGAGGTGACCTATACAGAGGGCTTATAACTATGAGCTATAAACAAAACAGTAAACATCTGCAACACAAGCTCCAAAAAAAGCACAAATACAATAAGCAGCAATGTTTTAAATTCAGACAGAGGCAGCAGAGAGAAAAAAACAGACTCAAACCTGTGACAGCTACAAAAATCAGGTGAATAAGAAACAAGATGTGCACTGACTTTTCTACCTAATGCAATATGTTGCATTATATTATAAAGGCTTCTTAGGAACTTTATTCTGCTGTGTAGACTTTATATTCTCTCTTAGTTTTTAACTTAACGTTAACTTAACATTACTATTGCGTTTCACATTCAGTCAGATGTGACACCAATATATTTCCTCACAGTGGTTATCTTACCATTAACGTAACATACGTTTGCAGCAATGATGCTTGTGGTTTACACAAAACATTACCAAAGCTCACCATATCTTGGCTCAAATGAAGACTTGTTTGATGCTTCTGTTTAACTTACATCATTATTTATGAATGTTAATGATATTTTTCCTGTTTTATTTTGCTTATTTAATTTTTTTTTCTGCCCCAGAAGGATACATACTTTTTAACATCTACTTGCAAGTTACAATGTGTATGAATGTGATCCTAGCTCTGACACAGGCAGTGGAGATGATTAAACCAGCAGGAAAAATTGGAAAATAATTAACTCACATTTTTGTGTATATTCTTGACAACGTGTAAAGATTTGATATTTACACGTTTTAATATTTAGACGTTTGATATGAAGAATTGCCTGACAGCATCTACACCATGACCTCCTCTTGATCAGTGGGAGCTCACCAGTCGTAGAGTTTAATCATAGATCTGCATAGTAAGTAAACTGTCACACATACAATAACTCAAGTATGCCTTTAAATATAAAGTCTTTAATGTGTGCCATGCAGCATCATTTTAGGAGTATATTGTTAATGTAGGCATGTGAGTAAATGAAGCTTAAAAAATATGTTGTCTGTTACACATGAGAGGTGGAACGTTAAAATTACCCTCATAGGCAGATTTGGGAAGTCTTTTTTTTCTTTACAACATAGGCTAAAGTAATTAGGGTATCTTTGTTTGAGCCTAATCACACTCTTTTACATCACACTCTTTCTCTGAACCTCCATCTGTGTCTGCTTTGTGATAATATATTACAGAGCAGTAACAAAGTACTGTGTTTAAGTAGAATTTCTCATTTTTCATCTGCAGTCCGATGTCATTGCTGTATATCCTGGTGTGGATCAGTGAATCGATGTCTCATTCACTCTTGACATACAGCTTGATGTCATCCATAGCCAGTCTTGTCAGTGATCTCACTGAGGCAGAGCCCGCACTTGATTGCGACTTGGGCTTGTAGTCTTATACACCACATTCCCATCGAGTTCCTGATAAAGGCTCTTAGGGTCCTGTTGATTTTGTATAGTTCTAGGCATTTCACAGGTTGGTCAGCCTATAGTCTTGCAATGTCGGGCAACTGCTCTGTCTACCAGTAGCTGGTGTTTTGCGCCTCTGGTGCTCTTGCCAATTTCTTTCTGTGCCCCACTGAAGAGCTTATATTACCCTAGTTCAGGAGTCGGCTCTTTAGTCCTTATAGTGCGGCTCCGTGTGGTTTGGGAAAATAAATTAGAAGTATTTAGCTGAAGTGTATGTAAGTTGTTTTTTAACTTGTAGTTCTAAATTGGAAGATTATTGTGATATTGAAATATAAAAATAGAATTCTATTCTATTTTTTTTTTTTTTCATCGCTCAAAATAAGCGTCACACACACACAACAGCATAGATAGCACAGACGTAAAGGCGGCAAGGCGTGATTGCGGGTGCCGCTCAGGTGCGTCCGCCTCCCCTGCAGCGGCGCTGCAGACCACGCCCCGCCACAAACATTAACCAGGTAAAATACATATTTAGGCAGAATTTTGCAAATATCTATTTTTCATTTTTTAGCAGCATAGTGCTTTTTTTTCCAGTTATTTTTTAAAAGTCAGGTCAAGGCTCCAAAAGCCCAAAGGCGACATAACAGTTTTTGTTTGCTACATGGATCATTTTAGTTCAGCTGGGTGTCTTTCCTTTTGTTATATTTCTTTAAGAGTTTAAAATGTGTTAATTACATAAATAAAATTTTATTTTCTCTGTAGCACTTCAAGGATTTCATAAGCAACACACCAATATATACAGTGTTATCTTCATTTTAGATGTCAAAAAGTATTTGCGGCTCCCAGTGTTTTCTTTTGCATGGAAACCGGGTCCAAATGGCTCTTTCGGTGTTAAAGGTTGCTAAACCCTGCCCTAGTTCTTTAGCAGCTTCACTGGTTGCCCAGAAGCCAGGATAAACTTTAAAATCAAACTTCTCACATACAAGTGTATCCATAAATCTGCTCCTTCCTATTTGTGTGACCTGCTTCATATCACCACTGTTTCCCGCCCTCTCAGATCCTCATCTGCTATTCATCTTACTGTCCCGTCCGTACGTCTTATCACTATGGGGAACAGAGCCTTCAGTCGCTCTGTTCCTCGGCTCTGGAACGCTCTTCCTCCAGCCATAAGAAATATAGACTCTCTTCCCGTATTTAAGTCACAGTTAAAAACACATCTGTTCAAACTGGCTTATTCGGTTTAGTGCTGATTTTATCTGTTGTCAAGTTCTGTTTTGCAATTTTAATTTATTTTATGTATTTTATGACTATTGCTCCTTTTATTCATTTTGTTCTTCTGTAAGGTGACCTTGGGTTTTTGAAAGGCGCCCTCAAATAAAATGTATTATTATTATTATTATTATTATTATTATTATTATTATTATTATTAGTGAGCCATGCCTATTCATCTTAGTCGCTATGATGTCTGACAAGAGCTTCCATGTGGTACTCTCGTGTACTAATATTATTTTATTATCATTTCTATAAGGAGAGATCACTTGGAGGAATTGAACATGATTTATTGTGACAAAGAAATGAATGTAATTCGCGATAAGACTCTGATAAACCCCCCAGAATCTAGACGCTGGAGGTGGTGGTGAAGATGAAGACTGAGGCTTGAATAGAGCTTTGGCCGAGGTGCCTGAGGTGGAGATGGGGAGGAGGTGGGTTACATGAAAAGAAACTCAAAGAAATCAGACATGTCAATATTGAGATTGACAGCATGGGAAAGAAGCCAGGATGTAAAGAACAGAAATATCAATATTAATATTGCAAAGGTTCAGTTACTTTTGCAAAGTTGCTTCACGGAGCTACTTTTTACATTTATCTTACTTTTAATAGATTTCAGATCCTTTAATTTCTATTTTTACCTAAATAAAGAAGTTGGCTCAGTACTGTAACTTTTACTGGACTATTTTTTTTAACGCAGGTGTCTGTACTTCTACTTAAATAAATAATGTCAGTACTTTGCCACTGCTCTGTTTTGTATCTTACACTGTGATTAATGTTAAATGATCAATGATTTCCCCTCCCTTCAGGTGGAGTGGTGACTCCACTTTTGGGAGGACTATTACTTTCTGGGCATTTCTTCTCAAAACAAGTATATAGAATTCGATTTTAATTTAAAGGACCACTTTAAATGGCGAAGCAATAATATGACAGAGATCTTTAATTACATTAAGTGAGCCTACAGGGGTCGCTGAGAGTCAAAGAAACAAAGGGTCACAGCAAACATTGTTGCTTGCATAACATCGACATTTTCTTTCTTAAATGATATATCTGCACATCTGCATTACATAAATTTGTCTATTAAGCACCTACCCTATGTCACTCAAAGTACTGCTCATTGTATTGCATATCACACTAGTTTGACTCTACCTGGGATGCCAAAAAATGGGTGTTAATGGAATAATCTTCACATGCCACAGAAAAGACACATTTTCCCATGAGACAGCAGAAAAGACAAAACAGATTCACTGGATTTAAGCAACATTTTAAAAAGAAGAAACAGAAAGTGATGGTGCAGCATAAAATACACATTTTTACACACATACATCCTTTAGTTGGCACATTAAACACCTGAAAAATAGATGTATATTGTTTCAAGAGAATATATAAAAGATGTAAATTCAAATAAAAGTATTTACACACTGAACCAACAGTTCATTTGTGCCTGCTTAATGGACCAGTGTTCAGTTACTCTTAACAACAGAGCTCTCTGCTGTGAAAGCTACATTCTGAATAACAAAAGTCTTCTGACTGGTGTCTTTCTTTCTGTTCTTCCTGCACAGTTTTTCACAGCACAAAAGATTAAACAGATGCTTTTGCGAATCCTGTGAGATCATATACAGCAGCGAGTTCATACAGCAGTGAGAATAGGCAAGCATTTCACAGATATGGTAGGCAACTGCTAACCGTTTCAGTACCTTACAATCTTTGTTTGTATTGAGAGACTTGATTAAAAGCTTAATATGGTATGGCCCCCAGCAAATGAAGAAAGCTGCAACAATACACAACAGCAAAGCTACAGCCCTGTGCTTCTTTTTCTTTAAACCTTGTAAAACTGTCTTGAGGATTGAAGAATAGCAAAAAATAATAATGGGAGGAAGAATAGGAGTGATACTTGGAGATAACGTCCAAGCTGTTCATCAGATCCATCCTCACAATAGTTAAAATCATACCAGTTTACCACCTTTACTTTTATGGCTTCACTCAGGGATGCTGAGATGCTGATGACCCAGGCAGATATACAAGCACCGACTGCATACTTCTTTCTAGCATGGTTGCTCGGCCACTTGTGCAGCACCACGAGAATGAAACGATCCACTGTCATGGCAGTCAGTAGAATGACACTGCTGTACAGCCCAACAAAGAATGCGGCAGTCAGAAATTTGCAGACAAATTCCCCAAAGACCCAGTGGTGTAAATGATCAACGGCCCAAAATGGAAGTGTGATGGTGAAGATCAAATCGGAGCAGGTCAGGTTCAGGATGAAAATAGTTGTGACGCTTGTCAGTTTCTCGTAGATGAAGAGAACGCATAAGAGGAGACCGTTGCCTATGAGACTGATGATGAAGAGTGTCCCAGTTGAAATTGGAAAGTCAGTCTCACAAAGATAGGCAGCCTCATTGATTGTGAAGTTGTTTGCCATTGTTAATTTTCTAGAAAACATAAACACAAAGCTAAATTTTTTTCTCTAAAATGACACAAACTGTTGCTTTTAGTTTTAGTTTTTTCATGTTACA
The DNA here is from genome assembly GCF_041146795.1 of Maylandia zebra. Lineage (NCBI taxonomy): Eukaryota > Metazoa > Chordata > Actinopteri > Cichliformes > Cichlidae > Maylandia > Maylandia zebra. The sequence goes on from NC_135184.1 coordinate 14,266,138, forward strand.
CAAACCATGCATTCTAGTAAAGTACAAAATTAGAGGAGCAAACACAACAATTTACTTCAAGCATCTCTTGTCAAGTCTTCTGTTGAATTGAGCTGTGCTGACAAAGCTGTAATGTACTTAAACAAATCGGTGTTCCTCTTTTTGTTTCAAATTAAGTCAAAGATGCCTCCTTACCAAAGGTCACATTTTTTTAAGAAAAAGAATCCATATGCAATCCTTTTCTCATAGTGAAACTGAAAGTTGAAAATGAAACTCAAACTGTCAAGAACCATAGTTCAAGCACACAAGCTGGACCCAGAAGCAAACACAATACGCAGAGATGCACGCAAAATAAACTTTATTTCTGAACTAAGGGTGTCCCGGAATGGTCAAAGGAAAACACGCTGAGTTAATGTTAAAACAAAGGGACCGGGAGACAAACAACTCGGGAACGCCATGATCAGGACCGTGGGAGGCTGCAACAGAAAAGGCAAGAGAGTTACTGGGGAGCGGGGAGATAACAGCATACACGGGGTAGAGTTATTTATCTTACGATCAGGGCTGGGCCGTGGGAACCAGAGAGAGGGGTGAGGGTCTGCGGGAGAGCTCCAGGGAGACGGAGGAGATGATGACCGGTGGTTTATTCGAACTCCAGGCGGGCAGGAGGACAGGCAGATGTAGGCTCAAACACACCGAGCGATAACCGCTGAATGGTGACTAACGGACTGGCGTGGAGCAGCCAGCTGAGAGGGGTTAAATAGTCCTCCTGATGATCGCCTGGAATGGGATGCAGGTGTGGAGACGACAGCCACACCCGTAGTCGTGGGCATCCCATCTGCTCCTCAGACACCGGGCCGCGGACCATGACACAAACTGACTGTTTGGAACACAAATGTTTGAATATTTTTTTCTCATACTTATCAGGGACATATAACGGTGCACAAACATGCTGCACAGATCAGAACACACATAAACATAGATGTATGATTGTTTTTTGTAAAGCATGAAAATGCTGACTACATAATTTTTATGTAAAAGCACAATACCAACCATTGTGTTGGTAAGAAAGTATTTCCTGCTGATAAAATGAAATGGATCCATGATATCATCAAAGTGACAGATTTATGATATCTCTGATGGTATGCCCAGTGTAGTAGATCAACATCGAAAGTTTTCCGTTGTAAAACTGCACGGTTTTATAGCAAGAATAGATAACTACAAAAAACTACATGAAAGATACCAAACAAAGCACATCATATCAATTAACTTAGAGTGGTCCAGATATGCAATACAGAAGTCAGAGTTGACTATTAAGAATGGATGCAAAAAGACTGACACCATGTTCGCAGGTAATTCCCAAGTGAAACTAGATTTAAAAGAAGACTGAATTTCTCAAACTGAAATTTGAAATCAGAGCATGTTAACATATTAGACAAACAAAGAGAGAAGTCAATAAGCTGTTGATCAGTTCGTGCATATAATTTAAATCATCAACTGAGAGTCAGCCTCTTCTCATACAGAGAGAAATACAAAAGCAGGAGTACCAACAATCAGCAACAAGATCTCAAACTGAGACCAAGGCAGCGGATAAATAAACAAAACCGTGACAGCTACAGAACTCCAGGTGTCCAGGTCTGACCAACAAAGTCAGTGTGCCTTCACCCGAATTCTACTGACACACACAAAAGTAAATCAAATGATCTGAAAATGAAAGTCTTAAATACCCACTAGTTATTGCAGTAACAACCAAGCCCATGTTAATTATTCAGTTCATAATGCGAGACCTTTCTTTTTGCCTTTGTAATGAAATAGTAAAAAGAGTTCACTTTAATTTCACACCCATATAAGATCCAGAGTCATTTTTTCAAAAACATTTTCCTATATTTCTCTTTGAAACCTTTTAGATTTTAATTATTACATAAATCATTTCCCATTACTATGTTGTCACCTTACTCAAAAGAGATAAAATGCCACGGAGAGCTTACCGTGTGCTTGCACTCCATGTGACTTTAGGTACTGCTCAATGAGTCTCTCCATGGTTGTGTTATTGCACTCATACTTGACCAGTCTGACTCTATCAGCAATCACAAAAATCTGCTGTCAGTGCATTTCTTTTCCAACCCAGTCTATCCTGGCATACCATAAGCAACATTTTCTTTTTTACAGGCACAGCTGATTAAAGCGGTGAAATACACATCTTTACACACATAAATCTTTGACTTTACACATTAAAAAATAATTTCAGGTGAATATATAAAAGATGTCAAATCAAATAAAAATAGTTACAGACTCAATTGGTGTTTAATTTCAACTGTGTATGTTTAATGGATGCAGTTCCAACTGAACAGCAGAACTCACAGTTGTAAAAGCTACATTACGAGTAACAGAAGTGTTCTGGCCAGTGTCTTCCTCTCTTTTCTTCCTGCACAGTTTTTTACAGCATAAAAGATTCAACAGATGCTTTCGCATCTTCTGTGAGAGCATACATAGCAGAGGGTTCATACAGCAGTGAGAATAGGCAAGCATTTCACAAATATGGTAGGCAACTGCTAACTGTTCCTGTGCCTTACAACCTATCGGTTTATAAAGAGATTTAATTAAAAGCACAATATGGTATGGCCCCCAGCAAAAGAAAAAGGCTGCAACAATACACAACAGCACAACTACAGTTCTGTTCTTCTTTCTGTTTAAAGCTTGTAAAACTTTCATTAGGATGGCAGAATAGCAGAAAATAATGATGGCATATGGGAGGAAGAATAGCAGTGATACTTGGAGATAACGTCCAAGCTTGTCATCAAATTCAGGCCCGCAATAGGTAACATTTTCCCAGTCTACTACTTTTACTATCATAGCATCGCTCAGGGATGCCGAGATGCTGATGACCCAGGCAGCTATACAGACACCAACTCCACACCTCTTCCTTTTAACTTGTTTGCTCGGCCAGTTGTGCAGCACCACGAGAATGAAACGATCCACTGTCATGGCAGTCAGTAGAATGACACTGCTGTACAGACCAACAAAGAATGCAGCAGTCAGAAATTTGCAGGCAAAGTCCCCAAAGACCCAGTGGTGTAAATGATCAACGGCCCAGAATGGAAGTGTGATGGTGAAGATCAAATCAGAGCAGACCAGGTTCAGGATGAAAATATTTGTGATACTTTTCAGTTTCTCGTAGATGAAGAGAACACATAAGAGGAGGCTGTTGCCTATGACGCTGATGATGAAGATCAAGATGAAGAAAGGGCCAGTAAAAGTTGGAAAGTCAGTCTCACAAAGAAATGCAACATCACTCAGTCCATGGTCACTCATTGTGAAGTTGTTTGTCATTGTCTGTTTTCTAGAAAAAACATAAACACAAAACTAGATTTATAAAATGTATGTACATTACCCCTTCTTTTTCCAATAAAATGACACAAACTGTTGAGTTTTAGTTTTCACCTTATGTAAGCAACAGGGATAGAGAAATCACTTACCCAAATCATCAGCTGTCATGCCTTGTGGTCAGTTGCATTGTGCTGGAAAAGTTGTGAAGTTCTTGTGTTAACTTACAGTTCCTCTTTTTATTCACAGTAATTCAGAGTTGCAGTTTTTTCTCTTTTGCAAAACACATGAATATTGCTGATGATATTAAAATGTGATTATGAGGACAGTACCCAAAACTTGTTGGAAAGCAGTTATTTTCAGCTGAAAACTGGAAAGATACAGCAAACCTTCAAAAAACTGACAATGATAACCTAAAATATACTTCTAATAATATGTACAGCATATTCAGTAGGTCAATGTATTTTAAAATTGCTACAACAGAATAACAATAAAAGGTCCCAATCATATGAACTGCAAAACCTGAAAATAACTTGATGAAACACAGCATACACGTCACTGTTATTAAACTAAAACTTCACGCTCTTTATCCTAAGTTACACTTTCCGGTAATTGTTACCCTCCCATATAAAAATGAAAAAAATAAATAAATAACCACCCCTTAGAAGGGATAGTATGCATGTGAATCTTAAGCTTTGGCTCTCTTCCAGAGGCCTGATAGTTTGAGGGTGTTGAGCAGTATCTTAGGTGTTCCTATGTCTGCAATCTTCTGGACAAACACCTCTGATGTTGTGCTGAAATCTGCTGGAGCCAGTCTTCCAATTTCAGATTTATAGCTTCTAATGCTTCCTTTACCACTGGGACCACTTTGGACTTTACCTTCCACATCCCGCTGTTGCTACAGTCCCTTGTACATCTCTATTTTCTCATGCTCCTTCTTTCTGATGTTGTTGTCCACTGGGATTGCCACATCTATCACAACCTCAGTCTTCGCTTCCTTGTCAGCCACCACTGTGGTGGTTGCTTGGCCAGCTGCTGCTTGTCTGTCTGAAACTGGAAGTCCCACAGGACATTAGCCCTGTTGTTCTCAACCACCTTTGTTGGTGTCTCCCATTGGGACTTAGGGACTTCAAGTCCATATGCAACTCAGATGTTCCTGTACATTATCCCAGCTACTTGATTGTACCTCTCAGCGTAAGCTGTCCCAATTTGCATTTTACATCCTGCTGCAGCATTGATAATAAAGACCAGTTTATTAAATCCAGTATCCAAAATGCTGGTGCATGCTCATTTTTACATTTATTAAATCAATTTGATTATTGGTAGTATCAATACCACTGCTGGTATCAATGCTAGCATGATAGGATCGATACTTTGTTTTGCTCCTTTACCTTTAGTGCGTTGCTCCCAGTCATCAGAAAGTTGACGTGTCTGTGCAAACACCACTCCTCTCATCCTGCCTAACTTTGCGCCACCCCTTCTTCCCTGCTCCACTATGTTTAGTTGTCTTGTGGTCAGGTGACTCAATCGCACAGAGCTGTAGTGAGTGAGAAAGCGCAGCATTGTGTAGAAGTACTTCACAACTGCAAATAAAAACACTGCGAACACAAATCCTGTACTGTGACAAACTAGTATAAATAAAAAGAGCTTTCACACAGAATGAGCAGCAAAAGAAACGAAGACAGGAGGAAGTAAATCCCTCAGACAGACCCAGACCACCAGCATACAGAAAAAGTCTAAAGACATTCCAGGTCTCCCAAAAACACAAGGATAGTTATAAGGCGTGGTCTTGTGTTCATTCATTATCATGAAAAGTAAAAATCACAGTGATTTTTTTTTTTAGTGGTTTTTAAAATGTGTTAATCTTGTAGATAATGACGCACCACTCTCCCCTTCATAAGCTGCTTTTATAAGTTAAAAGTATTAGTATACTGGCCCCGTATTTACTTGGTATCACATCAAAACTTGCACAAATATCACACACCACTAGCAGAAAGTCTAAAACAGGCTACGCAGCTTTCAATGAGCAGACTGCCTGCAGGTGTATGACAGAAAGCCCAGAAACGCAGCTTCACAGGAGGGCAGAAATCAGTTGGGATCCACCCACCAAACCACCTGCAACGAAACACAGAGAAAGGTACAAAGACCTGCTGGCTCGACCCTGTTTTAATTAATCTTTGATTTTCATGCAGCTGTTTCTTTTATTTAACTATTAAATCATATTTAATAATGATAAATGTTAGAAATACAGAAATAAACAACTTGCAGTTATATGTAATAATATATTAACTCTAACATGATTATGAAAACTCAAGATGTTGTATTAGTGGTTAAACTGGTTAAATTAAGGACATTCAGCAACCAGTTTTTTTTTGTTTTTGTTTTTGTTTTTTTGGTTATTTGTTTTTTGGTTATTTGTTTTTCATACATGCTAATCTGATGGCTGAGTCTGCACCTGCTGAACTTGCCTGCTTTGTTGAACTGAACATGCAAGGTGTTAACACGCTGGATCAATCGTTGAGCCTTTTCTATTATCATGCTAAGTCACACTTCACTCTAACTGATCTGCACCAGGAAATTTGTCCAACATGATTAGAAAGAGAAAATTGATCTTTCAAGTCGACAGGTCAAAGTGAAATTTGCTTACTTACTTCCTAGTTGCTCGCTTGTTGAAAAAGAAAGTATGCTGTTAAGAAAATATTAAAAGGTATCTCTTTCATATTAAATAAACTTCCACAAGATACAAACGTTAGTTGTATTTTTTTAAATCAAATGCATTGAGAATACTTTACATGAAATAAAATGTGAAAATAATCATGATATCAAATGGATAAAAAATAGCTTTGAAAGTGATTTTTTTGACAACAGAAAATGTAACACATGTAATCATAGAGACCGATCTACAATATCACTTCTACAATGTACAGTATAATCAACAGATCATTTTGGAGTAGTAGAAGTATAAAATAGAAGATTCTGATCAGAAAGTATATAAACACAGATGAAAACATTAAGAAAAGGTATTGAAACACAACACATTACACAATGTCAAAATGAAATTGTCACTTCTGTTTCTCTTTATATGATGGACACCTTTGCAGTAACTGGTAGAATCCCAGTCTAACCACAGAACACCCTGAATTTTCTGTGCATGAAGCAGCAGATGTAGCATTTGTCTTTCTATAAAGCTTGACTAATTGAGCTGTTTTTAATTTATTTGCCATTTTGTACCACTCTCTACCAAAGAGGTAACTATGAGAATGTTGGCTTTCTTTGTCTTACCTGGCTCAACAAAACTGAAAACCCATGTGGGACATAACGAATATTACAAAGGTGGTTATCAACTTTCACTGGTTGGGTATTCAGCATGTTACCATGGTGATTTAGCCAGGTAAAAACAAAGTCACTTTCGTAACAGAAAACTCAGGTCACTAAGCCATTAATCTTGCTGTGTGGTACACCCCTTTGGCATCAACAAAGTCAGACTCTATCATTAATAGAAACTGATGGACATTATGAACAATGCTGGGCATCCTCTGCACACGGCCATAAACAATCAGAAGAGTCTGTTCAGTGACAGGTTGCTTCTCCCCAAGACAAGAACTAACAGACTTAAAAACTCCTTTGTCCCACACGCCATCAAACTGTTTAACTCCTCTCTGGAGGGGAGAGGGAGGGGAAACAGGAGGACAAAGGAGGGGGGAACAACTAAGCTGTAGTGCCTCTTCACCTCACTGTACAATACCTTGTGCAATACTTTTTGTAAATAGTCAACAGTGCAATAGACTCAATACTTGAAATGTGCAATTCACTTGTATTTTATTTTTTATTCCTATTTATTCTATTTATCCCCTTTGTATATTTTATTTATATTTGTCTCTGTATTTATATATGTGTGTGTGTGTGTGTGTGTATATATATATATATATATATATATATATATATATAACAATTCTGTAACTGTAACTTCGGTCGTTGCTATGCTTTTTGGAAGTCGAATTTCCCAGAGGAACCCACCCGAGGGATTAATAAAGTTCTATCTTATCTTATCTTATCTTAATAGGTGCTGCCCATTTTTTGATCTTGTTACTGTTGCTTGTACTATATTAAGTTCAGCTAATTTATCTAATCAAACCCTCAAGCATCTAGCTGTCTCATCCTAATGCATGCATGCTACAGTAAATTCAAATTTCTTCCGCATTTTGGAGAGGGATTAATGCCATTGGACTGTCAGTTTTAGTTTCATCTCTGCACAGTGATAATGTATTGCACGGCATGGGAAGATACCTCCTAAACCTTTGTACTCCTATTAAATGCACCAAAGGGATAAAGCAGCAGTAGATGTCAATGATGGGATGAATGATCAACCAAGCATAGTGCAATGCATATATCAGTTCATGTGTGTACTCATAAAAATCCAATAGTAGCAAGGACTGTATAAACATGTGGATGCTAGAAGGAGCCAAGCATAGAAAAGTACTGACAGTTATGCCTAAAATCAATTTTGAAGGCTGTTGTTGGCTGTTTATCCTGCCCTGCTTCGCCATTATCCACATGTGAACATAACAGAATGAAGTGATAAGGACAGGAATGAGAAAGAAAAGAAAAATCTGTGTGTAGATTACAGTGAGTTTCATGGTTAGTGACTCCACCAAATTTACACACACTTTAATGTCAGCAAATTCGATGACTCTAAAACTCACAGCCAGTTTAATGCTTGCAGCAGCACACACCAGCCACATCACAATGCTACCTATGAGAACACCATATTTTGTTAAGGCCTGTGCAGACAAGCACCAAGGCTGAACCACAGTAACATAAGAATGCAAAGACATGGCAGTGAGGATCACCACGGCGGTGAATAGTCCCAGAAAATAAATCCCTACACTTACTCCGCAGGCCCACTCTCCAAAGACCCACGTATGGAGTGCATTACAGGCTGCAAAAGGCAATGTCACAGTGAAGCAGAGGTTAGAAACTGTGAGCTGAAGAAGTAAAATATCCGATGTGATCTTCCAAGCTTGTTCCGTCCAGAGGACCCACAGCAGGAAGCTGTTTGCAGGAAGGCTGATGCAGAAGACGAGACTGTTGACAGCAGCAGGATAGTAAAGTTCTGATATCTTAATGTCATATTCGGTCTCACTGCTGTGAGTCTCATTAAAGTGTATGTAATCATAACTGTCACTGTCCAAGGCCATGATTTACTTGTTTAGGTCTTGGGAGGAAAGTACTGTTGAGGAAATGAAAAAAAAATCTTATACTGTGAAGATGATTTATTTATTTATATATATAAACATAATTAATGCATTTTGGTACAAATATGTTAGTCAAGATAAAAACTAATACAGTTTAGAACCAATGATTATAAAGTTGAACAGCATAATATTCATGCCTTCAACAGCATTCAGGAAAAATTAAATGTAGAAATGTAAAAAGAATGATATAACATCATAAATCTATGAATGGCAAATAAAGCATGTCCACAGGGGTTATTGTGAACCAGTGAAGAAAATGGTCAAAACATATAATGTTGCTTGCATAACAGCACTGCAGTTTTATTTAATATTCCCTGGTTAATTCATATCGCAGTTATATCAAATTCCACTCCATATTCCTACATTTCCTTACATTTCCTGTATTTCTGTCACAACATTTATTTTTGTTAATAATAAATAAATAATACTTTATTATTGTTATTATAATAAATAATAAATACTAATATTTTATTATTACATGAATCATTTCTTATGAGTATTATCACCTAATTCAAAAGAGAAAAACAGCCAAGAAGAGCCTACCTTGTGCATGCACTCTGTGTTTCCCTCACTGATTGTGTTAATACACTTACACTTCGTACTAATATGGCAACAGAAATTTGCTTTCATTGCATTTTTTCCATCTAGCCTATAATGACATGTGCAGAGAGAAGAGAGAAGTGAAAACAGCTTCACTGGATTTCAGTAACATTGTATTTTGTTTTTTTACAAAAACAGCATTGCTTGTAAAAGTGCAGTAGAAAACAGATTCCTACACACGTACATTTTGCTTTTACTTGGCACATTAAAATTAAAAATGCATGTAATTTCTACTTAATTTCAGGAGAACATAAAAAAGATGTCAAATTAAATAAGAATATTTACAGATGTTTAACTTCACAAGTGGCTGTTTAACTGATTGTTGTGCAGTTCCAAGTTTATAGCAGAACTCCCAGCTATGAAAACTGCTTTCTGACTAACAGAACTGAGAGATGTGTCTCTCTCCCTGTTCTTCCTGAACAAAAGATTCAACAGATGCTTTCGCATCTTCTGTGAGAGCATATATAGCAGAGGGTTCATACAGCAGTGAGAATAGGCAAGCATTTCACAAATATGGTAGGCAACTTCTAACTGTTCCTGTGCCTTACAACCTATCGGTTTATAAAGAGATTTAATTAAAAGCACAATATGGTATGGCCCCCAGCAAAAGAAAAAGGCTGCAACAATACACAACAGCACAGCTACAGCCCTGTGCTTCTTTCTGTTTAAAGCTTGTAAAACTGTCTTGAGGATGGCAGAATAGCAGAAAATAATGATGGCATATGGGAGGAAAAATAGCAGTGATACTTGGAGATAATGTCCAAGCTTGTCATCAAATTCAGGCTCGCAATAGGTAACATTTTCCCAGTCTACTACTTTTACTATCATAGCATCACTCAGGGATGCCGAGATGCTGATGACCCAGGCAGCTATACAGGCACCAACTCCAGACTTCTGCCTTATAGCATGGTTGCTCAGCCGGTTGTGCAGCACCACGGTAATGAAGCGATCCACTGTCATGGCAGTCAGCAGAATGACACTGCTGTACAGCCCAACAAAGTATGCAGCAGTCATGAATTTGCAGGCAAAGTCCCCAAAGACCCAGTGGTGTAAATGATCAACGGCCCAGAATGGAAGTGTGATGGTGAAGATCAAATCAGAGCAGACCAGGTTCAGGATGAAAATATTTGTCATTGTGTTCAGTTTCTCGTAGATGAAAAGAACACATAAGAGGAGACCATTGCCTATGACACTGAGGATGAAGATCAGGATGAAAAGGGGGCCGGTGATGTTTGGAAAGTCAGTCTCACAAAGAAATTCAACATGATCACTCAGTCTATAGTCACTCATTGTGAAGTTGTTTTCCTTTGTCAGTTTTCTAAAAAACAAAAAACAAAAAACTAGATTTTTAAAATGTAATTAAAGACGTTAACTGAGCAGTTCTCTATTAAATAACAGAATTCTTTATTTTAGTTTTAATCTTTGTACATTATGTTAGCAAGTGGGAGCAGCCAGTTGAAGTCCAACTTAGGAGAAATAATACAGCAACTTACCTCAACAATCAGCTGTCAACTCTGGTGTTGAATTGCGCTCTGGTCAGATAGCTCTGATGGTCTTGACTAAAGTAACAGTTCCTCTTTTTGTTTCACATTAAGTCAGAGAGGCTGTCTTAACAAAAAAAAACAAAAAAAAACATGCCCAAAAACCATGGGCAACTTGTTTTTCTGCATTGAAAATCCAACTTAAACAAAATTAAAAGTACATTTTAATATTTTCTCATAGTTTTATTAAAAATGTAACAGACTACAAGCATGCAGCACTAGCCAAAATGAACACAAAAATAACTGCATGTATTATTTTGTTTATTATTTTGTAAAGCAAAAGAATAATGCTGATGGTATTAGAATATGAAAATAAGCACAATACCCAATACTCTGTTGGGAAGAAGTCATGTTCTGCTGAAAACTGGAAAGATTTTTTTTTTTTTTATTATTATCATGGATAATCAAAGTGACATATATGTATATATATATCTGTAATACCATGTACAGCATAATCAGCAGATCTAAACACAAATGAAATTGCTACAGCAACAAAAGGTTCTTTGATCATAGAAGAGTTTGGTCAGAAACTATAACCACAGATAAGTACATGAAGCAAACTTGATTAAACATAACATATTACAACATATTACAAAATATTACAACATATTGCACACCATCGATGTTAAACAGAAGTTTCCCACTTTTCTATTCTTCTTGTTTCAGTTGCACCTTTCCAGTAAATTACACGACTGCACTCTGACCCCAGAACAACTTGAAGTCTTTATGATCCAATCATCTGAATGAGGCTGTTTGAGTTACGATCATAGGTTTGGCAGGATGAACAGCTCTATAATATTTTACTCAGACTTTGCATTAAAAAGTCAGTTTCTGTTATTAGTAACTGCCAGTCATTTCAATTTGTGCTTTTTTTTTTTTATACCATTATCTGTAAACTCCAGAAACATAAGTCTTAATCCCAGATATCTCAAAAAGTTTCTGAGACAATCAAACCAGCTCTTCTGGTTTGAAATCATATAGACCACACTCCATTATGATGTTTATGATGACAATAAACCTCTTGAATATGTGTGCATACTTTGATCACTGATGGCTAAAGACATGAGGAAACCAAATGCAGTTTCACAAAGAAGTAGCAGGTTATGTTGCTCAGTCTATTTTTGGCATTTTATTTTTTATTTAATGTTATTTAGTGAATGTTAATATAAACATATTTGACTGAATAATAAATGGCAAGCAATAATCTGATGAAAATAAGCTGTTATGCTGCATTGATATAGGTTACTGATCAGTAATTTTAAAGAAGAGTCAGAAAATGGTTGTAAAAAGCACCAACATTGGGGGAAATCATTTTGGAAAAACATATTGGCAGTTCATTCCCAAGTGAACCCAGATTCAAAAGAACAATGAAATCCGTTTGAGACATTTTGAGAATCAACTATGTTAATGAACAAGATGTATTAGTTCTGTTTTTTTACAATATCAAGGTGCCTGTGACAACTCTTCACCACTTGTTATCGATATTATTGTGTGCCGGTTTTTACTGTTGCGAAAGCTGTTATTGTTTTTTTTGCGGCCCAAGCTCTTTAGCATTTCCTTCAAATGGGTTTTGAATTTAACCCCCACAAACACATAAAACACGGGGTTAAGGCAGCATTGTGAAAAGGCAAAAAGTCGAGTAATCTCAAGCGCATAATCCAGATTTTTGCTGTATTGACAATCTTCCCCTAATGAGTCACTTTCTCTGGGCCAGTAGGAAAAGGACTGCAGAAATATCACTAAATTGTAAGGTACCCATCCAACAAGGAAAACAACCATGAGAATAAAAATTAGTTTCAAAGTTTTGTTTCGTCTTCTTTGCACAGGATGAAGCAACCTGCACATGATATGAGTGTAGCAAAACATGAATACCACTGAGGTAATTAGAAAGAGGATGTTTTGCTGGTAGATTCCCCACAAGCTCCAATAAGAATCTGCATATACACAGTACTTTGACTCTGCAACTTTGGTGGAAGCAAAAGCTAGACTGGAAACCAGGATGCTAACGACCCAAATGATCGCAGATGCTACAATACTGTAATACCCTGTGGTGGAAACAATGTCAGACAGAGGATTTATAACAGCTATATAGCGGTGAGCAGTCATCAGGATGAGGAGGATACCGCTGCTGTAGAATCCAAGGCAGAAGATAAAGTTCACTATTTTGCATGCATGCTCCCCTAAGGTCCATCCGTGCATGTTGTAGTAGGCCCAGAAGGGCAGAGAAGCTGTGAAGAAGAGATCTGATACAGCCAGATTCAGGATGAAGGTGTTGGTGAGGGATTTCAAATTCTCAAACTTGACCAGCACCACGAGGACCAGGATGTTGCCAAAGATGCTGAGAATCACCACAATGGAGAAAAAGACTGGAGTGAAGATCGCTCCAAATTGGATGACACCTGTTTTGTTGCAGAGTTCATCGTAGTCATAATCATAGGGGTACGAGGTTGAGTCAAGGCTGGTGCTGATAGTATCTACGTTATCCATTGTATCCACTTTCTTCCAGCATAAAGGGAAATTTAAAAAAGACTGTTAGACAGGTATATCAAGTAGGTCAAATTTCACAGTCTTACTTAAGGACTTATAATATTATAAACCTTTGTTAGACAAGGCTATCTAACAAATATTAGCTAATGGTCAGTGACTCTGTATTTGGATGCATATCTCACTTTTCTCACTTACTCTCTATTATAATATTTAACCAAGAATACATTTTAAAAGTTATTTATATTTATGGACTTAAAAATGTATTTATGTAGTATATTCTATGCACTGATTTGTGTTTTTTGACAGGATTTTATCAACGAAAACATCAAAGAAGAAATGCAGCAAACCTAGAAGCTAGCAAATAAAAACTAATCAAGGACTGTTTGTGACTGAGCCACTTTTGTGTATATTTAGTCATTGCAGTGGGTACAAACTGGCTTGGAGAAACATTGCAGGTTGAGAAGGTACAGCACATTGTGAATTGCCTGACCAAACAGTCTGGTAGAGAACCTTAGAGAAGATGAAGGGCTCAAAGCTTTAAACATAAACCAAAACTTACTTTACCTTTTCACCCTGACTTTTAACTGAGTATGCACTATGGAGAGCGATTAGAAAGCAAAAGAAAATAATATAGTATGTGTAGATTATATTATTTAAGTTTATTTTCTATATTTTAGCTCATACTTTTAGCTGTTTTGCTATTTCTTATTTTTACTAAGTATATTTTTCAGTTTTCTTATCAGATTATTAGGCATACACACAAAAGGTGATTTTGTTTAAAGTTTGATTGACTAATTGGTCATTAGAGATGCACTAATCGACCAGTCAGGAAGAGGAGCCATCTGATTGCCAGAGTTCTCTGTCCTGAGCAGTAAGTCAGCCTCCCATATGTCTGACTGTGAACTTCATTCCAAGTGTCATTCAATTGTGCACAGATACTCACAGGTGCATACTAATGTGTCGTTACCATGGAAGCTCTTCACTGTGAGTGAAGACACAAAGTTGAATTTTGTTTGTTCATGCCATCAAGTACAGGTTTTAGAAATAAAACTGGAACATGAAAAATTGGTACTGAGAGACACTTACAAAAAATTGGAAATTGGAATTGACTAAGAAAATCAATGCATCTTTAATGTTGATCAATATGTAAATGTTGGAATATTGCAAGTAATCGGGATTGGTGGCCTGTTCTTTAAAGCATCAGTAATTTCATGTTTTATGAAAGCCTTGTGATACAAGGCTTATGTTAACACAAGAAGTATCATGTAGAAAATGAAATAAATCATATCAGAATCGGGGTGTAAAGTTAGTAAATCTAAGTAAATATTACCTTACCACACAGAATAAAGATAAGCTACTCCAAGAAGTTTTGTAATTTGAGAAAAAGGAAATTGTTTTGTGTTGCTAGTATAATTTGCTTGAGAACTTTTTTGCAAAAATCCATTCTAAGTAATAAGTAGGATTTTTTTTGAAAACATTCTAATTAAAACGTAGAGTTCTAGATTTATTTATGTCAATGCAACTCAGTTTGTTCAGTGAATATAAGATAGCATTAATGGTCATAAAAGGGGGGAAAGCCACAAAAAGGCTACATACATTCATTGTGTGCAGTGCACAAAGTGCTGTTGTGTGTCATTGTTTTCAATTTTCTCCATAGTTTCCTTAATCAGTGTCCAGGTTTTCACTAAATCAAATGCACAAATTAATCAAAATGTGTGCACAAATCTGCAATAGCAGTCACGCCTGAAAAATGTTCCCACTCTGTAAACATTGATTGAACCTGTACACACTCTAAACTTTAACGTCACTTTCAGCAAAGGTCAACCTTAGACTTTGACTGAAATGAAAGAAAATCAAAACTATACTGTACCTGCACAAAGGGGGTCTGCACACCAGGGTCCTCAGCAAGGTTGTTAGCGAAAGGTTGGTGAGAGTGGTTTTGAATATCACAAAGGTGAACAGAAACTACGCATTTTTTTCAGTTCATCCAATAAGCAGTGATTGTGGGACTTGTGTTTCACATGTGATGAAAACATGTTCCCTGTAACTGAAAACACTTAGTGGTGTGTACAGGTTTCATTTGTAAATCTGTGTTCTACCTGTAACTGTTTATTGAGAAACTTTCATTACTGCAGATAAACCAAAGACAATGAAAAGAGCCGATAGGGAAGAGATATCAAATCAGTTTTCCAATGCATCAAAGGTAGTCCTTTTACAATAAATAGACATTCAGGAAGGGCTGTTGCCTTAGCCGGATGATTCTAAATTGCCCATGTAAGAATAGTGAGAATGAGAATGTGAATGTTTGTCTGTCTGTCTGTTAGCCCTGCGTGAGACTGGCGACCTGTCCAGGGTGTAGCCTCCCTGTCCTCCTACTGTAGCTGGGACGGGCTCCAGCCTCCTCGCGACCATGATAATCAGATAATCGGAAGATAATGGATGGATGGATGGAAAGAAGTATGTGTCTAATTTATTAATATGTAACCCTTAGTAAACACAAATTACATTTGATGTCACTTCATGGCTGTTATTTAACCTACCTACCCAGATGCTGAGTGTTAAGAAAAGTCTGAGCAATAACTAGAACAGAAAAGTCAATAATGTGAATAAATGCACACTGATTTTGTGCGTGCTTGTTTGAGGGCATATGTCTGTGGTCACTTTGGTATTTTTTATCCTTATGAGACTGCTAAACTAACAACAAGAGCTTTTTTTTCTAAATAAATTCAGATTCAGACCTCTTTGTGTACCCCAGATATTTAATGTCAGTCAGTTGTTTTGTAATTCTTTTATTTAGCTTGTTTTTATTTATTTATTTATTTATTTATTTTTACGTGAAATGGTCCCTTTATTTAAGCAGCCAACAAGTTCTTACGTTTTTGAATTCTAACAACTGGTTTTAAATATCCTGCACTAATTTTTTACTTTCTATTATGAATTTGAACTCTTAAACGGTTTTACGTTGTATTTATTTTATATATTGTATCGTGTATATCCAGTATTAGACTGTATTCAGCTTTCTATTTTACCTTGCATTTATTTTATCTATCATGTGTATTCCGTGTCATATAAACATATCATGTTTTCAGCTTTCTGTTTATGGTGTGTCTCAACCAAACGTGAACAGACCTCGGCCATACACCGTGGTTAGTCAGCCGTCAATCATTTCCAGAGCCCGCCCCTCACCGGCAGCAAGTTTCTGCTATACCACTGATAAACTGGACAGTCCGGACAATTTTATACATCAAGTACGTGTTTTGTATTGTGATTTATTCAACAACGAAGTCTTTATCCTTATTTACAACCAAAGTAGGATGATTAGCGACAGAAATGTAGATGAAATAAACCAGGAAACGAGTCGCTGAGAGCAGGTGCATGTCCATCCTGTAGCGCTCACTGTTTTGACAAATCGATGTTTATGTCGCGGTTTGTTGCATTTTAAAGTGATAGGAGTCAACTTTATTGGCTCGTCATGGCGACGGTGGATAAATCTAGACAAATCTTGTCCCAGTGCGCTCTGACAAAGACGATGTAGCGACAAATTGTGACCTGTCGTTGTTCCTTTGTACATGCAGTTAAATTTTGTTAACTTTACTGTTACTTCGTTTTACAGCCACCAGAGCCTTCATGAACCTCCTACTTTACAGCAGGAGGAACTAATTTAGGACTGCACTGTTTACCTCCGAGTGTTTTCTGTGTGTGTGTGTGTGTGTGTGTGTGTGTGTGTGTGTGTTCTGGAGAACTCGTGATGACGTGCTAGATAACTTGAATTTCCCTTTTTTATCCCTCTGTGAAGAATTGCCTGAGTACATCCCTACAATGGCCTCCACCTCAGTTGGGGATAAACAGTTGCAGAGGATAATCAGAGATCTGCATGGTAATCAAGCTCTCCACACATACAGCAAACCCCATATGTGCATTACAGTAGATACAATATCATGCAATATGCATCAGGTGTCTTGTCCAAAGGATTCTGCAATATTTACATCAGCCAAAGATTTTTTTTATATGTAAATGTTTGTTTGTTTGTTTTACCAGATGAACTATACACTAACCAGTTACAGCATTTACCAGCATCACCAGACAAATACTGTGTCAAGTCTCCACCTGCCACCAAAAAAGCTATGACCTGTCTGAGCTGTTTTGGCAGCTCGTTTGGGAATGTCCTGGGGTGCAAGAATAGGGAATCAGTTAAGGGTCCAATTTTGTGCAGTTGGTCTAAATTCGGTGTCACCGAGCTTTTCATGTACTTTATTCATAGCTGAAGAGTTTGAGTTTTTGCACACCTGATATGTACAGAACCTTTTTTCATACTGTATATCAACACTGTGTGTTCAGATTAAAAAAAAGAAACAAAGCAGTCACATTAAAAATAACTCTGCAAGATTCCTTTTTTTCCTCACAGAAAACATAAAAAATAATCAATTACAGTAAAGTCCTTTAAAAGCTTTTCAGTATCCAAACCCTACTTGGGCCTCCATACTGTAAATAGGTCATGTTTCTGTACATCCCATTAAGTTTAGAGGCTAAGTCAACATACTAGGATCAGTTTTTTTTGGTGTGTCTCATAATTTTGCTGTGGGAGGTCACTATCTTGGGGAATAGTCTTCTTTTGCAATTATGTTTAAGGTGTGTCTTAGTAGTGTCCACATGACCCGAGATTTCCCGGCCAAACACGGTATTATAGTGACACGACCAAAGGTATTCACTCCACCTGTCTATGGCTTGAGTGACGTGGCTGCTTGGTTTAAATGTCACAAAAATATTCTGGGACAAAAAAAAAAATCTATCTACACAAAATCACATATTTGTGTTTGGGTTAATAATGCTCTTGTTCTTCTTTTTTAAAATGTAGATGCAGTGATAGAGTTAAGTAAGGAACACAGGGAGTGTGGTGAACCCATAACGGACGACTTCGCCAACCTGCACAAGTTCTTCTACAAACTAGAATACCTGCTGCAGGTATGTCGCCATATCAAAGAGAGTAGCATTGGGTAAATTAAACCATAAGTACCTACCACTCCCCCCACACACTCTTCCTTTATCGTATGTGCTCACATAGCCCTTAATGGATCTGAGCCAGAGAACGCATCAGTTAATCATAGCATCTCAGCACTTCCATCTAATGCTTGCTTTTCCCTTTATTTCATTCATTCTTTCTTTTGTGGTTTCACAATTTTATGCGTTTTTCTGCATAACTGGGGAAGTGGTCACACATTGTCTTGAACATATTTGTTAATTGCTTAGCAAAAGCTATTTCTGCTGGAGCCGTTACTAGAAAGACAGTTCCTGAGGCATGTCTAGCCATCAAACTATGTGCATGCTTTACCCGATCCAGTTGACCTAAACCTTGGGCCCCGCTCTTTCTCAACCAGATCAAGGCACAGTAAGGATAATCACACCAGAGTATGGCACGATGCGATCACACTCAGTAAATACTCTCCAGGATTGTATAGATTGCCTAGTGTGAATACACCATTAGCTTCTGGTGGAAGTGGCTAATTTTAAGGGTATCCCGGTGTAGCCAGTGGATTTCTGAGCAAAGAGATCCATTTCTGCTTGCAAAAAAAAAAAAACACAGAACTATTTACCTGCATGTAACAGAAGCCTGGTCAAACATGACTTGTCAGTACTATTGGGAGTGCTGTAGACTAGTGTTCTTAAGTTATGAACTCTTAAAATGAAACATTTCACAAGACTCATCTCACAAGCCTTCCTGTATTTAAAGGTTATGAGTCCTGATACCAGTGAGTAATTTCTTTAATGTGCTTGAGCTGTTCTTGTAAAGTCCAAGTTGAAGAAAATACACATTTGTGTAGCTCAACTATGTCTTTTTCTTTCCCTTAATCTTCTTGAATTACATTAACAACTACTAAACACTAGCAACTCAGTCACCACGGTGATGTAGTACAGTCCACATTACAGAGCACGTTGTTTATGAATGCAATAATTTTGTGTCCTTTGTGTCTCTTAGTTTGACCAAAAAGAGAAGACAACCTTTCTTGGCCAGAGAAAAGACTACTGGGATTACTTCTGCGACTGCCTGATTAAGATCAAGGGAGCTAACGATGGCATCCGTTTCGTTAAGTCCATCCCTGAGGTAATCCTCCTCTGCAGCACACGCGTACACTTAGTCACCCTTCGTGCCTCAGCCCTTCCATGGCGTGAAACACATGCGCACATGTATACAGACAGTGACCGTATAACCATGTAACTAATATTCCGACCAATCAGGTGCACTAAGGCTCAACGCTGCTAATTCACATGCTATCTTACACTTATGCCACCTGTACTGTTTCCTCCTCACTTTTTGTCCTGGAAATTCACACTGGTGAGCCTCATACTTCAATAACTATTCATGATTTGGTCCTAGTTTGTATTGTAATGAATTGGTTTCCTGTTGAACTGTTAGTAATATTTGGTGGTTAAGTGATCAAAGTGTTCTTTGTGTATTGGTTATTAGCATTTACAAGTTATGTTGTTCTATTTGTAAAGGCAACAGCTATGACTACGTTCATTATCTGCATATTTCATGGTTATTTTCCTGCATTCCAATAGACGTTGGGTACCCACTTTTATAGATGATAATTTTAGGGTACTGAATTATGTGCCAGATAATTTTTGACTTATCATCTATTTTTAAACTATTTTTGTAATTGTTTATCACAAGCCTGTTAATATTTTTTTGCTGTTAAGTAATCCTTGATTTGATAACATAAGGAAGACAGATCTGTGGTTTAAAGTTTTTTTGAGGGGGGAGGGGTGGGGTTTAAATGGGTCAGCGTGTTTATTTTCAGAAGTCACACAGTCTAGTCAATAACATCTGACTGATAATTAATAATTAAAAACCTTTGGCACTCTGAAAACCTAAAACATTATTATTTTTTTTCTCTTCTTTTACTGTTTTTATTTGCTGTCCATTGGTCAGAGACATAAAGACGTCTCCAGCTGGTGTCTGTCTGGTGTATCTGTGTCTCTTATCTTACTTAAATCCCTCCATCTGCCAATGCATTGGAGAGTCTAGGCTTAGAAATAACATTGTACATCTATTCTCTATATGGTGATCATCTTTAAATTTAGATATCTTTAAGCTGAACTGCGATTTATGCAGTAGAATTAAACATTTCCATGTTAAATTGAAATGGCCAAGACTGTTGCTGAAGACAACTAAAACTTTGATCCTTAAAGTCTGCGATGAACAGATTTTACATTTACTAACCTCAAAAATGGCAAAAGAGCTGTAGTCTTATTTTTAAAAGTCTTAACAGTTTCCTTTTAATGCTTTATACAATAATATTTTAGGAAGTAGAAACTGACGTCTGACCTATTTAACAAGTTAGATAAGAAAAACAGTGGAGGTTAGTCCACCTTGGATTGAGTTTGCCAGTGTTGTGCATGTTTATGACAAAAGAGTCTATTTTTGTGTGTCCTCAGTTGAAGACATCACTGGGGAAAGGAAGGGCTTTCATCCGCTACTCGCTCGTTCACCAGCGTCTTGCTGACACACTGCAGCAATGTTTTATGAATCTGAAGGTCACAAGGTGAGAGGACACATCAGCTCAGATTAATCTAATGTTCACTTAACGCATCGAAATATCGTAACATTTAAGACTAAAAATAATTAGATGATTATTTTTAGTCTTAGTGTTATGGGCAAAAGAATTCTGTAAATGATAGAAACTGGAAACACTATCTGTAACACTATTTTACATTTTAAAGTGGATATTATGTGCTTTAGTTACATTGAGCAGTTGCTTCTGTGATCACTTCCTAGTGATGTCATTTTCTGTACTTGGACAAGGTAGCGCTAAACATGCCCCAAAATCTGTAACTTTAAACACTTATTTTTAAAATCTAGTTTTAAGTCTGTATCAGTTTATGCAAGCAGGACCCGATGGTATGTTTCATGTCTGCTTTAAGAAGAAAAAAGCATGATATCAGATTGAATGCCTGACTTAAACATTGAGATCTATGGACATGTTCCATGACAGTTCAGTTTAGTGAGAATATTAAACCCGTTTCGATGCACACTTAGGCTTAAATTCATAAATACTATTGTTTTCATGGTAGCTGATGATATTGAAATCTAAAAGGTCAGCTTTAATGTATTCTATGCTGCAAGTTGTGAAATGACAAAATTCTGGATACTGGGCAGTGATAAAGCTGGCATTGCGCAAATGACTGCAGTTAAGGTTTAATATGGAAGCCCGTTTCCGCCACTAAAAAAAAAAAAAAAGGATCCATAACTCAAAATTTTGAGTTATTTTCTTGAAATTTCGAGTTATTATCTCGAAATTTCGACATATTAACTCAAAATTTTGAGAAAAGCAACTCGAAATTTCGAGTTAGCGCTGCCAATCAGTAATCTACGTGAATGACGTCATTTCCATGTTACCCGGAAGCTGAAGCCCTCAGCTACAAATGCTACAGCTAAGCTACCGGTATTACATCCAGTCGTGAATGCACAGATTGCTGAGTGTTTTCAGCCTGGCTTCACAAATGATGTGTTATTAGCTGAATCACATGATGTTACTATCAGCAAACATACTTTAATTTGTTGGGATCCGTTTTTGAGTGCGCGGTCCTGCGCCATATGCTTCCGGGTAACAAGAAAGCGACCTCATTCACGTATATTTTTGATTGACAGAGCTAACTCGAAATTTTGAGAAAAGTAACTCGAAATTTCGAGTTATTTTCTCGAAATTTCGAGTTATTATCTCGAAATTTCGAGTTATGGATACTAGCTTTTTTTTTTTTTTTTAGTGGCGGAAACGGGCTTCCATAGTTTAATCTCCACTTATCTGAAAAGAAGAAATTATTTACAAAAAACTGACAAAACAAAATTAGGAAAACATAATTTAATAATGGAAGCTTAAAGTATTTCCCTGGACTAACCGATTAATCAAAGCTAATTAGAATGTGTAATTCTGTTGACTGCATGCATTTCCTTCATGGCTACATGCAACATGAACAGTGGTTTATCTCTAAATGTCCTAATTCATCAAAGAGTACTTGTTATTGAAGATAAATTGATACATTTTACAGTTCCTGACTATGACAGTTTGAAAACTGTTGCCAAGATGTGTGTTTTACTCCAGGCATACTGTACTGCTTTGTTTTGGATGTTCTTAGGAAGTGTGATTCTCCCTTCCTTTTTTATGTCCTATTTCTCCTTTTCGACTGAAATCACAGCAACCAAAAAAAAACTTGACCATAGACCTTTGTAGCACTGCTCAGTTCCTGTCTTTTCTCAAATCAAAATGTCAGTTTTATTTTTGCGTTAAGGAAAAAAAGAAGTAGTTTATTCTCCACGCATAGTAAAACTAAACACAGCAGTTTACACCAATGACATGCTTAGTTTGCAAGTTTCTCTTCACATAAACAATATTCAAAATGTAAAGAAAATAAAAATGCAAATAACAAAATGCAGGTTTAAGTAATAAGTAATTAACAAATAAAGAAATGAGTTAAAAAAAATATAGCTCATCTTAAAAACCAGAGATGCAGTATCTGTGCCTTTTGCAAATAAAGGAAGCGCTGTACAAATTAGACGCAGTCTAATGGGCCATGTTTGGCAGTATGAAAGAGAAAATATTTAACTTATATTTAAACACAGTGGGTTTTGTAAGTATTTTACATTCAGTAGAGATTCAGCGTAGTTAGCAAACACACTGGAATGAGGAACCTCAGGAATGGACCTGAAACAGGTTTGGTGTTTTGGTGGTGGGTGGCAGCTTCTATGTTTGAGCAAATAATTCTTCACCTCTGGGGTGCAAAAGCATTTTTCCCAATATGAACTATGAAAAAAACAAAATACCATTTCATACGACCTTTGGTGCTGGACTGAGTGCGCTTAGAAATAGTGCCTAGAAATAGTTTTTCTTTTCTTTTTTTTAAATTTCAAGACTTTGAATACTTCAGTAAAAACTTTCCCTGTTTTCAGTCTATAGGCTCAGCTTATGTAAGACAAGCCAACTTGTCTTACATAAGCTGAGCCTATAGACTCAGCTTATGTAAGTCTATAGGCTCTGTGTAAATCTGTGCCATCACAGATTTACACAGATTGCAGTGTAAATCTGTGCCATCAGATTTACACTGCAAACATGCTGACAGTTGTTTTATTTAAACAATTAAAGCGTTCTCAGAAAGGGTAGCCTCATTACTTTATGTCTTCATTTTATGTCTGAATTATTTTTTAAATCTTTGAAACCTTTATTTCTCTGTTCTCTAGATAGCGCAAAATGTCTTCTGTTTTTCAGTATATGAGGGAGTGTTTATTATTGTTGATAGAGCAAGGAAAATGAATAGCAAGGATATTGATATTTGGTTGATATAAATAAATACATTTTATTTTATTTTTTTGGTTTCCCTTTCCACAGTGCCAAATTTGGGAGGAAAATATATTTGGGGGTTGAGCAGCAACTACTGAGACTTGTTTTAAGCTTGAGCATGCTGTTTGTGACAGATTGACCGACACAACCACACTGGTGAACTTGTAACAACTTCTGGTCAAAGAACCATCCCACAGCAGTGTGTGACCAAGTTCTTGACCAGCATAATGGGGAGGTGCCAGGCTATTGTGTGTATGGTTCCTCCACATGCCTCCACTGAGGCTGCTGTTTATTTAACTAATACATTGTTGAATTTGAATGTATAAGCGTTGAATGGATTTTAATGCAACTTTGTGTAGAGTCATGTTAACAAGAAATTTAAAATTTGCGTTACTTTCACCAAGGTGTTCATGGGTAACTTAATGAGTTACTGGTTGAAAATTAACAAGAAGTCTTATAACTTGGAAACAATTATTATTAAAAGTGTGATGTGTATTGTCATTATGTAAAAGGTACGGTATAAAGATATAAAGATAAAATATCTTGTCACGTTTAACAAGGTTAACAACAACAAGGTGACAGTATTGCTTTATAGTGCTATTTAAAGCTGTTTTTTACTGCCATTGTTTCTATTGACAAGTTGTGGGCATAAAGGGAAAGCTTTAATTTGAATATTAGCTTTGTATGCCAATGTCTGTGATGTATATCATACCTTTAAATGTATTTTTTCTGAATGTTTCTGTTTTTACTAGTTGAAATTCTCTGACTTTCATTTTGTGAGTTGTTTTTTCAACTTTTTTTTCTATTCTTCCGATAAAGTGACTGGTATTATGCCCGGAGTCCTTTCCTCAAGTCTCACCTGACTGGAGACATAATCAACAATCTTTATGAACTCAACCAGATCCAATTTGATGTGGCAGCCAGAGGTTATGACCTTGATGCAGATTGGCCAAAATTTGCAAGGTATGTATGTATGAACAATAGAAGACTAAAAAACTTTATAACACATAATTCTTCAACCTGGAAAACATGTAAGGTGTAAGAGACTAAATATCTAGACTGAACACATTATTTTTTTGCAAATGTTGAATTGTGGTGAAAGCGTACTGGGTTTTTCACAACTTGAAGTTAACACCTAATTATCTTATCTCCCTGCACATTCACAGTTCTGTCTTTTTGCTGTATTGCTCGTGTGTGCGTAGGTGTGTGTGTGTGTGTGTGTGTGTGTGTGGTTGCTGACAGTGTGTGAACTTGGATCATTGTTTCTTCTATCAGCAGCTTTGTCAAAACTTTCAACTTCGTTGCAATAAATTCAAGCAATACTTTCATAACCTTGCTCCTCCGTATTTGTGTGATCTTACATACATATAGAGTGCACTTTCACCAGATCTCCGGACTATAAATGCCCTCTACATTTAAATCACGACTCAATCTGTTCAGAACTGCAAACCCTTCATTATAACTTGGTCTTAGTCTATTGTTACCTCAATTAGTTTTATAGTTGTGATTTTATTTGTTTACTTTATGTTTTTATTTTGCTGAAATAATGTAAGGTGACCTTGAGGGTTTTTAAAGGTGCCTATAAATAAAATGTATTGTTATTACTATTTTTACAAGCTATTAGAAAAGACAGTAGAGTCCTGCACTCTTTTTAAGAAATTCTTAAAAAGAATTTGCTGCGGTTGTCAATTCTATTTCCAATGAGTAGCATGAAATCATCACTTTCTAATTCCAGAGAAGAAATGTGTAACGTCTGAGTGACTTCCTTGCTTGTATTTGTGTAAATTGACTCATATTTTCCCCACTAACAAGAAAAGCATAAAAGCTGGACTACATTTCAAATCTGTTCGTCCATTTAACATACTGCTAAAATTAAATTAACTTTTCTCATTTCATCGAATGAACTAATCTCATCTAAAAGTAGACTTTATGGCAGTCTATGGGATTTTTTTCGTTTTTTATGTTAATCTTTTCTACAGAATTAAATGCCACTGAGTATGGGCTCCCACAGTAAAATTAGGCAAGATAGTTCCTTTTAAAATGAAGAACTAAGAGTTTTTTAAAATGACCTCAGTTATACTCTGTAAATATTGCATATTTTCTTGGGTTCTTTAAAATCTTGGCATGTTCTTGGTATGTGTATTGTATATAGGTGTGGTTTTTACTTCCTGTTAACCATTTCTAAATAATACAGTTCTTTCTGGTATATATTACAGAAAATTAGCAGAACTTTAAAATAAAGCATTTTCACTGTTTGTCATTATGTGACCCTAATATTTGGTGTCTCATTAACAAAGGCGAACATTAGGATCTGGCTCCTCAGCTTACCTTTGGAAACCCCCGAGTCGCTGCTCTAGTGTGAACAGTCTGGTTAGCAGTTATTCACACTCACAGGTACACAAAAACTGTTATATCAGTATTTCCCACAATTTTCTGGTTAAATGTGACTAATGTTTAATGCACCTGACCTTTGCTCTCTCTTTTTCCATGCACTGAACAGGGTCAGGAGTTCCTTCCAGTCCCAGACTTGAGCCACAGTGGTCTTGATGAACTGGGAGAACTGGGGGAACCTTCTTCCTGCAGCATTGCAGAGAATCTGCGCATTGAGCTTGACCAGTCCGAGCTCAGACAGCAGGAGCTTTTGGTGCGGGTTCAGGAGTTAGGCAAGGAGGCTGCGGAGCTGAAAGATATTGTAAAACACCTTCAAGAACAGTTGTCAGCTCAGAAGTCTGCCAATTCGACATCTACAGCAGTCCAAAGTAACCCAGAAACATACAGTGAAGAAAGAGTTAATCACTATCAAACCTGCAGGGAACCGATAAGAAGTGAACTTCAAGATAGACTCACAACTGCTGAGAACAAAAATATGGAGCTTCTTTCTAAGTTAGATGAGGCTCTTAAAGAAAGGGGCCAACAAACTGCTAGTTACTGTGAATCAGCCTGGAAAATCCAGGAACTCCTGGATAAACTCAAGTCTGCAGAGGAGGGGAGGCTGGAGGCTAAGAGAGAGGCTGAGGACACGGCGAGGCACTGTGAATGTCTGTCGCAGCAACTAAAACTCAGGGAAGAAGAATTGAAGAATGCTAAGGAGAGGCTAGCTGAAGTAAAAGCTGGAGCTGATGACGAACGGGAGGCAGCGCTCATGCGGTTAGAGGAGCTCCAGAGTGCGGTTGGTCGAATTCAGGGGGCATTGACTTTGAAAGAGAAAGAGACAGGGAATTTGAGAGCACAGCTTCAGGACCTGCAGGCCTCACTGGAATGCAGGGAAAGGCAGGCGGAGGAACTGAGAAAAATGCTCCAGGAAGAGAGGGAGGAGGTAGAGAAGCAGTGTAGTCTCAGTAGCAGCCAGAATGAGGAACTTGAGAGTCTGAGCTTGGATTTAAGAAAAACGCTTAAAAGCAGAGAGAAAGAGCTAGCTGCGAGTTCAGAAAGAATCAAACATTTGGAGGAGCAGTTAGATAAGCTAAACGTGGGGAAAGAAACAGTGGCCCCTCGAATTATTGATGATGAAATAACATCTTGCAGTCAATCAGAGAATACTGCAGATGACAAAACACAGTTCAGCAGTCTAATGGAAATAAATGCTAAGCTTCTCCAAACGGTTAGGAAAAGTGAGGTAAGCATTTCCGAGCTAACTGAGAGCAGGGCTGCCCTGTTAGACCAGCTAGCTTCTTTGAAGGCGTCTGAGAAGCACTTCAGAAGTAGAGTAGAAGCTGCAAAGATGAGTGTGGAAGACAGAGAGAAAAAGCTTTTAGATGAAAACCTGAAATTGGAGGAGATGGTTCAGAAGGCGTTTATGCAAAGGGAGCAATCTGATGCTCAGTTAAAGAAGCTGGAGCATGAGAATACTGAGCTTCTCGGCAGTCAGTCCACACTGAAGAAACAGTTAGCCACAACTCAACAGGAACTGGATTCATTCACTACCAAAGCTGAAAAGTTAGAGAAGAACATTATAGCGTCGCAGAAAAGCCAAGCAGAGTTACTTGAAAAGCTCCAGGAAACCGAAGCTAAGCTAAGAGACCAGACTGTAAAATGTGAGCTTCTCCAAGGTCGAACTGATGAGCTAGAAAGCAGGAGTGGGGAGCTGCATGATGAAAAAGGAGCCGCAGAGAGCAACGAAAAAATGCAAAAGCTTCACAGTGAGCACCAGACTTCCTCAGTGGAATCCAAAGAGGCCCCATTCAGGCTGGTTATAGCTGAGGCACAACTGGAAGTCAACGTGAGAGAGGTAACCAGGCTCCAGGAAGAGGTGGTGGAGCTTAGGGCACAACTCCTGGCAGGAAATGAGGAGAGGATGAAAGCTCAGGCCCTGCAGGAGGTGACAGAAGCCTCCAGAGAAGACCTTCGTGTTTTAGTAGAACAACTGAAGGCCCAAGTGGAGGAACTAAACCGCCGGCATGTGGATGAAATTCTTAGATCTCGCGAGCGTGAGGAGGCTCTTATTCGTGAGCGAGATGGCGAGGCACAGGCTCGAGCCGGTCTTGCTGCAGAGGTGACGGCCTCTAGAGAGGAGCTTGATAAGCTTAAGATGCGTTACAATGCTTTGTGTCTGGAGAACAGTGAATCAAGGGAGGCCCTTCACAGAGCCAACACAGAGACCGCAGAACTAGGAGTGCACGTGTGCATGCTGACCGCTGAGAACGAGGAGGCTCGGCTGCGCTGGGAGGGTCAGTCAACAAAGCTGCAGGAGCTGGAGGAGGAGGCGGCTCAGGAAGCAGGAAGGCTGAATGCCTGCATGGAGCAGCTGCGCAAGGAGAACCAGGAGCTCCACAGTCAGCTCCCAAACACTGAGAATTTGATGGCATCCAAGGAGAAACTGGAGAAACAGTTGAGGGAGGCCCAACAGGAAGTCGAAGCTGTGCGGGAGATGAACCAGGAAGAGAATCAACAACTGCAGTTGCAGCTCAGCAGTGAAGCTGTGAGCCATGAAAGCCAGCTCCAGGTCAGGCAGAGTAAAGTATACATGTACAAAGTTACTGTTGTCTTCCCGTTTATGACATACTTCCTTGTAAACAAAACTGTTTCTTATAAACTGAAAAACAGTTTTACGCAGCTTAATTTTTTGAAAGAAATCTGTTAGCGAAATTACAGGTTTCTTTTTAATGTTAACTTTTGAGCTCATTCTTTTAATGCAAATTTAGGATTGTGCATCAGTCTTGTCCTTGTAAGCTGTGATTATGGTTGGTTGGCATTGTTCATGTGTTCTTCTTAATGAATATGTCGCAACCCATCAGTGCTGGTATAGAGTTACTTAAGTTAAAGAAGGAAATAAAGCAGGTATTTATTTATTTTTTCCTTTTTCTGACCATCTCTTTGCTCCTGCTTTGATATATAACTGAAATATTAGTACAGACTGACCCTCTTGTGCACTTTTATCTCGAGTCTGGTCGGTTACAAAAATTCAGATCTTACACGATGAGCTGAAATGACGCTAAAGTTGAGCACTCAACAAAAATGACATTGAAACCCCTGCTACGTGCTGCATTTGCATATGAGTATTGCCACATAATGTCATTCAGCATCATGTGTTTGGAAATATAAAGCAGATTATTCAAGTTTCAGTCATGAGTACATACATAAATGAAGCCTGATCTAAGTATAGCATACAAGATCTTAAATGGAGTCAGGACATTTGAGAAAAAAGGTGTTACTTTTGGAGCAGTGGTCCCAATTTGCATTTGTACTGCACTTTCATTTACATGTGAAAGCCTCCCCGGCACTAGAGGAGATTTTCACGCTTTGCGTTTTTGTAAAACTGCCAGAAATTCCACAAATTCTATGTCAGTTTGTGGAAGTTTTTATCTGCTGCCTACACTTTTCTTTGAAATAATATTATCCTCAAATTGTACAGCAATTTACAGAGCTGTTTGATGATTCCACTTTTTAATATAGTGAGGTGAGCGACAGAACCTGCACCTGGTTATCGGGGAAAATCACTGGTTATTACAGAGAAATACAAACGCATTCCCATATTCTCAAATAATTTCATCTGCAGTCCTGAGAATAAGTAACCATACCACTGAACTCTTGCTAAGATGCAGACACGTGCTTTTAGAAAAAGTTGCACAGTCTCACTGCACTGTACACGAGCAATATAAACAAGTCATCTTTTTTGTTACTACTAAAATATTTAGGCCATGATTTTGAAAATAACTAGAATGTATAGAAAGATTTATACCAACTCGGCTAGAGTGCAACTAGATATGTTTTCTACATACCCTGCTCAACGTTAATGATGAATTTCTGATTATTTTTTGTCCATCTAGAGCACGATTCAAGAGTTAGAGGATGTTAAATTGCAGCTCCAGACTGAGCATGAGAAGGTAGTTGCCCTGGAGAACAACCTCAAGGGGCTAGAGGTAAGAGGATAAAAAATTCAGTACGGTGTTGTAAACAGAAAGTCCATCCATTTTCTTCTGCTTATCCGGGGCCGGGTCGCGGGGGCAGTAGCCCAAGCACAGAAGCCCAGACCTCCTTCTCCCCAGCCACCTCCTCCAGCATAGCCAAGGCGTTCCCAGGCCAGCCGAGAGATATAATCTCTCCAGCGTGTCCTGGGTCTGCCCCGGGGCCTCCTCCCGGTGGGACATGCCCGGAAAACCGCGCCCATGAGGCATCCTTGTCAGATGCCTGAACCACCTCAGCTGGCTCCTTTTGATGTGGAGGAGCAGCGGCTCTACTCTGAGCCCCTCTCAAATGGCCGAACTTCTTACCCTATCTCTAAGGGAAAGGCCAGCCACCCTTCGGAGGAAGCTCATTTCCGCCGCTTGTATTTGCGATCTCGTTCTTTCGGTCACTACCCACAGCTCGTGGCCATAGGTGAGGGTATGGACGTAGATCGACCGGTAAATTGAGAGCTTCACTTTTACACTCAGCTCTCTCTTCACCACAACAGACCGGTACAGCGTCCGCATCGCTGCAGCCACTGCACCAATCCGTCTGTCGATCTCCCGCTCCCTTCTCCCATCACTCGTGAACAAGACCCCGAGATGCTTAAACTCCTCCACTTGGGTTAAAGAAGAAAGTTAAAGAGCCAAACTACCAACAAACAGACTCCTCTTAAAAATAATTTCTGTTGGTTTTTGACCATTAAAACCAACAGGTTATGGTCCTGAGTGGGAAATTCATGCAAAGAAAACAGCTTCTGAATACTGCTTTATGTGAAGCATTTTGTATTTTACATCTCTAATTATTTTAGAGAACTTCCCTGAGATAGTTATTTTTTTCCCACATTTATTTTGAAGGCTCTTTGTCTGTTATTCATCGTCATAAAAGCCACCTGAAACTCGCATTGGTTTAATTTTGCAAGAAGATTTTTAGTTGTGGTCAACATGCTGACAGTATTCACATAGTGAAGTGGTTTTACATGTGGAAATGGAACTTCTTTGCTGTCTAACACTGACCACACTAAAGTCATCGCTGGAGGATGATGCGTGACAAAACGCATGTGTAGCTTGCGCAGCTCGATCTGCATTTTCATGTGTGGGGTTGATAAATGGGAAAACAAATTGCAGTTCCATTCTGTATATTGTCAATTGAAGTAACCATAATGTTATATTCACAAACATAATTCACAAAGAGAAAGAAATA
The DNA here is from genome assembly GCF_041146795.1 of Maylandia zebra. Lineage (NCBI taxonomy): Eukaryota > Metazoa > Chordata > Actinopteri > Cichliformes > Cichlidae > Maylandia > Maylandia zebra. The sequence continues at coordinate 14,297,239 of NC_135184.1, forward strand.
AGGCTGTGCTTTGCTGCGCTGATTGCAGGCTGAGAATCAGAGATACTGCCAACAGATTGAGGAGACAAACATCCAGATGGCCGAGTCTGAAAACCTCATCCAGCAGAAAGAAGACGAGATAATCCATCTGAAAGGGAATTTATCAAGGTGAGATACTGTATTCATAATCACACATTCTGGACCAAATTAAAGCTCCTGATAAAAGTTTTTAATCTTGTCTGTTGTGAGCTGTCTAGCCCAGACACAACCAAATACACGTTGTCTGTGTTGGTGGCACGGAGTCGAATCTCTCTGGGTACTCCCTCTTTGTCACACAGTCTAAAGACACCCATGTTAGGTTAATTGGCAAGTCTAATTTGGCCGTAGGTGTGAATGAGAGCATGATTGCTTGTCTCTGTGTGTTAGCTCTGTGATGACTGTTAGCCTTTCTAGGGTGTACCCTGCTTTCCTAGTGACAGCTGGGATAAGGTCTGCATGGATGCTCGATCCTCCATGTTTTTTTGGTCAGCATGTATTTGTGCTATATGCAGATCTGAGGAGGCGTTAGCAGTTGCTCAGCGGGCCTGTCAGGAGATGGCTGAAAACCTACGGAGAGTCACACAGGACAAACAAAGCTTTGACGTGAAAATGGCTGCTGAACTGGATGATCTTTACCGTACCAAAATCAATTTGGAAGAAAGGCTTGTGGAGCTCATCAGGTATAAACGTCTTTTCTTTTTCCACAGATTAGCTTAATACAAAATCATTTCTGGGGGTTCAGAAAGAATCAAACATTTGGAGGAGCAGTTAGATAAGCTAAACGTGGGGAAAGAAACAGTGGCCCCTCGAATTATTGATGATGAAATAACATCTTGCAGTCAATCAGAGAATACTGCAGATGACAAAACACAGTTCAGCAGTCTAATGGAAATAAATGCTAAGCTTCTCCAAACGGTTAGGAAAAGTGAGGTAAGCATTTCCGAGCTAACTGAGAGCAGGGCTGCCCTGTTAGACCAGCTAGCTTCTTTTAAGGCGTCTGAGAAGCACTTCAGAAGTAGAGTAGAAGCTGCAAAGATGAGTGTGGAAGACAGAGAGAAAAAGCTTTTAGATGAAAACCTGAAATTGGAGGAGATGGTTCAGAAGGCGTTTATGCAAAGGGAGCAATCTGATGCTCAGTTAAAGAAGCTGGAGCATGAGAATACTGAGCTTCTCGGCAGTCAGTCCACACTGAAGAAACAGTTAGCCACAACTCAACAGGAACTGGATTCATTCACTACCAAAGCTGAAAAGTTAGAGAAGAACATTATAGCGTCGCAGAAAAGCCAAGCAGAGTTACTTGAAAAGCTCCAGGAAACCGAAGCTAAGCTAAGAGACCAGACTGTAAAATGTGAGCTGAGTTGAGCTCATCAGGTATAAACGTCTTTTCTTTTTCCACAGATTAGCTTAATACAAAATCATTTCTGGGGGTTTTTGTTTTTATTCTTAAGTTCTTTTTTACCTTTTTCTTTTGGTTAGGCTATTCTGCAACCATCACATTTCAGTCTGTCTCATAAAATATAATGTTAGCATTTTAAATAAACTGCCTCCAACATTCCTAATAATGGAGTTTAACTTTAAGAACAGTCCGTATCAAATTGGCTGTCAAAAATCATTCTACTGGTATCAGTATAATCTAAATTTCTGGTACCGTGACATCCACACTGGAAGGGCGGATTTTGAAAAGTGTAAAAATATGCTTGTGCTTGTTGCAGGGAGAAAGATGCCCTTTGGCAGAAGTCAGACGCTCTGGAGTTTGAGCAGAAGCTGCGGGATGAGGAGTCGGAGAGGGACGTTAACTACTGTCTGGGCTGCCACACTCAGTTCAGCTGGTGGTTCCGCAAGTACAGCTGCAGGTGATGGTCCATCAAAACAGAAACTGCTTGGAAGCACCAACCAGTAAAAGCACACTCATTTCTTTCACAGCTTCTCAACACTCTGAGGTCATTCACTGCGTGTTTACACTGTGGTTGTGTGATAACTGTTTTCTCACACATTCCTCACTTGGTTTACATTGAGCATTGCAAAGCACTTCTACAAACTTAGTTCTGCAAAAGACTGTGCTTATTCAAAACATGCACACATGTGTAGGACATGATAATGCATGACCGTGACCCTCAGTGACCTGAGGGAAGTGAAGACAAAGTCAAAGTGACTATGATACAGAACTCTTTGTGCCTCATGAAGCTTTGTGATCATTATTCAGATACACTCTGTTCTACCACTGAATGGTATCCCTCACAAATGCATCACTCTCAATTCAGCAAATGTACACCTTGTCGGGTACCCGGTTGGACCCTCTTTTGCCTTCATAGTTGCCTCAAACCTTCATGGCACTAATTTGAGAACTTGCGGGACGTTTCCTGAGCTGATAGGAGTGACACTCGGTACAATCTTCTGGTGATGCAATCCGTCCTTTTCAACATTCGGTGTGTTCTAAATTCAGAGATGGTCTTCTGCATAAACTGGTAGTAACAAGTGGTTGCTTTCCTATCAGCTTGAAGCAGCGTTACTATTCAGCTCTGACCTCTGGCAAGGCACTGTTACTCAGAACTGTTGCTCATTGTAGATTTCCTCTTTTTAAAGCCATTGTCTGTAAACCCTACAGATGGGTGTGTGGGAGTATTCCAGTAGATCAGCAGTTTCTTAAACACTCACACGAGCCTGTCTTGCACCAACAACACGATCAAGTTCAACGCCACTTAAAGCTTTCTTCCCTGTTCTGATGCTCTGTTGGAGCTTCAGCAGGTCGTCTTAACCACATTTACATGCCTAAATGCTCTTCCTTTACTTTTACCTTACATCAGTAGTGCTCAAGCTTTACTCATAGGTCATTCAATTGAGCTTTTTTCCTGTTTATCCACTCCACCTCTGAAGTGGCTGTTATGAGTCACATGTTTTGTCCCATAGCACTGCTTTAGGGTTTTAGATCAAAAACTGCTGACTACCCAGAGATGAAGGCTGAAAACTAAGGAACTATCAAGTCCTACAAGTTACATTTTTACACGTCTTCTGTTTTTTAATGCCCTTTTTTTACCTTTGATAGTTTCATTTCTTTTTGTGCAAATCTATACTTCACATAAAAGGAACTACAACGCACAGGTCAATTCTCTCCAGTGAACATTTCACAGCGAGTTGCACTAACACGCTCTGTCTCAATCTTTTTGCCTTATTCTAGGCTGTGTGGTCGTCCTTTCTGCTACTACTGTTGCAGCAACACAGTGAGCATCCAGCAGGGTGGCAACAGAGAGCGCTGCTGTAAGGACTGTTACAACCAGCACAGTGCAGTAGTTGAGCGCCACCCGCAGGAAGAAGTGACTCACAGCACACCGGGAACACCATTTAGGCGCTTTCTGCAGGCTGGCCTGGCTGTAAGCGGTGTTTCAGGTAGTCTCCTACACACTCACTGGATTAATGTGTCAAAGGATAAAATATTTACATATTTAATTTATATTGGGGACACGGTAGTGATATACACACTACAGTAAGAGCTAACAATAAAGATCTATGGTGAATATGATGTTTATCTTCTAGGAGCAGGTGGAGATGAGAAACTGGACGATGGTGTTTTTGACATTATCACAGATGAAGAAGTGATTGGGGCGTACGACAGTGAATCCCTGTCTTTTGTCCCCGCTTGCTCGCCTGGACATGGACAGCAGGGGGCAGCACAACTGTAAGTATCTCACACACAGATGGACAGATATAGTAAGCAACAGGATTATCAGACACTGCATGGCAGATTAATAACAGCCACCAAAACAGATTTTCTATTTGCACCTGTCCTTTGCAACATGCCTCCTCTGAAACAGTCTACTTAGTGTGCTCCAGATTAATCAGAAGCAGCCAGAAATAAGCATGACTGCTAAAGTGATTATTGAAAAATTCACTTACCCCGGAATATAATTACAATTTTATATTTAACACATTTGCATATCCCAAAACAAATGACATATGCTCTAAGACATAGATTTGTACTTCTTTAGCAGTACGTTGGCGTCTTTGGTATGTGAAGTCAATAAGCTATTACTTGTACTTGAGGTCTCTATTCTTGAGGATTTTATTGTTAATTTATTTGGCTTTTATTGTTGTTTTTAAATGTATTTAAGTAATGTGCAAAAGTCTTGAGCCACTCCTCAGTTCTTCATATTTTTCTTCCAAGCAGTCCGATTTTCCCGTTATTGTTTTTTTTTTTTTCAGTTTTTCTTTGGACATTGGCAGCTTTTTTACTTCTTCCCACTCCAGTCATTTTACTGGATCATTTTCAGAAGAATGTTCTTTTTTGCTTTGTTTAACAAACTCAAGCCAGTCAACACTGATCTATGAGTAATTCAAGAAAGTCACCTAACTCGAAGGATGAACCAGTGTTGTGACTACACATAACAGAAAACTTGTACCATCGGATTTTGATCCACCATGCAATGCCATCTGGAATTTATAGCTTGGCAACAGCGTTCATCCCAAACACAATGCCAGTTAGACGATCACTGTCCTCCCCAGAGACTGGACATCAACATTATTATTGAAACAGTGTGGCATCATCTCGACAGAAATGGTAAATGGCCTGTATTTGTATAGCGCTTTACTAGTCCCTAAGGACCCCAAAGCGCTTTACACATCCAGTCACCCACCCATTCACTCACACATTCACACACTGGTGATGGCAAGCTACATTGTAGCCACCCTGGGCACACTGACAGAGGCGAGGCTGCCGGACACTGGCGCCACCGGGCCCTCTGACCACCACCAGTAGACAAGGGGTGAAGTGTCTTGCCCAAGGACACAACGATCGAAACTGTCCAAGCCAGGGCTCGAACCGGCAGCCTTCCAATTACAAGGCAAATTCCCAACTCTTGAGCCACGATCACCCGAAAACAAAACAAAAGGTAGAAACATCCAAAGAAGAGCTTTGAATGCACTTCAAGAAGCCTGTAGAAGTACTGGTGTACTTCTACAGGCTTCTCTATGGTTCTATGATGACTGCTTAAAGAGATCACAAGAAAACTTGGCCAGGCTGTGCTGAAGAATAAAGGTGCTCATACCAAATATCAACTTTGTTTTTGTTTTTTTGTTTTTTTTTGTCCCGTTTGGATCTTTAGCCATCAGAATTGTTGTCTTAAGGCCAAAAAAGATGCCAAGCGGATTTATTTTACCAAGTGGATCATCATGGCCTTGCCATATTGGTCCATTTGATTGACCTTTATTATAATTATGTATTTATTTTATTTTATTTTCGGTTGTTACAAACGGGACAGACATGACTGGGGGATAGGACAGGGAGAAAGAATGAAAGAAAGAGAGGGAGAGAAAGAAAAACAGAGGGGAGAAGAGACGGTGAGAAAGGGGGGAAGAAAGAAAGAAAAACAAATATCGACTTTCAATTTGTGTGAGCGCATGATTCTATCAGTTGCTGCCATGGTTATTATAACTAACTGAAACTACATTTCAGTAAACTACCATAAAAATAAAAACTAGACGTCTGATTAAAATTAAAAACACTGGATTATATAAACTGAAACAATTTTGTAAAACTTGAAAAACTAGTGAGTTTTTTTTATTAAATAGATTTTGTTTTTAAATGATCAAAACTTGCCCGATGAGGCTTTGGTAGATATATTTCTTGATGCTTTAGATGTCTACAAGACTGTGAATCAACTGCTTCCAAAATTCAGTGTTTTTATTGTAATAACTGTTCTGATTTTCTTAAATATTGCCTCCCACATATGCCCTTCTTACAATAATTTTCATTTGTTTAGCAAAATATAATGAAAGAAGGGGAAGCTCAAGACTGCTGCTCAGTCTCATACATGTATTCAGTCTAGTGTTTTTGTAAGCTTCAAAAAATGCTTGAATAATGAGCCGTAAAGTATGTGTTGATCTGAAATATAAATGCCGTTTTGATTAGAAACAGCAGTGCCAGTGCGGGAGACGTCACATCAGAGGATACTGACGACCTCAGCGCTGCGGTACAGGACGCAGAGATCTGCCTGCTGAAATCTGGAGAACTGACGTAAGTTTCTGTGAAAGTTACACCTGAAAGCCACAAGTGTAGTTGCATTTTGTGAGGTCAAATGTTTTGTTTGGGTTTCTAATTTTCAGAAGAAGTTTCTCTTGTCTTTTTGTGATAAAAGTGTTGAACTACATTCTAAAAGGGAACTGAAAAATGAAGCAAATCTGGTTTGGGGGTTATCAACTTCTCTAAATATTGTGCAGTACATGTTGCAGATCCACAGTTTCACTTCTGGTGTAACCTGGAGCTGGTTTGTTCAGGCTGTGTGGAAACTTTCTGCTGTTAGCACTGTTTTTCAGTTACAGTGTTAAAGAACACACCTTTGATAAGGTCGAAAACTGTAAACAGGACTTTGAATTTCAACATTTTAAAGGGAAACAGTCTATTTATAGATTCAGGGAATGCACTACTTCAAACGTGTAAACATGGTATAAAGCGAGTCATATAACGAGATGATTTATGCCACTCAGTGAGCGTCAGATGGAACCAGTCAAGATTAAAATGATTCAAAAAGAGTGAAGTGAAATTCCAGACTTTTGTAATCATTTTCTCATCACCACAAGGGGTGAGCAGCTCAAGGTTGCTTGCTAGCCGCACACTGCTAGTATTATTCTTCTTGTTATCAATCGATCTGACAGCTGATCAATGAAGGTTTGGTCTGTAGGATTTCAGACGTTTCTCATTTCCAAGATAACTTTTTCAAATTCCTTTTTAATCAGAAAAGAAATGTTGCAATGTGAGCTTGTGTTTTTGCACGTCAATCTTTTCAGCTCTACAGAGATTTATGGAATTCTGCAGAAATCTTCAACATACCGTAGTTTTTGGGTCATAAGCCGCTACTTTTTTCCCACACTGTGAACACTGCAGCTTATACTGACATGTGGCTAATGCATCTTTTTTTTTTCATGCGGCCAAAAACATTTTGCCTGGTAACAGAAGACCAATAAAATTGATAAGTAGTATACACAGTGGGGCAAAAAAGTATTTAGTCAGCCACCGATTGTGCAAGTTCCCCCACCTAAAATGATGACAGAGGTCAGTAATTTGCACCAGAGGTACACTTCAACTGTGAGAGACAGAATGTGAAAAAAAAATCCATGAATCCACATGGTAGGATTTGTAAAGAATTTATTCGTAAATTAGGGTGGAAAATAAGTATTTGGTCACCTCAAACAAGGAAAATCTCTGGCTCTCACAGACCTGTAACGTCTTCTGTAAGAAGCTTTTCTGTCCCCCACTCGTTACCTGTATGAATGGCACCTGTTTGAACTCATCATCTGTGTAAAAGACACCTGTCCACAGCCTCAAACAGTCAGACTCCAAACTCCGCCATGGCCAAGACCAAAGAGCTTTCGAAGGACACCAGGAAAAGTATTGTAGACCTGCACCAGACTGGGAAGAGTGAATCTACAATAGGCAAGCAGCTTGGTGTGAAAAAATCAACTGTGGGAGCAATCATCAGAAAATGGAAGACATACAAGACCACTGATAATCTCCCTCGATCTGGGGCTCCACGCAAGATCTCATCCCGTGGGGTCAAAATGATCATGAGAACGGTGAGCAAAGATCCCAGAACCACACGGGGGGACCTGGTGAATGACCTGCAGAGAGCTGGGACCAAAGTAACAAAGGTCACCATCAGTAACACACTACAACGGCAGGGAATCAAATCCCGCAGTGCCAGACGTGTTCCGCTGCTGAAGCCAGTGCATGTCCAGGCCCGTCTGAAGTTTGCCAGAGAGCACATGGATGATACAGCAGAGGATTGGGAGAATGTCATGTGGTCAGATGAAACCAAAGTAGAACTTTTTGGTATAAACTCAACTCGTCGTGTTTGGAGGAAGAAGAATACTGAGTTGCATCCCAAGAACACCGTACCTACTGTGAAGCATGGGGGTGGAAACATCATGCTATGGGGCTGTTTTTCTGCCAAGGGGACAGGACGACTGATCCGTGTTAAGGACAGAATGAATGGGGCCATGTATCGTGAGATTTTGAGCCAAAACCTCCTTCCATCAGTGAGAACTTTGAAGATGAAACGAGGCTGGGTCTTCCAACATGACAATGATCCAAAACACACCGCCCGGGCAACAAAGGAGTGGCTCCGTAAGAAGCATTTGAAAGTCCTGGAGTGGCCTAGCCAGTCTCCAGACCTCAACCCCATAGAAAATCTGTGGCGGGAGTTGAAAGTCCGTGTTGCTCGGCGACAGCCCCAAAACATCACTGCTCTCGAGAAGATCTGCATGGAGGAATGGGCCAAAACACCAGCTACTGTGTGTGCAAACCTGGTAAAGACCTATAGTAAACGTTTGACCTCTGTTATTGCCAACAAAGGTTATGTTACAAAGTATTGAGTTGTATTTTTGTTATTGACCAAATACTTATTTTCCACCCTGATTTACGAATAAATTCTTTACAAATCCTACCATGTGGATTCATGGATTTTTTTTTTTCACATTCTGTCTCTCACAGTTGAAGTGTACCTCTGGTGCAAATTACTGACCTCTGTCATCATTTTAGGTGGGGGAACTTGCACAATCGGTGGCTGACTAAATACTTTTTTGCCCCACTGTATACGGTATATATTTTTACCGGTTGTTAAGAGACATTGTAAAAAAACCATAAGCAACGTAATTTGTGTGTTACGATACGTACGTGTACTTAAAGGTAGCCGTGTTACAGGCGCTGTTCGAGGAAAAGAAGCATTTGCAGTATGAATTTTTGTATGTTACCATAACGTTTATGTTACCATAACGTTTATGTTACCATGTTTATGTTACTTTACGGATTAAATTAAACGTTAAAAGTCCTCACATGTAATATTTCTGTGTAAATATCTCATATTACAGGTGAAATGCATACGGCTTAAAATCTGGTGGGCCTGTACAAGTACAAAATTGATTTTCTTTCTAAAATTAGAGCATGCAGCTTTTAATCAGGTGCGCTCTGTAGTCCGGGAATCACGGTACTTCTTATTACCACTGTGTTTTGAGAAATGTTAGCGTTTTAGCTGCTCTCAACCTGCTGCAAATTCAGTCATGTAGCATAAGATACCAGCCAACTATATTTGTAATTAATATTTTTTACAGTTTAACAGAAATATGACCCTGAAGTTACTTATTCTAGCTCATTAACAGTAAATGTGGTGTGTTTCTTAAGGTGTTTGATAGATATCGGGATACTTTTTTGTGCACAGTGACTGGATAAACTGAAAAAAACCCTGAAAAATATCAAGTAAATTGGAAATTAGGATTTTGTTTAAAAAATGGATAAATGATATGGGATTAAACTGGGTTGGGTACTGCAGTGCCACTGTTTCAGCGTGAAATGTTTCGTTCCACATGCTGCAGGTTCTCTGTGCACTTCACGGTGGATGACATCGCAGCGTTTGGCGACAGCCCCCGAGAGCTCTTCATCAAATCCAGCTGTTACAGCACCATCCCCATCACCATGAGCAACCGTGGTCCTACCGTGTCCTGGACCTTCACATCTGAACCAAAGAGCATCTCCTTCAGTGTGGTCTACAGGGAGAGCACTGAGACTCCACTGGAACAAGCCAAGGTGAGAGCCCAGCATGTGTATAACCATGGGTGAAGGACACGTCCTCACAGAGATACATTTCCATCCAATTCCATTCCAATAAAGTGGATTTATTCAACTGTAAACCGATCTCCAAAGGAATATAAACTCACCAGTGAACATTAACGTGAACATTTGATCTCATTTGATAGTTGTAAAATGAAAAGGGTAAGCAATATGAAAGAATAGAATTGATCTACAGAAAACAGTCGCTCGCATATGCAGCTTATCACAACACTGGGTTTGTTGGTTATCTTTCAAACTGATTTTTTTTAGCACTGACTCAGTCTCAGTGTTCTTGGTGTTCAACAAACACAATTTAACAGCTGCTGAACGCAGTGGAGCATTCAGCAGCTAAATAGCCAGATGTTCCCCTCAGGAGAGGATAGTGACCAAAAGGCACTACTGCCGTGACTACCGCCACACAAACATGACTCCAAATGAATAGTAATGGATGTGTTAATAGCCAACTTTTAACACTGATGCGATATGAAAATCAATCTGCTAGTCTGATGTCTTAGAATATGGAGGACTTCCTGTGCTTGCAGCAGTTGTCGGGGCTAAGCTTTCAGGTCATTACTTACAAATGAAAATTAATTTAAAAAAATTAAAACGCTGTCAGACGATAGCTGACGGTTTCAGATGTTTTCTGGCAAATGCCGCCATTTTTTTGCTTTCTATACAGATCGTTCACCTATGTGCATCCAAAGCCCGCTCAAACCTGATTGGTCAGTGTTTCCCGTTTAAATTCTGGCACTGATGGGTTGACATATACACAGATGTGCATACGGGTATATGTACACATGCTTTTGTATATAGTTTTGTATTTTTACTTTTGTTTTTTTTTTATTTTGGATATGTTTTTTCTATTTGCCAGGCAGTCAATGACAGATAAACTGTACATGTATAGTTTACAGTTTATAGTTTACAGTTTAGAGATTGTTTATATAGTGTAACCTTAATAATACCGTGGATGTGTATTTAGCCTAACCGTCTAACCACCAGTGATTGAAGTAAAAGTTTGTGTCAGTTTATTTCATCAAAGTCAACAAAACACCTCAGACTGCTGCAGGATTTTTCCTAAATATTTATTAGCAATAAATCAAGTCAGAGAGGGACAAGCGGCCTTTCCCAGCCTGCTGATAGTGTGGGGCTGTATTCTGTGACCCCTGATGTAATATGCAGTGTGCATGCAGAAGCAACTAAATTATTCAGTTCATATTTCCTCAGTGATAAAGCAGAGCTAATATTTTATTCTACTGTGGTTCTTATGCAGCCGTAGCAGAGCCGCCCACTGTGTAAGCTGCCCGGCAACAAACATAAAAATGTGTCAGGACAGGGTTAAAAAAGGTCACGGAGCAGTGGAGAAAGTCCGACAGCTTTTCTGCACATTTATTGGGATTTAGATTCAGTAAGCTGATTCTGAATTGGTTTCACAGTTGGTAAAATGTTGCCTCCTGTTGCCATCTTGTGTACACAGAAGAAATCCTTAACCCGGATTTCTCTCCTTTGCTCTCTGCAGGTTTTGATCCCTCTGACCCGTTGTAACTCCCACAAGGAGACAATACAGGGGGAACTAAAAGTCAGAAATCCTGGAGAATACACACTTATCTTTGACAATTCCTTCTCCAGGTTAGTCACGCTGTGCTCTAAACAACAACTGTTCAGAATAAGACTGAACAAAGCAGAACATAAAGCCTTTTCTCTCTCTCCTGTTTGTCAGGTTCATCTCTAAGAAAGTGCTGTATCATCTGAGTCTAGACAAGCCTGTGGTCTACGATGGAACCGACCTCCTCTGAGTGTGGCAGGAGCAGCACGAGGATGTGTAACACTGACTTTTTCAAACTGTCAAGGCTGTTTAAGCACATAGGTATCACTTCAGAGTCTTCTGATGCTGAGCAGCCACAGCGGAAAGGTCACAGCATTAAAACACATAAGTAAATAACAATATTACACTACGGTATGTCAGCATGCACTTTTATGAAAGCTAGTTTAAATATACATAAGGAAGGATATCCAAAGTTCAGGCGCTTTCGTATTTGAATGTGACCGCTTAATGTGTGTGTCAGTTAAAATCTTCTTTTCATAGTATGAGAAGTTTTATGTTTTGATATCCAAAAGTATCAAAATCAAACAAAAAGGGTTGAGAAAGTGTTTATATACACTTTAAAAAAAAACAGGGAGGGATGTGGGGTGTTGCGTAAATAAGATAAAAATTCTTTATGAGAAAAAAAATAATATACAGTAATAATTGTAGTACATTGTTCCCAGAAAAGCTCTGACTGCTGGCAAACACATGCGATTGAGTCATAATCAAACAGGGAGCCTCTTGTTGTGAAAGCGTCTGTGGTTGCAAGCTGAGATCAAATCTAATCACTTGATTTATTAACGGTAACTTTGATTGTAAAACTTTTCAACTCTGATGTTAACAGAGTCTTAACTGACGCATCAGTGGACATTAATGCTGCGGTAGAATGAGCCCAGCAGTCCTTTCACATATCTTTCTTACTGTTGCCTTTTCAGCTGTCAGAAATTAGATGAAATGGATGTGTTGCAATCATGACGAAGCTTAAATGGAAGAAACAGAACCACAGGAAGAACCCGGAAAGCATTTGGTTTTATTTATCTTGAGTAAACAGGCTTTATTTCAGTGCTTTGTCTCTAGTGGTTGCAGCTGAAGACAGAGGGGAATGTGGCTGCTTGGGTTCTGTGCATGCAAACATTAAGAGTGTGTGCAAGCTTTCCCATCTTCATTACGCACATATCAAAATGTAAGTTTCAGTGCTTCAGTATTTAGTTGTTTTTCCCCATCAGTTTAACCATCACTCTTGATGGTTTTACATTTAAAGTGAGCAAAAATGGGACAAATTCTCATGAAAAGCACAAAGCTGTTACTGTCTCTAGAAAGAAAAAAGAATCATCTTTAGAATGATTTTCTTGCGGTTTTTTTATGCTTTTGCTGTGTAATGTTCTGGATGAGTTAATTAGAGTGTTTTGTTATGAGAAATGTGCAAAACCTGCAGTGTGTCAAACAGAAAACACGAGCCTCAGCCTTTAAATCACACAAGTCCAAAAATTCTGTTACTTTAATACTTGAATTTTTTCATATGTGGACCTTTAAAAGGTTTAATGTGGAAGATGATCCAAGTTTTCAATCAGCAATCCTCTCAGTGTCTCATCATTTAACAATACTGACAGAGTAACATTGATTTAACTGCTTTGCTCTATCCAGAGGTTTTACAAAATCTCTTCCACCATTTTAAACCCATTTTGTAATTTATGTTGTGAAGAACTGACAGGAGAAAAGAAAATAAGGAAAAATGCTAATTGATTTTTATACATCCGCTCATTAAGAGTGACAAGTTGCCAAATATATTTTACAATTCTTAAATGGGAGTTTCTATTTAAAGACACTGCGACATGACTGCTGTATAATGCACTTTGTGAAAGGGCTTTTTGTCGATATGTATCCCATGAGCCTTTGTGCCAGATGATGAATGAGGTTTTTTTCTCCTCCATATGTAGGCAGTGTTTGATTGTAGATGTTTACAGCTGGATTTACCAGAGGGAATCTGCCGGCATGTCTTATGAGAACTAAATATTTATACTAGAAATGATGTACGTTTATGGTTAATAAATAAGGATTGTGTGATGAATGTGTGGTTGCATTTTAATCTGAAGCATATCACTGTGATGTATTTGATGGTCACATTGTTTTTTAGCCACACTGGTCTGTGGATGTCAATCTGCTCATGATGGAAGTGTCTCGACAACCACCAGAAGAGCTACCATGCACATTCACGCATGTACGGTTTGCAGAGGAGCAATTCAGCTGAATTTGCTGAAGGTTGTGAGGTTAACAAGGAGTAAAAGCTAGCCTGATGTTAAAATCCCCAACTGTGAAGCATTAGAAGGCATGTTTACAGAAAGTAGTTTTGGCCTATATAGATAGTTTCCCCTTCATAGATGCTCTGTGGGGGGTGATTTTTGCTTGTAATCTCAGAGGAGCTACGGTGTAAACAACAGGGTTTCAGTGCTGGAGCTGATACAGTGATCATCGTGGGGAACGTTTGATGAGCTCGGTGAGCTGATTAAGACCAGAGGGAACTCAGTGAGTTTGATGCGCTCCATGCGACGCTGTACCAGGACTGTCACGCCCTGACTGCACCGACCACAGCATGATCATACCTGGCTGTACGACTTCTATGGCGGACAGGAACTAGAAGCCGGTAACAGCAATCTTACCAGCTCGGGATGAAAAAGGATACGTTCAGTGAAACATTTATTTACATAACAGGTGACTACTGGATCTGTTGTTGTTACACCGCGTTTATTAAAATGTACAATGTATGTACAAACGCAGAAAATATTTTTATGTTACATTTTTGGAAAGAAACAGCAGCACGTTATTTATGATTCAAACAGCTTTAAATGAATGAACAATTTTTAATTTGCATATTTTAGTCACATAATGCTGGTATCCACACTGCTGGAGTTGGAGTGATAACATTATATATTTTTTACGATTTCTGTGTAGTTTTCACCTTGTGGGTTAGACTGCTCCCTGTGGTGAGGATAAATTTCCCGACCCACCTTACTTTACATCTACAATCTCAAATTTCACATTAACTGCATTTGTTGTTAACTTAACAGCATTTTTCTCACTAAGCAGCAAAATGTTCTCAAAGCACAGAGTTGGTATGTTAAATACAAAAGACTCCTCAGCCTGCTGTTGGTACTCATAATGCAGTGGACAAAGAGACATAGGCAGCATGTAGCTGGGAAAAGGTTGGGGAAACGGTCCAAATTACAAATCTGAGAAACACAAAAGAAATATTAAATCTGAGGGAAACTACAACATGTAACTTGCATACAATTGTAAGTTACATTTTTATCATATTCATATGAGTATTTTAGTTACTAAGATTGTTAACTTGCATTCATAATTGGTATAAATTTAATTTGATACTCTGTTAAAATAGTACAGTAAGACTGTTGTAAATATACTGTGTACTCAAAGAACTGTTAGGTGGTCTGTACCTGACATGCAGAACTACATGTGCTAGCATGTCCTTGTAAATGTCCTGTGTTAGCATGCTCTTATTAGCTTATAGCTCATTGCACTCAAAGTGCAGGATATTGTACCTATATCCTTAAAATCGCTTCTTCTAGCAATCCTTTTTTAAAAATGTATCCAGGTAAAAATCTCATTGAGATTAAAAATCTCATTTCTTCTTTCAGCAGCTCTGTTTTTACCATCTTTACCCCATCCTCCTCTGTCACACCAACCCTCCTTCACTATCTATGAATCTTCTCTGTGGTGTTCCCCCTTTCTTCGTCTTTTGTCTTTGTCCAACAGTTGCACATTTTCCGCCAGAACCCTGTTGTTCTGGGCCCTGACTGAATCAGTATGAAAATCTCATCCGCATGTTTGATTTGGCAATGATTTCATGGCGGATGCCCATCCAGATGCAACCATCCCAGTTTTTTCCAGGCTTGGGACCAACACTGGAAGTACTGTGGCTTGAAGCCCACTGTCTCTGCTGTACAAAATCATGATCAGATATAAACATCTAAATGTCTTAGTATATCATTTTTAAAATCAGAATGCATGTCTGAATATTTTTGGTTAGCTGAAGCTTTGCACCCTTTCTCCTGAAGCAGTCACTTCAGCTCTGAGCAGCTACTGCATTAATTGTGTTTACTGCATTTTAAGAATTTGTCTTCTTACCCAAAAACCTTTATTTTGCCACTTCTTGTTCTTCTTCTAGTGTGAATCCATTACATCTTCACCGTGTCTGGGACACAGCTTAAGTCGTGTTATTTTAAGGATCACAGGATGTGTGTTTGCCTTTTCGTACATCAGTCTGTGTCTGTGTGTGTGTGTCTGTGCGTGTACACATGGTATTGTTCTAAGAGGGTGTTTGTCTCAGAGATAGTGTTTATGTCGCACAGGCCATTCTGTTTCTCAAGGTTAATGATCTCATTGTAAATCATGTCACATCCACCTTCCCTCTCTCTGACTCCCCTCTCTCCTGCTTTTCTCTCTTCCTGCCTGTCGCCTTCACTGAATCTGTCATTTGCTCTGTTGCTGTGCACATGTATGAATTTGCGTGTCTGTCGGAGGCGGTTGTTTATAATAGTGACTGCGTGTTGAATGTAGATGGGGACATTCACACGTGTGAGCGTGTAAGGGGAAAATCACATTGTTGCACAAGTGTGCATACGATGCACATTTATATGAAATGTCATTCCACAATAACAGTACATCACACTTTCCTTTATAGGTGGAGAAACTGCTTTACAGCCTCCTCTGCTGTTCTGCTCTCGTCGTCATGTATCTGACAGTTACACAGAAGTGTGTCTTTTCCCCCCCGAAAACTCATTTATCAGTCCAACTTCTCTTTTCTAGTTGAAAAAAGTAAGCACATGCAGTCCTTCACAGTATTGGTAGTTACCAAAAATCATGTTTTATGTGTCTGTAATCATTAATCCACCAGCATGTTCCAGCTTTTTGATTGAAATATTTTTAATTCTAAAAATCTAATTATTTTTTACCGTTTTACAGAAAAAAGTACTGCACACTATTATTGTTGATTAAGATGCCAAATTACAGTTTTTTAATTTGCATTCCTGAACAGATTAATTAGTTTTAGTGGTCGGATGTTTGATTTATTTCTGACTTCCCAGAAAAGTCCAGTATGCCGACTCAAACGTGGTATAAAAACACAACATCAGTTCATTAAGTAGGTTTTTAGTTTTAGACAAGTTTTTGACAGATTTCTAAAATATATTTCTTTTTTATGACATGTTGTCTAATAAATTTGTTACGCACTGTATTTGTGTTCTGCTACATAAATTAAAAGGGATGCAACACCTTGCAACTAAAGAGTAAAATGTGTGAGGTACATTATCTCTGATGTGCTCTTGTTTGGAGTGGAAGATATTAGCACCTCATAGGTGACAGCTGATGAAGAATCAACAGAAAAGTCTGTTTTTATTATCTGATGATTGATGTGAAAATGAATTACAGTATTTTGTTGTTGTTCTTTGTTTAATGCTATAAGAGATCTACTAATGAAGTTAATCATAGCATGCACTAGAAACTCTTGAAACTTTTTTTTTCTTCGTTCATGTGTAAATGGAGCTCATAGTGCAAGACAGTGCCCTAAAAAAGTATCTTACCTAACCTATTAAATAGAACTTATTAATTAACTTCTTTTGGAATGCAGAACAGTTTTGTCTTTAAAGCCCTTTTATTCACTCATATTATGCTGTAATGGTGTGTAATTCTAAAGCTTGCACACATTTAGCCTGGATCTCTGCAGCCCCCTGGAGTCTTTGAGCTCAGGACGTTAGCCCACATTGTTCTCCATCTCACATTGCTCCAACTGATTGCTGTTGACAATGCTGGCACGGTAATGTTGAGGTTGGCAGAATCATGCACATGGGTTAATCCTAATGTGCAGATTTCTGACTCACTGTCCATCAATCATAATGTGTATTATATCAGCATTACTGGCAGTAAAATGAAATGAAAAATTCATTTACTGTGCATAGGTGGGTGTTTGATAGCCTGTGTACAGTCAGAGCAGCGAATTAGCCCAACACAGTAGGGAAAATACATTTTAGTTGCTTATGTAATTTTAAAAAATGGATAGTTTGTCTCTTCACTGTAAACACAAAAAAACATCCTTTGTCAAAATACTGTGTGTTTCTAACATATAACTTATAGTACAGTAGACCTAAACATCTCCAATTTGCAGTGGATGAAGTCTCAGACCACCCACTGTCCACAGTTACACTCTTGTTTAGAGACCTCTCATGCTTTATTAAAGTCTTCCCCTCAGACACCTTAACATAACCTGTACCTGCGTGACACTGCATTATCATAACTGAATAAAGATGGGTCTGAGTGAGTTGGCAGCCTGTCTATGTGCAGAGAGCACAGCACTGATCTGGACTTGCCGCTGTGTCCCTAGCAGTCTACGCATGTCTGTATGCATTGTGAGGTTAGACACACGGACACGCTGGTGTGTCTTTGTGAATGTGCCTCCATCTGTTTGCTCACTGTATGTGTGTTTCCTCTCTCAACACTTTCTCTGCTCAGGATTTGCAGCCCCCTGTAGTGGTAATGACAGGTCGCGTTGGCCCCTCTCAGACAGTTTGCTCCTGTCAAATATAGTTTCATAGTTTCAACCAGACACTTTCAGCTCCTGCTGCCCTGGGACCCTCCATCACAAGCTGCAGGCCAGCCAGACATTTTGCTCACACAGCAGCAGATCTCGTTTTCCTCTGCTGGACTCCCCTTTCCTTTTTTTGAACTTTCTCCTGTTTCCTGATTTCTTATGGCTTCACACCTGTGCTGCAAAAAAATGCACAAGCACACACAGCCCAAGTTAGGAATTGTCCTCCAATGTACTCATACTTGCTGTTACACAAACTTCTTAGGCCAGTATATAGCTGTGTGTTTTACATGTTTACATCAGGTAAAGATACCTTGTGAGAAGTTAAAAATAGATATTCTAATTACTTTGGGTAAGGGGCAACTAATGGGGCATTTATAAAATGCAAACCTTTCAAAAACTAAACCTTTGTGGTAATTACATTAAGGACCACATTTTGCTATGGTATCACGTCCTAACAGTCTGAACTGACTGATGTAAGCTTCCCTAAAAACAACACATAGTCTAGATTTTTAACTACACAGTTTTTGTGACATGGCAGATGGGGTGCAGCACTTTGGCGACAGTGGGAAGAAAAAGCTCCCTTTTAACAGGAAGAAACCTCCAGCAGGCTCCAGGAGGGGCGGCCATCTGCCGCAACCGGTTGGGGTGAGAGGAGGAAGACGCAACAAAAGTCCTTACGTTGGTTATAAAGCACTTAGACACATGTGGCTGAATGAGGCACATTGTATATAGTGCTTAAGTAAAATAGGATCTCAAAATTTTGGTGACCACTTTCAGAGCAGATGCCTTAATTGTTGCATTTATACTTTTATGTACTTTGTGACTTTTGTTTCAAGAACAGAAGTCGCAAAGTGATTTAAAATCTAGCAGATTGGAGCTGAACAGCTATGTACTCTGGAGGTGATTGGCTAATTGGAAACAGGTGTGACTAACACAACACAGGTGAAACTGATTAAGGGAGGGCAGCAATCACAAAGGAGACGTCACTAACAAAGACATTAAGTAAAAAAAATAACATTCAGTGTAAAAAAAAAAAAAAAAAAAAAACACAGGAAATTACATAACAAATACCCCGCAGGTTTGACCTGGACATCCCTAAATAAATGATCCGGTTCCTTCACAGGTGGGGTCAACACACTTGGCTTTTTAAACTTGGCAGATTAAAATGAAACTACTTTCTTAGGAATAAAAAGAAAGAGAGCTTGAGGGAACAACAAGTGCACGCATTTCCTCCGAGAGTCAAAATGTGGAGTTGAATAAAAACCACAGTAACTAGTGATGATGACTTCATCATGCTGCATTATCCTGCAGTGGTCGCAGACCAAAGTATTATTACTACATATCACAGCTGTGCTGTGTGCTGTGCACACAGCTTGAGCCTGTATTTTTTTTGCTGCAGGTATCACATGAAGCAGTGATTTTTTTTTTTTTTTATGCGTCCGGAGTTTTGTTTCTCTATTTACAGCGTCTCAGCCAGGTTTGTCGAAGCTGTTGTGATGAATGCATAGGAGATACAGGAGGCCTGACACATAGATCCAGCAGGCTGATCATTAACAGAAACAGATTCACGAGGAGAAGCAGCAGAGAGCTTAGGAGAACGAATATAAATGTCCTCGTATATGTGCTGGATACACTATTTATATGAGTGAGTGGCTGCCTGAGAACCATATTTATTTCTTTTTTTCCAGTCGTACATTAATCCACCCACAAATCCCTACCATCTTAAATCACATATAGAAGCAGAAAGGGGAGGGGGAGGGTACGGCACAGTTGTTCATTACAGCCTTTCTTCTTTGTGGAGGTAGCTTGATGGCCACTGTTTCCATGGTAACTGCTTGAGCAACCTCTGCCCACAACATCTCAAAAGATCAGAGATGTTATTTTTAAAGAAGCATGAAAGAAGATGATTTCTGAAGCCCCAGGGAAACAAATTCTCGCACAGACGTGGTCGACCATTAGCGAATGTTGGGAGTCATTTTTGATGAAATGCACGGCAAAGGGCCTTGACATCTGCGTGTTTGTGTAGGACTTTAATAGCAGCTATGCCATTACAGAGTTCAACAGACACTGAAAAACAATGATACTCACATCCTGTACATCCCGAGTTTGTTCCAAACGAACAAGACGGTGAGTTTCGGAAACGTTTTAACTTCTTTTGCACAGTTTTCTCAGCTTGTAAAGTTTATGAAAACATAAAAATATAATACTCACTGTTTTTATCATCGGTAAGGATTTTTTGAACTTGTGATATATTTGCAGCAAAATTATTCATTTACTGCTGTGTTCACCAATAATGTGCCACTAGTGCCTAAAAGTTGTTGCCCTGCTGTCATGGTATTTAAAATATTAAAATTTCCATCTGCGCAGGCTTTAAAGTTCAGACACAAAGTTCATTGTTGTTTTGTTTATATTTAGTTATACATTTATGACAGGGTGAGGTGTTTGTCTGAGTTTACTTTTCCCTTAATTTTGTGTTACTATATACCAAATTAATAATAAACTTGTGTCATTATGTTTTCATCTAACACTTTTTTTGCTCTTCTTTCTTTCACACCCTCCCCTCCAGATAAGCCTCATTTAATGTGAACTTGAATCTGAATACCTCACTCACACGTTTGATTTAATTTCCAGGGGACGATGTAATGTGTCTTTTTCCACATGTACTGGACTCAGCAGGACTTGGCTCAGACAATAAGAGTCTCTCTCTCGCTCTCTGTTCTCATTTACTGTGTCTGGGGTTGATTTGTCACCCCCTCCCCCCTCTTTCTTGATGAGGGACTTCAGATGAGTGTATACAGCAAATCCTATGTAGCGCTGCAGGCTCCTCAGTGGACACACTTGCCACCGTGTGTTTCCATGGAGACGCAATTTGTTCACGTGCCCCTGCAGCTTGTGTCATTGACTTCAATTAGTGCAGAAGGCCATCTTGCCTGAGCACATACTTACACAGAGAGCCAGCCTCAAAGGTGGGAGAAAATTGTCAGAGGAGATCTAAGAGCTTGGGATCTGTCCGAGACTGCTTTACAGGACTGCGGAGCTTTGTGGCGTAACGGCATTCATTTAAATACTGGGACATTGTCAAAACAAACAAAAAAAGACTCTTGGGACTAAAGCTGCAGCAATCAATGGAAACTGTAGAGCCAGTCATGTATACTTTATGTCAGTAGCTACAACAAGCATTCTTTTAAAATTTAAGTAGGTGTTTTTGACTGCTTAACCCAGAAATAAAGACTGCTATAAAGAAAAGACCTAGATATAGACTTCTGGTGCTGGATAAAGGAGGCAGGGTTCACCAACAAAAAGCGATGTCGTAATAGCGGACTGTCAAATCCAAAAATTAAACATGAGTTCAAAAGTAATTCAATTTCTAGAGCAGAAGTAATCAAAAATGCAGGGACAAACAGGACTTTACAAAAATGGAGCATACAGAAGAACATATGCAAGACTATGGAGGCAAAACGACAAATGGCGAGCTGAGTACATATAAACGTAAGGCTAAATGAAATAACAGTAGTACTACTGGTGCCCATCAAACTACCAGTGCTCATGTTAGGGAACAGTGTCAACACAACAAAATGCATAAAACAGGCATGGTTGGCAACACTGACTACACTGAGAGCACAGCTTGCACTTTGTGTTTGATTTGAGGAAACATTATGGAGATTAAACTCAACTGCTATACAACTTATCACACTATGTGCACAGAGTACTATATGAGAGTGTAATCTGAATTGAGACTTGTAAGGTGAAGGGATCTAAATAGCTTATCACTATAGTCAATAAGGAGGTTTATGCTACAAGCTAAATTTAAGCCAAGTTTAAGTGCTTTCTTGTATATATTCAGTGCTTTAACTGTCACACCCTAATCAAGTGTCAGGTATAGATAAGTCCAATGTCTTAGCCAAGGATACTCCTGTTGCCATTATTTTTGTATGTATTTGGCGTTTTATCGAAGTGAATATCCTCTAGACACATGTGACATCTGTTTTATTCAACACAATGTCAGGATATTCTGCTCAAAATTAAAAATGTTAACCTTCAGCAGTACTGAAACAAAAATGGTCAGAAACATATGCCATCTGGTAGATAAAGCAGATCACTGCATGTATACAAAGTCTGGCCTGCTTTTAGAGGAAATGGTGAAATATCAAAGCTCAACTGTTGTTGTTTTCCCTCTGGAGGCCACGGTAATCTATCCTATCCCTCTATCCAAAAATGCCCACGCTCCAACTTTAAAATGAATTAGTCCACCTTAAAGAAAGGTGAAGGCTGTCCCAGGTTTCATTTGCCAGAAGATAATTTCTATTTCCATGTAGACAGACAAAAACATTATTGGCAAATTGGCAGGATGTGTCTTTAAAGTGATTCAACCTTGACTATCCCAACTCATTACAAGCACACTCCCAAGCTGCATCTGTAATTACTGTGAGCAGGTGCATTACTCAGCCTCATCGCCACAGAGTTGGAGATTTAATTTAGAGATGCTGCCCGGGATATTAACCCCGCTAATTACCACAGCGAGCTCTACGTTCAGCCACAGGGATGAAACGTTGTGGACCACAGGGCGCGGAAAAGCACACAATTACTTTCTCTTTTATTCAGAGGGGAGCACAGGTGGGGAGGACGTGGTGTTTGCACAGAGGAATTGAGCTCTTGTGGGCAAATTGTGCGAACACCGTGGAAAACCGCTTCTTTTTTGTACGGATGGATACACAGGAACAGAGGTTTTTGAAGTTAAAGCGGAAAATTAAAGTTAGTCAGTCCCAGATTTGTAAGGTCTTCATTACACCCCCCCCCAAAAAAAAAAAAAATGCTGGCATTGAATTAAATGGACTGACACAGCAAGAAAATATGATGCTGATTTTTTTCTCTGGTGATGAGCTCAAGCATGTCCACTATTGTTGTAATAAGAAACATGATTATGTTATTTCGCTGACTCAGAAAATTATTTTTATTTATGGTATGTACACTGTTGTTATTCCCAAACTTTTTTCTGCACACCCAATGCACTGAACACACACGGTCACATAACACTAGATTGATTCATTGATGATAGGCAGTCCTGTTTAACCTGTCAGCCCTTTGAAAAACGTATCCAGTTTCTATCTGGGCAGAACCATGTGTCACTTTTATTTAGCCTTGCTGCACTCTCCCCTCCCACTCATTCCCATCCTCTAAAATGTGCACCATAGCCCTGTCTATCACCTGCTGCTTTATCCTCCTTATTTTTCTAAAACTCAGTAGCAGTGGTTAGCATGCATGTATACTGATAAATACCCTATATGGACAAAAAGAAAAGGAAAACTGCATGGCATGGTGTTTCATTTTATAGCCTGGATAGCAGAGGATCAGTCTGTGAGAGCCTCAGCACTCACACACTGCACCTAACCCCTACAGCACCTCCTGTAGATGGTGGTCCAACAGAAGGGAAGGCCCATCTCTTCTTTAGCTGGGCCCCATTTGCTAGGCCCTGGCCACCAGGTGCTCTCCCTCACTCTTGAGGCTTTACTTCAAGATTATGGACAGAATTTCTAGGCTTACCCAGATGGCTCCTAGTGAACAAGAGACCTGCATTATTTCTAATGTACAGCAGGGGGCAACTCTACAGGCTTATTGATTTCAATTGACTTGTTACCTCAGTAAATATTTTCTTAATACGTTTGTGGTTTAATTAATTTCAAGTCTGACTTAAAAAGGTGTGACAGTTACTTTGCATATTTTAGATATTTAGAGTTAAATACATGAAACCATACGAGTGTACAGTGTTCTCGGTTTAGCAGCCTCTTATCCTGTTTCACCTGGTTTGAAAATAATCATGACAGCACCCAAATGCTCCACTTAAAATTTCAAAATGGAGCGCAGAACTCAGTGTCTTGCCATCTTTTATAAACAGTGCATGCAAGGAACAAATCTACATACAGATTTCCACGTTTATTTGTGACATTCTGCACATACCAAATAATTTATTTGAAACTAAACTTAAAATACGAATTAAAATCAAATAAAGTAGCTTTTTATTTAATCATTTGAAATAGATTTTTTTTTAAGAAATTCTTTCTAAAGACTGGGTTTGCCAAGAGAACAACAAGGAATTAAACAGACAAATGATTCTGCCAAAAACTACAAATGAGTGAAGTATCCAGTTCGTGTGGAATAAAGGATCAAGGGCAGAACAGGTACAATTCCAAACGCTCGTCAGTGCAAATTTAACGGGGAATGATCACACTGATCCCTTTAAAAAAAGCTGTAATTCCCTCAGATCTCACAATTTTAGGTCCCTCTGAATGTAAGAGGATGTAGAGCTTGATGACACATTCAGTCACTGAGCAGAATTAAAAAAAACAAACAAACCTCAATTTATTCATCTTGAAAGTAAAATATAATCCACAGAAAGTCCAAGAACAACCTGTCAAAAAGGGCACTGCTCTGTCCACAATAACTCCTTCTCACTAATGAGCCAAAATGTAAAAAACAAAAAAGAAACAGTCAACATGTGTAAAAAACCAAAAAAAAAACAAAAACCCAACAACGAACTTTGAAACTGCACATATTTGATTACTTGCTCTTGCTCAACCTTTTCTTCTCTCACACAGTCTCAAAACACTGTGGCATTTTTTATTTCATGTGCATCTGCGTCAGAATTTTTCCTTTCATTGGAAAACAGAATAGGGTGATAGCTGCCCTGTGATCTTTTATTCATCCATTCGTCCTCTTCTCCACACTCCTCGCCTCCGCATCAGGGAGCTCAGCATCTGACAGCCCTCACTGAAAACCACCAGCTGGAGTGACAACAAGAGGAGAGAAGGAGGTATAAAAAAACGAGAGCAGAGAAAGTGTGTGTGTGTGTGTGTGTGTGTGTGTGTGTGTGTGTGTGTGTGTGTGTGTGTGAGTGAGTGAGTGAGTGAGTGAGTGAGTGAGTGAGTGAGTGAGTGAGTGACATGGACAAAAGGGCAGTTGGGGGCAGAATGTGATGACAGCAGCCCGGCCCTCGAAGCAGAGCAGATGGTTAGGACAGGACTGGCTATGGTTCCAGATCAAAACCTCACCTCTCAAAAGTCACAAGCTTTGAAGAAAATGAACTTTTGGGTTTCAGCTCACTTTGTCCTGTTTTATATTTATCCTCTTTTTGAAAATGTGAAGCTCCTGGAATACATTTTTAGACATTCGCGGATTAGATATGTAGTCATTTGAACATCAAGAATGACTGTCGCTATATTTACTTTATTTTTTATGTTATTATTAAAAATAAAAGCACAGGCCATTATTAGACATGCTAGTTAATCAAAGCATGTAGTGATGTTATGTGATGCTAAGAAAGTACACGACTCTCTCTCTTCATAGTCAAAGGTTTTACATGTAAATGCATAAAAAAAGTAATCTGGTCCTTTGCGGGTCAAGTTAAATACAACCTTCGACTTGCGTAGTAACTCAGTGCCCTTAATCAAATTTATTTATGATTAACTGATCATCAGTAAGTGTGATTACTTCTATAATAGCAGACATCTTTAGCAGTTTGCAGGTCTGGAGCATTCAGATGTAGTGACATACTGTCAAGGTTAGCAGTGATCTTAGAGAAGCAATTATTGCTTCTCATTCTAGGAAGTATTAGAAGGTCATTTAAAAAAAAATCTGAATCAGCCTTTCTACAAAGAGGAAGATTATTCACAAATGGAAAACATTCAATACAGCTGTCAATCTTTCCAGGAGTGGAATTCCAAGTAAATTCTCTGCTAAGTTTCGATCATGCAGTGCTCAGAGAAACTGCAGTAACAGTGCAGGCCTCAGTTAGCATGTTATGTGTTAACATTCATGACAATACAATTAGAGAAAAATAGCAGCTTAGGTTGTAAAGCTGCATTTGAAAAAAGCACAAGACTTAAGATACTGAATTTATCAGTGTTGTTTGGAAAGATGAGACCAAAGTGGAGATGTTTGGCCATAGTGCATAACACCACATCATGAGGAAACCAAACACAGCATGTTGGCAAAAATACCTCAAGCACAGTGATGGAAGTGTGGTGATTTGGGTTTTGCAGCCACAGGACCTAGGCACCTTGCAGTCATTGGGTCGACCATAAACTTCTCAATACCAAAGTATTCTAGTGTCAAATGTAAGACACTAGATGTCTGACAGCTAAAGATTTGCCCAAACTGGGAAAGGTTGATGAAAGAAAAGAAGGCGTTGCATTTGTCAAACTCCTCACTCCTCAACCTGAAATGATTACTTTCGTTATCCAGTTGTTAAGTGATGACATATGAAACCTGCTTCCGGGTCCAAACCACACTGTGTTTATTAAGGCTGTTGTCTTTTTAACCTTTTTTGTATCTTGTTCTATTTAGTCTGAACAAGCCCTTAAAATAGTCTGTGATCACTGTCTGCCTCTCTGGGTTTGTATTTCTCTATTCATCTGCAGCGTGTTTTAAAGCTCAAGTTTTAAAACCTTATGATGTAACTTCAGCCCATTAGCTCACAGTCTGCCAGAAACCAAATACCTGAACATGTCAGAAAAGATTCACTTTGAGGCTAACAAAGATTTGAATGGGTACATAAAGCTGAGGAGTAAACATTTTTTCACACAAACTAATCCAAACTATACAGCAGTATATTAATGACTAACCTCATATTCCATATGGATCATTTCAGGGGTTCTCTTTACTAATCAGTTTTCAGCATCTTTTTCCTGCCATGCAATTGAATGTCCAGTGGTGACCCTCAAATTAACTATTAAGGGGAAAAAAGCTAGCATTGATCCACCAGCTTCACTGTGCTAATGCATTTATACTATCTTAACTGTAGCTCTGTAGCTAGCCACCACCAGTGTTGGTCAAGTTAGTTGAAAAAAGTAATCAGTAACTAATTACTGATTACTTCCCCAAAAACTTAATCCCGTTACTTTACTGATTACTTATTTTCAAAAGTAATTAATTACTTAGTTACTTTTTAAAAACACGATTTACAACCTGAAGAGGTGATAAAGCGATAGATCTTTCAGCCCAATTCTACTTTTTCTACATAATCCATCATACAAAATGTAATCAAATGGAAAAGTCTCTTTTTAAAACTTGTTTTATTAGTTTTAATCTTTTAACTTTATGCATCAAGCAAAAATGTAATTATATGCAACATTATCTGACTGGAAGAAATTTGTTTAATATTTAAACCTATTTTCTGCACATCCCAGCACATAAAATAAAATATTTTTTGTGTTTACACTCAGTCTTTCAAATAGATGCAAGTAAAACACAGCAGAAAATAAATAAAGTCAAAGACTCAGCGGTCCTTTTGCTCTATTTTCACCTGTAAAGCAGGAGTTGCGTAGGCGGAGGTTTACCCTGGTGCAGGTGTGCCGCGGCGGTCAGTGGAAGAATCTGCGAGTTTCTCTGTGAATTTCCCATTACGTCGTAGCGCACTCGGTATTTGCTTGGAAGTTTAGGGGGGGGGGGGTTTCGCTTTAAAAAGAAGTTTTCTTCCCACGCACAACTGACGCTAATGTTTTTGTCACTTTTTATGGAATCAAACTTAAAGGAAGGTCAGTACTTCCACACTTTAAACGCTGCGCGCTCATACTCTCTCCCGCACTCCATATATTATCCACTGTTGATCTGCAGACAGCTGTTGTCACAAACGTCGCACTTGCTTAGTCACTGTCATGAGACATTCTCGCAAAAAGAAATCACGGTTTTAGTAACGCAGTAACGCAGCGTTCCTACGGGAAAGTAACGGTAATCTAATTACCGTTTTTGCAATAGTAATCCCTTACTTTACTTGAAAAAGTAATCGGATTACAGTAACGCGTTACAAGTAACGCATTACTGCCCATCTCTGGTCACCACACAGCATAACATTATATGCCAGTTAGCCCAATTTCAGTAACATTACAAATATTGCTGCTGTTTAGTTTTCTGTCCTTATTTATGTCCAAAGTGATAGCAGAACTGTATGTCTTCGTTTTTCAGAAATCCATCAGTCAGAACGTGTTATATCATTGTTAGATCAAAGCTACTCCCTGCTAACATTTAATGCTGTTAAACGTCATGAAACCTGCTTTTAATGGATGCCTGGATGTTAAACTTTATTGTTACACCTGGTAGGGCAGCCACAGTGATTATTTTATTAAAGATGAAAGAATTTAGAAGTTTATTTGAGTTTGGGAACTGAAGAAGAATATTGGACCTGAAAGCGTCTAATGGCGTCAGACATAAGAGGCAGATTGTTACTAGATGTGGCTCTACAAACTAGTCAACTATGGGGTGTACTTAATTTTTCACGCGGTGCTACTATATTTTGTCTTAGCTTTTGTTAAATAAAAATATAACACAGTGTAAGATGTCATGAGTTATAATTCATCTAATTTTAAAACCTGGCAAACACTAGATCATTTTTTGTTATATCCTGTATAAAACCTTTTTGCCATGGCTGTATATGGTTTGTGGTTCTTTTATTAACATTTTTCCATTGTAACTCTTGGACTGCATCAAACATTTTAACTTATTCTTCAATTCATTGTTTTGGTTTTACCACCCACGGTTTTACTGTTTCCATCTCACCGCGCTCACCAGAGGCATTGGCCTCAATCCCTCAGGTGCTGGAAACCTAAGCCTATTTTTTCCTTCATGAATCAAAAAAAAATTATTACCAAAGACCACCATCTGATTGACCCATACTTTGGTTTAGAAAAAAGGCAAAAAAAAAAAAATCTTCTGTGGGCTGAGAACATAATATAGCTCAACTTCACTTGAAGAAGGAACCACCTGTCTGCTGCATCTAATTTATTATATAAATTATAATAAATATAATAATGCATATAATTTAAATTATTTCATCCACTCATCCTATTTGTCTGTTTCTTTGTCTGTTTTCTATTTTCTGACTTTATCTGCCCTTTTTCATTTTTTCATTCAAATCACCTCAGCACCCAATTCCAAATTCAACCCTCACAGATGAGAGCTCTGCTTATTTCATCACGGCTTCTATGTTTTGTCGAACAGTCACATCAGTGAAATGACATCGGAAATTTCCAGCATTTCCTGGTGCCTGTAAAACACACTTCTTGTATCCATAATTTCTTATTATCGTATTATTGTATCATTTTTTATTGTATCATATTAAAACTGCTACTTGTCTGAACCTTACAATCTTAAAACAGGTCTTAATTTGGCTTAAATTTTGGGGTCTTGCTGTTCTCCTGATATAAGGCAGAGATGCCCCAGTAATGTTTCTGTGAGAAGCAGATTTAGGTCCCCACAACATGATTAAATCCTGACTCACACACAAGTCGCCGAGCCCCAAGTTGCCATGACAATCTGATGAAAAGGACTCGTGATTGAATGGCTCCGGTGAAAAATGTACATGTGCTTTGATTTGATTGCAACAGATTACCATTATTTCAGCTTTCACATAACAGACAGTGATCATTAATTCTGATGAGTACCCAACCAGTTTAAATTTGCTGTAAATTGTAGCGCCATAAGTGTGGCTTCACTGTTTCTGAGGGTGGTTTTGGGAATAAACATATGATTATTTGTTAATATTTAAAAGGAAAGTGAGACATTGTGAATATAAGTCTGTGTGGGACACATATTATATGTGAAATGCATCATCTGAAAACTGTAACATAAACCAGAAATGTAAGAATTCTGATACCAAGTATCAGGAGGGGTTAGACTTGATCTAACCTGTAACCCATAAAAGAAATGATGCTCACTCTGTATATTGTGTGTATTTAGAGTAAAATATGTATAATATCTTATGACTTATTAAAATAGATGCATCACAGTATGAGCAGCACAGGGGTTCATTAGATCCATTAGATGGTGACAACAGTTTTAGAGAAAACTGATAACCATAAGGTCAGGGACACAGTGCTGACTACATATTAATATTTGAATAGAAAGGGAAAAAATGTTTTCTCTAAATTTTGTTTTGCTTGTTTTTGAGTTTGCTTATAGGATATTTGATTTTTCTATATGATATTTGGGTTTGAAGACAGGACCCAAATGCAGACACTTGAGACAGGACTGGACTTAACAAAAAGCAGAGCTGTTTATGTAAGCTGGATGAAAACCACGCACGAATACAAAACAAAAGGCAAAAGGAGACAAAAACTAACGATAACCTAAACTGGGAAGTACTAGTAGCATGGAAACATGGAACATAGGTGAGACACATGGAGGGAGACAAACTGACGCTCCAGCAAGAGACAAAGGGGAAGTGACACAATAAATACACAGGCAGGTGATTAGGAGAGTGGAGTCAGCAGGGAAACACAGCTGGAACAAATTAGACACAGAGACACAGGAAGCAAAACTAAACACAAAATAAAACAGGAAACACACTGAGACACAGACTAAGACACACAACTTGACGTGGGAATACAATAGCACCCATAGCAGACAGACATGACAAAGCTGAAAGACAGAGCGAGCCAGGGAGCTAGAGACGAGAGAGAGAGAAAGATTGCAGGACAGAGAGAGCAACAGAGGCAGTCACGAACAGAAGGAAAACAAAAGGATAAACACACAGGGCGCAACTGACTCTCACAGAAGACACAGGGACGAGACAAAGACACAAAACCTAACAAACAAGAAACCATGAACCAGAAGTACAAATAAACTCAGAGACACTAACAGAACTAAACTCAAAACTAAACCATACAAAACTTGAAGGAAAGAATCACAAATGCAAAATAAACTCAAAACGCTGGGTCAAAGACTCAGGTCCATGACAACAATGACACAACAATTAATAGATAGTACATACACTCGTAAGTCATCAAGACACAACAAATGTTTGTGCAGTGAAAAAGGTCTATTTATGATAACTGTCATGACTTATATAAAACAATCTGACTTCTGTGACAGATGATGCTTTGGTGTCCATCCAGTATCTATCCACCCACAATTCACAACATGCCCTACTACTGTTTGTATGCCTTAGTAACAACTGGTAATTATGTGTTGCACTGTATTATTATATTTGTATTGTATTGTATTTCCCTTCTTTCTACCTTCATGTTTAATGTGGGTCTTCTGTCCCATGTGTCTTTTATAGTGTGTTTCAGGATTTACTTTGATCGATGGTTTTCTGTAGCACCTTGTTTTTTGCTTTACTTTCTGTCTATTTGTCTTGATTACTTTCACCTGTGTGTTGTTTGCCTCCTGTTTCTTGCACCCATTCAGCCCTCAGTTTTTATATAGCATATAAATAGTCATGTCCGAATGTACCTTCTTTGTTCTTGTAAATGTTCCCAGTCTGCAGCCCTGTGTTGTTATAGCCCCTTGGGCAAGACACTTCACCCCTTGTCTACTGGTGGTGGTCAGAGGGCCCGGTGGCGCCAGTGTCCGGCAGCCTCGCCTCTGTCAGTGCGCCCCAGGGTGGCTGTGGCTACAATGTAGCTTGCCATCACCAGTGTGTGAATGTGTGTGTGAATGGGTGGATGACTGGATATGTAAAGCGCTTTGGGGTCCTTAGGGACTAGTAAAGCGCTATATAAATACAGGCCATTTACCATTTACATGCCATATGTCCTCATAGCCACATGGAAAAGCTGCACTGTAAGCCCACAGTCAGTGTTTACTCCTAAATATTGGCACATTTACCAAAGATCAGGCCGCCATGTTAAATATTTGGGATTAACACATTGTAAACTCAGGGAAAAAACCTTTCCGACGTTTACTTTTGTGTGAAACAAAGTGTGGAGAATTTAGTTTCATGTGATTTCTAGTGTGCTTGTCTAAATGACTAAACAATAAAATATCAACACAAGGAAGAAAAGGCCTACTTTGTGTCAACTGTTTCTGTATTTTTGAATCTTCATCGCTTCATTTCATAGTCAGATTGCCAAAACAGACACTGAGCTATGCTGATAAAAGGTATATTTTCCCCCAAAGACCTCTGTTGTTAAAATAGGCTTATCCCAGTGTGAGGACCACAGGGGTTCATTAGGACTGTGTTTAAATTAAAATTTAATCAAACATATATATATATATATATATATATATATATATATATATATATATATATATATATATATATATATATATATATATAAAAAAACACCCAGCACGCCCCTGCGGGCGGTTTATCCTTCAAGCTCGGGTCCTCTACCAGAGGCCTGGGAGCTTGAGGGTCCTGCGCAGTATCTTAGCTGTTCCCAGGACTGCGCTCTTCTGGACAGAGATCTCCGATGTTGTTCCCGGGATCTGCTGGAGCCACTCGCCTAGCTTGGGAGTCACCGCACCTAGTGCTCCGATTACCACGGGGACCACCGTTACCTTCACCCTCCACATCCTCTCGAGCTCTTCTCTGAGCCCTTGGTATTTCTCCAGCTTCTCGTGTTCCTTCTTCCTGATATTGCTGTCATTCGGAACCGCTACATCGATCACTACGGCCGTCTGCTTCTGTTTGTCTACCACCACTATGTCCAGTTGGTTAGCCACCACTATTTTGTCCCTCTGTATCTGGAAGTCCCACAGGATCTTAGCTCGGTCATTCTCCACCACCCTTGGGGGCATCTCCCATTTTGACCTCGGGACTTCCAGGTTATACTCGGCACAGATGTTCCTGTACACTATGCCGGCCACTTGGTTATGGCGTTCCATGTATGCCTTGCCTGCTAGCATCTTGCACCCTGCGGTTATGTGCTGGATTGTCTCTGGGGCATCTTTACACAGCCTGCACCTGGGGTCTTGCCTGGTGTGATAGACCCCAGCCTCTATGGATCTTGTACTCAGAGCTTGTTCTTGTGCTGCCATGATTAGTGCCTCTGTGCTGTCTTTCAGTCCAGCTTTGTCCAGCCACTGGTAGGATTTCTGGATATCAGCCACCTCCTCTATCTGCTGGTGGTACATACCGTGCAGGGGCCTGTCCTTCCATGATGGTTCCTCGTCTCCCTCCTCTTTCTTGGGTTTCTGCTGCCTGAGGTATTCACTGAGCGCTCGGTCAGTTGGGGCCATCTTCCCAATGTATTCTTGGATGTTTGTTGTCTCATCCTGGACTGTGGTGCTGACACTCACCAGTCCCCGGCCCCCTTCCTTCCGCTTAGCGTACAGCCTCAGGGTGCTGGACTTGGGGTGAAACCCTCCATGCATGGTAAGGAGCTTTCTTGTCTTTATGTCAGTGGCTTCTATCTCCTCCTTTGGCCAGCCTATTACCCCAGCAGGGTACCTGATCACGGGCAGGGCGTACGTGTTGATGGCCCGGATCTTGTTCTTACCATTCAGCTGACTCCTCAGGACTTGCCTGACCCTCTGCAGGTACTTGGTGGTTGCAGCTTTTCTAGCGGCCTCTTCATGGTTCCCATTCGCCTGCGGGATCCCCAGGTACTTGTAACTGTCCTCTATGTCTGCAATGTTGCCTTCTGGTAGTTCAATCCCCTCAGTTCTGACTACTTTCCCTCTCTTTGTTACCATCCGACTACACTTCTCCAGTCCGAATGACATTCCAATGTCATTGCTGTATAGCCTGGTAGTGTGGATCAGTGAATCGATGTCTCGTTCACTCTTGGCATACAGCTTGATGTCATCCATGTACAGGAGGTGGCTGACAACTGCTCTGTTCCGTAGTCGGTATCCGTAGCCAGTCTTGTTAATGATCTCACTGAGGGGGTTCAGGCCTATGCAGAACAGCAGTGGGGACAGAGCATCTCCTTGGTAGATCCCGTACTTGATGGTGACTTGTGCTATGGGCTTGGAGTTGGCCTCTAGTGTTGTACGCCACATCCCCATTGAGTTCCTGATGAAGGCTCTTAGGGTCCCATTGATCTTGTACAATTCTAGGCATTCCAGTATCCAGCTGTGGGGCATTGAGTCATAGGCCTTCTTGTAATCAATCCAGGCAGTGCACAGGTTGGTCAGTCTGGTCTTGCAGTCTCGGCTGACTGTTCTGTCTACCAGTAGTTGGTGTTTTGCACCTCTGGTATTCTTGCCAATTCCTTTCTGTGTCCCGCTCATGTGTTGACCCATGTGCCTGTTCATCTTAGCCGATATGATGCCTGACAGGAGCTTCCATGTAGTACTGAGGCAGGTTATTGGTCGGTAGTTGGAGGGGACCGGTCCCTTCTTGGGGTCCTTGGGGATCAGGACCGTCCTGATCCCCAAGGATCAGATATGGGAGAGAGGGATAAAAGGTCAGAGACACATCTACACAAAAACACACACATCTCTGTGCAGATTAATGAAGTTATGAAGTTGAGGAGGAAGGTAAATAAACACCTTCTGAGATAATAGCAAGCAACATCTCTTATGCATCGTAACTGGTAGGAACTAAGAAGGGAGAAAGAGAAAAAAATCTGGAAGATATGTCAACATTATGAAAGCTCACACCACCACCAAAATGGTCAAACATGATGGTTGTTAATAATTTGAGTTTGGTGATGTAAAGTAATTCCCAGCACAGCTCCACCCCTCTTCAGCCTAAGTAGATGTTTATTTAACTGAACCTTTTTTAGATTATTTGTCTCTCTGTGTTAGCCCTATGATACATCAGTGACCCATCCAGGGTGTGGGATGGATGGATGGATGGCCTGGAATAGTTTATGTTTCTGTATGACAAAAAGGGGGTCTGAAATCAATTATTTTTTTAATGAGCATGTTTAATTCGTGCCGTACTTTGTGAGTATTTTTGACTTCCTACCTCTATATAACTGCTTGGAGTTGCTGTAACATGACTCAGCCACAGCAGATGAGGTCAGGATACACAGTCTCAGCTCTGGTGACCTTTAAACTGTAAACTGTCTGAACAGTGTACAGCACTCAGCTCTTGTGAAGTATGCATTACTTCAAAGCACACTTATCATGTAGTCCTTTAAAAATGTATTTAAACATTCATAATTACGCATTCTGCACACAACCAGCACTACTTTCTTTGTTGAACTTTTTCATGCATACTACTTTGTGCTTTTAAAGCCCTTTTTGATTTACTTGTCCTCTGCCGTGTCTTAGCTCACCAGAGTCTGTGCTCATCGCAGGCTGCCAAACATTTCATGCTTGCTCGCATCGCTAAGCTTCAGAATTGCACGGCATGTCGTTTCTTCAGCTATCCAAGCCAAACATCTGTGTGTGCATGTCCATAGGACGGAACTTATTACATGCTTGTGGGCTGGTGCCTTTTGTGGTACATTTTCTCATTTAAAAAATATGTTATGCCTAATAATGTCTTTGCATGCAGGCTAGAACCAAACATGTATCACATATAAGCTTTCACATACTGTATGACTCTGAGAAATTGTAGACTGGCTTAAACTTTTGTTAAGTACCATGGCAAACTGTTTTTCAGGAGAACCTTAAGAGAAAATGATACCATATTTGTATTATAAAATGTTTAACTCATTCTTGTTTGCAACATGTGAGCTTGATTATACTACTGCCATTTAGTTTCAGTGTGCTTAAAAGAGACACACACATTTGTTATCTATGTCTCTGTCCATGTAGTCTGAATTTAAAATGTTCAAAATGACACACCCTATTTAAAAAATATTGGGGGCCACAGCCTAAGCAGAGAGGCTCAGACCTCCATCTCCCCAGCCACCTCCACCAGCTCATCCTGGAGTATACCAAGATGTTCCCAGGCCAGCCAAGAGGTAATCTCTCCGGCATATTATGGACTTTCCTGGGACCTCCTCCCCGGAACCTCCTCCCTGCTCATAACATCTCACTCAGGAAGCAGCCAAGACGTATCATACTCAGACACCTCAGCTGGCTCCTTTTGATGTGGAACAGTCGCATCTCTGCCCTGAATCCCCCTGAAATGATTTCACTCCTCATTTTATCATTTAGGAAGAGGCCAGCCACCCTTTAGAGCAAACTAATTTCCGACTCTTGTATCGATGATCTCATTACAACACTACCCAGACTGCTCGTGACCATAAGCAAGCGTAGAAATATAGATCAACAGGTAAACTGACAGCTTTGCTTTTTATTATAACACTTTTCATTTCTAATGTTTATCTAAGAGCTTTAGTGGCTTCAGTTACTGTTGTTTAAGATTAGTCACAGCCATATTAATGTGTTTTTTCTACCATCTGGAGTACTACTTTCTTTCTTTTCTTTCTTTTAGCTGGCCAAACAAGTACAGTTTGTCTTGTGCTTCCAATTTTTCATGCTTCTCATCAGTTCAATTACACAAAATTATAGGATTTTGTAAGAAATGGCCCAGTCATTGTGAATTTAACAGGTAGGTAATTTGATTTGGGCTTTTTAACATAGTTCACTGTCCAACTTTATTTCTCCACGCCAAGTTTATTTCGTGATGTTGATGTCAACTCGATGCATGTCAGAAAACAAAAGCATCTTGATGACTCAAAATATTAAAAAAAGCTCTCTAATGAAATGAAACAGCAGTTCATTAGCTTTTCCTTTTTTTTAGAGTTTGCCTGGTATTAGCTAACTAGCAGCTACATATCCAGCGGCTGGTCTGAGTTAAGCCTACACACCCATTATCCAAAAGTAATGACTTTTATGAGCCGAGCCAATTATGGCTACAGGGTTGACTTAGCTTCCTGAATGAACAGCTGAGAATAATATTAGATTAGCTATGAACTACATTCCAGTGGCTAAATAAGTGACTGACATTGGCCTGATCCCCTCTTAGATCCTAGCAAGGCCATTTAATTATTTTTATTTTATTGCAATTGTGCAGGGGGCCATCAGATCTTTGACACGTTTAGAAAATCAAGATTTCAAAGTGACCTTTGCATTTCATACCTTTACGTTATAACCCTCCAACTTCTATCTTCAGCAATTTGTAGCTAATCAGGTTGCTGGAGTTCAGAGTCTGTAAACAAGCAGATATTCCGATTGATGTGATGAACTTTTTCCATTTTTATTTTTTTTTCATACTTTTGCAGTTCTTGTAGTTTAACTTTTAACTTTTCATTTTAACGTCCTGTTCAGCCATTCATTTCTGCCTCCTGCTTGTACATTTGTACATGCAAAGGGGTTCATTTTAATCTGGTCTATTTAACTGACAGAACTGTGAGTTGCAGTGTGACTCAAGCTTTGAGAAAGGGATCCGATTCTTGATTGCAGATTCTTGAGCAGAGTCTGTGTTTATGTGTTGTACTAACATGCACTTAGACGCAAAGAACCAGGGTTTTTGACTCTTACATTACTTTCTAAATCGTGTTTGCTTGTTTTATTATCTTTTGAGAGATCTAACGGAAGAGACTGACATCTCAGTTCTGCACATTACCAACAAGTAGTTTATATACAAAGCACCTCAGATTCTTTTGTCTCCATGACAACTGGGAATTTTGTGTCTTGATTTTTCTGAAGCTGTGGGAGCCACATCCATACAGAACAGTGCGTTGCTGCCAAAATCTGCTCCTGTTTAAAACTGCTTGGTTTCGGTATGCTTCGTAATCATACTTGGGTTGTATCTGGTATAGATAACCAGTTGAATGCATATTAATATGGTAATTAGCAGAATACTGCATTGTATAATTAAAGAAGTAATATGATACTGCCTGGCACTAAAACAAACAGTTTCACTGTTTTCCAAGTTGAAAACCATAAAATTTGTTATTTTCAGTTGTTGCTGAATTTTGTTGGATGATAGCTTTCTGAATTAAGCTGAAATCTGTATAAGGTTGAAATTGATCTCTGTTTCTAAGATCTAATGGGTCTCTGTTTTTAAAAAATATATGACCATCATTTTAAAGCTATTAATAGCATGACTGAATCTTTCAATAATCCTGCCTTCTTTCACCAATATAGTTAATGCTACGAACTAAATACATTAGAAATGCCAAACAATACCCCAAATTATACTGTTAAATTTCACGACTTAGCAAAAGTACTGGGAAATGTATTTTCCTTTTTGCTGATTGGAGATAAGCTAATGAGGTAATTTCGCATAATTAACTGCTTTCTGGCAACAAGTTCAAAGCTATTCTGAGGAACTGGACTCATTTGCTTTTCCCTGGCATTCAGCTTCTCTTTCAGTTTGATAATTTGTCAGGAGGTAGGTCATTTGGTTTTTGCCTGCTGACTTTGAATACAGTCCAGGATTTATACACAAAGACTGCTGAAAGAATGCCATCCTGACTGAAATAACCTTTGTGGTGGAGAATGTCTCTTGTAATTAAACTGCAGAATCAAAGTTCAGCTGTGTGATGAGAAAGTATCAAGTCTTAGGATTAGCAAGTGAAAGGTCTTCAAACAACAGACTCATGGTCAAAAAGAAATGCATCAAGGAGGCCAATAGCCTCTGTGTCAAAAGCAGAAAGAAGCTTTTAGTCTAATGGAAGAACCCTTTTATTGGGTTTAATGTGGAAGAGTCCATTAAGTCTAAATTTACATGTAAGGGGATAATAAAATCAATAGACATCCAGTACTTAACTACCTAGGATACATATGAGGATGTGTGTAGATAAATCATTAAAATGAGTAGGTGTTAATATCTGACAGGAAAAAAGTGATACATTATGCAAAGATTTAAAAGACAGTAATTAATAATGAGCTTTTTCTAAAAAGCTCAGGAAAGCTGAAAATGTAAAAAATCCACATGGGTCAAGAAGATTAACTCTGCAGGAGCTGGCAACATAAAAAAAGAGAACAGTCTGCAAATGCTTGCACCTCAACACCTGAGCACAGCTTAGTTTGGAGATCCTAAAATCCCTGTTTAGAAGGGTTTTGTTTTAGACTGTTTGCCATATTAATTTAACCTGTTAGCATTAACATTTGCTTATTAGTTTAAAAGAATAATGGGAACTTCTGAAACTGATTTGTCAACTGAAGTAAAACTCAAATCAAAGTGATGATTTTGGATCCCCTTGACTTTGATGAGTTGCTAATTTATTACATTCATTTTTTCTTCCACTTCCACTGGGACCTGCTGTGATAGGGCAAAGGGTCAGGGCTAAAACATAGACAGAGACCTACATTAACACCTATAGTCCAGGGATAGTCAACTCCAGGCCTCGAGGGCCAGTGTCCTGCAGGTTTTAGATGTGTCCTTGAGCCAACACAGCTGATTTAAATGGCTAAATTACCTCCTCAACATGTTTTGAAGTTCTCCAGAGGCCTGGTAATGAACTAATCATTTGATTCAGGTGTGTTGACCCAGGGTGAGATCTAAAACCTGCAGGACACTGGCACTTGAGGCCTGGAGTTGCCTACCCCTGCTATGGTCAATCCAGAGTAACATAACATGTATTTTTTTGTCAGTAGAATGAAGCCAGAGTACATGGAGAGAACCCACATTTGACAGAAGGGAGCCCACTTAAATTCCACACAGATAGGCCCCAGCTGGTGGATTCAAACCCAGGGCTTTCTTGCTCTAAGGCAAACCCATGCGCCACTGTGCTGCCCAGTTGTAGATCTAAATGGATAAAATAAATAACATTTGCTTTAATCATATGGAATGTGCTGTTAAAACTTTGGCTGGAGTCCATGTCTGACTAACTAAAGTGTGTATGTAAGTGGTAAGATGAAAAAGGTTTTGAGGCCTGTTGAACACAAAGGATCGTGGCAATCCAACTAGTGCCTCTGGTAACTTTCATGAGTCAAGATTGCATGTGGCATCACCTGATCTGCATCGAGACCTGTGTTACACAGTTTTTCATCTCTTGAAAGTGCAATTTGTACCCGGTCAAAGTCTCTGAGGATCTCTGTTAATAGATGACCAACCATTGTGTTGAGGATTGTTCTGCTATTTCAAAGCCAGAAAGATCAGAGGGGTGACCATCAGCAGTGTCAGTGATTTTCTTGAGGTTCATTTGTAGACCATTAATGTTTCTCCCAGGACCAATGCAGTCTACTGCTACAACATCCTGAGGCGCCTGAGGGAGGGAACTTAAACTAAGACACGACAGTATGCAAGATTTTTGGCACCAACACAAATGTTACTCCCTCCCACCTAGCTCACCAGATTTGGCTCCCTGTGAATTCATGCTCTTCTCCCAATTTTTGATACAGTGTAGGATATTCAGCATGTGACGCAGATGGTGTTTAATGCGCTTTCTAAATAGGACTTCCAGTGAGTGCTCCAGGCGTGACAGGAGCCCTGGAGTGGTGTATTGCTGCGCAAAATGACTAACAGCCAACTTTAGATTAGGTATGGTTTTTGCTTTAATGGATGCAGTCAATGAGCTTTTTGACTGCAGCTTTTAAATGCATAATCTAGATGGTATTCAAGTATACATTAAAAAGTTCAACAACAATCTCTCCATCTAATAAATATGGAATCAAGCTGTCACTCTAGCAAAAATGTGTTCTGCAGCAATACAAGAACCTGCAGCTCACCAGCTCACTTTATTAATGAGGCATTGATAGCAGACTACCTAGATGGAAGCAACTCTGAGTAAGACACACGAGAGTTTCCTTAGAATTTGTCAATATAAAGCAGCCGCATCACTGAGCGCTAAAAGCAATCCAAATTCTTTCATCTCCAATAAATAATCAGTGTATCTGTTCACTCAGGTTTTATAAGAATTAGATGTTAGCAGGTTAGCTGCTAGTTTCTATCGAGATGATGTAGACCACTTTCTGACTGAAAGATTTTTGGGAAAAAAAACAACCCTCAAGTGTACAGCTCTGCTGTCACTTTGGACATAAAATAAAGAACAACAAACTAAACAGCAGTGATTTTTGTTGGTTTCTGAAGTTAGGCTAGCTGACATATAATAGTCTGCTACCTGGTGGCTATGGTTAGGATAATATAAAAACATTAGCACATTCGAGATGGAGACTGAGGGTTTACGTTTTTGCCCTAAGTAAATGTCAAACTGAGTTTTTCAAATCGACAGAGAGAAATGCACACACGGCAGGAAGAAGACA
Source organism: Maylandia zebra (assembly GCF_041146795.1). Lineage (NCBI taxonomy): Eukaryota > Metazoa > Chordata > Actinopteri > Cichliformes > Cichlidae > Maylandia > Maylandia zebra. The sequence goes on from NC_135184.1 coordinate 14,337,808, forward strand.
CTGAAAATAAATTCAAACTTTGAGTTTAGTCATTAATAATCTCGTGCATGGTTTGGATGACTCTCTATGAACAATTTGTGATCTTGAGCTTCTTATCCTCAATAACTTCTTATTCAATCTGAGAAAGATTCTTTTCTGAAGCTTTCAGTTATTTAGTGTCTGGCAAATTGTGAGCCTGTGGCCTTCTTTATATTTATTAAAACAAGATAAAAACTATTACACACAATAAAACAACAATAGCCTCAATGAATGCAGTAGGACCCAAAAGTTGGGCCGATAATCACTTAAGAAGCAGATATTAAAGAACTGTGGTAGCTTGAGGTGGGTGGATTGTATCAATAAATATCGATAGTATCGATACCAACTCAGGTATTGGTATTGGATTAATATTAGTGCAAGAGGATCAATACTTTGTTTCTATCCTCTAAGTTCAGCATATGTCAATAACACCAAAGCTAACCCTGTCTTTTCTTGGTATTGGATCAATACGAAAATTTTCAGTATCGCACACTACTATTGATAGCAGCAACATTTTTGGGTGGTGCTTCTCAGACGCAGAGACAGGGACACCTTTCATAATTTAAACCAGAATGAATGCACTAAAATATAGAGAGGTCCTTGGGGTAAAAACCTCCTTCACAGTGCAGCAACCTGAGACTGAGGTGGCAGTTTACCTATCAGCACAACTGTGAATCACATCATGTAGACAAGGCTGGTGTGACTTCAGGGCAAGTCTCTAACTGTCTTTGAGGGGCCGAGTCAAAGCCTTTAGATGATCTGTGGAGAAGTCTGGAGACTGCAGTTCAAACATGCGTCACATCCAGTCTGACAGGATCTGCCAGGAAGAGTCCAGCTGTGCAAAACCTGGGAACAAATTTCAGTTTTTTTACTTTTAGCATATTTGCAGAAAAAAAAGGAGTCGTGTTTTCACTTTATTATTCGGTATCTAGTAGTAAATTAACAGTGAATTTATAAACAGACGCACTCCAAATATGGCAAATGTTAGCCAGGCAAATCACTCTGAGGCTAAACAACCTGAAATCAATCTCTTAATTACAAATCCACTAAAAATGGATTTCTCATGGATCACCAACAAGTAGCACTAAGTAATACATTTGTAATCTTGCCTCAAGAGAGTCATTAGATCTCAGTCACCAGTGCAGGCCAAATGGTCATTGTAGTGCACTGAAACCTCCAGCTGCTCGAACAAAGCCTGGAGGTCATGCAGCTGGCTTCCGCTCACCTTATAATTAGTTATCTAAAGCAGGATGACAGTGATTACTACGTTGTATGTGGAACCATTAATCAACTGAGCAACTGCATAGTGATTAATGTAGCAAATCTTGGCTCACAGGAGGGTTTGAATCCTGAGAATATGTTGGGTAAATGTTTAGAATGAAAAAGAAGCCGAAACACGCACCTCTCTAATGCAATTGGTAAAATCTTTTTTTTTTTTTAATAGATAGCAGTAGATACTTTTTTAATTTCACCTGTTGAGAATGAAAAAAGAAAACAAGCAGAAGAAAACGAGAGCAATACAATAAACAACATCATGATGATATATGGGAATATAACAGTAAATACTAAATATTAAACATTATTGTGCAGCACGTAAGATCGACAGCGCACAGTGTGCTTTCAGGTAGGAGCCAAAAAGGGTGTAGTTTGTGTCTGTGAGCACCCGTGTGTACACCTGTGAGCATGGACGCGCTTCTTTTAAAAGGTTCCTTCATGTAATGATCTGCTAGAGGGTGTGGGGGGGCCACAGCTAGGTACCCTTGCCCCTGGAGGGGGAACTGCACCCAGACCCAGGTGGTGTTACCCTTTTTCCCTGCAGTGGGGAGAAGCAGACCGCCCTGACTCTGCAGCAGCAGGGAGGCCCCACATTCCAGACCCCAGTCGGACGGCCAACTTCTCCTCCTAGCACACCACCACCCCCCCCCCCCCCCACCCCCCCCCACCCCCCCTGCAGGAGCAGGCCACAGAGAACGGGGGTGAGAGAAGACTCCAAACCTCCCTCTGCCCGCTCATATGTGTTGATGCATGTGTGTTCTAAGGTGCATTTAAAACCCAGGAGGGCTTGGAGCTACCTGCCAGAGAGCAGCAGGTAAGCGCATAGCCCCTCCTGCTAGCCCTCAATGTCTACGTGTATTTAAAATTGAGAGGTGGGCAACGATGCCAGGGGTGAGGTGTACACCCTGATGGTCTTTTGGATTCCGTGTAGCGTGCCCACCCCCAAGATCCTATATGAATGTGTTATGAGAGTGTAAGTAATGTGAATGTCTAAGTAGTGAGATAAGTGGTAAAATCTTAATATACTGTAGCCAAGAGAAAAAAAAGAAAAGCTGATGACAGTCATCATCTGGTGATAATTTCTGCTTCTGTCTGGATTCAGGTTCATTTAGCATGATTGTTCACAGGATGGGGCTTTAATGTGAACAGAAGATGCATAATTTTGCAAACAAACCATTAAATTTAGACACAACCTGCGAAAGGCCATTTGGAATCATTTGCAATGCTGTCGCCTGCCGTCATTAGCGAAGCAGTGACTAAGAAATAAAAGTCATAGTGGTAAAAACAAAGACATCAGTGCCACACTGTTTTAGAATAAACAGAGTGGCAATGAATACAAAATTAGACCCAAACTATCTCCAAATTAAATTCTGGGTAAAAAACATCATATAGTTTCCTTTTTGTTTGGGGTTTGATGAAAATGCAATTTTTTCTGTTGTCTTGTTTCTCTGTAACATCAACTCTTTGTTTGCTACCTACATTTCACATGACAAACTGTACCTAGATACACAGACTCCAACAAATGAAACAACAATTTTGGTTATTATGAGCAGCAGATTGTGTCTGTTGTATTTTCTGGCATATTACAGACACAATTGACCATAACCACACTAATTTCTTTAATGGTCCACATAACAACAGTAGAACAACAGATTTTTGAGCCAATTCATCCCTCATCCCTAGGTTATGTATTTTGGCTTTGAAAAGGCACGGCCTCAGGTTATTTATGATCCTCATACAACAAAAACACATGCAAGTTTTCATACTGTCGATGTATCAAAAGACAAAAGAAGGCCTGATTGATATGATTTGCTTGCTGTTTTTGTTTTACGAAAGCGAATGTGGTGGTAATGAAAACCTGACTCTACAAAGCTGTGTGTAAGTACAGTGGCTCCTAGGGACAAAGGAAATGCAGGACAGAAAGCACAAACATTAATGAAAACAAGTCGAGCTTCCAGAAATTCAACAAATGCTGAAACTAAGTAGACAAAACGTGTTCTTACAAGGAAAATGCTGCAGGAACAGAAAAAAGAAAGTGCGCCATTTTAGAAGGGGGAAGCGATACGCTCTTCATGTCACACACAGATCAAAACAAGAGATCGTCTACTGCATTCGTTTTGCAGCATTAATGACTTCAAAACTCTTCAAGGGCGTCTGCACAGGAAGTGATTAGCTCATCGTGCATTGTTTTGTCGCTGGCTGCTAGCTAACATTCCGAACTCCAGTTGCCTAGGTAACCCTCTAATGTATTTCCTACTCTGTCTTCAGTCAATCAACAGTATCCTCCACTCATTGCTATAGTTGCTGGAATTGCTTGCCTTGAAGCTGAGAAAACTTTAATTCCTGTTTTATAGTACCATGGTTGTATTCTTTGGCATGGATATTTGCCCAATGAGCGCTTACTAGGAGGGGTTTCAACCTACATAAATGTGCTCCAGTGCAGTTCTCCATAAATACTACAGCACGTAGCTCTCCCTATGCCTGCCACTAACAATAAAAACTTTATGGAGAGGTGCATAAGTCGAATACTGATTACTTGATATAACTGAGGCAGAACGGAGCAATAGCAGAGTCCAGAAAGTTCACTAGAAACAGGAGAGGATAAAAAAAAAAGAAACATCACAAAATACTGCATGAGAGGTACAGACAATTGCTGCAATGGACACTTTTTTTTTTTTTACTTGGTTTCACTTCTGCTCTTTGTTTGTGATAACTTCTTGTTCTCTGTGGCTTGCTGAAGGACCAAAAACAGCACAACTGAGGCAATTATGGTTCAGGCCAGTCGTGCCACATACTCTGAGTACTGCCTCCACCTGGCAACAGATGCTCTCTGCAGGTAGATGAGCTGCCTGTAGCTCCCTACACACTGCCAGCAGAGAACCATTTTCATCTTATTGCCTGAGACCTGCCTGACTGACGTCATTTACTTTCTCTGGTCTCTGCTGTTAGTCATTTCCCATGTGCCATATTTTGTAGACTGGGTAGCTGTTGTTGCATGCTGAAATCTCAAAATTGGCTAAAGAGAGATGAAGAAGACAGTGCAGGCAGGGTGGAGTGGGTGGAGCGAGTGGAGATAAGTGTCAGGGGTGATTTGTGACAGAAGGCTAGCAGCAAGAGTGAAAGAGAAGGTTTACAGGATGCTAGTGAGACCTGCGATGATGCATGGTCTGAAGACGGTGGCACTGACAAAAAGACAGGCCAAAGGGGAGGTGCCAGAGTTTAAGGTGTTGAAGATTTTTACTGGGAGTGACATGAATGGACAGGATTACAAACGATTACATCAGAGGGACAACTCAGGTTGAGCAGTTTGGAGACAAAGTTAGAGCTGCAAGACAGAAATGGTTTGGAAGTGTGCAGAAGAGGGATCGTGGATATATTGGATAAAAGATGTTGAAAATGGAGCTGCCAGGCAGGAAGACAAGAGAAAGTCCACAAAAGAGGTTAATGGATGCAGTAAAGGAGGACATGCAGAGGATTCATGTGACAGAGGAGGATGCTAGAAATGCTAGAGGGTGAGATGGAGGCAGATGATAGACTGTGGTGACCCCTAAAGGGAGCAGCTAAAAGAAGAAAAGGCTATTCATAGTTGTTAAGTATTTTTCTGTCTTGCTAGTAGGTTAAAGCTAGTCCATTGTGGCAAGCTTACAATGCAATAATATTATTTAGCATTCCTCTATTGACATGAGGTCCGTTTTCCACCAGCACCAAATCACATGGCTAGAGTCTGGCCACGTAGTACACCAAAGGTGGAGGAGAAGCAAACTTATATGTGTTTGCATACAATGGAAGTAAATTTAAATTCATAAGATATGAAAGCTCATACCAGTCTTTTCATATCTGAGAGGGTTCCCTTTTAACAAAGAAGTGAAAATTCTCTTCTGCATCACCTAAAACGTCACCGATTGAAGAGAGATCAGGGCTCTAACAAATAGAAATATGCAGCAAAATACTTATTTATTCCTGATATTGTCATAATTATTTTCAGCAGGTTAGATATATGATCCTCCTGTGTCTAGACAGCACACAATGAGCTAGCTAAACAACAACAGCCCGTTATAAGCTAACACTATGTTAGGCTTGGGAAAATTTCCCCTCTGATTACATCAGAGTTTATTCTCCCAACAATGTTAGATCCACTTCAGAGAAAGTGTCACTAATGCTACCGAAGAGCAACTAACAACAGCTAACAGCAGTTACACACTGTAACTTTAAAGCAGCTTTGATATAGCGGTGGGCAAGTGAGCAGTGTGACTGCTACATGTGCATAAGAACAACAGTAGTATCAATCCTTACCTGAATGTCCAGAAATTTTATCTGAGTTTATCTGTGAAAATCCCTGCAGTATGAATATCAGGGGGTTATTTAGTTAAAATGAAGCAGCATGAGTTTAAGAGCAATGGCTTGGAAGGTCTCATTAAAATATTAACAAAATGCCAAAATGTCTGCTAAATTACAGGCTAATTTCAGTTGTTTCACACTCGAGTTTAAATGTATTCAAATCAAGACAAGCTAAAAGTCAGTGTTCAGTTACGCAATGTGTGTCATAAAACATGGTTTTGCTTTAAAGTTGGTCTCAAACCAAAAGGTTGAGAAAGCACTCTGTAGGAATAATATTAGTTGCACAGATTGATCTGTGGTATTGTCATGTCTTTGTATCCTGTAGTTTTAAGATAAGATAAGATAAGATAACCTTTATTAGTCCCACACGTGGGAAATTTGTTTTGTTTAAAAAGAAAAGATAAAGCAGCTGCAAATTGTCTTTCTTTGTCTAGACTTCTGCATAATGTTCTTGATTCCTACTGATCAGCGAGTGATCACTGGTGGAAATGAACACAGAGACTAACAATTAACAAATGCACTGGAAACAGGCAGTCAGGCATGCACTCTCAAAGACACACAAACACTCCAAAGTCTCCCCTACCGAGACGTCTGCCGGGTGATTTGTCATTCTCTTCTCCCATACCAGTGAAAGGGCCTCGTGACGACATGTCATCCATTACAGAACATTTTGTTGAGCTGCTTTTCTCTTTCTCTGACAACCTGCAATTATATCCACATCCTCTGAGAAATCAATCCACACTGCCAGCCTCGCATTAAAGGCAATTCAGAGCTTTTGAAAAGTCTTGTCAGGAACGAATTGGAGGTCCAGGCCCTGTGCTGTCATACTAACTCTGACTGCTTAGAAAGAAGCCTCGGAAAGACGATCAGATATCATGACAGTTCCTACAGTATGTTTTAAAAAATTAGCTTCTGTATATCATTCCCAAATTACTATTTATGACGTCTTCAGTTATATTGTTTTTACAAGATGATATCTGTTTTGTAGCTATTTTTAAGAGCATTTTAAAAGTTACTGATCAACTTAGCCAATATTTAGACGGATATTTCGCTCATGTCTTTATAAGCCATGTCTCTTGTGGTGCTCCCTCCAACTTACTGGCATTTCTCTGCACGCATTTCTCGTTAAAAGCAAATAAGTGGGTGAGAGCTCATAAACTGAGAACTCTGAGTTTTTTATTCAGCCTTTTGCTCATCTCACCATCTGCCATTTGAGAAAACTTTAGCTCCGTCTGTGCTGGAAGATCAACAGTCTTCCTCCTCTTCATTCTCCTCGTTTCTGTGCTATAAACCAACCCAACAGACGTCCTGTGAAGATATAATGTAAATGTAGAGGAAACACCAGTTGAAATTGCCAGTCACCTTGGCAGAACTGTCTTTGTTTATGATAACTACTAAGACTTTTCCAAAGAGTTTAGTGCCCTGTGCAAGACATCCATTGCTACCCTGGAGAGACTTAGACTAGATGATGTTGTGACAATTAAATGTCATCAACTGTAAAGAGACTTTACATGAATACTCGACTTTGTTCTAACTTATTCTACCTTTTGTCATGAGACTGATATGAAACAATGTATTATTAGTGTCTGTTTGTGATTCAAACATGATCTGTTTCTGATTATTTGTGCAGGAACTGATTTGCCCACATCAGTGTCCTTAAACTAGTGGTAAGACTTTAATTTATAAATGTCTGGATTACACTTTATGATCCAGTCTTTCTGTTCATTGTACTGTTAACCATGCACTTTCTAGACATTTCTGTTTTAACTTTGCATTAAGAGGATATATTTTCTCTTAATTTTTTGCAAGCATTCCTTTTCTATAAATCTTATAAATTTTGTGAAACCTACCGACCTAGTAGTAGCACTTAGTACTTACTACACTATAGATTGGCTGACTTTACATACATAAACTCATAAAACGAGATTTCTAAAAATTCTGCATATTATTATAGAAAATAAAGATTACAGCAGTGGTTCTTAACCTGGGTTCGCTCGAACCCTAGGGGTTCGGTGAGTCGGTCTCAGGGGTTCGGCAGAGCCTTCGCCATGACATGCATGGCTCATTTTGTGCACCAGTAAAAAAATCACATTTTATTTTTCACTAAAGAGGGGTTCAGTGAATGCGCATATGAAGCTGGTGGGGTTCGGTACCTCCAACAAGGTTAAGAACCACTGGATTACAGCATTAACATTAAAGAAATCTCTTTTGCCATATCCCTGTACTCACTATCCACAGGAACACTGTGGAAATATAGTTTTGTATTAAGTCTGCACTGTATGGTAATACATCGTAACCACAAAACCTTCCTGAAACTATTACAATGTAACCTTCAGTGTAATAGTTGATTTAAACTCCTGCAGTCAATCTTCATAGAGCCTACAATCTGACATACACATAAGCGGCCGATTTAGTTGCCAGCATTCGTGCTTGTGTATGGTTTATTATGTGTTAATTACTTTGTGGTTGTATAAGCAGTGCCAGGCATGATAGAAACAAATGAAATGCTGGGACTTTTTCCCCTCCTGGATCATGACTCTTTGTTGCGGTCACTTCTTTTTGGAGGTAACATGTTTTCCCCATGTTCATTTCCTCGTGCCCATTCTGATCTGAGGAATTTGCTAACTTATATTTAGGCAATGATTATTGTTCCTTATATTGAGGTGATGATTGTTATTTCCTTACTGCTAAATTCAAAAACTGTTGAGAATAGTAGCTGGAAATGTGTATAAGGGATTGGCACTATCTGAAGAGATCAAACACAACAGCTGCGGGCTGCGTCAGCAATGCATGCAGTTACATTTCCAGGAAAGTGCACGTCAGGTTACAGCACAGGTTAGGGCATAGGGTTTCTGAGGGTAATGCACTTAAAACATAGGTTTCACACAGAAGTATAAGAAGCCATGCCATGTAACTGGGGATGCAATTGGGAATACACAAAACAACATAAAAGAGCAGCAGTTGCACTCCAACTGGATGTTTGAGCTCCTTGCTCGATCTCTAAGGCTGAGCTCAGCAACCCTGCAGAGGAAACTTATTATCCAGATTTCATGACCACAGGTGAGGGCTGGGGTGTAGGTGGACTGGTAAAAAGCATTGCCTTTTGGCACAGCTCTCTCTTCACCACAATAGTCCAGTACAATGCCCACATTACTGCCGACACTGCACCAACTTACTGGTCTGATTCACGCTCCACCTCCCCATCAGGATGCTAATGTTGCATCAAGTCAGTTTGTGAAATTTCTTCCCTTCTATATTTTCCAGGGGTCAACTGTAAGTGGCCCTACTTTTTCTGACATTAACATCAGCATAAAAACCATACAGCGGGAGCGTCATTGCATGGATTTCCATGGCTGAGCAGCTCCTAAAGGTGTAATCTCTAGGTGGCCCAGTGCTTTTATCCATGCATTGTGTTAGCTGGACAGCTATTATGAAGTTTAAATAACGTTACTGTTTAATTTACTTTTGCCTCTCTTTTTGGTTAGGATTAGGAAATTACAAATTATTGAATGAATCAAGAGTGGAAAAATGTTCAGACAACAAAGGAGTAAAAGAAGAATAGTTGAAGTTCTAGTCTTTTTCTCTGAAGCTCCTCTGATGCTGTCCAAGGCAGCCATCTAGCTTGCGTTATGGCTACAAACAGGTTTTAATTATTGTCAAGTTTTTAAGCTCTATAATGCTTGTGTTTTTGGCACTGTATCGCCAAGAAGCATAACTAAGGGATAGTTTTCCTCCTCCTTCCCTGCCTTGCCTCATGTGCATAGCTGATTGATTAATCCCCTCCATGTGAGCCACTCCGTGGGAGGTTGACATGTGGGAGAAGAATGAAGATGGCATGGAAGTTAGGAGGAGGTCTTGCCTGGTTCCCTGCAGCGTCCTCTCAGCGATGAGATGGATAGGTGGTCTTTGCACTCAACCACTTGATGCTATCCTCCCACATGCTGTCAAAGATGAGTCTCCATGGCAATCCAATCTGATTAGTGCATGATGGCAGACAGAGTAGGAGAGTAGTCCTGTGGTGAGCCTCATTGAGTGGTGGCCCAATGGAGCGTACGCACTTGTTATATCAATAACACGACTAAAGAAGCAAATTCTTCCTGGGGATGTTCTTGAATCTGTGTAAATGGACAGAGTGTAAAATGTAATGCTTAATATTATATTTGACAGCACCTTCCACGTGTGTACTTGTTTGCAGGTTTTATTGCTGTGCTACCAACTTTATTTATTCATATAAGTAAACAACCATTATTTGGATTGCCTTTTTAGAATTTTAATGTACCCTGTGGTCAAATCAAATCCTGAACCCTTTCGTTTTCCTTAAACTTGGTACTTCCTACTTCTAGTAAGATGATGTTTGTTTGGGTTTGGTTTTTTTTGTTGTTTTTATGTATGGACATTCATGTGCCCTTTGGGATGATCAGTAGTAACACTGGTTATGACCAAATACCTACAAATATAATGGCCTTCCAATAACTTTCAACTGTACTTTGGGTTTTGTGTCAATTACAAAATGTTAGCATTTTTCTCCCCATTTATGCAGAGGGTTGATGCAGAGGAGGATGATATAGAGATAGGGTGAGATGGAGGTAGATGAGCCTCTGTGGCGACCCCCAGGCACTGGCTAAAAGAAAAAAGTCTGTTTCAGTATGTCAACAGGCTAATCTAAGACAATTAGCATGGTAAGCCATAAATCTGCTAAGCATCAGCTATTTGAATTTATGAATGGAGCTGTCAAGGCGTTCAGGTTACAAATGATAACATCTTAAATCATCTTTCAGTGAGGAGGGAAAAATGTGGTTTTTAGACATAAAAACCCCAAGTGACTCACTCTTGAAAATCTTTTAAAGCTTGATTAATATTAGTTCCACAACCTTTTAGAAAATATCTTAATACCATAGTATTTTTTAATAAAGGACAAAATTGTTCACAATTATCTCTTTCTCTCTTTTTTGTGTTTTAGGGTTTTTATTTGGATAAAATGAACACCAGTGTCATATAACACACAGGTTACCATTGTGGTTTAGAGGCTATTTTATATCCAGAGTTGGTGGTTTGACCCTTGACACAGACACACATTTCTATTATAGTACCCATTACCATCCATGACTGAATGCCTGAAACCCTAAACTGACTGTTTGTGCAGTAATTGCACTGAAGAACTCTATGAATGTGGATATTTTAGAAAAAATATATAAACACAAGCAGCTTTATCTTCTTCTTGCCTTGTAATTCTGCGCACACACAGAGGCAGTTATCACAGCAGTAGGATTCTGCAATTGCTTTGCTGCTTGGTCTTGAGTTAATAGAGAACTGGAAAGCCAAATTACTGAAAGTAACTGGTAGAATCCGTGTTTGCCATGGAAACAAGGCTAAAATCAGTGTCTCACATGCTATGATGTACAACACTCTACAAATCTCTGACTTTAATAACAGAAGATTTTCTGAACTTGTCTCACTGGGAGCATTTCTGTGTCTGTCCTTGAGGCAAGTCCAGTAACAGTGTTAAAATGTTCCAGGAACAGAGGGAGGCATGCGTCATTGCTCTTCATGGGCCCCACCCCCACCCCTATTTCATACATTTTGATAGAGACGAGTGTCTTCAAGGCAGTTAATGTGGCCTTTTCAATTTCCTGTTTGGTTCTCTGGATTTAATACTTTTTATGCTTCATTGATTTATAGCCAACCCATCAAAAGCCTCATGCTGGGTGATCATTCACGTCTGAGTCGAGCCACACTCAAAACACTGGAAACTGCCTATATCCTTGGATTCTGGGGCAGGTTAAAGAAACAGCTTTAAAAAAAAAAAGGTTTAAACTGAGGATAAAAATAAGCTTCTTTGTTTGTTTCAATGAATCAATGCAGAATTAATTCATGTTATATGCATAAATAATATGCATAAATAGCTGCTGTATGTGACTCCAAATATCTCACACAGGTGACACATTTTTCTTCCGCACAGCATCCCAAAGTTGTCAAAACACTGGGTTCAGGGTGTGGTGTCAGGGCAGGCTGACCAGAACAGCTAACAACCATCGTCTAATCATGTCTGTCCTATTTGAGTATGATGCCAAGACACCAATTGACAAGGATCCTTTGTGGTCACACGACTAGTGAGGACCTAGACTATGAGGTGGTACGGTTGGATAGGGGATGACCCACACAGATATATCACATTCAACCTCCTAAAAGCATGGAGAGAGGCTGGAATTGCGTCTCTGGTGATCCAGGTGAAGGAGAGAAGAGTTGGAGCCGGAGGTGCCAAATTCCACTATTTCCCCTCTCTCCATTGTGATGACCATCTCACACAGGAGCAGACGTTGCTGCATTGCAACAGCATTTTACAGATGTGTTCTCCTCCCTACCTGGCCGCACCAGTCTCATTGAGCACCATTTCGATACATGCCCTGGCATGCTGGTGTGTTCACAGCCCTACAAGTTACATGAACATAAGAGACAAATTGTTCAGAGGGAATTGGCTGCAATGCTAAAGCTGGCAGTAATAGACGAGTCACACAGTGCTTGGTGTAGCCCCATAGTTCTTGTGGTGAAGAAAGATTGGTCTATATAGTTCTGTGTTGACTATCGCATGGTGAATGAAGTGTCACAGTTTGATCCCTACACCATACCCTAGATCATCGAGCTCCTGGACTGGTTAGGCATGGCTTACTTTTTCACAACACTGGATTTAACCAATGGCTACTAGCAGAGGGCCTTCTCCTCTCCGTATGGTTTGTAGCAATTTGTCACACGTCCATTCCGCTTGTTTGGTGCAGCAGGTGGACGCAGTCCTGGAGTCCCTGAGGTACGCGTGGCCCACGGCCAAACCAAAGAAATGTGCGGATGAAGGTACAGTATCTGAGGTACCACTTGGTAGGTGGGCAGGTGTGTCCACAGATGGATAAAACTGCAACCATTGCATCCTGCCCATGTCCCAAAACCAAAAAAGAGGTGAGGCGGTTCTTGAGGCTGGCCAGTTACTACCGCCAGTTCGTTCCCGGCTTTGCATAACTGACCAGCCTCTTGACTGATCTCACCCAAAAAGGTGTCCCAGATCTACCGACTGCTGCAGTGGTTAGACTAGGAGGGACAGCTCCATGGCCTAAGTAGGGTGATGGGGGTATGTGGCAGGGTGTAGGGGAGGGGTGGAGCAGTGGGTTCAGGTCGTGGTGTTAGCAGAGGATGACCAGAAATGCTGACAACCATCGTCTAATAATGTTTTCCCTTTTGAGTGTGCAGAGCGGAGGGACACAGCTGGAAAGCTGCGCAGTGATAAATATATTGTGGGATACACTGCAAATAAAACACCATCAGCGTGCAACGCAGTGTGCGTGGGTCCTTATTCCTGTCACACTTATGTAATATGATTGTGTATCCTTTTTATCTCTTAGTAATTCTTGATTATGTCTTTTTTTGTCTTTATTGCTGAGTGTCTGGTTTTGCTCATTCTGTATCTTTTTATCTGTTCACTTTGCTTTTCAATATTGATGTTTTATGATGTTGCTTTGTATCCAGTTTCACTTGTTTTGCATCTGCAGGTTTTATTTCTCTTTGCCGTTGTTGGTACAGGTTTGTGGTTGTTTTTCATTCTGTAGTTTTGTCTCAATTGTACTTTTGCACTTCCTTCTACTCATTTTATTTCATGATCGTGTAAGCACAATAGACTGACACTTTGCACAATTCAAATGTAATTTTTTGCGGGGGGGTTAAAGTATTGGTCATCTTGTTGCATGTCTTTGTGGCCTTTTGACCCAAATCAGAAACTGCTTCTTCTTGGTCTTTTGGGTAATTCATTCGTCTGGCTTCTCTCTCCTGTGTGGATACCAACAAAGAAACTCAACTGGAGATTTAATTAAAGCAGCTCAATATTGATACCTAAGCTTTGTTTAGCTGCTGATAAAAGGTCGCGTGGCTGACTGGAGGCGTTGCTTTCAGTTCATTGGTTCCCTGCGGCGATTTCTTGTGTGTGCTGTCCGTGGTCCTGAAAGTAAACAGCATCGCCAGCGGGCCACAGTGGCCTCTGCGGGCCACGCCTTTTGGAGTCCAGTTGACAGTCTTAACTCGACCAGCATGCAATTTGGGCTTTTTAAGTAGCACATGCAGGAATTCAGATGTTAAAGTTCTGACTAAATGTGAGTCACGCACATCACGCTGCCCACTCAGTGCCTCACAAATTGCGCACAGCAGGGGACCGGACCCTGTACCTTCTGGAGCGTCTGAAAGGCGCAGGCGCAAATGTCAGAGTTTTATGAGTAGTTTCTTTTTGGAAACAAAGTCCCCCGCACGCACGCGACGCAAAGACGTGAGGAGGATGTTTTTTCTTCCATCACATCCCAGACTTTGAAAATCTGTCTCCTCCCCGCGCTGCGTCGATGCACTTGTAGACTAAACAGCTGTCTCACTTGGCTTTCTGCGTGTCTGACGAGGCGAGAACCCCGAAGGTACTGACACCTTCATCATCATCATCATCATCCTCCTCCTCTTCCACCTCATCGTGGTGCCGCAGCAGCCAAAGCGGTGAGTGCGTCCTGCAGCAGCAGCAGCAACAACAGCAGCAGTAACGGCACCTGTCTATTTTTCCCAGGACGGGCTTTTCTTGTTTTTTTAATTGTCTTAGGAGTGAAAACAAGGTAGAAACACCGCCGCAGAACCGTAAATGCCGATGGCTCCATGTGCAGACATTTGCGCAGGTGAAAATTAGGCATCGGTAAGTTGCTTTGACTTGTTTTCCGGGGCGAACGCAGCGCGCTCTCACTCACATCTGTGGCTTTCGATGTGACTGGTGAATTAAGGAGGCATTCAGCTGAAGCCTGCAGGTCTTTAAAATGCTGTGTGTGTGTGTGTGTGTGTGTGTGTGTGTGTGTGTGTGTGTGTGTGTGTGTGTGTGTGTGTGTGTGTGTTTTATTGAAAAATGGGAAGCAGTGAATCCGTTTCGAGTGAATGTGCCGTGAAAAGGGGAAGGCTGACGGTTTTTTTCCTGCTACATGTGCAAGCGAAGGTCACACACATGCCTGATGTGTTAAAGATGTGCGAATGTGGGAATAAAGGAAAAAGACAGGGCAAAAAAAATCGCCCCTTCTGTGCGGTTTAGCGAAGGAGAAAGCAGCTGTCACTTACTGTGTCTTGTGTAGACGGATTTCTTCTCCCTGTGATATGATAGAAATCAACCGACGTTTTGCGATCCGCGGTATGTGGGCCATGTGACCTCTGTGCTTCAGCAAAGGAACATTCATTGAATGTATGTGGAGGTTTTGGATTGCGGTACACGTTCACGGCATTGGAAGTGGGTTGATTGGACGCGGTTTTCTCGGATTGCTTTGAATTGGAAATGATGTATTGATGCAACACAATGTTCTGGGGAATTCAACGCACATACAGGGGAAGAGTTCTGTAAAATCCCCTTTGCAGTGAAAATAAATCTTTAAGGAATCTGAGCTGGGTCTCAGATTTTCTCTCTTGTTTTTGTCATGCATCTGCTTATAGACACAAACACACACAGAGAGTCTTTTGGTTGATTGGCATCTTGGTGAGTGGATGTGTTTCCCAGTGTTTTCTTTTCAGCTTTTGTTGACATCCGTGCCAAACAGATGTGAGTAAAAACTGTTATAGCTTCGTCTTCTGCTCCATGCAGTGAATAATCCTGAATAGTCCCATGGCTGCAAACCTTCCAACATTTCCTGGTGACTCAGTACTGAGCGAAGCAGACTCTCTTGGCTTTCTTGCCCTCAGGGTAGTTCTGCCCGTCTGTTGTTTTCTGCACCAGAGCTTTCTCAGGACCAAAGAGACATTGATTTGCTCTACATAAGGCCGTTTTTAACTTCATTTGAAGCCCAGAGCAGCGTGACTGCTTTTGGGTTAAATAGATGGAGTGTGGGGAAAAAGAGCGGACCAATCATGCCAGTCCCCGTACCTATCTGCCCCTCTCTGTTTTATTTGTGCATTTCGGTTTGATTGCTCACCCTGAAAGTTTGCTTTCAGCCCTGTTGGACATATGTCTTCCTCCTCTGTATCTCTGGATTTTTCCTCTGAGCACACTCTGTCCTGTTACTTGATAAAGCATCCGAGAGATGCTTTAGAGGTAATTGGGTTCAGTACAAGAAGGAGGGGATGCAGAGTGGAATTTGTTTCTATGTGTGCATGAATTATCTTTAGGAGAAGGTGTGCATGTCTGCTGGTTTACTGGTTGTGTGCTTGTTATGCGTTTCTGGTGTTGCTGTGTTTTGTGTTAGCAGTGAATCATTGTGTTTTCAGGAGGCTGAGCGGATGAGTAAGACATGAAGTCAGGGAGGTTCGGGAGGGGGATGTTTTAAATTCTGACCCGAGGCACATGAATTTTATTATCTTAAAGGAAATTTAGAAGAATCTTCCAAATTTCTTGCCTTTTGGAAATCAATTTGTCTTCCAAAAACCCATGTTCATGTTTTAATTTAGTGAATAGATGATGACATCTCTTTTTCTGTTGTTTATTTACTCAGTAAAATGTTGCCTATGTGATTTAATCAAAGTGTGGGGTGCTTTAGAGACAAAATATCAAATCATGCACACCCACTGAAGGCCTGTGTTTGTTTATATGTTTGATGTGTCCTAGTATGAGAGTTAAGTTGTGCTCTGCAGTATAAATCAGGGTGTTTTTGCTTGTTTATATTCATGTTACACAGCTTAGGCAAACAACAAAATCCAACATTTGATGGAAATGTATAGAAATGCACTGAAGGGCTGCACCTGTTATTATTTGATATGAGTTGACAACTGAGCTAAAATAACCTGCTGGTTAATTAACTACTTAAATTCATTGTTTTGATACACACACCAAAAAAACCCCATCTAATTGTTCTTTTTCTATTTTTAAGTGACAATATTATCTTTTTTCTTCAGGGTTACTAATTACCTGAAACAATACCTGATGACAGAATTGATTCTCATGCGCATGCGCATTGTTAAGTAGGACTGTGTGAGGCCCGTGTAAGTGTGTCAGAAGGTATGAAGGTATGGTAGGAACAATAAAACACATACTTTAAAAGCAGAAGGGTAGGAAACATCCAAATTATTTAATAGAGTTGCTCCATAAAACGTCCAAAGATTGCCTTGAATAAAGGTTAAAATGAAAGATGCCACAGTGTCCAAAAACTGTTGTGTAACTCTTATAAAATCAACTCAGTATGAATAAAGGCATCAGGAAGCATTTCAGTGTAATTTGGCTTAGACTTTAGCATTAAATTAGCCACTAATTATATTTATAGTACACAGTTCTTTCAGTCTTTAGAAGTGCACTGTGATTTAAAGTCTGTTGAATAAAGTCTTGAAAAAATTAAAAATAATATTTTTTTAAAAAAAGATGACGTTACAGGTCATTCTGGCTTTGTGTCTCGTTTACACAGATTCATTCACTTCATCTGACATGAGCAGTGACGTCAGCACTTGAAATAAAGCAGAAATTCTCAAGAACGAACCATTTTAGTCGCCACAATTAGCAGCAGTAACATTATTAGTTTACACACGTGTATCTGCAAATTGCGATTCTTGTTATGACTCAGAAAAACTTAATGATGTTGTTGAGTGATGGTTGTTGTTTCTTCTTCTAGTGTTTTTTCTCTGTGTGCTGTGTTTCAGAGCCCTTGATGAAGCACGGTGACGCTGTGGGGAGCATTTTTAGTGCATCCCTTTGAAAACACACAGGCACACACACACACACGAAGATAGCAAGGAGCCTTTTGGATGCAAACACTTCCCAGGGGATGATGAGAGGCTTCCTGCTGACTGCAATCTTTCTGTTGCCCTTGGTGAGTAGCTTCTGGGCACTTATCTGTATGTTGTCCAGATTTGTGTGTGTTTGTTTGTGCGTTTGTTTGTTTGTGCGGGTGTTCAGGAGCATTGGAATGCATATATCCATCCATACGGGTATGTTTAGGTCTCTGTTATTATCCTCCTGTTCCTCAGCTTGAGCCTGGTTTATTTTTATATCCACACTTTTGCTGATGTGTTTGTGACAAGCAGTAGAAGGATGGAAATCACCCCCATGCACACCACATCAGCATACGTTACAGATTCAGGATCAGCTCATCATTAAGGCAAGCACAAAAACAGATGGCCTGACTGACCAGAGAACTACCCATCCATCTGCCGTGACTCACTTTTCTGTGGTCTCATTGAAATGAAAAGCAGAATGGAAGAGTTGTGCAAGGTGTGTGGGAGGAATTATATTCAGAGAACTGATGCAGCATAGCAGCTCTTTCCTTGGCCAAACCACACAGATGTAGAAATTGCTTTAATATAGTTAATATCGTCCTTTTCGTGATGATGGTTTCTTTTTGCCTTTGTAGCTGCTAGTAAAAATTTCACAGCAGTGCCAGCTGATGATGGTGACTCAAATGAATTCATAAAGTGACCTGGCAGCCAGAAACATTGTGTCCAACCTTGAAGTCACCGCCCCCTGACATATGTGAAGTGCTTCTTCAGCTGACATCTTTGAACAGTGCCCATCTAAGGCTGACCTTTAGCGACTGTTGTGGCAGATATGTCTGTGGTGATGTACTTATTATGTGTCCGATGGGTCTGTACAGTGGGCCAGTGGTCTGCGACGTCATCTGAGAGTTATTATCTGTGTTGTGTGGTTCTGTGGGTGCTACTGAGTTATCTGGCTCTCGTAAAAATAGCCTCGAGGGGGGAAACTGAATTCTGCAGCCTCAGAATGGAGGCCATATCTGGATAGACATCTGTTTGAGAGAAGAAGAGTTACAGGGAGCAGAGATTAAAAAGCACGCTTAGAAATATATTGATGAGCCCTGTACTTTTACGCAGCTTAGTCATGCCTGTTTTATGTGTCTTTTAAAATCAAATACAAAAATTGTCACGAGTCGCTTAGAGGTTCCACTCGCAGGACTCCTGGGTAGCGTTCAAACGGAGATAGTTTATTACAGATCTTCACCAAGTGTATGTACAGACAGTGCGAGGTTAGTGCTATATACAAGACGTGAGGGGCAGGGGTCCAGGCCTCCAGGGAACACGGGGAAATCACACACGCGCTCAAAACAGCCTCTCTCCACTCCGCTAGCGACCTGTCACTCCTTCCACACTCCACACGGGGAAACACGGGGATGGGTCCGGGGAATCTAGGAACAAAGGAACACGTTAAGTCTCTGAGACAGAGGCACGGCAAACTTGAGCTAGGTGTGTACTGACAAGAGCCTTCACAACAATCCAGCGTTGAACAGCTGATCTCCTCCTTCTAATATACCAGCTGGTCTGATGAGGCCCAGGTGTGCACGACCCGGGAAGGCGTGGACCGAGGGCGTGAACCCGCCATGAGTTCCGCTCCGGCAAAACAGGGGAGAGGGAGAGAGAGAGGAAAAAGAGAAGAGAAGGGGGGCTAGGAGTGAAGAGATGCTGATCAGCGCCTTGCCGATCCCGCAGGTCGTGACAAAAATGTTGATGCTCATAGTTCTACCATCAAGTTTAAAAAATACTGATTTCACATTATATACTGATATTTCCGCATTTAAAAAAAGAACTTGAAAAAGGTGCTAATCACAATATTAGCTGTCTTATTGTGGCCTCAAGACCCATCACAAAAGTCTTTAAGGTACCAAGGTTTAACAATATCTGAAGCTAATGTTAGCATAAAGATTATCATTAAGAACCATTGACTCAATAACTGCTTAAAGCACATTCTTTTGTATATTAGAGCTACGATGTATTAAAGTGGGTAGAAATTCTTGCTAATATTGTGGGTTTAGATCACAGCAAGCAACATTATTGTATAAAAAAAGGCTCTGAAAATCCAGTGTATGCTGTGCTAAAGCTAGCAACTAGCAAGGGAAGTCAAATTAAAGCATTTAGCAGGTAACAGCATTACTGCCCCCAGAAGCTTTAGGACTCCAAAACAGAGCTAAAAGGAAAACTCACAATGCTGTCTGTCCCATGTTTAGTCAAAATACCACATGCAGGCTTGTTTTGTTTTGCCACACTGCAGGGTTGTAGTCAATTCAAACTGATGTAAATGGCAGACCTACAGTACAGTACCTTTGGAAGCTCTAATTAAAGAAGTACCGATACCAAGTAGCAGAGTAAACCAAAAAGTTTTACTTCTATTCAGTTTTGTAACACAGAAAGATACTACTAAAGCTATAGGATAAAAACACATCTCTGAATATTTTATTTCCCATGTACATTTATTTTCTCTCGCACAAAACTGCATAAACAACGTTACAGTTATTTTAATGCTTCAATTCTAAACAACTATGATACTGTATTTATGTATGTTTCCATGAATATTATGTATATTTGTAGGTTTTGCCTTTTTCTTAGCAATCTCTCATTTTAAATCATAATTGTAAATTTTGGTCAAGCTATAAATTAAACAGTTAACTAAGATCCAAGATTCAAAGATTCAAGATTCAAAGTGTTTATTGTCATATGTACAAAGAAAAGCATTTGTTTGTACAATGAAATTCTTTCTTTGCTGTCCACAGGCAGATGCCCGGTTAATATATGCAAATTGAAATAGAACAGATAAAATACAAACAGTATAAATAAATAAATAAATAAATAAAGACAAAATTTAAGTGTGAAATAGATATTATGCAAGATGACCTGCATATGTGCAAAAATTATTATTACTGTTAAAATAGGTTAGCTGTTCAAGAGACTGATAGCAGTGGGGAAGAAGTAGTTGTTGAGGTCCTCATCAATGTTCCCTCTAAGCTATTGCGCACTGCTGGCATGATTGGGCACAGAAAAAAAATCTAACCTGAATTGAAATTAAAATTAATACTTTAACAATTCTGTTTTGCAGTGTTAGTCAGTAAGTGACTGGCTGCTCCCGTATAGGATTAGAACGATGCCACCTTATCCCATAGTCCAGCCAATAATGCGATTCACATTTGTATATACTGGTAAGCAGCTAATCAACATCGTTGACAGGCTATGACAGTGTCCTTATGCCGACACCGGTGTTTTAGCTAGCAAAGCGGCGTGGCTGATGTGGAGTGAAGCCACGTTAATGACAACGTGCACAACCATTGGAGATGTGAGCAGGACAGACGGAACAATTGACGGGTAAAGTGTGGACTTTATACCAGTTTTGATTTTGTGTTGATAGGCCACGTAAAACCAGAGTTATGATAAAAATATATGCAGTGTTTGTTTTTTTCCTGAATGCAATCGTTGTTTAGATTTACTGCGGGAAGAAACGGTAAAAACAGTGTTTTATAAGGAAAACGCTGGAAAGCCTGCGAGCAAAAACACCCTCCACCCCTCCCAGCCTTTCCTACTGGTGGAAAAATGTACCATGTCGACCAATCAAAAAATGATATGGCAACATGACATTTAGTTGTTTAGGAAGGGGGAAGTTTTAGCAGTGGCGGCGGTGTTTTGAGATGTGAGAGATTTTCGACGTTTAGCGCAAATCTTGTGTAGTTAGTGTGTAGTGTAGTCAATAGTTGTTTTGTGTGTCAGAACAATGAGGCGACTGCTGAATGTTACAGGTGTTACAGGAGTGATACATCTCCTGTTGTCAGGCCTGCAGGTATCAGGCTGTTGTTCTCCTTTATCTCATAGTGGACAGGAATTATTTTTTGGACCACCACAAATAATTTGGGTGGCATCAGATTTGATGCAGAACAGCTGATTGTTCTGTAAACAGTTTGAAATGTTTATTTAAAAAAACGCCTTGGCTGCATTTTTAGGTAAACAAAAACAAAAACAAAACTCAGTTACTTTTTTGAAGAAGTAACTAGATAATTAATTGCCCAACATTGGTCATTATATACTGTATTTTGCAGACATAACTTAAGAGTTGTCTGCCAGTCTGGACGTGATAGAGCCACTGGTTGCTAGGGAAAAATGTGTTTTCCCCGGCTGGTTAGCAGTGGTTCCTGGAGGTTGTTGACTCTTACTGGGTACAATCAGAGGTTAAAAATGTGCCGCTCAAAAAAATGCCACAGTTGACTGTCATTTCTTTTTCATGTTTCTCTACAAATACTCAGTAACTTACATATGGAACAACTTTTACTTTGAAAGCAAACAGTCTCCAAAATGTACATTTTTTGCCAGTACACTATCTCCGAGCTAAGTTTTACATTTCACATTTTTATTTCCATTTTTTAACAAAAAGAGTCTGTAAATAGTAATCAGTAAATGTGTAAAAAAAAAAGTAATATGGAACACATTTTCATTTTAAAACAGCACATTATACTGTATTTTGTTTGTTTGTTTGTTACAGTGTAGGCACTGCTTTATAATGAGCTTAAAAGCATTTTGATTAAACATCAGGTCACATAAGTTGACCGTATTTCATATGATCTCTTTTACTAGATGTATAACTGTGATAAGACTATGTCAAAGCTTAGCAAGCTTACATTTTCAGGCACTTAAGTTAGCTTGTTGTCAATTGCAGCTGAAAGTTACTGACATCAACAGCACACAGCACTAGACACCAAATGTAAAAATTACTTCTGGTATCATGCACTCACATAAAAATGTCCTCAAGCATGAATGATAACAAAATAAACTCCTGTAGCATGAACTTGCAATGCTTTCATAAAGTATTAGCCTTACTGAAGTTACTCTGCAGATAGAATCAGTAAACATCATTCTGAGTAATCATCACTGCCTGCAAACATTATGTTTACTACACTCATAGCTACATCTTTGGATTATTTCATGCAGAAATACAATTTTAAAGCTTATTTGGGAACAGGAAACGGTTCATATACATACATGCACACATGCACAAAACAGGTGAGTAACTTGAAATGGAATGAACAGCACATTTCATACTGTCATCTTACAGGCCTGCCTGCATTCATGCTAAACAGATATTAGTCATCTGCATCCAATTATTTCTCATTTCTGAATCTTTGCCTACACTGTGTGCTGACTCCTGGCTGGTAACCTGCTGCTTAGCAACATGGATGCTTGCGATGGGTACAGAGAGGTCTTCCTTTAAAACACTCCACTAGTTTTATTGAAGAATACCAAACGGTTATTACAACATGAAGAAGTGTGTGTGTGTGTGTGTGTGGGGGGGGGGGGGAAGCTTGCTTGCTTATTTTTTGCCATCACAGAGAAGTGGCGAAATTATTTGCATTTAACAACTGTTGCCCTTTAAATGGTAATGTGCCAGAGAATGGATAGCTCTAATAATTTTTCACATTATTCCTGGAGTGTTTCAAAATTCTGCTCTTGTGCTGAAAGATAAAGGAAGGAAGTGAGTCCTAGGACATCTTTACAGTCAGCTGATGACCCATCTTATCTCAATACCGATGCCTGAAGTGAATTCATATCGAAGAGGAGGGAGATAGAGTGATGAGTCAGCCATGGCTCAGAGGGCTGGGATATATTACACCTATCATTTCACCATGAGAGCAAAGGAAGGGTTGCAAGAAAGCTAAAGGTGCAAAATAGAGATTGGCCTTAAGGGAGAGTGCGGGGGTACATCAACAGAGAAGATGACAGACATACTGTAAGTCTACTGCCTGAGAGTAAATAGCTTTCCTCACTGCATCATGGAGGAAGATGATATCTTGTTTACTCCACTGTGGTGGCTTTTGTGTGCCCTTTTAATGGGCTTTGGTTTTAGTGGTTAGCAGAGGATGTCTGAAGGACCATAATTTTGGAACCACTGTCCCAATCCCTGGTTGTGTTAGAAGATTATTCCCAAATTTAGTTAGTAACTCAATGGATACTCAAAATGGATAAGAGACAAGAGGATGTTTTATTACAATAGATCTTATTATAACAGTCAAGCAACATCTCTTTGATCGGGTTAGAGTTGCGCTTGAGAATGCAAATGTCCAGCACAGCCATCCAGTACATGTTTTTTATCCTGCCACCTCGCTAGCAGAAACCCAATTGCACCCGTATGAGAATAGCACAGGTCATTATCCTGATAATTCACAGTGAGCAAGTGGACGACATGGTCTTCTGCAGAGCACCCACACCAAAAGCAAACAAGCAAAAAGAGTGTTTCTAGTCAAATGCATCTGATGTGGACTATATTTCCCGAGTCTCCCCACATCAGTGTGTGCGCTTGTGTGTTTTCTTTAGGTGGCCTCCGAGTCTGAGCACTGCGTAATAAAGCGTGAACATGATAAATGCATGGAGAGGATCGCAATGCACAAATCAGATGGAGAAGAATATGGTAAGTGAGGATGCGTCCCCAAGTGTGGGTATGCAACGTTTTCATATGTTGCTTTTTATTTCTGTGCTCCTGTGATTACATGGTCTACGCCTCGGTCAGCTCCAAAAACACAGATCTGCGGATGAAAGTCATGAATAGCTTAATGGGAATTAATGGAATGCAGGCTTGTTTTTATACTCAATGATCTGGCATTTTTCATGTTTGAAAAGGTCATACAGGGACATGTAAGGATGAAAGATGAATGGAGCTGTATTTCTGATTCACATTGCAAATGCATTACCTCAAAAGGCCAGTCATGTAGAGCAAAGAGAAAAATGTTTTCCTCGAGTTGCTTTTGTATTTTATCCACGTCACTTTTCAGAAAAAAACCCCAGAGGAAACTTGTAATGTGGGCCCTGGAAACAATTATTTTCTTGGCTATGGATTGTGGTTTTCATTAGCGACTGCTACAGGTCTCCTGCTGCTTGAAATATGCGCAGCAGACTACAAATCCCAGACTGCACTGTGACTTACAGCTTTGGTGACAGTAACAGAGCCATGAAAAAAAAATAAACACAAGAAAAATGTAAAAGATTTAGAGTGTAAGATAACAAATTTAAGGAGGAGAGGAGCTGTAAGGTCAGCTCGTTTTTCATCTGTAGATTTAAAGGTCGGCCCTGTAGTCTCCCTGCGTGCTGCACAGCAAACTGCATTAGGTTCGTCTGTTTTTATCTGAGTGTTTTCGCTTTATCTTTGCACAGTATGAGGTGGTAAAGTAGAGCTGTCATTTATAAGCAAATGTGAGCACAATTTCTCACACTTAAATGATTAAAATGAGGCATTGTGTTATTTATTCCTTCAGTCCTCTTAAAGATTATCAGTTTGTTTATTTTTTCTTTCAATTTTTTTGTAGCACAAACAGTAGCACATATTGGCCAGCCTTGAACCTTTAACCGATCCCTGTCTCCTCCCACGCCTTTAAAAGAAGCCGTCCTGCTGCTTTCTGCTGACAGCAAATCATTTGTGAGGAAATAAAACTGCCAGGTTTGCAGAAATCCGACATGGAGGTTTGAGAAAAAGCGAAGAGAAAAATGAAAACAAGGAAACAACAAGTCAGACAAAGCATAGAGAAGCTGTTATGATGAGGCTTTTTTTCTGATTGATAAAAATTGATTTCTAAACAAACTGATTTATTAACGGATATCAACAAAAACAGTCTCCAGTTTCTCAATTAAGATGATTTGCTGATTTCAGTTGATTCCAAATAGGTTATCTGTGGATGTTGGACTGTGCAGATTTTGATAGCGCTTCTATGACCTTTAGAAGGTCAAATTGGGCATCTTTAATTTATCACTCTTTTATTTGTTGTATTGTATGGATTGGGCATTCTGTTATTATTTTATTCCCTCATTGCTCTGCAACACAAACAGTTTGTTTATTTTTGTTTTTAACTTTCAGTTTTTAGACCGCAGCAGCACATAATAGCCAGCCTTGACACTTTAACTGATCCTCCCCTCGCTGTAAAAGAAGCCGCCCTGCTGTTTTCTGCTGACAGCAAATCATTTGTGAGGAAATAAAACTGCCTGGTATGCAGAAATCTGACATTTCTTTCATTACAAATTAATTATCTGTGGATGTTGCACTGTAAATGTTTGACAATACTGCCGTGGCCTTTGGGAAGTCAAACCAGTTGATCGAATCTGCTTCAGAAAATGAAATTATACCAGTCTTGTGAATCCAGCCATGTGTTTTTTGTACAAATGTATTTTACATTTACGTGGACAGTACAGAATGTGTGATGTGTGATTTTCATATGCTGAATTTTTGAAGCCCGGCAAATACTATGAGATTTTGCGTGAGATAGGGACAGGGAGCTTTATTAAGCCAGTTACCTCTGTAGCTCAGTTCAGCTCATTTGGCTCAGATTTGCCCTTTAAAAGGTAATTGGCTTTGTGTCCGGCTCACCAGACAGAACCAAAACAGATTAGAGAGCCAAGCAGAGTAGAGAAAGCACTGCAAACACACCGGACACATGCACAAACTCACATATGCACATGAACAGATAACCCCCAGTCACAAAGACACTCAAAGTGCACACAAATCAGACTTCTGCCTGCCTCTGCAGCACTATAAACCGCCCGAGCATAAACTAGAAAAAGGGGGGAAGGATTGAGAAGAGATGGGAGCGGAGAGAAAGACAGACAGAAATTAAAACTGTGAAACCAACACATAGAATAAAAACAAAAATGTTGAGCATCACTCAAGCATTGAGACAGATGAATAGCAGAAGATCAAAACAAAGCAGAAACCGGTAAATGGAAATGAGCTAAGAAATTGTCTGCTTCCAGCTTGATTCAACTGGGACACCAGGGGAATTAACTGTATCACATTAAACCTGCAAAAACCTCAAGAGTTGCTCCTTTATAAGGTACAGCTTGCAAAAACTTATACTTAACCATTCACCATTTTCCTGCAAAAGGAAAATATAGTTGCGAAACAGGCAAACAAACCAGGGAGGGCATCACACTGTCACCCTTTACCATTGCTCTATTCACAGTTTTCAGGGTAACATATGGAAATGATTTCCAGGAAAAAATCCTTTCAGGCAAGAATGGAGAACAATAGAATAGTTCTGTTTCCTGACGGTTTCCAGATTTTGTGTGTTTTTGACATTATTCCTGATCACTGAGTGTGTTTTTTGGTTCCACAGGAATACAAACTGTTAAAACAGCATCAGCCCTACAGTGTGAAATGATGGGCTTTTTTCTGCTGCTGGTCAGACAGAATCATTTGTCAGCTCTTTTGACAGCAAGGGCTGATACTCTCAAGGGTGTGTCTGTGCACAGATAAATGTTAGACCAACTAAAATCTGTCATTTTGGCTCTGACAGTGCATGTTTGTGAATAAATGCAGGTACTTGTGCCTACCTCCTTCCTCAACATCCTCTTTAATGGTCTTTCCAGTGAATTTAGAGCATAAAAGGCGGCGAATAGTGCAAAATACACAGAGTTAGAATAGCTATAATTAATGTTTATATACTAAAACATATATCCATTGATAATAAAAGATAAATGTGCAGCAGAGCCTTATTGACTTTTACCTCACAAATTCACTGTTCCTCCAAACGCTCACTGCTCAAAGAGCTGGTCTTTTTCTGCCATAGCAGGCAGTAAAAGTGCTCTGGAAACACATCGTACAAGATCTGAGTCCAACAGCACACACACAAAACAGCTGGTGAACACAGTGGATCATTAAGCATCTAAAAAGCCACATGAATTTTCCTAAACGAGTTGGAGGAGACCAAAAATGGAGCTAAAAGACTACAGGGAACCCATTGCAATCATTTCAAGTCCTTATATTTTTCTCACCTATATATCATTCACACCTAGACTGGGCCTTTGTACAGTTATTCAGTTTGTCCATTTTCTGAAACAAGCTGTTTTAGCTCCTTTGCCTTTAATTCCATTGTTTTCATTCTACTTCTGTTGTTTTCATTCAAATTCTTTTCTTTTCATTCCAATTCCATTGTTTTGATTCAAATTCTGGTCTGTTCATTCTAATTCCGTTGTTTTCATTCAAATTCTATTCATTTCATTCTAATTCCGTTCATTTCATTGAAATTCCGTTGTTTTCATTCAAATGCTGTTGTTTTCATTCAAATTCCATCGTTTTCATTCAAATTCCATTGTTTTCATTCAAATTCCATTGTTTGTTCTCAAATTCTGTTGTTTTCATTCAAATGCTGTTGTTTTCATTCAAATTCCATTGTTTTCATTCAAATTCCATTGTTTTCATTCAAATTCCATTGTTTGTTCTCAAATGCTGTTGTTTTCATTCAAATTCTACTCTTTTTATTCAAATTCTACTGTTTGTTTTAGAATTCTGTTGCGTTCATTCAAACTCTGTTCTATACATTCTAATTCTGTTGTTTTCATTTTAATTCTGTTGTTTTCTTTTAAACTTCCATTGTTTTCATTCAAATTCTGTTGTTTTCATTTTAATTCCGTCGTTTTCATTTTAATTCCATTGTTTTCTTTCTAATTCTGTTGTTTTCATACAAATTCTGTTCTTTTCATTCTATTTCCATTGTTTTGATTCAAATTCTTTTATGTTCATTCTAATTCTGTTGTTTGTTTTAAACTTCCATTGTTTTCATTCAAATTCTGTTTTTTTCATTCAAATTCCGTTGTTTTCATTCAAATTATTTTCTTTTCATTCTAATTCCATTGTTTTGATTCAAATTCTGGTCTGTTCATTCTAATTCCGTTGTTTTCATTCAAATTCTATTCATTTCATTCTAATTCCGTTCATTTCATTGAAATTCCGTTGTTTTCATTCAAATTCCATTGTTTGTTCTCAAATTCTGTTGTTTTCATTCAAATTCCGTCGTTTTCATTTTAATTCCGAAGTTTTCATTCTAATTCTGTTGTTTGTTTTAAACTTCCATTGTTTTCATTCAAATTCTGTTGTTTTCATTCAAATTCCGTTGTTTTCGTTCTAATTCTGTTGTTTTCATTCAAATTCCGTTGTTTTCGTTCTAATTCTGTTGTTTTCATTCAAATTCTTTTGTTTTTGATCAAATTCTGTTCTTTTCATTCAAATTCTGTCATTTTCATTCAAATTCCGTTGTTTTCATTCAAATTCTTTTCTTTTCATTCTAATTCCATTGTTTTGATTCAAATTCTGGTCTGTTCATTCTAATTCCGTTGTTTTCATTCAAATTCTATTCATTTCATTCTAATTCCGTTCATTTCATTGAAATTCCGTTGTTTTCATTCAAATTCCGTTGTTTTCATTCAAATTCCATCGTTTTCATTCAAATTCCATTGTTTGTTCTCAAATTCTGTTGTTTGTTCTCAAATTCTGTTGTTTTCATTCAGATTTCGTCGTTTTCATTTTAATTCCATTGTTTTCATTCAAATGCTGTTGTTTTCATTCAAATTCTACTCTTTTTATTCAAATTCTATTGTTTGTTTTAGAATTCTGTTGCTTTCATTCAAACTCTGTTCTATACATTCTAATTCTGTTGTTTTCATTCAAATTCTGTCGTTTTCATTTTAATTCTGTTGTTTTCATTCTAATTCTGTTGTTTTCTTTTAAACGTCCATTGTTTTCATTCAAATTCCGTTGTTTTCATTCAAATTCCGTTGTTTTCATTCTAATTCCGTTGTTTTCATCCTAATTCTGTTCCATTGTTTTCGTTCTAATTTTGTTGTTTTTATGCAAATTATTTTGTTTTTGATCAAATTCTGTTCTTTTCATTCAAATTCCATTGTTTGTTCTCAAATTCTGTTGTTTTCATTCAAATTCCGTCGTTTTCATTTTAATTCCGTTGTTTTCATTCTAATTCCGTTGTTTTCATTCTAATTCCGTTGTTTTCATTCAAATTCCATTGTTTTCATTCAAATTCCATGGTTTGTTGTAAAATTCTGTTGTTTTCTTTCAAATTCCGTCGTTTTCATTTTAATTCCGTTGTTTTCATTCAAATTCCGTTGTTTTCATTCAAATTCCATTGTTTTCATTCAAATTCCATGGTTTGTTGTAAAATTCTGTTGTTTTCATTCAAATTCTGTTGTTTTCATTTTAATTCCGTCGTTTTCATTTTAATTCCATTGTTTTCTTTCTAATTCTGTTGTTTTCATACAAATTCTGTTGTTTTCATTCTATTTCCATTGTTTTGATTCAAATTCTTTTATGTTCATTCTAATTCTGTTGTTTGTTTTAAACTTCCATTGTTTTCATTCAAATTCTGTTTTTTTCATTCAAATTCCATTGTTTTCATTCTAATTCCATTGTTATCATTCAAATTCCATTGTTTGTTCCCAAATTCTGTTGTTTTCATTCAAATTCCGTCGTTTTCATTTTAAAATGTGTGTGTCTGAGAAAATATAATAGAGCCGTCTGGAGCATGTGGAGAAAGAACTCTTCAAAGGGGTAATGCCTCGTTTTAGTCAAGTAGTAACACTGGTCGGTAATAAAATGATCTGAGATTGGTTAAGAGAGGTCATAACATTTGAAAGTTGCTTCCTTGGTTTTTATCATTTTGCCAAGAAAATGCTAGATATCTTTAGAAACTGAACTGTTTTACCACCATTTAAATTTTCCTGAATTCTTAGTTTTTTTTTAATTTTAGTTGCTCTGTTTCCTTTCCGTTGCCTGTCAGCATGTGATTGGATGTGGGACAATCTTACCTGCTGGCAAGCGGCCAATGTTGGGGAGGTTGTGGAGGTTAACTGTCCGGAGCTCCTTCATGACTACACGGTCCCTGAAGATGGTGAGTGGCAACACCATATCGGATAGTCTTATTTGAACATCAAGTTTCTTTTCATTCAGCACAGTTTTATTCAGGCATATTTTTTTATTTGCAGAAATGGGGAAGGTCAGTCGTAACTGTACTGAATATGGATGGTCAGAGCCTTTTCCTCACTATGCGGAAGTCTGTTTCTTCTATGACAACACTACCAAACTTGTAAGGCTTTGTGGATCTTTTTATTCCATATGGCATGTACTGTATATCAAGTACACAGACTCATTCTCTGTCTTTCTCCATTAGGATCCATACTACGCATCAGTCAAAGCCCTCTACACAGTCGGCTACAGCACGTCGCTTGTGTCTCTGACTACAGCCATGGTTATTCTCTGCAGGTTCAGGTGAGCTTTCTGAGCATCCATCCATCCATCCATCCATTTCTAATCCATCTCCAGACGTCCTTCACCCCAGCAACACTTTCAAGCAGATTGGCATGCCCTGAAAATCTCCAAAGGAAGGTGTCCAATATGGACCCAGATGCCCCGACCGCTTCAGCTGGCTCCTTTCAAACACAGAAAAGCAGCAGTTCTGCTCTGAGCTCCCTTCAGATGTCCGAGCTCCTCACTTATCTCTAAGACTTTGCTAAAAGCATTTTGGAGTCCACTTGGGTCCTGGTGACAGATGTTGCAGATGATTGCAGATGTTCTTGTCTCTGCCAGGTTTCTTAGGACTCATCCGTGGAGACTTTACATTACAATGCACCAACTATGCACCCTAGGCAGTGAATTTCAAGCAGACTTCAAAGAAGTATAACAGAGCTGATTATGTCACTATGATGTCTCCACAGCTGTCCATGTATGCGACAGGTTCAGGCCTAGCTACCCTACACAGGAACCTCATTTCACTTCATTGTATTTGTGACCTCACTATTTCTGTCATTGCTCAGATCCCATGACTTTAGGTAAAGGTTGGAACTTTGATGGACTAGAAAATCAATCATTGATAGGAAAAATATGTTCACAATTTTTTTAACTATTTAAATAACAAACTTGAGTTTGTGACAAAGTTTATTCAAAAGTAGCTTTTTTGTGTGTTTGTTGTTTCAAACATTCAAGCAAAAATCTATATCATTAGTCCAACAGGAGAAGAATATTGTACTTTGATCAATTATTACTAGAAGCTTTGATCATTATATAAATCATTATATTTATGTATATTCATTGAAAATAAATATCTTTAGATTCTTTAGG
The DNA here is from genome assembly GCF_041146795.1 of Maylandia zebra. NCBI lineage: Eukaryota > Metazoa > Chordata > Actinopteri > Cichliformes > Cichlidae > Maylandia > Maylandia zebra. The sequence goes on from NC_135184.1 coordinate 14,369,054, forward strand.
TTCTGGCTCTATACCTTTAGTTTCAATGACGGGCTTAATGACAGAGTCTTTAAAATTCACCCTGTTTTTACTCACTGACTAAAAGCTTGGAATCATGGAAGGGTAATGATGCGCATTTTATAGACAGTTTATTCTGAAAGGCATTTATTGGATTGTGTTTAGTTATTCATAAAGTAAAACCTTAAGCTTAAGAGGAAAATGCAAAATTCTCTTTACTTTCTTATTGCTACACAAATGCCCAGTGTGTGTGTGGGAAACTGTCAGACCTAAACCTCCCTAATGCACCACCAGATGGGTGTGGCAGTGGTTGTTTTAAGGCCACCCCACCATAAATCTTAAGGTTCAAAGACACCAATAATATCCAGTTGCAGCTTTAACATGTTTCTATCTTAGAGGTCCCTGTTCAGGGACCAGCCCTTATCTGTTATTAGAGCAAAGCTCGTCAGCATTTTTAAGTTTGCAAACACGGCACATTCAGGGATTTTTAGTTAAAGTTGCAAGAACAGGCTTTCAGATTGAATTCCACAAGGTTTCATGTGGTAATTTCTAAATCATCGCGGAGCTGGAAGGGTTAAACAGAGCACAGATGTAAAGACAAGATAAAGATGTGTATATGTCCTTTCTCATCTCTCCAGGAAGCTCCACTGCACCAGGAACTTTATTCACATGAATCTGTTTGTGTCCTTCATTTTGAGAGCCATCTCAGTCTTCATCAAGGACGGCGTGTTGTACGCTCAGGAAGACAGCGACCATTGCTTCGTGGACACAGTCAGTAACAACAACCATATATATATATATATATATATATATATATACTATGTCGGCATCATAATACAAACTTCACCTGCTGCTGATGGTGTTAATCACTTCCAGAGGAAGCAATTGTGACTGCTGTTTTAGTGATTAATGGAAAATTGGTAGTTTTCAGTTTCCAAGGTTAATTAGATCATTAATTTTAATTTAAAGCCAATTGTTTTAAGCTGAAGCCTTTAATATTCTAAACAGTCCCTGCTCTGACAAAATAAGTGGACACTAGAGTCAGTAAAATACATGTCCTGGTTTATCGGGTGTACCACCAAAATCCAGCCAATCAGGTTATAAAGAAAATGGGCATAAAAAAATATGGCCAGGCTTGTTTTGTTTGAGATACAGCGAGAGCTCGAGAACGCCTGAGAAATACGTCTCCTCCAGCGTTTCCTGTTTGCCGTTCACCTTTGAAAGAACTTCAATCAGATGCAAATTTTACAAAAAGCAAACATGCTATTAGATGACTAATACTCCCTGATTACAAATGCAGAACAAGCTCTTAGCCTTTGTCTGATAAGAATACATTGTTCACTATTGTTAAGCAGCCATGATAAATAAACCTAATTAGATGCGCTAATGGCTTTAGCAAGACCAGTGGAAATCTTCTGCTAGAGTCTTATTAACATATCAATGGCTACTTTGCCCTTTTTTTCCCGTTTCTTTTTTTTTCTGAAATCAAACACTTTACCACTGTTGCCATGGTGATCACAGGTCATTGTCATGGCAGTACAGAGAATCAGATCAGTCCTGTAATTGGTTGACCCCACAGTGTATATGGACTTTAGTCATTAACACAGTGTCATCACATGACACTTCGCCTGGCATGTAGGTGCTGGGGGAGATCATTTGCATATTAGCTCATCGGGTCATGCTAAATATTTAGGGTTATTACCGTCCTGTGCGGTGCGCTGTCGCCTTGTTGTTTACATGGATAATGTCACTCTGACATTTGGGGTCTATTGCTTTTGAATAAATAACCATTGACCATTTAAACACAACTTTTCTGTTTAGAGAAGAAGAAACAAGATTATCATAATTAACTTCACTGAAATTTTGAAGATTATTTTTCTTGTTTAGATTAATATTGGTACAGAATCTTCTAAGATAATAATTGTTTCATACAGATAGGTAATCACAACTTATCTCCTAACGTGTCTTCATATGCAGGTGGCATGTAAAGCAGTGATGGTTTTCTTCCATTACTGTGTCATGTCCAACTATTTCTGGCTGTTCATTGAAGGTCTGTATCTCTTCACTCTGCTGGTGGAGACTTTCTTTCCCGAGAGACGCTACTTCTACTGGTATACCATTGTTGGGTGGGGTAAGTAGACATTTTTGCTTGATTATCATTATTGCCATAAAGTGGTGACTAATTTACATGACTGGCCATTTTATTACTATTATATTCCTTTTACTATATATTCCTGTTTAACAGCTTGTTAGTGCAAATATTTAATATCTATCTAGCTCATTTGTTGGGATTTTCCTATACTCCACCTCTAGATCAGCGGTCTCCAACCTTTTTTGCGCCACAGACCGGTTTATACCCAACAATATTTTCACGGACCGGCCTTTAATGTGTCGCGGATAAATACAACAAAATAAAACTAGTACCGGTACCGAAAAAAAGATTTATTCATAACACACGTGAAAACCGAGTTAACGATCAAAAAGATAACAAAATAACGCTGAAAACCGACAAAAACCCTGAAAACCATACATTTCACACCTGAGCCTAAACTCTTGCGGCCCGGTACCAAACGACTCACGGACCGGTACCGGTCCGAGGCCCGGGGGTTGGGGACCGCTGCTCTAGATGGTTCACAGAGAATGTTTTTGAAAAAAGACAAGAAAATATCCACTGAGCTAAAGAAAAGCCGTGTTGATGCCAGAGGTCAGAGAAAATTTGCCAATCTGCTTTGAGCTGATGGGAAGACAACAAATAGCAGTTGTTATAAATCTAATATGCAGAAGAGAATCTCTGAATCAAACCCTGAAGCAGATGGGCTACAGCAGCAGAGACCAAACTGGGTACCTCTCCTGTCAGCTAAATACAGGAAGCAACAACTCACATTTTGATGAGTCTCAATTTCTGCTGCTACATTTGGATGAATCAGAATTTGGTGTAAACAAAATGAAAGCTTGGATCTTTCTGCCTTGTATCAACGGTTGACACTACTGGTGGTGTTATGCTGGGGAGGACATTTTGGGGCTCCTTAGTACCAATTGAGCATTGTTTAAACTGCTAACCACGTCAGTCACTTTATGACCACTGTGCCATCTTCTGATGGCCTCTTCCATCAATTCAAACTGGTTTTTCGAACATGACAAAGAGTTCACTGTACTCAAAGTCATCAATTCTCAGTCCAACAGATCACCTTTGGGATGCGGTGGAATGAGAATGTTATGCTGTCATGTCAATATGGACCAAAGTCTCTGTGAGGAACGTTTCCAGTACCTTGTTAATTTTATCCCGTGAAGAATTAAAGACATTAATTAGGCAAAAGGGGACCATTGCTGAGTTACTAATCAGATTGTGAATTTTAAAATTTGTGCTGTTTACCATTTAAAATTTTGTTTATTATCTATTATATCTTCTGCACTGTATAGTTTTGATAAAAGATTTTTTTAAAGCAAGTGGTGTTTTCTTTCTCAGTTGCTTGAGGTCTTGTTTAAACTTTTTTATAGCTGTTTGTTTGCCTTTGAGAGATTAGTGAAATTTGCCATTAAATGTTTTAAATATTGGCGAAACAAAGCTGAAGTAGGGAAATACGCAAATCTGATTGTGATTGTAGCCTTTGATACAGGGTATATCAGAAAGAATCATCCAATTTCAAAGTGCTTTAATTCCACGGCTGTTCTATCAAAACTATCAAAACATATATTGTTAGACAGAGAAGAGTCGTGAGTTTCACGCGGTTGCAGGTAAGTAATGTAACAACAGCGGTGGCTGTTCAGACATGTTTGCAAAAACATATTTGACTTGGACTTGGCTTTGAGATAAGCCGTGCATCTGGAGGGAAAAACGTTGAGTGCCTTAACTTTATATACATGTATTTTAAATTTGTTCATTACTTTAAAAATATAGCCTTTTGAAATCGGATGATTCCTTTTGATTCCTGTGTTTATGTCTAAAGACGAGATTTGACTAGTAGCAACTATGGCAGTCACATTAACATTGTGCATTTTATTTCTGTTTTACTTTTTCTGTTTTTTTTATTTCTGTTTTTTCATGATTACAGGAACTCCCACAATTTGTGTGACTGTTTGGGCTGTTCTGAGGCTCCATTTTCATGACACTGGGTATGTCTGGACTCCTCTTCCCCACCTTTAGTCACTGAAACTAAGTGCATATAATCTTTCTGCTGCTTTACAGTCCTTTTCCACTGTAATTTAGAAGCAGAGATTATACATTATATTACACAATATTTATTGGATTTTGTAGTAACTATTAGTTATGCTCTAGATTTCAGAATCAGCCAATATTTGATTTATTATGAATACATTTCAAACAGGGCTCGAGAGCCATGGAGTAAAACTCAGTAACCATTAATACTGGTCTTCTTATATTATATTAGATAATTACACATTATTAGATACATTGTTTGATAATATCAGATAATGTTACAATAGATTATAATATTGGTCACTTTTACAATGATTTTTATCTTTTTTTGCTTTTGGTGCCCTTTAAGCAGGAGCCTCTTTTATGTGTGAACACTGGCACCTGTAAGTCTTTTTCCATGTGAAACTAGTTGCTTATTAACGATCACAAAGAACCATCAGGACTGTTATATAAACACAGGTGTCATATTATTAGCCACACAGGCCAGAAAACCTCTTTTAGTTTTATTAAAATCATTTTTTAATAATATATTTTCATTAAGAAATTTACAATATAATTAATGTAATCAGTGTAACTGATATTGACAGAGGTTTGGTGATGTTTACATGAGAAGTTTTAGCCATTCTTATTAGCAAAATACTGATGACAATACTGATAATATTTGCCATTATGAAATTTCTCCCTTTGTTTGGTACGTTAAGCCTCTGTTGAGTGCTCGGTTATTGCATCCTTTTTCATCATTTTTGAGCACAATATGTGATGTAATACAAGTGTAAGAAAACAAAAAACCATCTGATAGTATTAAGCTAAGTTTGTAACTCAGTTTTTCATTCTCAGTTATTGAGAGTTTTTCCTTTCATTTTAAATCCTCCTCACTAATTTGAGTATTTGGTGTATTATAATTGAAACCTGGCTCATTGTTTGGCAAACTATGAGGTTGTGCATTACCTAATGTCTGAAGCATGGTGTATGATTACTGAAATGTACTGTTGGCCTCCAGATGCTGGGATACGAATGAGAACACTGCCCTCTGGTGGGTGATCAAAGGACCTGTGGTGGCATCTATAATGGTATGACACTTACTGGTTGCTCATTCAGTTTTCCTTTTATTAACTTGCTCACCTGCAAATGCAAAAGCTAAATGTCAAAGGCTTTCTTACAGTGGCCCCAGTTTAAATCCTATCTATCCTAATGTGGTGTGAAACAAAAGGGAAAATAATTTTTTATAGACAAGCGTGTGATTGAGTAGACCAGTTTTAAAGGCAACCAGCAACCTCTGCTTGCTACTTCCTCAGGAAGAAAACCAAGCAGAGAAGGGAAAGACCTAATGTTCAACTGACCGCAGTGAAAATATTTTCTGTTTCATGTCAGATCAATTTCGTCCTCTTCATTGGAATAATCGTGATCCTGGTCCAGAAGCTGCAGTCGCCTGATATCGGAGGAAATGAATCGAGCATTTACCTGTAAGTTACAATCGGTGGGGTTAAACGTGAGTTCAAAAATGTCAAAATTTGGATGAAGAATTTATGCTTTAATAAATTTGATTGCTGCAGTTTTCTAGATCTTGCAACCCTGCTACTCACAGAGCTAGGATTCAGAATTTTAAGTTAAGGCTGGCACTATTACTTTTTTTCATCTTGTCAAAAAATCCCAAAACCAGCATCAAAAGACCAAAAAGACCAAAACCTACAACCAACTGACCCTACAGAAGGTATCATCTGTATATTAAAAGCTGGGTGATATTTTTATAGATGCTAACATATTAAATGCATATGTTGCACAAGGGTTATTTTCTCTCTTGTGAGTGTCACAAACATGTCAATCCAGCCATTTTTTGTAATACTCTGTGATAACCTCTGACATGTCTGCCTAGATTATTTTTTTTAAAATTTCAGATTCATTTGTAGAACCCAGTGTCAGGAAGTTTGAACCTCATTATGGAGTTGTACTGTATCCAGACATCACTCCTGCTCCCCTCCCATCGGATAGTATCTTTGGAGGCCCAGCAGATAATACTTTTGTCTTCTGCAGCTTAGACCTGAGTGTGCATGACCGAGTGTGGAGATGTGTGTGCGCGTGACACTGTGCGTCTGTGTCCCTAAAGACATTGTCTTTGTTGTATTGTGTGTTGTCTTTGTGCTGTGTAGCAGCTGTGCTCAGAAATGCTTCAGTGAGCCCACACAGGCTGTTCAGCATTCGTGCAGGATGTCAGAGTTATCCACCATCACACTGTAAGTGTGTGTGTGTGTGTGTGTGTGTGTGTGTGTGTGTGTGTGTGTGTGTGTGTGTGTGTGTGTGTGTGCGTACGTGCGTGCGTCCGTGTGTGTGTGTCAGTTTCTGTCTTCTGTTCACTGCATGTGTGTGTCTATGTGTGTGTGTGTGTGTGTGTGTGTGTGTGTGTGGTGTGTGTGTGTGTGTGTGTGTGTGTGTGTGTGTGTGTGTGTGTGTGTGTGTGTGTGTGTTTGTATCTTACACCAGGGGCTCTTAAAGTTTTAGGGGTTTTTAATTGTCAATGCATTACCTCACTCACAAAACAGAACAAATCTAATCAGTGCTCATGCTTTTGAAAATGTTCTAATCAATAAGTTATGAAAGGACTCATTTACGGTTAATTTCTGTTTGTTTAGATTTATATTTCTGGTGCTGTTTTTTATTATTATAGTTACTATTAGTTGCATATCTCCTTCCATTATGATAAAACATTTAAAAGAATTTGACATTTTGGGATATTGTTTACTTGTTTTCTTGCTCAGAGTTGGATGACCAACACCTTTTTATTAGCTAAACAAGAGTAAACAGTATAACCTCACTATACACTTTTAATCCATAAACTGCCAAAAAAAAAAGTTTAGATTCAGGTAAATATAGACAATGTGTTAAATATTAAGCTGTGAGGATTCAGAAATATCTAAATAAGTGTTTGTTACCTGAACTTGCACTGTTAAAAATAATAATATTTTTTTAATAGTGTAAGTTTATATTAAGAAAAAACAGTATGTAGAAAATTTCTGCATTTCAAAACATCACATATATTTTTAGAGATTTCTTTTTACAGTGTGCACTTTCTCTATTCCCACTTTAGGTGCTAAGCTAGCGTCACACTAAGTGGACAGATAAACAGGTGACCTTCTCCTGTAACTCTCAGCAAGAAAACGAGTCAAACTCTAGTTGTGAAACTATTTCATAAGGACCCCTGGCGACACTGGACCGCACTGTAGAAACCACTGTTTTGCACAGTTGTGTCCACCAAGTGTTTGTCTGTATTGTGCCGTTGATATTGTGCGTCAGCCAGTGTTCCATCATACACGCCACAGTGTAATGACACAGCTTTATGTGACTGCCATAAAGTATCAAACACAGCGGCAGTTGAGTGCGTTCTTGCCGGTGTCTTGACCTAAAAAGAACTGATACATTAAAATAAACCTCAATCGTAAAGTTAAGAATGGATGTGTGGTGCTATTTTATTTTTCTGACTGTCAACAAATCCAGTCAACTACTTCTGACCTAATATTATAGAGCTTAAACAGCTGGGCTATGCTGATTTTTAGTCGCTAAAACTGGGCTAAGCAGTACAATTTTTAGGTGATTTAGAATATTTATTTATGCATGACCGTGTATGTGAAACTGAAAATAAACTGTAGTGCTTGTTAAAAAAAAAAGTTCATCTAAAAACAGGAGAACATCATTGATCTTTTTTTATATATACTGGCTAGAAATGAGGGGCTTTAGACTACAACAAAGCAGTTTGTTGTTGGTTTTGGTCTTTTCAGTGGGTTTGTTGACATTAAGAAAAATACAGAATACCACCAGCCTTTACCTCGAACACTTTAAGTATTTATTAAATCCTCTTTTTTTATACAAAGCTGAGGATTAATATATTATTATATTAATATATAAATTTTAATATATTTTTAATATATCAATATATAAATTTGCAGCTTAATGAAACATTTAAGAAACAGTATAGTAGTGAAATGTGGCACAGCATTACATCAGCAATGCATCTCTAGCGTCACCTGACCAGCTCCAGTAAATCTACATTAAAACAACTTTGATTTGTGTCTCACTCAATCTCATTAAACTATTTGTTGTTGTTTGTTCAGGCGTCTGGCACGCTCCACCCTCCTGCTCATCCCTCTCTTTGGTATTCACTACACCGTGTTCGCCTTCTCACCTGAAGATGTCAGTAAGAGGGAGAGGCTTGTGTTCGAGCTGGGCCTTGGATCCTTCCAGGTACGCTCCTGCAGCTCCTTCATCATCCAGTTTTACTTAAAGAAGAGATCCCAGATGATGAATGAGTGAACGTAATGGGACAATAAATCATTTGAATATAGAAGATACAGCAGAATCTTAAGGAGAGTTTTAGTAATATCCAAAAGTTATCTTCTGCAGTCATTATCAACAGCTATGAAAAGTGAAGAGGAGCTAAGTACATACCCCATAAAGCCTTTTTACTGGAAGCAGTTGTGAAATTGTGAAAGTAATATTGGGCAGCACATTAAGCAGTAAGAATAACAAATTAATGCTATAAAGCTACATGCAGTTAAACACAATGCCGTTAAAATGAGCCCTGCAGCAATTAAACTGGATTTATAAAAGGATAAAATAGATGGAAACAATTATTCTATATTGTCTCCGATGCCAGGAGGAAATGTGTTTATCAGTGAAAGATCAGCATCAGTAATGATGAAAAAAAGACTAAAATATCTTCAGTGACTCACTTAAATTATTTTGTTTGTTTCATCCAATAAGATGCCATTAGGGGGTGATCAGCTAACATGCTAGGTAGTCAATTTCTTTTGTGTTTTTACATTTTTGACAGCACACTGAGGAACACATTTATAGACAATTGTTTTTGTTAAAGTAAAGCTACATGTAGATACAATGGTCCACAATTTCACTGGCTCTATTTTTCTAAAGTTGAGAGTTCATGATAGGCTTTTCTAAGTCTGTCCTTTTTCTAACGAAAAGCAGGCACGGCTGTCATCATCTTCCTAGTGCAGGTTAACCCTTTACCTTCATTTGCATTTGATTTATTTTGTGCAAAGTCATCAAAGGGTGACTTGAGAAGGCATTTTAAATTTTATTGGAAAAGAAAGTGCCTTGGAGTTCTTTGAGGATTTAGCGTATGTTTATCCTTTTCAAAGAACACCTTAAACAGAAGCAGTTTGAATCCAGGAAGTGCTCCTTCTCAGGAACAGTTGAACATTTATTTTATGCGTATAGTATTTATTTGATGAGAAAGATAAAATGCCAAACCTTATAATGGTTTTGTTCATTTTCTTTTTTAAAAATTATGGCTTTTTGTCATGCATTTTGTTAGGCCTTGGTCACCTTAGCTGGCAGTAAACTGACAGAGACAGGTATCTGTGGCAGATATGTCTTATCAGCCTGGTCACTTACAAAATGGTAGATGTAAATATAACCATTAGTTGTAGGTAAAACTAACTGCTGGTGGCCAATTTTTCCAAATAATGTACTTTGATATACATTTAACATCCCAAATACTGAAGAGACCTGTACGTTGTGCACAGCAAAAGCAGAAGTCAGTTTTCCTCTTTCTTTTCTCTTACAGTGCTTATAACATCAGTGCTATACATATATAGCACAGCTGTCATAAGTGTTGCTTGATTATATTAAATGTATATATTACCACAGTTAGATTAAACTGAATCTCGAGCAAATTTTCTCTCATTTCTCTTTCAATTTTCTCTCCATCCTCCTCCTCAGGGTTTTGTGGTGGCTGTCCTCTACTGTTTCCTCAATGGAGAGGTAAGCTTCCCCCTTATTTATTCATATACACGCTCACTTCTTCATAGTATTTTTTATAATAGTTCTTGTGCTTGCAATTTCAGGATGAATCTCTGTGCTTATAATCCTACCCAAATTAATATAACTTAATATAAATTTTATCACCATTTAATAAATTTTGTATAATATACAATTAGTTGTAATATACATTAGTTGTAAGCAAATATGAGGACAGATAGTATAACTTCTCCCATGAAGCATCTGCAAGTGATGCAGAAGCAATCTGTCTGTTTAATCATACAGTGTAAGAAATATTAAAAATCTAATGAGTTATTTTATATTTATGTAAAGCATTAGTTGCTGGCCAGTGTTGAAAAAAGTGTGCCTTCTGAGAACTGATGACCTTTTTCCATATTTTCCCCAGATCAGCTATAATTTAAAAAATAAAGTAATTTTAAATAAGAATCTTAAAAAGTGTTTCAGTTCTAACGTTTTATATATCAGGACATAATAAAAAAAATATTGTCCTTACCAGGTTTGAAAATTATTTGAATACAGATGATCAAGAACACACACTCCACTTTGTTCCAGATGTCTTTTGGTTTGTTCAGATGCAGTTTTGCAAAAACTAAACTGAGGCTTCCTCTTCACAACTCTTTGAAACAGGCCATATTTATTATAATTTTCTGATAGTACTGTCATGATCTTTAACATTTAACATGCTGAGATCCATAAAGAGAGATATGCTGGGTCTTGGGGTTTTTGCAGTTTCTCTGAGCACTGCATGGTCAGACATTGGGATATTGTCTTGGTTGTTTTCCACTTTTGAATATTTTTTCTCACTGTAGAATGATGGACTTGAGTTTGTTGACCTTATAACTCTTTCCAGATTGAGCAGCAGCAACAATTGCTTATTTAAGTTGGTTGCCAATGTCTGTCTCTGGAAAACACAAGAACCTGAAAAGTCAAAATAAGTCTTTTTATAGAGGTGCTCACACTTGCTGGTTATCAGATAATTAAGGTCATTCAATTATCAGTACCTCACTTCTACTTACCCTGTTAATTCCTCAGGAAGGGGAAAAGGTATAGATAGTTTTTCATACACAACTTCTCCATTATTCATATTTACTTAATTTTAATACCTGCTAAGAACCAGATTTTTTTTAATACTATGTCCTGATACATAAAACGTTGGAATTATTATCTATTATAAAAGCCATGTTATATTACAGTCCCAAATCCCAAAAAGTTGGCATGCGTGCATGTCTTTCGAACGCTCTAGATCACATTAGGAAACTCTTCTTTCTAAAAACCTCACCTTTACTGTACCTTTTCGTGGAGCTGGTACAGCTTAAAGTACATTAAAAATGACCTTGTGAAGTTTCTCCCTGAAGGTGCAATCGGAGATCAAGAGGAAATGGCGCAGCTGGACGGTGAACCGGTACTTTGCTGTGGACCTGAAGCAGCAGAGGCATCCTTCGTTGGCCAGCAGTGGAGTGAACGGCGGGACTCAACTGTCGATCCTCAGCAAGAGCAGCTCGCAGATACGCATGTCGAGCCCGCTGGCAGAGAATGCCAACATCAGCCTCCCGACCTGAGCATCTGATTTGCTAGAATCAACTTCAAGGTGCCGTTCCACTTACCTACATCAGACCAACCAGAGCAGACCAAAGTGGCCCCTCAAACCTCTTGCATGTAGTTAATTCACCTTTAGAAAATTAATCTTTCTGAAAACATTTACTGGAGATTTTATGTCTTTATCATTTAATATTGAAGTAATATATTTAATTTATCTCACTACCTTAGACTACTTTAGGTTGCAATTTATATGATTAATGACTTAAAATGAATATTTTTGCACAACTTAAATTACATTTTATTGATTTAAACTCTCTTTATATAATATTTCCCCCTTTTATTGTTTTATTTACATTCAGATAGGAGATGGTGCCACAAGAGACACTATTAAAATAATAATAATAATACATTTTAAGAAATAAATAGCTTGACATAAAGTATGGGGTCATATTTGGCTGTTGGTGTAAAGTAAATGTGCTTCAAAGTGCCAAACTGGTTGCCTGACTAGATTTCATTACAGCCCAAAGTTAATTATCAACCAAACGTTCGCCTTGCTTGTAAAAAATGCTCATTGTTTAAATGTTTTGTCTTGAATTTAAACATTTTCTACTTTCAGCCGTAAGTACAGAGTATGTCAAAATATAACTTATATATAAAGAAAAAAAAACAACTCATGGATTGTGTAAATAGTGACTTTTAGTGTCTAGATCAGAATTTCTTTATTTAGGATAACGCAGTATTGTTATGACCTTTTCAAATAAAAGGAACTGGAGCCCAGATCTGTAGACTACATCCCATATCCAGAGGACCCAGAAGATCCTGCCCACTCTAGTCTGGACTATTTTTTGTATGAAATGAAAAATAAAAACACATACAGTATATATAAAAGAGATGTGAACGAACAGTGTTTCCCAACCTTGGGAATCCCAAGATTAGATTGAATTAGAGGGACTGTGAGATGTTAGCCATAATGTGGACATTAATATTGGTTTGTTTTTCCTTCTAGTTCCTCATCTTGATGCTTAAAATAAGCAGCCTGTCCTCACAGAGTGTGATGATGGGTTGTGAGTTGACTTAGTTTTGTTTTAAGCGGTTACAGATCAGAAAGGTTGGGAACCACTGGTCTACTATCTGAACCAACTAGAGCCTTTAGCTGCTCTACTAGTGGAGCTCGAGTCCCCTTTTCCCTTTTCAGACAGATTTTTTTTGCAAACTGTGAACATAAACAGTACACGTGCCATATAGTGGATGCTTTCACCCAAAGCTCTTCATAGTGCCATGAGTTTAAATGTACATCGTTTTATTGTAGGGGAAAGATTCCCACTGTCAACATGCTCTTGAACATAACAGATTTCATTGTCTCTTGATCTCTTTCCTCCAAGCTTGAGACCATTGTGCCATAATAAATTGTTCCTACTCTAATTTTAACCATCCTACGCTCATATTCCAAAGTGCCTAGTCGGTCACAAATAGCTATCATTTTTACATTTTTACAGGTAATCTAAAGGTGCAGCGAGTCATTTCAAAGAATGTACAGAGTGGTGGATTTCAGTGTAGATTGAAGAAAATATGCTTTTTCCATTGTGTGTCTCAAAACTTTATTAGTGAATTTCTCATCATTGTCAGTTTATTAACTTACACACAGTGTAAAAAGAGTCCTGCTGTGTAGTTTTCCATAATTTTTATTTATTTTATTTATCTCTTGGTTTACAGCCATGATGTATCTACAACACTCATTTTAGCAGCAATGTGAAAGATAAATGGCTTCAAAACAAAACAAAAAAACAAGTGGTGTAACAGTCAACATTAAAGGCTTTAATGTGACAGCTCTTGACAATCGCTGATTTTTGCTCATTTTTCTGTTTTGTTTGTGCAAAAAACAGACTGAGAAACAATAATTGTACAAGTGGGAAAATTATTTAATAGAATAAAATGTGAAATGATGTAAACAAAAATAGTTTTTTCACCATATTTATTTTATGTACCATCATAGTTGGATTCTAAGAATGTAGTATCTTTGAACAATGAATTGATGATACTTTACAGATAAGGATGTATATTTATTTTCCATGAAATGGTGCCATGTAAAGTGACTATATGTACAGTATACATGCTTTTTTGTGCATAAAACATAGTTGTGGTTCTAATGTATGATTTCATTATTTTGAGTGATGTGGTGTTCTTGGTCTAAGTGCCATAAATGTAGTGTCATAAGAAGTGAGAGTGGGAGATGCATAGCAAAGTCTCTCACTCTAGAGAAAGACAAAAAACACAAGAAGCAGATGCAACCTCTGAAAAGTAACATTATATCAAATGCATCATCTTTGCAGCTTGTGGACAGTAGAGTGAGGACAACAGACAGGGGACATGATTTTATTCAAATAGATTTTTAGAGGTGGAACAAATGCAACAGACAAAACACAAAGTGTGTAAGAGAGTGTGACTTTAAACACAAACACTCTGCTGCTGCTTAAGTGTTTCTATCACCAGCCGTCACTCTGAGTGTTAAACAGCTCAGATGTAAACGACCATGTCTCAAAGCTGTTACTGTATGTGAAAAAAAGAAGAGTAAAAATGACTCCTTGCTCATTTCCGTGCTGTGTATTTGTCTACCACAGGGTGGCAGTAAAATGTTAAGGAGAGTGGACAGTTTTGACAGGCACTGTTTTGCTCATGTTTAGAAATGTAGGATAGGGGGTAGAGATGCTTATATGCCATATTTTTATTCTTTTTCTACATCTGTTTTTGTGACAAGCCCAACATTTTGATGTCCATAATAAAACTTAAATTAACATTGTTTTGTTTTTTCAATGTAGAGATATGTGTTTTTCTGTCATGCCATATCTCAAATTCCTCCCCTTCACTTTAGTGAACTGTGAACTGTGTCAGTTTTTAACCATACTGTGAGATTAGAGGAAATCTGGAGAATTTGTTTTGATTCTTAGCACTAGCTAGAGGAAAACTGAGCATTGTAGCTTTTAGCTAAATTTTGGCTAAAAGAGACCACACTGCTTTTCATAAACCTCTTCTTGCATTTATTTTAGAATTATTATAACAAACGAATGTATCAAAGAGAAACCCTGATAATTTTTTTAAATATTATATATAGAGATATATAATAGCGTGATAACACGCTTATATCTGTATGCTAGAAAAAGAAGCTATATCCAGTGATTAGGGAAACAGCTAGCCTCTGATCCTCATTTAACTCCCTATTTTATACCCATACCAAAAATACAATATATATAATTTATGAATAAACCTAAAAGGCTGTTTCCCATACCTAGTAGATTTCTACTACCTGGAAGTGACTTTTTTTACTAGAAGAGAAACCCCCCCTCCCCTTAGCTAAATAAGCTACCTGGACAGCAAGCTAATATCTTGTCTTTTTGCCAGCATTTTTAGCATCAATCTCATTTAACTTTCTGCAAAAAAAAAAAAAAAAGTAAATGAGTGTTTCTAAAACTGATTAAAAAAATATTTTGACTGTAGTTATTCTATGTGGCATATCTCTGTGCTAAGATGCTGTTACTTTGGCGGTTGTGCTTGTTGAGCCGGTTTTATGATGTTTTGATTGTGTGTTAAGTCTTGATTGCCAATGAATTGAATGTACCGTTGTCGCTCAGCTGCTCTTAAATGTTGCCTGCTATAAATTTGCCATAGTGTACAAATGATGTCTTTTCTTTATCATGTATGCATACTTTTGGCACACAGGTGGACCTCTTGACTAAGACCTGCAGTGTTTGTGGCTGTGATTTTGTACATTTCTTTATGTACCAGTTTTCAGTGTGTGTGTGTGTGTGTGTGTGCGTGTGTGTGTGTGTGCATCTGTGTTTGAAAGTTGGAGACTGTAATCTGTATGCATGTGTATGTAATGACAAGCATTTAAATATATGTAAATTCTCAGTTTAATGAAGAAAAAATATCTATGAACTTTCATCAAAGGTTCTACCTGTGACAGTGTGCCATGTGTAACAAGCGTTCTGGTGTCCAACATTCATGTCTCCAGTTGTGTAAAATTGACTGCAAAATAAACTTATCGGTGGTAAGTTGTTGTACTTGCAAAGAGTGTGATTCATTATTCAAAGATGGAAGATTTACTTACATTTACTATCGGTGTAAGAAGTTTACATACACATGGGTGTGAATGTCATGGCAATTTGGGGCTTTTAATAATTTCTTTGAATTGTTCTTTTTCCAGGATGAAATGATTGTACAGTATCCATCTTTAATGACTTTAAAAAAATAAGAATTATCCACACAAGGTCAAAAGTACACGTATAAGCTACATCGCCACTAATATTTGATTAAATACAGAATTGGTAGAGTTCATTTAAATTCGTTGGTTTCCTGGCATCACTTGGCTTTAAGTATAGTCCACAAATTTTCAACGGGGTCGAAGCCAAGCTTAATGTTAGCCTGCTATATTCATTCCAAAACCAGATCCAAGTTTAGGATGATTGTCCTGTTAGAACACCCAATTACGTCCAAGCTTCGGGCTGTTGATCTCAGGTGATGTTGAAGAATATGGAGGTAGCACTCCATTATTCTAAACACTTTGTTGAATGTACTAGTATCACTGACAGCATAACAGTCCAAGAGCACCACCACCATGCTCCTCCAAACATACCTCGTGCTGTCGGAGCCAAATAGCTCAATCTTTATCCCATCTGACCGTAAAACTTTTTCCCCAGAAGACAAGTTGCTTGTCTATATGTGCAACTGCAAATTTCAGCCAAGCTTGAAGGCAGCGATTTTGGAATAGGGGCTTCTTTCTTGATCAGTGCCTAATCAGGCTAAGGCAATGTAATACTGGACCCACTGTGAACAGTGACGCTGGTGTTTCAGCAGTTTCCAGGCTTGAGCTTTTGTGGTTCCTGGGTTGTTCCTGAATGCCTTATCAGATCTTGGCAAAGCGGTGACACATACAAATAACTTGTACTTATGTACAGTTGTTTGAACTGATGATCTCAGAATTTGCAGATGTTTAAAAATGGCTCAAACGTTCTTCTTTTTAGAGCTTCATTGTTCCTTGGACTTTACCATTGTTCTGAGTATCGGTCAATCAAACAAAGAAAAAGAGAAACTACCAGTTGTAGTCAATTATGATTACCGATGAGAAGTTAATATGTCTTTGCTTTATCAAGTCAAAGGACATTTTAGATCCTGAATATGTACTTTTGACTCTGTGTATATTAGAGAAAATCCAAAATAGCTTAAAACTTGTGCGCCTAATTCTTGCTTCTTGTTCTTGTTTTTTTAAAGTCATTAAAGATGCATGCTGTACAATCACTCCATCCTGGAAAAAGAACCGATCAAAGAAATCATTAAGAGTCCAAAATCACCATGACAGTCACACCCATGGTGTGAAAGTCACAACTGTGGAGAAGAACAGGATTTTTGCACTACACGTATAACTTTATTGCGGGGGATTGCACCCAGTGTGAGTAACAATCTTTGTTGGTGTCTGCGCTAAAGTAACCTGAGGGGTCCACTTTGGAAAAACTATCCTAAAACATTAACTGTACAACTTTGATAGATTTAACAGATAATCCTGGGTGCTTGTTAATAAATGTTAATTATTATTATTATTCTAAGGGGTTTTTGGACATACGCGTTCAAGACCAGTTTTGGTCCTCTGCTCCATACGGGATTTAAAAGTAATTTAAAAAAGAGTTTAAAATAAAATAATTTATCTAAAAAAACATTTTATTTAAAACAAGTTGGCTTTCAGTTTATGACTGCAGAATTTGTTCAAGCAAAAGTCAAATCCAAGACACAGAAAATATTTCTTACCAGTTATTGTGGGCAATTGTGTTTATTCAAGCCAAAAAATAAAACGTTTGCTCTCAGCAGCATTAAACTGTTACCCTCATTGGAGTACCATGTCATGAGGAGAACCACCAAAGCTTAATGTTATATTTCACAGTTTTCTATATTTTACATTTCCTACGATTTATAAATTATTCTATTCGATAAAAGTTTCATCCCATTTTATTGAGTATAGCTTCTTGTGTATATTGTATAACATATATTATACTAATTCATATACACATAAAATAAAATATTATTATACAAGTTGTATCTACTTATTAGGCCAATAGAAGGGGGGATAGATGGGCTCAGTAGGATCACTGAGATATCAGCTGCGACAACCGGAAGTGTTTTACATTCATTATGAATCGAGCAAGTAGGGCCTATAGGCATAATTTTTAGGTCTGAGGAATAAAGAGGGTCTGAGGAAGGTGAGGTTTGGCTTCAGGTCCAACATTGTATTTGGGGAAAGGAGAAAATGTGCTTTTCTTAGGTCCTGGTTAAAATTCTGATAGAAAGGAAATCCTATTCTTAGATGGAAAAAGTAAACACTGAATACTTTTAAAACCACAAATGTTCATCTATTACTGTGCATTACATGCACGGGTACACTGTTACAGTGTTTGATGTCAATTGTGTGTAGTTAATCTGGTACTATCTTTGTGTTAAAGATCTTGTATAGTGAAATATTTTTGTACACTAATGTGTCTGCAGCTTTGCTGAATATAAAGACTTAAAAAGTGCAGGGCTGAGATGCAGCATATGAAGTTAAACCAAACTTAACTTCAGAGATGCTGGATGAACTATTACTTTAGGAAATATAATTAAGCAAGCTGTTCCCAGTCTTTATGGTGAGCAAATCTAACAAACTGCTGCTTAAAATAATTACATAATTACAAATGCAAAGGCTTAATGGTTGTACAATTCTCAATATGTATTTGTGTGCACACCTACTATAAAATTTATATACTGACTAGAAAAATCACGTAAACGTCCCCTGAGGTCGGAACAACAACACAGAAAGTCTGAAAAGACATCTTGTGCATCTCTGCAACCCCAGGCACATCTCACAGAAAGGCATAATTTGACACCCTGGGGTGAGGAAGTGTTGTAAAAGCACATGAACACACAGAACTCTGAAAAATGACTTCCAAACTCCAAAAATTGGACCACCTGAGGAGCACTTGAATGCACAAATAAGAGGTGCTATGTTTTATTGTGCTGTAACTTTGGACCATTGTCAGTGTGGGTAACCAGCCCAGTGTTGTTAAACACAACCATTTTATGACATTGTATTATGTAAATGCCAGGCACTCTTTTAATAATTTGGTATTTCTTTAAGTGCAACTAGTACATCAAATGCTCATGATTTATCACATCTGACAACACCATAAATATGTGGAAAGCAGCAAATAAATATTCACAAATCCAATGGCTCATCATCAAACCAATAAGTTAAAACATGATGTACCAATTAATGGCAATGCAAAATGCTTGTCCTGGACTCTCTGGATCGCAGTACTTTAAAAAATTATATATAGATATACATAACATATATATTTCAGTCAGTGAAATGCTAAGTGAGCAAGCACGCACAACTCCAGAGTGGTCCTTCAAAAGTTTCCAGCATAGACTGCTCCTGCTGCTTGCTGCACAGAACTATTTCACATATGTTAGCGATTTCCCAAATCCAGTGTTTCCACAGCTGTCTCTATTGAGGTTTCTCATGTCATGAGCCCATTGCTCAAAAGTTGTCTTCCATAATGATGAAAAACACCCATCACTTGACAACTGGTCATTAGTGGTTCCTGGAGGCTGTTGGGTGTAATTGAAAGCAAAGATTTTTTTTCCTCTAATACGTCTCTAATTCACTTCTCTTGCTGACCATTGTACAGCTGTACAATATGAATTTCCCCAGTGTGGGATAAATACAGTCTATTTCTATGTCTAAACAAGGAGCTTCAGCACTGCAGCCCACATTTTTTAAAAGGCACAACTTATACTTTGCAGACACACAGTCGCCACTTTTTTTCACAGTTTTTACTTGAGATAAAAGCCCCTTTTCCATTAGAACCTACTCGGATCGACTTGCCATGGTTCACCACGGTTTTCAGGGTCTTCTCTTAGTTCATAGTATCTGGACCAGGTACTAACATAGTACCTGCTTGGCCAGGGTTCATAGTGAACCGAGCTTTTGCTAAAATGTGACGTGGTCAGACTGCATGCCGCCAATTGGCTAGTCAGGGGCATCGCTCAATGAGTCATGATAGCATCCCATTCACGAAAATCAAAAACACTTATTTTGAAACCTGGTAACGAGGGGAAATGGCTACAAAAAACAATGCCATGGTCCCCAAGTCTGATGAAAAGCCACAGACTGAACAGCAGGTATATTCTTGCCTCGATGTCCACCTTTGTTGTAGCATTCATTTCATACATTAACCGTGTATTTATCAACGCTCCGCCCCGTTTCTATAACAATGACCATGCACATTAGGTGGTACTCAGTTGTAATGGAAAACCAGTCGATCCGAGTCAAGACGTGGGCGAGTCGTGGTGAGTCAATCCGAGTAGGTATTAATGGAAAAAGGGGTTAACTAGACAACGTCTGTAGACAAATCACTTTCATTCAAATGATGACCATAGCAGCATGCTAGCAGCGAAAGCAATCACAAGGTTGGGGAATACACATTTTTCCCTAGAAACTGGGGGTTGCTAGGTGGTTACTGACCTATCTATAGGCCTGTTTAACCTCCAGCAAACACTTTTAACTCGTTGGGAAATAAACTTTTTTCCTTCTAACTGGTAATTGCCAGGTAGTTATTGACTGGCCTCTAGGCCAGTTTTTCTTGAATTTTGTGTTTTGGTGGATTTAGTAATTTCCTTTTGATCAATTTGCTACTGTGTTACTGTCACCGCTGCAACTTGACACCTTTCCTGAAACCTGGTTTGGTGGCTTTATTAGGTGGGGTCAGTGTTAGCCTAGCTCCTTGTTTTGTTTTCAGCCTGCTTGCTAAGTGCTTGCTACCTTCAACAGCTGTTAAGCACTATTATGACAGTGTCTTGACACTGCCTGCCA
Organism: Maylandia zebra; assembly: GCF_041146795.1. Taxonomy (NCBI): domain Eukaryota; kingdom Metazoa; phylum Chordata; class Actinopteri; order Cichliformes; family Cichlidae; genus Maylandia; species Maylandia zebra. The sequence continues at coordinate 14,389,429 of NC_135184.1, forward strand.
GCATACACACAGTTAAAAGATGACCTCCGCCAGGTAAAGCAGGAACTGGAGAAAAAGGATGAGCTAACCATGGAGTTCTCATCTGTCATCACTACACAAGCTAAGCACTTAGCTTCTCTACACTCCTCCTGCTGCAGAACCAACTGCTTTTCCACGCATTTCCTCACTGTGACACCATACTCCCCTTCTGTCCAGTTCTGTTTCTACTGGAGGTAACCCTGTCATATACTGTCAGGTCAGTTGAATCTGTGGTTTGTCTTATATGACAGTTAAAACCTAATTTTTTATAGTATAACATTTCCTTAGTCTTTTCCCATTATTTTTGGTTCTTGTTCTTCTAATGTGTGTATGCAGGAGTGAATGTACTGTAAGATATTTGCCTGTGTTTGGACTTGTACATTACATCCTGTTTCATCCAAACTAGGAATTTTGTAACTGCATTTTTTAAATAAAATAATCATTGTTGTTATTATTATTAACATTGCTGTTAGTATCATTATTAGCATTACTATTAGCATTATTATTAGCATTATTACTGCAATGTCACCATGCTCACACACTCAAAATGGCAGACAAATTAACATCTGAGGTTTGTCGTCATGTGTCTGCAAATGCTAAATATGATTCCACAACATTTTTGCTCAGTCATTAACTCAGGGCCAGCTCTGTCCCCAGGTTTTCCTCTTTCCTCTGTGGCACCGTGACATCCCTACAAATCAACCACCATCGGAGACGGTCCAAGAAAGAGCACGCTGTGTTTCAAATGAGAAATGTGTGCTGTACCATCCTTAAACTGCAGCCACAACTGCTTCTGAAATCAGTATAATGCATCCTGATACATTTCCTCCTCACTCACCTGTGCTCATTCTGGTAACCTGTTCTTAGAGAGGGGTTGTTGAATTAATGTCATCAGCATGTTCAGCTCCAAGGACTGATTCATTTTTCCCCTTCCTTTTCCTTTGTGAAACATTTTCTTCATTAATGATCTCTGAAATCATACAGAAGAGATGTTGCCACTAGAAGCAGGCAGCCCGAGCCCCCCATGAGTCCGAATTGTGATCTGAGTGATGCTTCTCTTAGCTGGTGTGAGATGACTTTGATTGTGGCACTTCCACAGCCACCTCCGCAGCTCTGTTTGGACCTGCAAACAAATAGAAATTGCAGAAAGTTACAGATGCCTAGGCTTTTTGTTCACCTGTTGAGCAAAATGGTTAATGTCTCTGCAATGCTGCCATTTACCCATACCAAAAAATGTGTTTGAGGTTTTCACTCCAAAGAATAGCTCTTACCTCAGGGCAGCTATTTATGATAAATGTTTGTATGACTTTTTTTTATTACACAAGCTTCCCCTCCATTTGCCTACCTCTCCATTCATGAAACAGTAAAGAAGCGCCACCACAAACCCCTGCAACATAAAAGACATCTGTTTCAAGATAAAATCATAAGAGTAAGAACTGATTGCATGTACAGTCCGCTTAAGGGAAAACAGTGACTTGTGTTGCTAACACTTAATTGCACAAAGCATCACAATAACTTCAGAGAACAAACAAGCAAAACAGGATGAAGCTGCAGGCTTTTAAGAAGTCATTCGGTTGCTGATTTATTGTTGTTTGTTAATTCATTTTGTCATGTTTATGGGATACATTTTGTGCTGCATAAATGTCAACATTCCACATAGTTATAGTCTTACACATGCACAAATATTATGGAGTGGTTATTTATGACCGTGATTATTTCAGCCAGCAAGGGCTGCCGCTCTTAGGGGTCGCCATAACAGATCATCTGCTTCCATTTCTCCTAGTATCTAGTATTCCTAGTATCCTCTTCTGCCACATATTCATATGAATGTACTCTTCCTACATATGCCCAAACCATCTCAACCTTGTGTCTCTATCGCTCAAGCCCTCCTTCTGATATTCTCATTTCTAATCGTGTCCATCCTGGTCACTCCCAATGAAAATCTTAACATCCTCAACATTGCCACTTTCAGGATCAGCTCCTGTGTTTTTGTCAGTGCCACCATATCCCAACCAAACATCACAGCAGGTCTCATTAACATTTTGTAAACCCTCCCTTTTACTTTGGCTGCTATCCTTCTGTCACAATCATCCCAACACTCATCTCCACCAACTCCACCCTGACTGCACTCTCCTCTTCACTTCTGCTGTGCACCCTGTATTGTGTCTTGTATCTACTGACTTTCATTCCTTTTTTAACTTGTCCATCACCACTGCATACAAGAAGGTCCTCAGAGCTGATCCCTGATGTAGTCCTACTCCCACCTTGAACTCATCTGTGTCTCTGTCTCCTACTGCACCTCAGTGATATACTCATACAATACCACAGTTCCTCCAAGCACACAATCAATGACTTCTCTAGATCCATGAACACACAGTGAAGCTCCTTCTGGCCTTCTCTATATTTCTCTATATTTCTCTATCAACTCTCTCAAATATCTTATCTGTAGTGTTGTCTGTGAAGGTTCTCAGTCATCCAGATCATTGCAGTCTAAGGAGCTTGGTGAGAAAAGTGTCTGGACTATACAGCTGTCATCCGAGAAACTTCCGAGAGTGCCAGACCCTCTTGGGGACATTCCCGTAGGGCTTAAAATCTGGGACTCTCCACCAGTTGCTCTTTGAACTGAAGAAGCTTCTTAGATGAGAGGTGAAACGTCTTCAGTCCAGATGCTTTTCTTTCCAAGTTCTGTAGTGTTACTTCTTGGCATGAACCCATACTGCTGCTAACTGATATCACCTCTCTCCTTAACCTAGCTCCATGAACTACAACTGAATGTCTACATGGGATCACTCATCAGCTTTATCCCTCTGTTACCTCCTGTTTTAACTTTGCGCATAATCTTGATAAATTGGAAGATACAATAGGATATCAGTGTGCGCAGGTTTCTCTAAAATATAATAATCGAGTTGAGAATTCAGTGAATTTTAGAGGGACAGGTGCTGAAACAGACTGAGGGATGGATGGCAGACACCTCACCATCACATAAGTTCATCTGGCCTTCAGCCGACGAGCTTTAGTTATTATTGTGCATGCACAGGTATAAATATCAATTCCATGATGATTCAGATTTGTAACACCTGTGCTTCTAATGTGACAAGGAAAATAAATCTGCTGGGAAGAATTTCAACTTGAGAAATGTGAGTTATTTATTTTTAGCAATTCTTTGTGAACTGTGATTCTGAAGTTTTATACCTGAAAGGAGCCCAGTCCCAGCTCGATGTAGAGTCTGGCTGCTACTCCAGTGTTCTCAGGCAAGAAGGCAAATACAGTGTAGTGCATCCCAAACAGAGGAATCAGGAACAGGGTGGATTTTGCCAGCCTCCTGAGTGAAGCAAAAAGAAAGGACTGAAAAATAAAAAATAAGTCCAGATAATGATGCAACACTTTGAAAGATTACAGTGTGTTACCAGTATGGTCAGCTACTTTCAGTCATGTCAGAGGTACAAGTTTCAAATGCCAGACAGACTAAATGCGTCATTCAGGTTTCATCAAAGCTACAATGGTGGTGTCAGATTTTCATTACACTGACCTTTAAAACAACATCGTCATCAGGCCAATCAGTGGAAAAGATTAAAATGTCAAAACACAAAACCTGAACACATTGTGCTTAGTTCAGCTCATATCACTGATGTCTAAATATCATGTAAATGTTGCCATTTAATTTCTTATGACATTTTGTTGAAACGGTTTCCCGCAAGTAATGTGGTTTGAAAAGAGCAACTCAACATCTGCTTCATCCTCAAAAGACACTGAGATAAGTATCATGTTTATGCTCTTCATCATTTACTTTTCTGTATATCCTATTGAGATTGGAAAACCTAGCTGGGTACAGATCCACTCACAAGAGTATCCAGTTCATCAGAGATCAACAGACAGCTGTTATCCTAACAACTGACATGTGTGTGTTTTTTATTCTCACTTTAGTTTCCTCAGTGACACTCTCACATGTATGAGGATGTTGCAGTATGTGTTTTAGTCATCTAGATAGTCAGATTAAACCATAAAATAGCTCTAATCAGAAATATTATCACAGCTTCAACTGCTTAAAGATTAAAGATGGAGGGGAGCTATCAGCTTATTTCAGGTGAATAATTTGTGCCTTTGTGTGAATGCCAAGGTTCCTCCTGAATCAAATTTAAGTTCCTACGACAGGCGGGGCTTTTAATCCTGTGAAACATTCATTGAACTGGTGGAACAATCCTGTCGCACGTCAAAGTAGGTAACATCTATTTCTGGAATCTGGAGCTATTTTTATATGCTCTCATTCTAAATTAATTCAGCTGAGCACAAATGTGCACCAGCCAGATGTCAAGAGAAAGAAGGATTCTTTCAGGTGAAGCAGGGTTTCACTGCTGCTGCAGTAGATTCATGTATGCATATATTATATTAAAGTGTAAGAAGCCGTTCAAACTTTTGTCAAGGGATTTAAACAGCTCCCCCTCACCTTTTCTTCTTACATACTACTGCCTCAGTTAGCAGTTTCCACTTAACACCCAGCAAAAGGTTTACATGTTAAAATAAATTACTATTTATCCAACTGAATTATAAAGAGTTTAGTGCAAGAAAATGATTTAAAGCTCAGCTTTATTAATGCTGAACCACTTTTCTCTGCATATGATGTTTTTAACTCACACCTGAGCTATAGGTTCCCATAAGTAAAGCCCAAAATTATCTCATGTATCCACTTGTTGGTGTTAGACACTTGTAACGTTGATCTTCATTATGGTACCATGATGGTACAGTTCTGCTAATAGCAAGTGAGCAAGTTATGGAGTTCTTGGGATGTATCATTGCAAATCGGGGCGGAAAAAAATATGATATTGTGAGAAATTTTTATTTCTGGGATTTCACATTGCCGATGGATCTATTTTTACCAAAACCATATTTTTTTTTCCTTAAAACTTACCAAGGGCGTAGATCATCTTGCATGGCCACTATGGTGAGGTGAGGCTGCTACCTCACCTGACTTATAAAAGTTATTATGTCATAAGCCAGTCTTGTTTTTATCATTTATTTTTCTGCAAAATTCTGACCGTACCATCTGTCGCAACAAAAATTCAGAATCAGACCGGGCAAGTCTGCTTCTTCTTCAAGTTATTTTCAGCCAGAGAACTGATGCTCACTGGAACTTTTCTTTTTATCTGACCACACTCTGTAAACCCTAGAGTTAGTTGTGTGGGAAAATCCCAGCAAATCAGCAGTTTAGGTAACAGTCAGATCAACCTGTCTGATACCAACAACCATGCCACATTCAAAGTCACCTAAATCCCCTTTCTTCCTCATTCTGCTTGATTTGAAATTCAGCAGGTCGTCTTGGCCAAATCTAGATCCCTACATGTATTGAGTTTCTGAGCGATTGGATAAATTGGATAAAACCAGATTTCAACCCTTCCAATAGTTGAGACATTTCAGTAAGTTATACGACTTTCATCCACATGAGAGAACAAGATTAAACGTTGGTGAAAAGTGAAAAAGGATTAGTCTTCTGGGCACAATATATGTCTGTAAAAATGTAATACACAAAATTTACAGTTGTTTCTAAATATTTGTGTGAATTTGGTTTGATTTATTCAAACCTATACTTGTGATGTGCTGGCTCACATCCAGGCTTCAAAGAAAGACGGTGAAAGTTGCAAACTCACAGAGCATATCCAATCCAAAAAAAAAAAAAAACTTGAAAGAGATTGCATCAGAGAGGGGAAGTGTGGCTTTGATCTTATTTTTCAGTCATACAAGACATTTCTTATAAGTACAAATGTAATCTGTAAGAAATCAAATTTTATTCTTGTACAGTGTTTAAATTTTAAACTTACAGATTATTAAAATGATGGTTTATCAAAATAGCACTAAGATTAAGTTCAGCACCCTATGTAAGATGTATGGATATCGAAACTAATTTATCTGATAGGTTATTTGTTCTTCATCATTTCCTGACATCACACATGCACACACTGGGGTAAGTTCAGAGCTCTTTAGAGTGCTGTATTAGCTGATTGGTGCAAGCTACTTCTTTTCTTCCTCACAATCAGAAATCTGTTCATCAGCTGTAAGGTTTCCTGCTGAGACGTATTATCAAATCTCATTTTCACTAGATAAAACAGCCTTCCTGAGCAGTCCATCCTCACAGACTCCTCTTACCTTACTGCTGCCCTAAAGGTTTTTGGTTTTCATATTAATTTACTACTTTACAGCTTCTATTAAAGAGCAGCACGCTTTTTATCAAATCAAAGCTATTATATGTCACATCAATAACTTGTGACTAGAGTGATCATATGTCCCACTTTGCGAGGGGCATATGTTCAGCATTTTGATTGGTTCCTTACATCTCATAAATCAACACTGAGTTACACTTTTCAAAGCCTGGCTCTTATCCAATAAGAGAAAGAAGAAGAGGCCGTCTCATTGGGGGCAATCAATCGTAATCATATAATTGGTTCTTATATAGCACTTTTCTACTCTGCCTGAGCACTCGAAGTTCTTTATACAACTTGCTTCATTCACCCATTTACTTTTTTCTGTGTTTAAGTGTTTTTTATCTAACATTCACACACATCCACACTCCGATGGGCCCACTGCAGAGGAACTTGGGGTTAATATCTTGCCCAAGGATATTTAGCATGCAGACTGGAGCAGCCAGGGATCAAACCACCAACCTTCTGATTAGTAGGTGACAAACTCTATCTAGTTACCTAGCTACAGTCAGGAGGTATAGCATTTAAACTCTGAACCAAAGAAAATGAATGGAAAGATAAAAATGGCTGAAATAACTAGCATTTACTACACTGTGCAGCAAACCCAATCACAAAGTTCATTAGACTGTTGCAGTAAACTAGCACCAGTCATTTTTTCAGAGTCAGATGAAAATTTCCTGCTTTTCAACCAGGTGCTTTCAGGGTGCTAGGGTGCATGTCCTGTGTGGGCTTGTAAGCTGTTGTTGCCATGATGAACAAACAGAACAGGTGTTTTTGAGTGTTTCTTTTTCTCTGGAAAAGTTTTCATTTGTATTAATGTGATTTGAACTATTTTGTTTAATGTTTTGTCTTGTGAATTTTATGCACCTTATTGAGATTAGGAGGGTGGCCTGCAGGACGCAAATGCATACTGACTTTTCAGAATATTGCTGTCCTTCAGTTAACAGGCAGTAGTCGAGAAACTTGTTGATGCAGTTTTTTCTCTGTTTTTTGTATCACAAGAACGACGGACTGTTCTTCTATTAATTTTGACCAAAAGAGGGAATACACAAGTGCAGACAGCCACATGTAAACAGTTCAGCTAAATCTGGATCTGTTGCATGATATTTTTAAAAACCAGCTATAACAAAATTTTGCACTAGCACAACATTGTACACTGTGCCCCACATTGTCCCACGGTAATAATCTCTCCTCGTGACTCACATAAAGTGTCCAGTGTCATTGTTCCCTGTCATGGCAGAAGATTTAAGCTTTTCAACCAGAATCCGGATGACGTTGACGAAGATGACTATGTTGATCTGGAAGAGAAACATGCACAGTGGCCTAAATGGCAAAATCAGATACACACTAGTTAAAAGACATTCAGTGTTATCACAGGGGAATGAAAAATTTAAAAATCCTGTATCATCACAGGATAAAGGTGATTACTATTGAACTCGAGACAAAGTGAACCACAATGTGTCACTGCAAACGAGAACATTCACTCCGCTGATGGGCCAAATGTGTCTGAGGCAAGAAAAGTAAATACAGGAAAAAGATACTATGTTCTGGACTAGTTGATTACGTGGAAAATCAATGTGTTTATCATATTTATCACAGTAATATTTCAGGAAAAAAATGTACTCTGAATGTATACAGAACTCTGTTGCATCTCATAATGCAAAACGTAAAGAATTCAGGGAGGCTTTTAGCTCAATCTTGCAGCGTACACCAGGAAATTGGGTCGGCTCGAAGTTGAATCAGATCCTCACTATAAACTAACCACTCTGGAGTTTGTCTGGAAGTGGACCGAGTCCAGAAAAAGTACAGGCGAGTAAACAACCTCGGTTAACTGAAATATTACCATGGCTGCCAGAGATGTTCATTTCTACCAACTCACTGAAGTAAAGTTATCTTAATTAACTAGTTAAACTTGTGCCAGGAACAAATGTGATTTGCAAGAAAACTTCTGTCTCTCAGTATGTTGGCAAATATTTATTAACCTTTAGCTTTGACAAAAGAAAATCTGACATCAAAGGATTTAAAAGACAAAACCACCAATACATGTTTCTTAACAAGCTCCTAAAATTTTAAAACATCGCTGGTATATTATATAATATTTCATGATCACTGCCCCAAGGGCCACAAACTTGCACTTCCTCTGCCTGAAGAATCCCACTTTAGTGTAAAATTTCATTGTAAAACTTTAATTGTAAATCTGCCACCACAAAACAAAAAACCAGACAGGCAAGTTTATCAGGTACTTGGTGTTTAACTCCTATACTCACCAGCAGTGAGGCTGTTATTGGTCCCTTAATAATCCACCAGATGCCAACATTGTCTGTATCATCCCAGCAACTGTAAAGCCAAATGTAATGTCAGTGCAATACTAAACCTACAAAAATAGATATAATAGTTCACATGGACTGGCAAGCTGCTTTAAATAAAATGCAGAAATATGAAAGTAACAACAGTAAAAACATACCCTCTGTCATCATAGAAGAATCTGGTCAAAACCCACAGTATGAGAACTGTAGATGGGAGCCCTAAAACGTAAGGGCAGGAATTAATTATGCATGCTCTGTTTACCTGTCAAGTAAAATCAATCCGAACATTGCTCCAGACCAAACGCATCTGTTTGCTGCATATTTCTTTGTTGACAAGCATAGAAAATATTAAGTTGACTCTGTGTAAAAAAATTTCCATGCTACCTGCATCTGTTTCATGCCCAAAAAAAAAGGAGTACACAGAGAATAAAAGCAGGAGACACGAGAGAGCAGGATAGTAAAGCCAGAAAGAAGCTGATAAGACGCATCAGAGCCACCGTGGTTACAGTCTGAGCACCACTCGTGTGCACACACGTAAACACACCTCAGGTGCTTTGTGTAAAAACATTCAGGACAAAAATATTTACATATCTTAACATATTCATCTGTGTAGTTTCATATTTTTTTAAGCATTATTATGGCTGTTATTGTTGTAACTTTGTATAGGGAATATCACAAGCAATCTATCACCAACCCAACATCTGTTGTCCAGGTATAAAATATGATAATTTGGGGGAACAGCCGAATTTATTAAGTAATCATCCTTTTATCAACAGCTGAAACTGCTGTGCATTAATTCTTGGGTGAAAATAAGGCGAATAAGGAAATCCTGGGTTTTCAGTAATAGCGGTTCTGTTTTTTCTTTTTCTTACCAGGTTATATCGCCATGGTAACTTGTGGGTCATGTTCAACATTAGACAGGTGAAATCACTGCCTATAGATTAATCGACTATGCAGAAGACTGTGTAAACATTCCCAGAACATGATAGTAAAATGATCTAAAGTCTTTGTGTTTGCTAAATCAACTGGCACGTTCAGGTATGGATACAGATCAGTGTCAGAATTATTTGAACTACCTTACGAGTCAAAATATGAGCAATAGTGCTCATTACTTTCTTTTTTCTGGGGGGAGTTTAACACTTGCTGTGACAAGTCGTCAGGGTTTCTTACAACAAAACTGGGATTTCATTTGACAAAATGCAATCTTGGAACCACTGATGATCATCTGACAACGATTTAGCTCTTGAGATCTTTGGAATCATTTACATTCGTAACTAATGTTTGGTGCACACAAGCTAAATGATTGAGCTAATAGGCTAGCCACTGGGTTCTCTGATGAGCTCCGCTCATCTTTATGGGGAAATTATGGTTCACCAATGGCAGTGTGGGCAGCCTGTGATCAGATTAGGTTGCTGTGGGTCCATCAGGTGCAGAGAATAGTAAACTTCTAGCACACGAAGATGATTTGGGGAAATTTGTGGAATTTTTTTGAACTTCTACCTTTTTGCTACCTTCCCTGTCCCCGCCTACTCATAAACCGATCAGCAACGAACACACTCATCCATGTCAAGCACCATGCAGCATGGATTTTGGACGACTGTTGGGAGCATATTTACATAGTTTGAAAACCCCTCTCCGTGGACAAATCCCTCCATAAATCGAAACAATCGGGGTAGCATAAACTAAGCATGACACAGGCTCTGCTTCTATGCCACAACACGGAACAAATTTTGCTTCCTCCTTCACACACTGCTTCAGATCACACCATGAATGTTTCAGAAGAAGTCTGCACAGTTCTCACCACATTTTTCTTCAAGTCAATCTGATCTATAAAGAGGACAGAGTCATTTTTCCAAACACAGACGAACTTGTGTAATACTTCTGACTGAAACAAGCTCTGTCTTGAGCTGGCCTTAAAGCCATGTATTCTCATTGTTATGGGTACTTTTCCCTATGTAACCCTCTGAACACAGGCAGGATTCACAACAGAGTCCAGTATCAGCACTGGACTCTGATACTGCCTCATCTTAAACCTGAATCAGTGGTGAAAGATGCACGATTAGCTATTTGTCCATGTTTTTTCTCAACGTGGAGGAAAAAAAACAAAAACTAAGCTTGAGAAAAGGCAGTAAAAAAAGCAGGAGACCTTGGGCCTGATGTCTCACCCCATTTCTCTCTGACAGAGGAGGGGACAGCAACGCTTTCATGTCACCTTTTTTGAGTGTAGAGTGAGCGATGAGGTGATTCAAGTTGAATCATACAGTTCAGAAGGACAAAACAAAAACACTGTGATGTGACGTGGTGCTGTATGTGTGCATGTTTGCACTTCAGTCTTGCGTCGCTGGTTACCGTTGGAAATAAATCCTTGTAAACAAAACTTCTCAACAAATTCATCACTGCGGTACACACATCCACATACATTTAATAAATGTATTCCTTAATGATAAACGGGTGATATTAATAAGGCTTACACAGTCTGCATTTTTGCCAGCTGGCTCAAGAGAGCTTAAAGTGCACACAGCATGTTTGATACTGCACTACTGTACAGTGCTCCTCCACTCACACGGCTCAGGAGCTGAACTGGTTGCACTCCATTGCTTTCAGACTGTATTATGTGCCTAAACAGTTTTTTCTAATATCATAGTTTGATTTTCCTTGTTAAGAATCAGTCACTCTGCTCTCTGTAAACCTTTCACATTACTGACTGGTCAGATGCCTCCATTTCCGCCTCTTCCAGGGAACCACCCTTGCAGCTAGATTGGGAAGCTGTGGACTAACTTATTGAAATTATAACCACCTTTGTGTGACTGATTAGGCTGATTGCTGATGTCAGAGAAGAGAGAGGGGAAAGATATCCTGAGTATGTTGTACCTGCTTTGAAGCACAGCCCCAAGAAGCATTCACAATTGTAATTATGACTAATCTCACAATTAAGAGCTCTTCTCCAAAAGGTTAAGGAGGTTGTTAATCAGAGATAAACTACCTGGTGTAACTTATGCTATTTTATTAATAATAACTTTTAATATTGTCTCATGCCCATGAATTCAGTGCTATTCCATTTTTAAAATTAGCAGTTCAGGCTTATAAAGCAGTGCTGCTGTGAATTGGAGCTGGAAAAATTATCACGGTTCAAGTGCAAGTTCCCAGACAAGGTGTAGAATCAACTGATCTCCGGCAGGGATTGACAGCGGTGGAGGATTTCACTTTCCTCTCTTAACTTCCTGTCAAAGCAGCTGAGCAGCAGTTGCCAGCTACAGCATCCTGCTCAGCGTGACTCACTGTTTGCATGTGGAGCACCTTTAACAACAACCTACAACTGAGACAGCTCACAAGACCTGACGTGAAATCATAATAATGTCTGCCTGAATGCTGATGACCTACCTCTTCTTTTATTAAACTGTAGCGGCGTGCTTGTAGCCCTCAGGGTCAGATCCATTTATATCTTACCATAAATTCCATTCATCGCCTTATCAGAAATATCCCTGCCACCGTGTGTGAATGCAGCATTGCACTGGCATTCAGCGGAGGATTTAAAGAGCCCACGTGACATGAAAGGTTTTGTTTTGCCAGCTGGACATTGCCTAAAAGTTTCAGGTAAGTGTGTTGCAGTTTCTCACCTTCACTGCTGCACTTAACAAAAGTTTCTGCTTAGCTCTGTGTGGCTGGACTAAGCTGCTATATTTTGGTAACAGGAACCATATGAGACTGACAGGAGCGGTGGAGTATGAGATTACAGGCTTGAATAGGAAAATATACAGCAGCATGAAACAAACAAAACAAAAAGACAGTGGGATGGGAATGGTAAGACAATGGAAAACACTTGGCTTAGGAACAAGGGATGAGAAAACATGGAAACCTCTCAAAACATCCATAGAAAGCTAAGAAAAAAAAAAAAAGATGGGAGAGAAAATAAAAGGGGGGCCGAGGAAAACAAGCGCTACACTCATCTTTAGGGCTGTGCTGCTGCCTAAATAAACTGCTACCAGGATTTTGGAGGCTCAGTTCTTGTGTAAAAATAGATTTCCAACCCAGATATGAAGATAATGTGTGATAATACTGACTTTAACCCCTTAACACCTAGTGCTTTATATTAGATACATGAGTTTTTGTAAGCGTTTGAGGCTTCTATCATTAGTTTAAAAATTTCCCCTGACAATTCTAAATAAATTGTAAAATAAATGTCAAATTAATATTATGTTTTTGTCAAAAGGTCCAATAAACTCTCTCACTTCAAAATTTATAATTTTCTGGGAATAGTTTTGGCTTTAAAGGGTTAATCCATTTAAGGCACTGAAAGGGGTTTTCATACTGTTCCCCTGTTATCTCCTATTCTGCAGCTGAATATATTAAATTGAGCACATCACAATGTGCAACTGATGGCACTTATTCTCCAGCAGCATCATTTACGAGAGACAGAAAAGCAACAAGACGCCTTGACTTTAAATCAGCAAAAGCCACGATGGAAACATTTGTTTGTTCTTGAAAATTATTCCTTTACCTACATTACTCTGATGTTTTAGAATAAAAAAAAAATCATGTATTTATTAAACTTTCAGTGGAGCTTAACACATTTTTGCTTAAATAACAGTCAATTTTTATTTTTTACTTTTTCTTCATTAAGGAGTTAATATGAGTGAATCTTTGACAGGTCCTTCAGGCATTTGCTGGCAAGCCTGTAAACGTCTGACATGTTTGCTGCAGGACCTTTAGCAGATGTGGCCGATGATGGTGACAGAAACAATGAGGAGTGAGACCTCAAGTGAAGAACTTGCCATAAGCAGAATTAACAATGGGCTGGCTGCCTGGAGAGATGACAACGATTATGATGATGATGATGATTTGCACTGGATCACACTTCTCTGGACTTCAGAAAACCATTGAGAGCTTCTTTGAAATGGAGAAACCAAAAATATACAGCTAATGATAAGTTCTTGATGTTTTACTGGCTATTTTTTTAACGTGTAGTTGTGTAAGCTAGTTAGTTACTGTATAATATGAGCAGTACTGTGTGTGGAGGTCAAAGTGGCTCGCTAGCACCAGTTGAATATTTAATAGCAGCTAACATGCTAACTGCTGTGTTTTCTCCGCTTACCAAAAGAATATCTTTTAATGATTATTTTAATCACTTTTACATCTTTTAATGGTCTCTGACATGTGATATTTTAACGGTTAGATGAGCTGTTGCTGTTGTGTATTTGTCAGGCTACATGATGATCAGCTAGTGTAGCTCTAGAAAAAACATGTAGGGACCTTTTGTGTGACTCGAGGCTTCAATGCTACTTTTACCTGGAAACAGCGATTCAATTATTTATCAAGTATTTCCATTTTTTAAGTTCACAGGCATCCTGTTTGTAAGGATACAGTCTCTTCAAGTTGGAAAATATTGCTCATTCAAATCAATCATTTATAGTGTTTTTCTCACACAGAGACACATCCGGGATGTAGCGAGAAAACCAATCACTGTTGTAGGCTATGACCACAATTTTACATTTTTACATTTTTAAAATGTATGTATTACATTTTCCTCTTTCACTATCCTTCTTGAATACTGCTTATTTAACAGTTTTAGTTTTTTAAAGAGTACCACTAAATAGATAAAGTTTGTGAAGTGCCTTTTTTAACCAGTCCCTCCCTGCCTATATAAAACATTTGTTTTTAAATGCTGCAATCCATTTAACAAGTTAACATCATACGGGTGTATTTTAGCCTGTATTTTAATTTGCCCATTTGACATGTCGGTGCAAATTGACAATATTCCAATGTGAGCAAAAACATCAAGTCATGGGACTTATAAACATATACAGACAAAGGACAAAAGGTGTTAATTGACTGTTTAGGATAATAAACACCCTGTTCAGTAGTCAAAACCGCAAAACAAGGCAAAAAATTTTTGACTTTCTAAGCATATTTTCAGAAAAGCAAATTGTTTGTCTTTGCATCCACAACTGAGCTTATTTGTAACAAAAAAGAAGTTTTTCTACCATATTTATAGCACCTCCCCTTTCAACTGAGCCTCTGTGTTCTATGGCCCTGTCTCTATTTCACCAATATTTGCTTTATTGCTAGAGCTGATCATGATTAACAAATGATTTTAGATAACCCTTTTGAATATTAATCTGTTTGTGGGTCACATTTTATTCTGTGTTTTTTAGTGTTTGTGTTGGAGCTACAGTGTGTGATTGTTTTTGTAAAGACAATTCAGTCACTCTTACTCACCCCATCCAATCAGGATATACCACCAGAAGTATTTCCTCTGTGAGACGAAGGTCAGAGCCAGCAGTGTCTGCAGATACATGCCCTCCACCAGCAGCCAGAAGTAATTGGCCAGGATGCTGAACTGGAAGAAAGCCACGGCTGACTTGCACGCTTTCTATAGAGAGGAAACAACAAAACAAAGTTAGAAAAACTGGATGTGTCATCATTTAACATAATAATACATCTTTTTGTGTAATAAAAGGGAAGGTAGTGACAAAAAAATATTTGATTCTTCTTCTACTTTTGCTATAACTTCAACTGAAGTCAATCAAGTACAAAGAAATACAAAATAAGCACCAAGGAACTCAAACCAATTAAAAAAAAGACAAAAATAAACTACCTAAATAGTCACAAAATCACAATTTGAGAAGACTTGCAAAAGAAATTAAAATTTATAAAACAATAAAAAAAAGGAACACAAAATTAGCAAAATCTAGAGATATAAACCAACAGGAAGATGTGCAGTACATAACCACAAAAACACACAAAAGTGTAAAACCAGCACCAAACAATAAGTGAACAAAGATAAACAAAAAAAACCCCACAAAGATACACAAGAGAATAAAAACCAAAGATGACAAAAAAGCAATAAAAAGCATGGACACCGAGACCAAAACATGTAATAAGGAACAAACACAAAGGCTGTTTTTTTAAAATCAATTCATGAAAAAAGAAACAAACCTTTTCTCCAAATCCAACACACACATGTGCAAAAAAAGCATATTCAGTACATTCTATATAAGGAGATCCTGATACAAAATATATACAGGACGGAAGTGTCTGTATTCCTGTTCACTCTATAACCTTCTGACTTCCAGCACATGAATGAATCATGCCACCTGCAGAAGTCGTCTAATGACACTGCAGTGGTTGGGTGTATTAGGGACAGGGCTGGAGTGGGAGGTGATGAAGAGCTATGTGTAGTACTTTGGCGGAAAACCACCTCCTTCTGAAATTCAGCCACTCAAAAGAGATAGTGGTTGATTTCCGGTGACTAAGCCAATTAGCATGATGGGTGACTGAAGCAGTGGACGGCTACAGGTAATAGGGTGTTCACATGAATGACAGATTGGATTCTATTTTTTGAGGAACCTCAGTTCCTCCAGTGTTTGAGGCAAAACGGCAAGACCAATTTTTAGCAGCAAGTGCTGCTGTCTGCTTGGAGGGGTGGCATCTGTGCCAGAGATGCCAGCAGGAACAACAAATTCATCAGTGGCCAGAATCTGGAGGCGTTTGAGTCACAGAGGGACAGGAGGGCATTGACAAACTATTGTCCATCATGGACACACCCACTCCATTTCACACTACAGAGCCAACAGAGTTCGTTCTCCCTCAGACCCCACTAACATAAAGACCACTTCAGGAAATCATTCCTACGGTTATACCTTCATCTATCTATCTATCTATCTATCTATCCATCCATCTATCTATCTATCTATCTATCTATCTATCTATCTATCTATCTATCTATCTATCTATCTATCTATCTATCTATCTATCTATCCATCCATCCATCCATCCATCCATCCATCCATCCATCTATCTATCTATCTATCTATCTATCTATCTATCTATCTATCTATCTATCTACTGTAGATTTAAACCTATATTTTCTCATTTTTCCAATATAAAAAAAAAATCTTAAATTGTTGCTAAAAGATTTCATCAGTCTAATGACAGTATTTCCCTCTCATCGTTTTGCCACGTGTCTTCCCCTCCTCGTTCTCTGTTTCCACTGTTAACTCAATCACACAGCATGTGGGAATCTATTTTGATGCAAACATCAATTAGAGCCCTCACCGTGGACATGGAGCAGTGGTCCAGGGTCTCATCAGCAAACAGCACGGTGTCTTTAATGAAGACGGCACTGGCTCTCAGGATGAAGGAGGCGAACAGGTTGATGTGGATGTAGTTTCTGGTGCAGCGGAACTTCCTGCGTAACAATAGCGTAAAGCATACACTGCATGTAAATTAATATTTCATAAGGCGGAAGAAGAAGGTAAACAACTTCATGAATTTGCATGTGTAAGATGATTCATAATCCTCTGTACTACAAAGGCTCTTTGAGGCTTTATCATCTGAATATATGCATATTTTCCTAAAATTATAAGATGCTGTCCTAACCACACAAATCCTGAATGTGTCTGCATCATAGAAATTTCCCCTTTTATTGGCCTTTTGTGGGTGCAGATGGTGGTGTGTGCCGCTCTGGTCTAACCTGAAGGCTGCGAACACCACGATGGCTGTAATGAGGGAGATGAGTGACGTGGCGTAGCCTACGGTGTAAACCTGTCTGAAGGTATAAAGGTAACTCGTCTGGAGACAGGAAAACAGAGAAACCGTTAGTTTAGAAAAATATCAAAATAAAAGTCTGAAGCTGTGAGTCTGACTCAGATTGCTGCAACTTCAAGAGTTCTTTCTTTATAAGATTCATGAATGAATAATAATTTGTTTAAGCTTTAGATAGAAAAAGCAGTAATTATGCTGAAACACTGAAAAAGATGTACTTTTAACTGTGTGGTTATTTAAATATATAAACAATTTCAGGACCTGTAATTTCCCTTGAGTTGTTTACATTTATTCCTGGAACAAAGGTCCTCACAGCTAACTACAAATAGGTCTGACATAAAAAGGAAACAGCGATAGAGGAAGCAGAAACAATATGTTCATCCTTCATTGACTGGCATGATTACAACCACATGTCCGTATACCTCGGACTCAGGCTCGCTGTCATCGCTGAACGCGCAGGCCTCCTCATAGGGTGGATACATTTCCGACCAACCGTCAGCAGTACAGTTCCTGTAAACATACCCTAATGTGGGGAATCCAAAGAGAGAACGCAAGGAGACAGTTAATTTCAAGTGTTTCAATCGCACAAATATATGAATGTTGTTCTTTTATTATTTTTTGTGCCCTTCCTGACACAACCCCAAAAGGATTGGTGTTTCCTTCCAGGAATAAACCGGAGGTCTTTTTGTTTGCAAGGGGAATGTGCAAACCACTTGGAGCCACTTTTTCTGTCTCAAGAATGAAAGCGGCAATTTCAGTTCAGTTTATGGGTCGCATAACCACTGCATGGGAACCTGTAAATAACACCTTCAAATTGTTTCTTTCTTATAAAGACATATAACTACCTGCTGAAAATGTTCACATGTAATGCACCATGCATTTGCAAAACATGGTGATGAACACCCTGAGATCTCAACAATGTTCAGTCAGTCTCCTGACCATGAGCTTTCAACACGATGCTTGGGTGAAACTGCTAAATGCCCTCTTTCTCTATAATTTTGGCACTTTTCAAATCCCTCCAGTGGGACAGTCTGATGGGCTAGTTCTGACCTACAGGCTGTTTGTTTGACAGCCTGGGTTTAGAAGCTCAGTGAACCTTTTTGTTACACCAAGTGTCCTTTTCTGTCTTGGTTTTTAGTCTTTTCATACATTTTACAACACAACTGACTGACAATACGAGCTATTTTAAATCTACCTGAATTAAAATGTGTTATTCGCATCCCTTTTTGTTGTGAAATGCTGTTGAAATTACACTCTGGCTCCTTTGGTCGAGTTTAACTTTTAGGATTTTTGAAAAGTGAAGAAAAAGGTGTTGTATGAAACCTACTGAAACCTACTGAAACTCTGCAGGTATATTTTCCTTTTTAACTTCAGGGCTAATAACTGCTACACCATTATCATCTTTTAATTTCTTTTTCTCCATTATATTTGAAGCAAATCCTCTACTCAGTCTATTGAAGCTCACTTTGGTCTCTTCCAACCTCTTTTGGAAATATCTGGTCCTTTATTGTCTAAAGTCTCCACTGTGCTTTCTTCTGACAATATATCTGTTGTTCAGCACAAAGCAGCAGTTTACAGTGATTTTTGACTAATGATACCAAAAGCAACACTGTGAGATGGAACAGAAGTTGCTGGCTGGACAGTTAAACAATATGCAGAACCTCATCCATAATCTCAGGGCAGCCTATTTTCACACTGCAGCAGTTTTTTCACAAAAACATATCGAAGAGACGTACTTTAAGTAAATGATATGCTTCCCGGCAGCTGTGTAAAGGGGGAAAAAATACGAATATTTAGAAATTTGCAAAATGCTTGTGAAACCATGAGCTGATTAATTCCTTTGTAATTAAATATTGAATCATAATTGCTTTACAAATCAATCAAAGCAATTTTCCTGTAGACTCCTGGTGAAGCATAGGGCCACAACAACACCACGCCAACGGACTCTGTTCTGGGCCGTTCTCTTCAGCTGGGTCCACGTCATTCCGGCGGCCTTCACTTCGCTCTCGACAGATCTTCTCCACGTCTGTTTGGGTCTCCCCACTTTCCTTTTTCCTTGTGGGTTCCAGTCCAGTGCTTGCTTTGTGACATTGTCGATTGGTTTTCGAAGTGTGTGGCCTATCCAGCCCCATTTTCTCTTCTTGATGTCTTGACCGACCGGGTTCTGGCTGGTTCTCTTACACAGGTCTGTGTTCGAGATCTTCTCAGGCCATCTGATGTTGAGGATGTGTCGAAAGCACTTGTTGATGGAAAGCTTACCCGGCTCGCTGAGGAGGCAGAAAAGACTGGCCTGAAGATCAACGTCAGAAAAACAGAGGTGTTGCGGCTGAACAACCGACAAGAACATCCACAGCAGCTACAGGGAAAACACTTGGTGGAAACTGACTGCTTCATCTACCTAGGAAGCATAGTCAACAGTGATGGTGGCGCAGATGAAGACAAATCAACAAAGCAAGGCTTGCATTCAACACCCTGCGACCCATCTGGAACTCCAAAGCCTTATCTCAGCACATCTTCAACACTAATGTGAAAGCAGTCCTCCTGTATGGGTCCGAGATGTGGCGGGTGACCAACACCACTACCAGCAAGATCCAGATTTTCATCAACAATTGCTTTACACGCCTTGTTTTAACCTACAAGCTTTAAGTCATCAGTCCGGTACACTTGCACCAGTATTTCTTCTCTGAGACTATTTCGGTCCATCGTGCTTTGAGTCAAAAAACGTTTTATTCTTTTATGTCCACTGACGTCTGCTTTTGGTTAAAGTTCATTTGGATACAGCGGGTGACAGGAGAAATTCATCTGGTATTTGTGGGACTGTGTATTTAAATATCTTTGCCAGAGATAGCGCATAGGTAATAGCAGAATTGCTGTTTAGCAGAACAAAGATGCATAAAAATAAATGACAGGAGGATTTTTTTCTTTGTTCGTTATTTCCTCTGAGCAAACAGAAACCGACTGGAGTCCAAATGCTGCAAACTGTGCAGCTGAAAGCAAAGCCTCTTGTTTGTTTGGGTGATCAGCAATTCAGATCATAATGAGCTGTTATTTCCATCAAGGTAAAGGAGGAAAGAGCATTACTCGTTAATTAATGTGGCTTTCCCTCCTCTAATGGTCCTGTAACAATACAACAGACCAATATTGCTGTCTGTGTGCGTCATTTTAAACGTTTACTTGTTGTCCTATAAGGACCAGTTTAATAGTCGCAAAACATGTAATTGTTTTAACCAAAGAAAAAGCTAATAAAAATCTTAATGTGGATATATGTGCATTATTTACACACGTATGTGTAAATATAAAAATTGCTAAATGCAAAAGCTCATTATTAAGAAAGAATTTATTTCTCATGGTGTCACAAGGACTTTCTTTGAGGAGACAGCAGCCGAAAAGGATGTCAAATTGTGATGAATGAACCCTGCAGACAAGATTTCAATCCACTTCTGCCAAAAACATCCTAGAGCATATTATATGTGTGTGTGTGTGTGTGTGTGTGTGTATTCTTGCCAACAAACATACATGAATACATGCTATGATTCTCCAGCATTGACTCCAGCCTGCTTTAGCTCTGCTGATTATCCAGCAGAGCTAAAGCTAATACTGGTGCGACAGCACAGCATCCAAGAATCGGATTTTTACATTATATTATTTTAACAATGCTGGTGATCAGATGATTTGGCTATGAGGATCTGTGCTTTTCTGTGTTCACTGAGGCTGGTGCAGGAACCAACCTTGATTGCTGGAGAAATGCTGGAAGACTTCAGAGCAGGACAAATTGACCACCTGCCCAACCTCAGCTCGCAGCCAGCACCCGATCTCATCCCATTCTGTTTTACATCCTGCAAACAGAGACAGAGGGAGAAGCAGCAGAAAGTTATTAATAACACTGTCACAATGCTGACAGTATAGACATTCAGGTGCTCAAGATTTAGTGCAAAATCCAGCTGCAAAGCTGAACATCTCTTTTGTCAAGCTTTAGTTAGAATAACTCTACTTCCACAAACCGCATCCTAAAAGTTTGTACTTATATTTTAAACTTCATAGGTAATTAGAACAGGTTAAATTCACTAAATTTATGCAAACATTTACAGCTTTACTTAGTGGCTTTCCCAATTGCAATTTTTACAAAATGTACAGTACTGTTCAAAAGTCTTAAGCTACCCCTCATATGTTTACAAATGGGAAATAGGTGCAGCCTTGCTTATTTTGCAAGGTGAAGATCCCAACAATCAGTCAGCCCCTTATGAACAAGCACAAGCGTCAATGGGAAGGAAAAACTCCCTTTTAACAGGAAGAAACCAGCAGAACCAGCCTCAGGGAGGGGCAGTTTTATCAAGTTTATAAAGTTTTATGAAAAAAGAAAAGTTTTAAGTCTAATCTTAAATGATATGTGGCTTGAGATTTGTATAACTTAACTATTAAAACACGACTATTCTGAATGTTACTTGAGTATATTTTCAATGCTGGACTTTTAATTAATTAGCTTCAGCTGATTAGCTCTGCCAATCTGTCACACCAATCTGGAAAAATAGCAACGAATCACTATTCCATTCTCTCTCGTCTTCAGGGCTCAGACTGTGAAACAGGAAGCAAACTTTGTTTTGAGTCTGAAAACCTTCTCGTGTTTTCTGGTAGTGTGTGTGAGTGTGTGTATGTTTGTGTGTTTAGTCCCCATTGCCGCATTTGATCACAAATACCTCCACAACTATTAAACTGACATTACAGTTTGTTTCAGACATTTTTGTGCCATTCAGGATGATTCGCAATTACTGTGATGATCCCCTCGCCATCAATCACAATCATTATGTTTCAAAGTTATTGTCATACGCACAGCAGAGAAACATGTTTCCCTGTACAATGAAATGTATGCTTTACTGTCAACAACAGATGTCAAACAGAACAATCCACATATAAAATAGATAAGTAAAAGAAATAATCATTTAAAAACATTTTTTTGAGAAATACAGTAGAAATACTAGATATGTAAATAATATATTTACATTTGGAAAAAGAATCTGAGCTCCAATAAGCTATGTAGATATTACGCTATATGCTACATCAGTGTTTGTATTATCTCTGTTAAAGTACCAACATTATCTGGTGTCTTTATGTGCACCACGAAGGAAAAATGAGATCTAATGCTTTTCAGTCGTCCGTCAACAGCCTCAGCATCTCGCATGTTTATGAAAGACTGAGTACATCTCAAAAAGCCCTGAACTCCAGCAATGTTATGAAGCGTGACATACATCCTGCTGTTTTATTTATGAAGAACGGAGCAGACGCATTTAAACCTCAGGCCTTCATGTGCAAACACAGTACATTCAGGTGACCTGATTGCCAAGTCACGTATTCACTCTCGTATAATTAAAATTGGGTATTTATATTAATCCTGACCTAATAAATCCAAAGTGATGCATAACACCAGCTGACAAGTCCCGTCCACAGTCTTGTAGCTGTGATTGGCCCACATTAAAAGCTTTCACTTTTTTTTTCATCAACTACATTCTACATAAACCGCGGATTACTCGCCGGTGTATAACGGACTAATTCATTTTTCACTGAGTTGACAGATTTGACAGGAGAAAGTGGATGATTGGATGGAGTAGCTTGTCTGATCAATTTTAATTGTGCTGATAAACGGAGCGTGTACTGCACCAAATATCTGCAGTAATCTCAGATAAATGTCAACAGCAGTGATGAATTAAAAAGGCAATGTAAGCAGATATTTTTCTTCATTTACCCCAAAGGCTGAGGTGAGATCAAAATAAATGTCAAATACATTTTAAGCAGGAAATCTCTTCTCTGAAAAAAAGGAAAAAAGTATCAAATCCTCAGGCACCATAAACTTCGAGGAACATAAAACAGTTTCAGAGGCTAGAGTGATTTCTGAGTAAAACATAAACACAGCCCGCCTGCATCTGAAATGGAGATTACTGCTCTGCACTCGGCAGGATGTTGGTGAGGCAAATTTTGTCCTAGTGCTGCCATTCATTTGATTGTATTTGTGACCCTTTATGTAATAAATACTTTCTTAACTGGTGACTGAAAAAGGGAAAAGTATACCAGAGGCTGTATGTGAGAAAATAAGCAGTAAGTCACTTAAGATATAATTTTTTATTGCCAAATCTCCAAGTTGCTCTACTTTCTCAAATCTGGTGACTCATTTCAGTGAGCTTGTTCAGTTTGGGGTTTCATGTTCTTTCCTAGAATTGCACTTTATGATAACCTAGATATATAAAAAGTAATATAGCACATGATGTAGGTCCGATGGCCTTAAGATACCATTTGAGGCGCAGACGGATTGACCTTATGTCCACTTGTGAGTGGGTTCTTCAAAATAATACCTTTTCAGGACAAACTAAGTCAGGAAAAGATGACAGCTATGGATGCATGTTTTCCATCTACTATACATATCTGTTATTAGGAAAATGGCAGAAACTTAACATTTTCCAAACAAAAAACTGTGCGGTGCAGAAGACACAACGATGATATGTTTGTATTTGTCAAGCACAGAAAAACCCTGAATGAAAATCTGAAGTTCAGCTTGGATTATTAGCTACAGGCCATTAACTTTTTGGATGGATTTCAGAGGACAACGAAGGATGCCTGCAAACCTAAATCATCAGAAATAGGACTATCCGAAACCCCATGTAACATGCAGACAGTTTTCATTACCTTCTCATTGAGAAAATCTCTTTTAGGATGTGAGACTGAGACATTCTGATCAGGACTCCAGAATCCAGTCTATGAGCAGCATTTCGCACAGATATAAATCTCAGGTGTTCACACTGGCTCATAACAAAGTTTTATAACTCGAGAGAAGCAAATTGATCAGCTCTAAACCAAAGCAAGAGCAAGCTCATAGACCTTACTTTGCCGCATGCTACAGCATCAAAAAGATTAGAAAGAAAAAAAGGGAAACTGCTGAGAGTAATAATACTTTATGAGAGATTTTTACTGAACTCCCAGGAATCTGCTTCAGACGCACGGCAACAATCAAGGACAAACTAGTCTGGGGGCCTCTTTCTGCTCCAAACCAGAAAATTGGAAGTTGTTGTTGTGGTAATTGCAATTAATGTGAGAACCTGATGAAAACTGACAATTTTAAAGATGTGTTTATTATTAAAATCTGCCCTAGCACCAGTTTACAAACTGCTGATTAGTTTATTCTTAGTTTGTTCCCAGAGTCTCTCAGTTCTCCCTGGATGACTCCATCAGGGTTTGTTTTGTGCCTGTTTGTTTTTGTTAGTGTCCATGGGCGGGACCCATTTAAAAACACGGTAAAAAACAAAAAGATGATCCAAAATCAGGTCATTTAAAAAGGTAAAATAAGACTCTAGTCTAGTAGTTTATGTCATGGTCCGTGGGAGCAGTATCTGGGGAGTGTTCGTGTTGCCTCAGTGGCCACGCCCTCGGGTTGGACCATCAGCATCACACCTGTATTCCATCCCAGGCAGCAGGGCTATTTCACCCAGCGCGGACGGCTGATCCATCCCAGTCCGTTAGTCACTCTTGGTAATAACTTGGGTCTCCTAAGCTCTGAGTTTTTCAGGCATTTTGTTACCTGTGTTAATATTACGCCCTCCTGCCTGTTCTGCGTGCAAGAGAACTCCCTCGGTCTCCGTCTTTCCCTGCTAGGATTTTCCCACGGACACTCTCCCCTCCGAGCCCCACGGTCTGACTCTGATTATAAGCCGCAGCATTCTAATTCTTCTTTAGTTTTGACTCTCCGTTCTCCTGCACCCAAGTAATTGTTTCCCCTTTCTGTTGCATCTTCCCACGATCCCGATCACGGCTTCCCAGGGCATTTCAGTTCCCGGTTTCCTCAGCTTGAGTTATATTCTCGTTCCCTTGGTTGTTCCTGGACATTTATGTTAAAGAAATAAATCTGTACATAGTTCCCGTGAATTTTGTATTGAGTTTGCCTTTGGGTCCCATCTGTGAGTGTAAACCTTGGTTCCTGACAGTTTAATCCATTTAAAATATTTCTCTAGCTGGGCCCGCGTCCCCATTTTAGCATTTTTTAGTAGATAAAGGCGAATGGCTTAAACATGAATTGAGCTGCAGTTCGGGGAAGTCCTCTGAGGGGACTTGCGGCAGCTCCCGGGCCTGGCAGATCCCCATGTACTAATGAGAAGTGAAAGAACTGAAAAACGGAGGGTGGGGCATGAAAACGAGAACGAACAGCTTGTAGAACTGAGTGGTCATATATAGATGAGAACCGGAAGGGGCGTGTTCAGAGGCGTGGTCACACTCCTGAAATTCAGATAATTTATCTCCAAGTAAACTTTTCCTTATTTTTCCCACCTTTGTGATTTCAGGTAACAAGCAGGCAGAAACAGTAAGGCAGCCTGTGGGATTACATCAGAGAACAGTTGAGAAAAAAGAAACCAGTGTATGATAGAAAGCTACTGAATTATGTAAAAGTGACAAAGGGCAGCAAAGATGTATGTAGAGAAACCGATGAAGCTAATGAGATTTCTACACGTACAGAAACAATCGCTTGTTTCTAAAGGTTATTATGTATCAATAGAAACATATTTTTACCTATTACAAGAGCAGAACTGAAAATTATTATGCTCATTAAAGAAGCATTACAAATTATCCTGTTGACTAGACTATCAACATCCTTTTTCTCCCTCCTGCCTTATCTCCCCCCCTTCTTCCTCCCTGTCCTCCTCCATATGTCCCTTCATCCCTCACTCCCTCCATCTTCTTCTTTATCTACTCATTGTGTTCTTAATGTTAATGTTGCTCATTTTTAAAAGAATTGTGTATATTTATTGCATTTTGCTTGATGGTTGTGTGATTTCTGCTGACTGTACAACAAATTGCCGTTTAAGGACAAAGATTTCCTTCATCCTTGACCCCCTAGCTTTCTCATTCTTCTCAACCTTCCTTTCTCGCTTCTTCTTATCTCCCTCCCTCCCTGTCCCCTCTTTCCTTCCCTTCCCCCCGTCATCTTTTTCTACAGTTCTTCACTTGATGTCTTCCTACCTATCTCCCTCCCTGTTCAACCCTATCTCTCTCCATCCTCTTTCCCTTAATTTTCTTCCATCTACTTCCCTCTCAGTCTTCTTCCCTATCTTCCTCACTGCCTTTCTACCCCCATTTATTCTGTCCCTATCTTGTTCCTTACCTATTTTCCTCCCTTCCTCTCAATCTTCCTCTTTACATTTCCTGTCCATCATTATGTTTATCCTGGTCAGCTGTTTTTCTCATGTGTCTCCACTTCCCCTGATCACCTCATGTGTGTATTTAAGTCCTTTGTCTCTTACTGTTCATTGTCAGGACGTCTGCCAATTTGAATGAAGATACAGAGAAAGGAAGGCTGAGAGTGTCATGGCGGGGTGCGCCGGTGTGATTGTTAGAGTGGACCCAAAAGCAGACACTGGAGGAAGGAGCTGGTTTGCAAACAGAAGATAGGGTAGCTGAGAGCCTTTATTGCATCAGCCCTTATTTATTTATATATATAGATATCTCTCTCTCTCTCTCTCTCTCTCTATATATATATATATATATATATATATATATATATATATATATATATATATATATATATTACATTTTATTTAAAAATAGCGCCTTTCAAAGCTCCCAAGGACACTGTACAACAGATAAAAACACAGAAACTGGAAATATACACAATAATAAGAATAATAGATAAAAGTTAGAGCATACAGAGGTTTAAACATAACCAATTTTAAACAGATGAGTTTTGAGGGTGGACTTAAAAAGAGGGAATGAACTAATATTTCTGAGGTCGGGGGGTAAGGAATTCCAAAGTCGAGGGGCAGAGCAACTAAAAGCCCTGCCCCCCCATTGTAATCAGACGAGCGGAAGGAACAGAGAGAGAAAGAGAAGATGAGGATCTGAGGCACCAGGATGGGAAGTTCATCTGTACTAAATCGGAGAGGTATGGTGGAGAGAGAGAATGAATAGCCTTAAATGTATAGAGGATTATTTTAAAATGGATGCGAAATTTAACCGGGAGCCAGTGAAGCTGCTTCAGGATTGGGGAGATGTGGTGGGTAGAGGAAGTTCTAGTAATAATACGGGCAGCAGGGTTCTGGACACGTTGGAGCTTGTTAATAGATTTTTGTGTAAGGCCAAATAATAGTGAGTTACAGTAGTCAATTCGAGAGATAACAAGGTTATGGACGAGAATGGCAGTGGCATGAGGAGTGAGGAAAGGGCGGAGGCGATTGATATTACGGAGTTGGAAATATGCTGCACGTGTGACATTATTGATATGTGAATTAAAGGATAATGTGCTATCAAGAATGACACCCAAGCTTTTCACAGAGGGAGAGATAGGGACCAGTGAGTTATTGATGGTGAGAGAGAAATTGTTAATTCTGGATAGCAGTCGTTTAGTGCCGACCAGGAGAAGTTCTGATTTATTGCTGTTGAGTTTAAGGAAGTTGGAGGAGAACCAGGAATTGAGTTCAGCTAAGCAGAGGATAAGGGAGGGTGGAGGAAGAGTAGAATCGGGTTTGGTAGAGAGGTAAAGCTGGGTGTCATCGGCATAGCAGTGGAACTGAATATTATATTTACGAAAAATATGTCCGAGTGGAAGAAGGTAAATGATGAAAAGAAGGGGCCCGAGGACAGATCCCTGGGGCACCCCAGTAGATAGAGGAGAAGGCTGAGAAGTGAAGGATTTTAATTGAATGAACTGAGTGCGGTCAGACAGGTATGATTTAAACCAGGCTAGTGGAGTATGAGAGAGACCAATAGAAGCTAATCTGCTAAGAAGAATGGGATGAGAGATGGTGTCAAAGGCTGCACTCAGATCAAGGAGTGCAGCCTTGATCTCTCTCTCTCTATATATATATATATATAGAGAGAGAGAGATATAAAGATATATATCTATATATATAAATAAAGGCTGATATAATCTTCATTATATAGTAGATTAAACAGCTCAGCACTCAGTCATGAGCCCTGCAGGTGATTTTTAAGCAGTGTAGTGGCTGCTGACATTTATGTGAGACAGAGCAGTGACTCTGTCAGAGTGAAATTCCCATTTTCTCTCTGTGCCTCACTTCATCTGTATAAAGCCACCATGTCTAATCCATTATGATAATGTTTTTCTGTCCCACAAAACCAACTGCACTCATCTAATCAGATAATCCGCAACCCGTCGTAACCCTGGGAAGCGATAGTGAAACAGGGGTGCATTCGCAGAGACCCCTGGATGGTTGGACTGTGTGGCTGTCAGGCTGACTCGGTCTGATGTTCCTGAAGTCGAGGATTCAGAAATGACAAAGGGGATTATGTGGAGGGATGCTTCAAATCATCTATCATCTCACTCAGTGTTTGTTCAATGAGTTGGTATCTCATGGGTTGGCGCTATGAATTGTGGGGTTGTTTTAACACAGCAGGTCACAACCAAACACACAGACGATGCATGTTTTACAGTTCATGTCTTCATCTGTTGGCTCCATTATGACTAGAAGTGTCAGTCTTTCTTTGGGATGAAATAACTCAAAACCTACTGCATGGATTGTCTTGAAAATTGTATGCAGACACTGAACACTTGATGTCCACTGGATAATTCTGATATCCGTACTTTTCTTGTACAGCCACATTTTTGGATGCAATTCTGCACCTCTGCTTTAGTTAATTTAATCTATACAGAAGTTAGTCCCTGCCACCACTTCTAGCTGCTTGTTGGTATGGTGGACACTGCCCTAGTCAACAGTGAGAGGAGAGGAAACCTCGGTCCTTAATTTTGAACTAGAACATATGAAACACCTCTGTGGTGGACTGGCGCCCTGTGTACATCTCCCCTTGCCCTTGGCAGCTGTTTTCCCTTTGCACTACAACTATATAGTAGGGCATATGAAAACTTTCCTGCCCAGCTCTGCACCGCTCAGTGAGCTGCATAGTTAACCTCATCCTGCAACTCCCTCTTTCAGCCAGTTCATGCTCAGCTAATTCAGCATACCTTTGATCACTCACTCACACTTACCTTCTGCAACCCACAATCTCTGGGCAACCCTAATTAAATGTAATTAAACCGCAAACCTGGTGATAAACTGTTCTCGTCTGTACCACAATCTTCTTTTGGATCCCTTTGGCTGTCTGTGACAGTTCCAGGATAAAGCTTGCATGCTTTTTGTAATACTTAAAAGCAAAATAACCATAATTAATCTCATTAAAGACAAATATGTGCAGCAAAAAAATTAGATTAAAAAAAAAAGCTTGTTATGTCTCCGCTAAACCAGCTAATTATAAAAGAGCCTCTTCTCCTCTCTCATGGCTTTCCATCCACACTAAGCCAGAATTAATCACAGCCTGAGAAACAATGCTTTTCAAACCACTCCCTGTCAAGAGCATCTTGTTGTGAGGGGGGTAAGATCTACTGTGGATAAGGCGATTAAAGTAAAGTTCTGAGTAAAAACAATGGTTACATAGTGGGTACAAGCTTGCAGTTAACTACCTGCTGGGGTTAAGCTCGAAATAAAAGATTTATACAAGGACTAAACTGTCATCAAGGATTAGGAAAATGCATTCTCCAAGATTGCAGATATTTCTCACTGATTATAGACAAAACTGGATCCTCAAATTTAAATCTGGTGAGAGGGAAACGTCTTCTTAAGCACACTGTATGTGGGAGGATTGTCATCAGAGAGGTCTAATCCTTACAGAACAAAGAGAACAGTTACAAAATAATTCAGTTTCATGGCAAAGAACGAACAAACCCAAACCGGAGTCCTATCTGTTTTCTCAGCTGCAGCATTGTTGACAGTCAAAAAGAGAATAGCTGAAGGGAGACCTGATTTAATTATTGAATTTCAGGTGCAGAGCAAAAATGATCTGGCAGCTTGTAGGGTTGAATTTAAATCAACTTACTACAATATAAAGCGGCAGGTAAATTCATTAAAAGTCAGACATATCTAATATTAGAGTGCACTGTATGCCGTTGGTTGTACCTGTACCACGTATTGAA
The DNA here is from genome assembly GCF_041146795.1 of Maylandia zebra. Classification (NCBI taxonomy): domain Eukaryota; kingdom Metazoa; phylum Chordata; class Actinopteri; order Cichliformes; family Cichlidae; genus Maylandia; species Maylandia zebra. The sequence goes on from NC_135184.1 coordinate 14,419,443, forward strand.
AGCTCCATATAGAAGCTCTATGAAGCTGTAAAGGTGAGAGGATGCCAAAATGGGAACCAAATGTGCTAAAATTGCTGCTTTTCTAAAGACTTGGTGCACGATGACAGTGTGAATTAGGACACTGGCATATCCTGACACAGTGACAGCACGTGGGCTTACTATACACAGGAAAAAACAGATGTGGATGCTTTGAAGTGCACCCACTGCCAATACTACATTATAGCAATTTAGTAATGAAATGCATGAATCTACTCAAATATTTATGTATGTAAGTACAAATTTACTTTATTTTTAACCACTCTGTACTTCTACACCACTAATTTGCATAGTTTTGCAATATGAAGTGTCTTAGATTAAAAGAGAAAGACCACCTTGGAATTGAGCAGGAAGCCTAAGGGTACGTCTTTCGCCATTTTACAATGGTGTAATTGCAGGCATTCCACAACTCTTTGTAAATGGTACTCATGGCCATTGATCAATGGTCATAACAATTTGCATGTTAATGATCAAGAAACTGACCTCTCAGCCGATTGTTCATTCACTGGTGCTAGTTTCAGTCATTGTGCAAATGTACTGTTTATAAGATTGGGGAAACCCAGGCTAAGACTGAAGAAGTCACTTGGATGAGTGACAAAACGTTTCTCCCACTGAAAACGCTACGTCCAGATGAACAGAATCAACCTTTTGTCTTAAGGTGACAGATGTGGATTGTTTCGGTATAAACGCACTATATCAGATAAAAGTATTGGACCACACCTCTTAATTTTCTAATTCTGGTGTTTTTCGTCCCATTACCACATTCTAAAGAGCTTATCAATTTGAGTGTGGTACTGTAACAGGAAAAGTGAATAGAAAAGCCAGATTGTGAAATGACCTCTGACTTAGATTTTCTATAATCAACTAACTGTAAGGGATATTATTGCAAAGTGGAAATGTTTAGAAAAGCAAAAGTGACAAACCAAGTAGAGGTAAATGCTGGGTTGGCCAAGTGCTGAGCTGCAGAGTAGTAAAACTCCCCAATGCTTTGCTGACTCGACTGCAGAGCTCCAAACATCCGCTGGTATTAACATCAGGACAAAACCTGTGCACTGGGAGTTTCATTTCATGGGTTTTGAAGGCTGAATTGCTCCTGTAGGTGCAATGTGTAGGTTTGCCCACTACTTTTGACCATGTAGTGTAAAAAAATTTTTTAATCCATTTTACTTAAAAAGTCAGTGGTTCACCATTTACAGTTAGCTCCATAATTTCTCTGTAAACCACCACAATGGATTTGAAACCAAACAACCAACATGTGGTTGAAGTGCAGACTGCAGGACTTAATTCAACAGATTTAAAGATTTTTGCATTAACTGTTTAGGAATTTCAATCATTTTTACACACAGTCCCCCATTTTCAGAGGCTCAAAATAAGTGCAACAATTAACTGACAAGCAGTTCCATGGCCAGATGGTGCCTGTTCCCTCGTGGAATTTCATGAAGCAGACATGATATCTGAAGTGTTGACTTTGTGTTGTACAGATTTTCAGTGTGCTTTGAAATAGGAGGCCCAAAGACATGTTGGTGCAATTGACCATTAGACTGAAAAAACAAAATAAACTAATCAGGAACAAATTTAGGAGCGGCCAAATCAACAATCTGGTTCATTCTTGAAAGGATTTAATGCACTGACCAGCCCAACAACTTCAAAAGCCCCGAAAGACCAAAGAAGACAACTAAAGTGAATGATGGCTTATTTCCATGGTTAAGAAAAACAACTTCAAAACCTCTAACCAAGTCAAGAACACTCTCAAGTGTACAATCAAGGGACACCTTTATAAAAAGAAACAGAGAGGGCCAGGAGGGCCAGATTAGATTCTGACAGAAACTATCTGAAAGAGCCTGCACGGATCTGAAAAAAAATCTTCTAACAAAATAATGGGAAGAGAAAAGTATGGAGAAGATCATAAACAGCTGAAGCATCCAACATTAATGTCAAATATGTGGATGTGATATTATATCATGGGTATGCATTGAGCTGGATCATAGTGTTTAGTGATGATGTGAATGCTGATAGAAGTAGCAGGATGAAATCTGAAGTGTGCAGGGCTCTGCGCTTTGTTCTGACTCAGCCAAAAGCCTGGTAGAGGAAATATAGTACTTTGTGCTGGATCTACAATAGAAACAGTCACAAAGATTTTCATCTAAGTATTAAAAACAATCTTTATATTTAACATGCTCCTGGGTGAGAAAATCTACCCTTTTTTCGGCTGTAAAAGGGTAGATTGCCTACTCTGGGTTGGAGAGTTTTAGTACTTCAAGGTCAAAGGAGGCATTTGACTGGGATGCTTCCTGGGCACTTCCTAAATGCAGACCCAGGATGGATAAATGGATCGTCACTCTCTATGACAGCTCACTTTTCACTGCCGTTAAGTGTGGCCATTTGGAACAGTATGAAAACCTTTTGATTTTCAGCAAGCTCTGACAGTGTGTTATACAAGTTACTTTAAGCATGACACTGCCGTTAGCTGCAGCTTACAACTTACAATCCTGTCCTGTCCATGTTTCTCACAGGACTGTCAGAAGACTGCAGACTCTTCATTCTGTTCCATATTTGTTTCCACAGGCCTTTTTAACAGGTCCTTTGAAGTGTATATGCACCAAGTTTTATATTAAGTTGTTTACCTCAAGCTGTTTTGTGTTCCTCATACATGTTGTGTTGCTTCCAACTTCAAATTAAACTTTTGCTGTCTCTCAAGTGGTGCAATAATAATTCCCATAAGAGAGTTCCCGCTTGGAAGTGCTTAAACTTAGATCTCTGAGCTTGAGTCATACAGACACTGAGCCTGAGATTAGAGGTGTCAATGAAAGAGGCACAATTATGTGATCTATGTTAAGGATTTTTGCATTTGTCCTCATTCATTCATGTAACAAAAGCCAGAGCGAGTGCAGCCAAAACCCCAAATTATGGAAACTTATACTGTTTCTGACATCTTTGTGTTCAACTGCAGGGGGAATTGCAAACAATCATCTCAGAAGCTGAAATGTTTTATTCCCCAGTGCTTCTGGAGTTCTATAAACTGCTAGAGTTTACAATTAACTGAAATGTCGAGAGGTTGATGATTTATTTTAAACATTTCCTTTCAGATCAAAGGGTTTTAACCCACACTGAGCAGGGATCTATTCTTAGGCTTTGATTAACAGACATCTCCAGAGTATTATACACTTAGCCATGAATGTCACCCCATTTAGGATTAACAGTGACGTATGAAGTAACTTTGGACACAAATGAGCGTTTCCCGAGCAGCACTGAGGCAGCAACTCGATAACATCTTCATTTATTATACAGCATGAATTGAACTGACTTCTCAGTGTTATTAATGTTAATGTTTATTGTGCAAACAGATGTTTTTTGGTTTGTTTATTTGTTTGTGTCTTTGTCTTTTTTGGATGACTGTACACATATGGTTGATTATGATCACATGATCATATTTTGCAATAGAAACTTTTGACTTACTACTTCTAGAGCAGGACATACTGGAGTATATTTATGAAGAACAAGTACTTTGGCCCCAGATATGGTATTTTAGAAAACATGAGTATCATGGTCCTGGGTCGGTTGGTTTCTGTGTCTTACCTGTGTTCCACGTTTAGTTACTCTTGTCTCAGTGTTTCTAGTTCCCTCTGTTCCCCTGGTCACTCATGTCTCCATGTCTCAGTTTCTAGTCCTGTCTCTGTTTTCATTCCCCCAGTCATACTGTTAAAGTGTCTTGTCTGCATTCACATATTTGTCATGCTTCCTGTTTTATTTTGATAGTCCTTATCCCATGTGCAGTATATTTAGTTTTGCTTCCTGTTTGTCTCATTATGTGTGATTATTCCCAGCTGTGCTCTCCTCCTGTGTTTCGTTCCCTCATTACCTTCTTGTGTATTGAAGCCCTGTGTTTTCCTCTGTCTGTTGCGTTGTGCCCTCTTTGCTGTGTGTTTACTCTTTGTCTTAGTTTTCTAGCTTCCCAGTGTTTAGTTCTTAGTTTGGGTTTGATTATTTTTCCCAGCAAATAAAGCTGCCATTTTAAGTTTACTTTTACGTGTACAAGTTCTGCATTTGGGTCCTTCATCCTGCCAGCCACACAGTTTACCATGACAATGAGTGTATTCATTGTTATGAGACTGCTTTTTAAAGCGACTTGAAAATTAATCTATTGATTGAACACACATTTTTTTTCTGGGTGACATATAACAATGCTTGCCGTAAGTCTGAGTGTGGTTGGGTAAGTAGGATGCCGTGGCAGTGGCAAAAGTTCTAATTCCTGGGGATGGGAATCTTATAGAGAACTGGTTCCCAGTAGTTCATTTCCTTGGAATTGTTATTCTGCTTGCCTGCTCATCCTGTTCATTGGTTCCAACTGCACTTGTGCTACAATCAGCTGATTTCACTTAGTGTGTGGGGGAGGGAATTGGTGATGCAGCGTGGATATGGACATTTTATTTATATTTCATTGCACTATAAAACAAGAGCGAAATGTTAAACGGAAAACTGCATCCAGGACAATAACAGCTGCATTATGTTGCTAACACAACTTTGTCTCTTTGTAAGCATCTGCACAGACAGCATGCTAATGCTAAGCTAGCCAGTAACCCAGAATAATGTTAAAGCTAAGTGAATGCCTAACCCAGCCCAACAGCCAGACCCTAAACTTCAGCAGGTAGCAAACTGAAGCTTGGCTGTAGCCCGCATTTCTACCTGTTCATGTTTCAAAAAGTAGAATCACTCTGGCCACCGTGTATTCAATGGGATATGGATTTGTGTGTGACAACTTGAAGACTTTAGGTTTTTATTGTTAAATGGTTCAAATTGTTAAATTAGGAGATGATGCATTTCAGGTCATTTTACAGAGAAATGCAAATGTAATGTAATGAGTAGTAATGAGTAGTTATTTCTCCTTGCAGTACATAAGAATCAATCAGAATCAATAAAGAATCAAATCGGTAAGTGATGTCGATAATGACATTTGAATCACTAAATTTCCATCCCTACTAATCCCACATCAGAGTTTTCTGTGTTTACTTTGTAATTATACTGATATGTTCAATATTAGATCATCTTCAGCAATATTTTTATCAAAGATTCAAAATGTGCAGAAGGTTCATTGTTAAGTATTCTGAAACTGAAATTCAGTAAAAGCATCATCAGTTGCAAACAATCAGTTCATTTCTGAGAGAAAGGAATGGTAAATGGACTGATTCTTATATAACGTTTTTCTACTCTCCTGGAGTACTCAAAGCGCAACATTCACTCATACACACAAGCACTGTTGTCTATGCTTTGTCAGTGCTTCCTAACTAACATACATTCATACGCATTCATGCATCGGAGAGCAAGTGGGGGTTAGTATTTGGCATGCAGACTGGGGGAGCCAGGAATCTAACCACCAACCTTGCAATCAGTAGATGACCTGCTGTACCTCCTGAGCTACAGTCACTCCAATCCAGCGGCTGGATCAATACAGAAAGGGATTGATCTCATGTGTATTTGTTTACATAGTTTTTTGGTAAAATCATATTTGTCATTTCAATCTCACAAGCAACTCATTTAATGCCTGGCAAGCTTTGAAAAAAGAAATAATAAGGATAATAATAAGGAATTAATGAGGACTGCTAGACAGCCAGATGATGCAGCTAACTTGGTGTCACTTGAATGAATTCTTTTGAGAGATCCTCTGGCCATCAGACTGCTGAACACGTCATAGACACCTCAGCTTCACTACTGGAACTTCAACATTATGCACTCCACACTGTATATAAATGCCACTTGTTTTGCACATATTCAACTCTGTATATTTTATATATTTTATTATTATTATTTTATTTATTTTTTTTATTTATTTATTTTTTTTTTTACTATTTAATTTGTAAAAATGTGTACACACACACACACACACACACACACGTAGGAAAATATTTAGTATACACATCCAGAAATGCATACACTATTATATATTGTACATATATTTATTAGTTTCAGGTTGGCCATTCTTGTATTTTGCTCGTTTGTGTTGTTGTGTTTGTACATCTCTGTTGCTTGTGGGGCTCGCACACAAGAATTTCACTCGCATGTGCTGTGCCAGTGTGCCTGCACATGTGATGTGACAATAAAAAGTGATTTGATTTGATTTGATTTGATTTGATTTGTTCTGCTGACTTAGAGATGCATAAAAGACTGACATATATTTGATGCCCTTGCTACAGCATTTGAAGATATCTTCTTTTTCTTTCAACTGCTCTCTTTAGGAGTCGCCACAGTGGATAATCTGCCTCCATCTCACCCTATCCCCAGCATCTTTTTCTGTCACACCAACCCTCCACGTTTTCCTTCACTACATCAATGAAACTTCTCTGTGGTTTTCCTCTTTAACTCCCTTTCTGGCAGCTCCATCCTTAAAATCCTTTGTCCAGTATATCCACCATCTCTTCTCTCTGCATGTTTAAACCATCTTGGCCTTGCCTGTCTATCTTAATCAGTCCACTGTCCCTCAGATGTACACATTTCTAATTCTGTCCATTTTAGTCATTCAGAATGAAAACCTTAACATCTTCAGCTTGGCTTCCTGTCTTTTTGTCAGTGCCAACATCTCCAAATCATAGCAAGCCCCACGACGATCTTGTAAACCTTCCTTTTACACTCTTGCTGATATCCTTCTTTTTTAACAAATCACTCCGCCTTACTCCACCCCGCCTGCACAATCTCCACCCTGTGTATTTAAACTAACCTACCATTATTACCTCTGTTTCTTACAGTTTCACTGTTACGCCTGTCTCCCTCTCACTCTCACACTTGCTTCTACTGACTTTCATTCCTCTTCTTTCCAGTGCATTTGATGCCTTTGTTACCTGTTGAAGATGCTGCTGGATGTTAAGCATTCACTCAGCCTTAACATCACTCTGGCTTCTTTAACTGGCTTGGTTTTAGCATGCTGTCTGTGCAGATGCTTGCACATAGCCAATGCTGGATTAGCAGTATAATGTATTTGTTTTACCCTGGTCACAAATTCCCCTCTTGTCCTTATGTGCAACAAAAATAAAAGTAATCTTCATATCACCACTCCACAAAAAATGTAAATGTTTTGCCATTTTCCTCCTCCCTTCACACGAACCAAAATCACCTGATTGTTGTGCAAGTGTCCAGAAAGAAAGGAGGGTATTTAATTGTTTTCTCTTTCAATGTGTCATTTATGCAAATAAATAATACATTATATTGCTGCATAACCCAAAAAACTTAATATGATTACAGAAATCGGTTGCTGTGTAGCAGATTTCCCCCAATGTTCCAAAGGACCTCCACAGGGGAGAAGAATGACGAAAACATGGACAAAATGAACCCTCAAACATTGATGATGCTTCAGAAGATAAAAGTAACGCAGCAACGGAAATTACATAAGTATTGTATTTTAGATGACGGCATGGTCCTTGATCCTATCATTTCCAACAGCATTAAAAGTGCACCTGCCTACCCCATTAACCTTTGAGTATACTCTTGTTGCATCAGCATGCTAACATACTCACAATGACAAGCTGTACATTAGAAAGCTCTTATTTATTAACTGTGAAGATATTATTACTTTTACAGATGTTTGGACAAATATACATTTTCCCCCTGATGATGGGACAGAAAGTTAGAGTATTGTTAAAATGTAAATTCCATAGTAATCAACAGTATTTTTTAAAGATTTTAAAGGTCCGCAAACTTGAAGGACTTATCTTTCTATGTAGACTAAAACAGATGAGAGCATGTAAATGGGCACTCTGGACAAAATATCATAGCGATCTGTGCCGGGACCAGTATCCTTTACATCATACATGCTTCCATAGGGCAATATTATTAGAAAACACTGCATATATTTTCCTTGCTATGCAGACGATGTTCAGCTATATCTGAATGAAGCCGGGGCATCGTAGAGAAATTTGACATCTTACCCAGTGATATCTGACATGCAGACTGGAGCAGCCAGGGATTAGTAGATGGCCTGCTCTAAGGCCTGAGCCACAACCAACTTTGCTTATGTTTTTCCCATATTAATATTTCTTCATTGGCTCCCTGTAAAAGCCAGAATTGAATTTCAAATGCTTTTCCTCACATGCAGAGTCTGAACTAATCAGGCCCTATCAGATCTTAAAGACCTCATACCACATTATGACACTACAGCACTTCACTCTCAGATTGTTGGCGTACTTGTGATTTCTAGAGTTTCTGAAAGTAAAATGGGAGGCAGAACCTTCAGCTATCACGCCCATCTCCTGTGCAACCAGCTCCCAATTTGGATTTAGAAGACAGACACTTTCCTATGTGATGAAACCTATACTTGGGTGGATCAAGTGACCCTATTATAGGTTCAGACTGCTGCAGGACTTCAGGCGATACACTGTGATGCACAGAGCACTTCTTTGCAACCAACAAATTAAACTGTCAATACAAATAAGTGTTAACAGGCATTAGATTGAATCAAACCATCACTTTCAAATTTGTAGCTAATGGCATCACATTTCAAACTGGTACAGCTCATGTAACATCTGTTTGGGCCCTTTACCACTAGGAGTGATCTGCATTTCTCTTTGGGTTCTATCTCTGCATGATAACACATGTCATCTGCACAGTTGCTATTATGCAAATGGAGCACAAACACACATTTTATCAAAAGACATTTGTCTCAGTAATGAGCAGCAGATGACAACTTTGCACCGATGTGTTGTGCCACTTCACTATTAATTAAGATCAAATTAGTTTGGAAATGTTAAAGTTCATCACTCTCACAGAAGGGAACTTTTAAGTTGTTGTTGTATTAGGGTAGTATCTGATGAAATGTCTGCTATGGAGACATTAAAGTGCATGGGGAGATGGAAGTTCATTCATTTTAAAAAATAAATAAATAATAATAATGAGTGAGTCACATTGGAAGAATGAGCAGGTGAGGCCTCACCAGGAGGAAGTAAAGGTGACAAGAGTGAGAAAAAGGTCATTATGGAGATAAAGTAGTGCACCAACACAATTTTCCAGTGTTACTGGCATTTTCAGCCTTTTAAAAAAAGTTCAATTTAACACAGCTGAACTACTACAAATAAACAGACTATAGTTTTAATGGGTATGTTACTATGATGTACTTCTTCTTAATATACTATCACATGACAAACAGTAACATTTACATAAGTAAAAGTAGGAATATCATATTAAGTGGTGGTGTAAAAACTAAAGATGTTCTTGCATTCTAATGCAGTAGAATGAGCAAGGAGCACAAAATGTACCTGAAAGCTGTACAGACAATACAAGTAAATTAATTTGTCACTATTTTAAATGTATTGTGTTTTTTATCCTATATTATAATTTGATTTTAATCACAGAGGCGTATTCTATATTGTTTTGTCTGTTTTGTCACTTTAAATGCGTACAGTCCTTTCTGTTGCTATTTCTATTCCATTAGACATATGAACTTTTACCACCTATTACTGTGATCGTTGTCAGAAAGAAAGCATCTACAGAAGCTTAAATGGATGGTTGATAAGGTTAAAAGTAAAATTGGGTTAATCAGCTGATCTTTTCAAAACCATGGTCTCTCCTCAGAGGTTAAACTGTATAGTTGCTGTGGTGGTCGCTGATACATTTTCTGTCACTGGTTTGTCAAAACGAGTCATTTAAAGAAAGGAAACCAGTCAAAGCTGTGACTCTAATCTGTTATAAAAGAAATGCAGGTTTAAAAAAAATAGAAAATTTAAATGTCTTATGTAAACATAATTTTCAGTTAATTCAAGTGGTTTACTTGCTCATTGCTCATTGATGAAAGCTCCAAATGTTTTCACCGGTATGGTTCTTTTTATATGTTTGGTCTTTATGATATGCATCCTGCATGCCGTGCTTGGATAGATTTCACTCAAAAATATGCTTATGTTCAAAAATGCTCACTAACTTTCCACGTAATTTTGTTACGTAAGTACGATGTAAAATATTCAATTTAATGGAATCTGGTCAAATGAAAAATACTTGATTGGTACATATTCAGTTTATACCAAGCATATTTTCTTTCTTTCTTTTTTTTTGTGTGTGTGTGTTCCGTGTTGAAAGCAAATTGCCTCTCACAAGGACGCAAATATCACAGCACAAAGAAGAAGACATCCAACCAAACTGCAAATAGCGGAAGCTTTAACCTGCACTGTGTTCCTCTGTGAGCGTAAAAACGCGTTTTGTTGTACCTTTCACTCCCCAGCCCATCTCAAAACTCCTTTTTTTAGTTCAGCCCACATTCCAGTCTATTAAAATCCTCTCCCAGTGCGCCAACGTTTCTTGCTTATCTCTTGAAATGTTTGCGTGTTTGCAGAAACAGAAAGCCTCACACACTCACACACACGCGCGCGCGAACCCACCGCTGTGGTCGGTTTGGTTTTGCGCCTCGCTCCTCCTCGTCTGGCTACATATCTCACGAGCCCTCAGGTGCTGGGAGATGATGGCGCAGTCCGGATGAATTGCTTCGGCCTGAAAATAAGATCCAACTAAGTTATCTGCAGGAAAGCAGACACATGTGAACAAGCTGACTTTCTTTCGCTCGGAGCCTGATGGAGTTATGGTGCCAAACGGTGCAGCATTTGTGGGGGGGGAGCGACTTGGAAGTGAAATGCAGTTTATTAAACAAACATCAACAACAGACATAGTTTTAGAGAAGATAACGAGCCTGCACTCTAGAAAAGAAAAACGACATTTACGCGTGACTTCCCTGATGTTTACAAGTTAATTCAAGTTGACATTTTGAGCCAGAATTTGAATCATACTAAAGAACAGGTCCCGTTTTTGCGAATTCATTCCCCGATCTGTATGACAACATCTCTGTATCCCCCCCCCCCCCCCACACACACACACACACACACACACACACACACACACACACGTTTTCCCTGCTGATTTGCTCTTTGATTGATAAAGACGCAGGTTGATGGATGCCGGTCGCTAATTAGCGCCTCCAGCTTAATGAGGACATTTGCCGTTCAGGTCTGATGCACGCCCCGGAGAGAGAGCGAGAAAGAAGGCAGAGGACAATGTGAAAAGGGGTATTAAAGTAAAGATGTCATTAGGGCGTAATTGAGAAGATCGTTTTCTAATTAAAAGCGTTTTTGCGTGTTAAAAGCTCACACCAAAGGGACTTTGTTTCACTTTGAGCAGCTTTTAATCACTTCATGGATAACGGCACCTTGGCAGACAGGAAGATTCTGCGGCGAGTGCGCATAAATAAAAGAATCAAAATGCCACTCACCACGGGGCTGAACAACATCTGGAGATAAAAGATGAGGACAACAAATTTCCCCTGTCGTCCTTTCAAACCCTTACAGTTCATTTCCATGTTCTTATCTGTCTTCTTCATATCCCTCACCGGATGCCGATGAGACCGCAAATCCAGGTTTATTTGTTCTTTTTTTCCGCCTCTTCAAGCCTGACTTCTTCTTTATAGCCTCGGTGCGAGCATGTACTCTGTCAACCTATTTCTCCCTGCCAGCTGGAAACTTGAGGGAGAGGAAAGCTTCTCTCTCTCTCTCTCTCTCTCTCTCTCTCTCTCTCTTGCTGTGTGCAGATGAATGAATATCGCCATTCAGAGACATGGGAGTGGGGGTACGAGATATTAAAAATAATAAATTTTAAAAAAGAAGAAGAAGACAAAGAAACAGCCAATGGCCTATTTTCAAGTCATATTTTTATATTTTGTAAATATTTATGACTAAGATGCTAACAGTCAGCCTAAAAGTGTAAAAAAAAAGCTTGTATTTGTACACAGGCTAATAGGCAAACCATTTAATTATTAACAGAAGACATCATGACCTACTAAACAACGTGTAGGGGGTGGAGTGCAAGTGTCAAGCATTTAGAAATGTACTAGTCACATATTTTAATAACAATTGTAATGCTCACACAAAAATGATGATGCATTTTAATCAAAATAAACAGTACGTAACCGTACGTATTCTTATATTAGCACAGGTGCCATGTCATTTCAGCTTGTGTGGGCATTTGCCCCCCCTCCCCCCTTATTTATTTTTTTTCAAGATGGTTAGCAATAAATATTGTTAAATTGCTTTCATGGTAAGGGTTGGGTTTAGCATTGTTCATAAGAAAGAACACAAAGATGCTGCACTTATGTTTTTACAGTAGAGTGGTACACAAATGGGGGTTTTGGCACTCTGATTTGGAGCTATATAAAACTGCAGAGCCAGTTTATTTATTGGTAGTCCAGTCCGTGATTTACGCAGAGGGTGTTCACGTAAAGCTCCTTCATGTAATAAAGCTGGAATTTGACAAATATGTTACTGACTACATGAGAATTAAAAATAAAATGAATTAGTCTCCTTTTATTTTTCTTGGAGAAAACACTGATGCTCTGCTTGTGTCCGCTGACTGGTTGGTTAACGACTTAAAACTGGAGATGCTCGCTCATAGCTTTTAAAATGATAAGTACAACAGACTTTAGAAGCACATTGGAAGCAAAGCATAAAAAATTGTACATGAATCTGAAAGGAACTGGTTGGGGTGGTCCCTGATGAGTGCTGTCAGGTGGCTGCTGGCAGAAATTCTCTGCTGCTGCTCTTTGATGTGTGAAATCTAAATGGCAAATGCAGTAAAGTGGTCTTTGGAGCTGTGGCATTCCCCATCCTTACAGAGAGGTATTGCAATAAGCAAAATGTCAAAAACAAAAGTAAAAATAAAAACCAGAACTTTGCCTGTATTCTATCAAATACAATAAAACATTTTTTTAAATCTCATCAGTGTTACATTTTTAGGTTACAGCTCTATAGGGTTCAACTGATTCTGGACTTGTGAGCACCCGCTACGAGACCAGAGAGTCATAGTTCCCATATTTAGAAAGTCTCTGGTATCAGAGCTTATGGAAGCTGTGAAAATGGTGATAACTGTGCAGTTACCTGAGGCTGGAGAGCTGAATATCTTTTTAAACAATGAGCAGTTTGATTTGAGTATATCTGAAATTACTAGAGGTGTGCCAGCAGTTGTTAAATATGAGTAATTAACAGTTAGCCTGATGTGAGAGACAACCATCAGCTTGTTAAGCTGTTTCAACTTGCTTCTTTGATCTGGCGCCACAGTCGCTGTTGATCATGGTCCCAGCAGGCCAGCATCCTTTCACTTCCTGTCTCTCTCATCTCCTGCTATCTTGTTTGCTACCATGTGGAGTACAGTCAGGCCTTGGTGTCCTGCCCTCAATCCAGCCACCATACCTGTCTATCGTCCATCCAGCCATTTCCCTCTATTTGTCCAATTCAGGGTCATAGGCGAGCTGGAGCCTGTCCCACTTAGTGCAAGAGGCGGGGTACACCCTGGACAGGTGGCCAGATCCTTCACTCTTCACCTGGTTGTTGTCACCTTTGCAGCAGTAACTTGGATTTCAACTCACGAGTAGTTCTTGAGTGTACCTTCTGTTTCCTGACCTCGTTCTCGCACCAAGCTTGGACTCAAGTCACTTGCGAGACTTTCATGTTGTTCATCTGCAGAGGAAGGATTTTTCTACAAATCCAAGCTGCTTTTATCTCCTTCAAACTCACCTGCCTGCCCACTCTCCTCTGGCACGGCATTCTGGAAGCCAACTGCCAATCACAAAGAAAACAAAATTCAAGTCGTTTGTTAACATTTTTGGCGAAATAATCTTCTGCAACCGTATTTACCTGCTCTCCTCTCTGGAAGTTCCCCGTGCCCCCAAAATGACTCACATGATCTTTGCCCAAAAATCCTGTTATAATAAAAGTTATTAAAAAATTTGTTTTTCATTACAACTCTGTCATCACTTTCCAAAGTAGAGGAGACTGAAAATGTTCATGACTAATCATTGGAGTTAAAGATAAGCAAAAAAAAATCCAAGTTGACACACACACTGGTTTGAATACAGACTTTTTGGATGAAGAAACCGGCTGGGGCAGCAGTAGTGTTAGATTTCACCTGACAATTTGCTAAGGTAGTGTGTGTTAATGTTTTCACTTGTGTTGCTTGCTGTGTTTTGAAATGACCACATAGTAAATCTGGGGCTAAGTGGGAAGATAGATCTGGCCTCGGAGCTGCTCTGAGCAGGAATTTATGGTGTTCTTTGTTGGGGAAAAAGAAGCACAGTAAAAGTGTAATAAAGATGTTCCTTCAGAAAATAATGCTCATCTCCCTCTCACACCAACAGGTCAACACTATCACCCTAAGTGGTAAACCACCGTAAGTCTCATTCTGTAGTTGCTTTTGTTGAGACAACGCCGGTCTCTGCCATTCTTTTGGTCCTGGTAGAGATTACGCTGAGATGTTTCCCTGTTTTACACAATCCTTTTATTACCCATTATTCTTACAGATGCATCTGGAGAGCAGCACACTGCATCCTATGCAGTCCTATGCTAAAGGCTGATCTAAAGAACTTTACACAACAGTTACAGTTATAACCTCTGGTCTCCTCCTCCCCTGCAGTAAACACCCCCACAATGGAAATACACTAGTACAGTGGCCAAGGGTGCTGACATCCTGACCCCCACCTCCTTTTAAGGTAGTGTCCATTTGCCCTTTGTCTGCCCCTCACCCTCAGTAACTCTGGCTTCCTGGCCTGGGGATGGGGGTTGATTGTCCTCCTGCCCTGCACCCCAGTTCTTTGTTCCCATTCCAGGCCTTCTTACACCCATTAACGGCCATATTGTAATATTACAGTCAATCCCAAACTATATTCTCTTTAACTCTGATGTATATTAAGGAATCTATTCTCAACACTTTCTTCCTGTTTAAAGCGAGACATATTTTTTATCAATTTAAACTGCATCAAAACAGGCTTTGAACAAAAGCAAGTTAATACGCAGAGTACTGAGAGGCTCATTATCATCTATGATTTGATTCTTTTAATAAGAGTATATAAATGAATGCAAGGTTAGTGCTGATGCATTACATGATTGTGTTCTGTTTAGAAAGAGTGACATATATGATTTGGCAGAATATGAATGTATCAATTTACTGTAAAGAACTGCAAAATGTGGCTGCAATGAAAGAACAGCTGTTAAAGTACCCAGAATGATTTCAAGAAATTCACTGACTGGACTCAAGTGTTACCGTATTTATGCCTTTAAACAATGCAGTCTATACTGGAACGCTCAAGGTGGTTTTCAAAATGGGGTCACCCTATACAGTTTTCAGATGTGAATGTGGAGCAGTGCAGTGCTAAAAAAGCCAAAGCCTCCCCTAAAGAGTAGCTTTCCAAGAACAGGAATATAGGTTTCAGCCTTGAAGTGCTTTTCAGAGCGACCGAGTGATTAATCTATCGAACATTTTACTGCAACCAGAGCTCCTATCAAACAACAGAGGGACGTCGTGAAGGTTTTCATCTTTCTCCAGGTGTGAAACTGAAAAACAAATCTCCCTGCAAAAACGTCACACGTTATCAGGGCGTCACCTCGGCACGGGTTTCCCATAATGGTGATCCTATAACACGTTACCTGTTCACACACTGGGGACAAAAGGTTTTTGTGCTGCCTGGTGGGTAATTACTTGTTTTTCAAACAATGCATTTCAACAAGGCTGGACATCGCCTGTTTGATCACTGGTTTCAATTCTGCGGAGGCCAATCTTTATGTTGCAAGGATGCCGTAAAGCAGCTGAGTGTCTGATAACCAGAGGAGTCAGTCCCCTTTTTTCATGCAGGTGTGGGGGGGATTTGTTTATCTTAAACCCATATGCAGCAGTCTCCCACTTTAGGATCCAAACAAAAGGACATTTTATTTTGCAAATTTAAAGACCAACATTCACTAATTCAAGAAATTCAAGTGTGTTTGGACCTTAAAATAGCATTTAAATCTATTTTTCTACTGCCACCATCCAGGTCACATCCTCCTCAGACCAAAACAATCAATCTTATCTTTATTTGTTTAAATATGTGAACAAATGGCAAATATGAGATTTATTTATTTGATTTTGCAAAGAGCTGGCTCCAAATTAACTTCATAAGTGAACACAGATCTGCTTTATTGTGCAAAACTCCTGCTTTATATTGCACAGGTCCCTCTTTTGCTGCCAAAATACTTCATGGTAGGAAATCCATAAGAAGTATACAGCTGTCCTTGATTCAGGGTGTAAGATGTTAGCACTGAGTTTACTCTGGGCTCTGCTTTCAGGTTTTAAAAATGCAGCTTCTAAAAGGAGACATTAACCTTTTTTAGGCCAGAACTAGTGAGCTGTGAGGTGAGATGATAAATTAGTTAAACACAACAGTTTGAATCCTGCGTGAAGCTAAGCAGCATTAGTGAAATCTGTGCTTGTCTGCTGGTGTGGTTTAGAACAGAGGGGAGAGTTGCAGGAGGACTGACTTTCAATTAACATTCACATATTGTTTTTTTCCCTCCTGCAGCTTTAAGTCCTGTAAGTAGCAAAATTGGGCCTCGAAGAACAAAACTTGTGTCACATGCGACAGAAGATTAATCATTACTGTGATCTGGGGAATTTGGAGGCTAAGTCCTTGAACTCTCTGTCATATTCAAACCATTCTGAGTAATGTTTGCAGTGTAACAGGACATTATCCTAATTAGTGAGGCCACTACTGTGGGGGAATGCTGATCAAGATATTGTCGGTGACAAAGTAACATTCATATGAGCACCAGCAGAGCATCGTGCTGCCTCTTAAGTGTTGCCTCTTCCCATATAGTTAGTCCAGCTGCTGTTTCTTCCCCCTCGTGAACAATGCTTACTCAGCTTGGCGTGTAAAACAAAATGTGATTCATCAGACCAGCTTCTTTCATCGCTCAGTGATGCTCACATGCTCACTGTAGGCAGTGTGTGTAGTCAGCATGGGGACACGAGCCAGCCTTCCTTCCCCACACACATCACTGAGCCTTGGGTGTCCGTGATCCTGTCACTGCTTGACAGCTGCTGACTTCTGGAAAATGCTAACTGCTGCACACTGGGAGCACTTCCACTAAACCTGTTGTTTTGAAGATGTGACCCAGTTATAGCCATCACAAGTAGACCTTTATCAAAATCACTCAGATCTTAACTTACACTTAGTGCCATTGATTTCACTTGTCAGTGGATTTAATGTTGTGGCCAGCTGTATGAAGCAGCAGACCCCAGCAGACACTTGCTGTGCAGCTTGAATATGGAACATAAATAATGCAAAAATCATCAACTGACATCACAAGTACTGGAAGTAACACGAAACTAGGACAGGAGGAGGTTTGATGACAGAAGAACAGATTAGGCAGTCAGCGAAGTAATATTGTTGGACAGCATCCAGGAACATATGAGATCAAAGAGGAATGAAGGTCAAAAACACATGAAAGAGTTCATTTGTATTTAATCAGCCTGAGCTATATACAGCATCTTGAATGCTGATTCTCTTCCAACAGTGATATTTTGGTTCACCAGGATAACTGAGGACTAAGACTCCAAAAAGCAACTGAGTTCATTGGCTTGAGTTCTACTCCAGACAGAGGGGGGGTTATTATTATTATTATTACAAGTCAGTATAATAAACTTCAGTTCTTTTAATCAAACTGTGGAAAAGCTCACCTGTAGGGAGTGTAAAATTATTTTAACGTTGCTCAAAAAAATAAAACAATAAATAAAATAAGATATAATTTATTTACAGCAAATGTTGGAAAATTCCTTTGTTTACCAAATTAGACACAATCTATAACACAGTAGCTTAAAAAGTAGAATATATTAAATAAAGATCAACAAAAAAAATACAATGTGACCCAGCATTTATCTCAATAATAATAATAATAATAATAATAATAATAATAATAATAATAATAATAATAATAATAATAATAATAATAATAATAATAATCTAAGTCTATACTGTTGTATATTATATATTTTCTAGGTGATGGAGAAGGTCAAGAAAATATATTTGGCTAATTCGTTTGAGTTATTTTTGCTTTTATTTATTTATTTATTTATTTATTTATTTATTTTTTTATAAACAGGAGAGGGGGTGGGGAGACCTGCATACCTTTTTAAAGTAATATAAAAGATAATGTGCTGAGGAAGGCGGCACAGCCTGCCAAAACATCAGTAAACTGAGACAGCTGACAGCTAACGTATTCTGCTATGCAGTTCCTGGAGGTTCATGGGTAATGAAGTCTTTGAGCAAAATGGATTCTACCAATTTTGTGCTTTAATGTTAGCTAAAAAGTGAATTCCCTTTATTGTGAGAATTAGTAAACTTGCAGCATGTTTTATTTCTTGTTTTTGACTTATGTTATTTTATATAAATGTTAGATAAGCGTTTAAAATATCGTTAAAGTCGTTAAAACGCTAACGTCCTCCCCCCTCCGCCACTGAAGAATAGAGGGTGCCTGTTAACGTGAGTCCTCTTCTACCGTCGGATTACAGCCGAGGCGGCACGCTAAAGGACTTCTTCTTAGTCATAAAACGTCGAATTAAACCAACAGTAAGTACATTAAAGTTGTATTTTTTCACATGTGGAACATTTTTTAAAAAGTAAGATGATTGTTAACTCTGCAACTTATTCGGAAATTAAAGTTTTTTTTTTAACGCCACGTGGTCAGCTGAACTACAAGTTGGTGGTACTGTGAGAAACTTTGGCTAATGTCAGAGAGTGCAAGCAACCGGCGTAAGCCATCAGTGATATTTACGGTCGTTACTGCTACTTTGATTAGAAATGCATCACAGTTAGAGACTTCTGTTGCTCGTGAATTGTACTTTTCTTTTGGGTTCCCCCTATCCTTTTGGCACTTCTGTAGCTTTATCACAAAGGTTTTTAATATTAAATTGAATTTCAGAGGCTCTCTTGTTTCTCTGTTGCACATTAGCTTCGTATTCTAGTTAACAAGGTGAGTGTCGATGTTGAGGCTACTTTTCAACTAATACTTTAACACATGCACTGGATTTTGCATTCTGGTGACAATTAAAGTAGTTAACACTCATTTGACAGTTTGGAACTGATTTATTTATACATTTTTTTTTTCTTAAACATGTTTCTAGTATTTTTGTCAGCGACTCAATATTCACTAATTAGTTTGTCTTGTAGATCATTTCCCCCCCCTTATTTCGTGCAAAGCTCAAAGACATTAGCATTGAAAAGTTCGTGCATGTTTGTGGTTTTTGTTTGAAAAGTGAGTGCAGAGAGTACTGTCAGAACGAATTGTTTTAGATCAAACTACATCCTTCAAAATGATGGCTAACCATTGAAAATGTCTTGAAAAGGTTAAATCTGTACTTGTTTTAAGAAGATGTACCTAATAAACTGTCAAATGAGACTACAATAATCAGCCACAATATTAAAACCGGCTCTATCCAGAGCTACTTTGTCCACACAGTCTGGCAGCGGCTTCAAAGTCTTTTTAAGGTGGAGGTTCTCATGATTTAGGCTTGTTTCAACACATCCTGTAGGTGATGTGTTTAGCTTTAAGTTTGAGCCCAAGTAGAAAACCTTGGGTTTTCTATTGTTCCTCAAGCCTTTCCAGAGTAGTGTGCATTGTGCTGGGACTGTCATTGTTATTTGGCAGGGTGTCCTTGGTTGAAAAGTAAAAGTAACATCTACTTGAATGCCAAACCCAGTGTGCCAATGCACTGCAAGCAGGTGATCTGTTTAATTCATTTTTTACCTGCCAATGGTTTTAATTTTGTGGCCGATCACTGAACACCTGCTATGTGACTGCAAGTTTGTCTGTTTGTTTTGATGTCTTAGGAATGAATTCTGAGTAAACAGTGAATTATTTCAATATCCAATTTTGCAATAGGCACTGTACTTTATCCCCATCATGCCAAAGCAAAGGTGAGCTACAAACTGAGTTAAAATGACTGTTTTGTCTTAGTTAAGGCATAAACAGTGTTTTCTTGTCCTGCTGTGTCTAACGGGAGTGGCCTTTTTCTAGTTTTACAGCATATCTGTCTTTATTTTAATTTTTACACCTTAAATGATAATAAACAACTTGATTTGAAATGGACACGAGGGAAATACTGTAAGCAAAACCTAACCTGAAGTTGGGTCTGGTTTGTTTTGGCATGGCTTGTCCGGTGTGAGATGAAAGTCTATTTTGTAACCTTTCTCTGCATTATTTCATAAACATTTATTCATCAAATCTTATGTAAATAAACTATTGACTGACCAGTGAGTGTGAGTGCAGTACCACCTTCACGCTGAACTAATGGCTCTAGTTTCCACCTGTTGCTTCTTTTCTCTCCAAACAATCCAAAAAAGACAAGCAAGTAAAGAAATGGATCAGTCTTGTCAAAATCATCAGCAAAGCAGAGCCCCTCAGAACGCTGTACCTATGGGAACCTTCAGGCAGGGTAGTGTTCCCGCCCTGGAGAGGGGCATCATTAGTGGAGACAACGTCCAGTTTGGGAGGCTGCGTCGTCACACGCGTCTGTCCCAGTCGGAGAGCTCTGGGGCTGAAGAGGAATGGTTGAGCTCCTCAGTGGAGGCGAGTGGCTCGTATGGTCAAAGCCCCGTGCTGCAGGGTTTGCAGGCAGAGGCAGTGTGGTACAACCGCAATATTCACGATCAGGTTGAGAGTGGCGGACTGCTGTCGTCCTCTCCCCGGAGCCCAAACACCAGAGGATTCTTGCTCTATCACTCCAGACCCAATCAAAGTCACCTGCAGGGTCAAGGACCCTCTGTCACCACAGTGAAGGCCTCCGGTACGCCCCACCGTCAGATTGGCAAAGGCCGCAATCGCACCTCCTCTGAGACAGAGCAGGGGGGCAAAGGTAGCAGGGGACCACACCCAAGGAAGAGGGGCATCTCTGAGACGGAAAGCAAGCCCAAACGGGACAAGTATGACACCTCTGTCATGGAGTGAGATGTGACGTGTGCTTTTTGGCTCATTTAACACTTCTTTTTTTTTTTTTTTTTTTTTTTTTTCCTGTGTGTTGGCTGTTTATGCTGACTTCTACGTACGTGTGTGTGTGTGTGTGTGTGTGTGTGTGTGTGTGTGTGTGGGTGGGTTTTTTTTTTTTTTTTTTTTTTTTTTCTCCCCATACATAGACCTTCTGGT
The DNA here is from genome assembly GCF_041146795.1 of Maylandia zebra. Taxonomy (NCBI): domain Eukaryota; kingdom Metazoa; phylum Chordata; class Actinopteri; order Cichliformes; family Cichlidae; genus Maylandia; species Maylandia zebra. The sequence continues at coordinate 14,440,433 of NC_135184.1, forward strand.
TGAACTTACGTGTGTTGAGGGCAGGTGGACATGTACTGCATATGGAACCAACGTATGTTAATATGGGGTTATTCAAAGTTTGTTCAATCCAGTAAAAATGCCACAGTTGCTTTTCCCAACCCTCTTATTTACCAGCTGCTAGTGTTACGCTTATTTTTAGATTCGGAACATTAAAAAAAACCCACCTTTCTGACCCTTGTGTGCCTGTACATATTTGTTTTCACACATGGAGTCCAGACGATGTCGGGGTGGCCAGGTTGGGACTTTCTCACATGTGACTTACAACAGGAGATAATTAGCATTAAACTTATTCTCATAATGGAAATGCTTCATTTCATTAAGACGTGTGCTGCATGGATTTGCAATGCCTGTGCTTTTCTTTTTTTTTTCCTGTTTGACTCTTCAATTGTAACTGTCAGGTGTCGACTACAAAGGAATGCCCAAGTTAGTTGTATACAGTTCTCCCCTTTCAAGGGTAATGGTATGTGTAGTCAGGGGGGGTTGTTGGCAGGCAGTGACTAGCCTTTTGTTCAGTAATCCAGACTCTGCTGATCAGGCAACTCTGTTTGTGTGAGTGTGTAGACTGATGACTGACTGCTGCAGTAATTCACGAGCTGAATGTGACAGGGGTAAATCATAGGTTTCATTTAACCATTCATTTGTTGTCATCTTACAGCTGTAGCTGAAAGCATTGGGGAGAAACTAACTGCAGTGTCAAACTTCACCTGTAGTTCCTGCTGTTGTAACCTGTAATACAGCAAAATCAATCGAACGGCTGTCAAAGTTGTTACGTTGCTTTCCGTCTCAGCAGTTTGGCTATAACGCCTAAAATTCTTGTCTCGTGGTTTGCATATAAATTATCAAACTGTTCTGTTGAATTGCTAAATCTCTCATGAATTCTTATTCTTTTTCAGTACTAACATGAGTGGACTGATCTGCCTTACCACAGAAAGCATCTGGTTTGACAAAAACCGCTACGATGAGGCAGAAAAGCGTTTCTACGAGGGAGTCAACGGACCTGCCACGCAGCAGGTACAGAAACTTCATCAATCCATTTCTTAAATGCTAAACACTTTTAGAGGGTTTTAATCTGTAGTCTTTACTCAGAGCTATTCTGCCTGACTCTCTTTTGGTTCATGCCCTCCTGTCGGTGGCAGCGCAGCTCCCTTTTAGACAGTGTCCTGTTGATTCAGGCAGTAGTTACATCATCTTCTGTCACAGCTCATGGCAGCCTGGAGCAGCTGTGTGCATGTGAGTTAAGCCTCTCGATTTAGAAGTGGCTTGTACTAGCAAGAGGGTCAGGTGGTTTGGCAGCTGTCTTATCTTCTCAGGGCTGCTGCAGCAGTTCTTGGAGTTTCTATATAATGCTGGGAAAACAATGAAAAGAACCACATGCAGATAGTCTTGATTTTATGTGCAGAGTTATTTATAGATCTCTACAACTGATGTTGCTTGAGGGCTCCACAGGTAGACATGTCAGTGCATTTTATTGAATCAGGTTGGAAAAAGTTTAAATGAAAGGTCACGTCTCAGGACACAAGTGTGTGGGGGATTACATCGGCAGCATGAGCTGCTGGTTAGGCCATCGTGCCAGGCTCATGTACCCTCAGGTCTGCTCCCAGAGTCTGTAACTTTTGTATTGCTACATCAAATGCAAATAAGACAAGTTTTGTGTGTGTGGGGTTTTTTTTGTTTTTGTTTTTTGGGTGGGAGGGTGTAAGGGTTGCCTCTATTTTACAGAAGGAAAAGGGAGGGGGGGGGAAGCCTTTATTAAACCAGTCGCCCCACTTTTGTCAGTCCTGCACACTGCTTTGTCTTTGACTGCTTCTACTTCATTAGCTCTTTTCCCACACGTGCCTGCGGGTTAGGTGAGATGATGCCATCATGCAGGACATTGCTAAATCCACTAGGAAAATGTAGAGTGAGTACCACATTGTGCATGAACTGCAGATGTTCACCGTGTCATAATGTGGAATTGAAGTGTAAATGGCAACATTTTGTGCAGTCCATATTGAGCATTCACATGCCGTGTAGTACCAGTTTTTGTTTTATAATAATCATAATCATCATCAGTGGTTTTTAATGTTTTGCTAGCAGTATACGTTGGTGTCGTTTCAAAAACGGGTCTTGCACGTAATTGTTGTAATTGTTCCTCCTCTCCTTTATTAATACGAGATTCCTTCTTAAAAATCTAATGTTAGTGATCAAGATTAAAATGAACTATTTTGGTTATCACCAGGCTACAGTTGTTACTTACAAATATGGTAACTTCTTTCACTGTAATACAAAGATTGTTTGTTTGAGGACCAGTAATGGAAAAATGACACAGACTTTAGTTTCAGTGGGGGGGAAAGGACAAGACTATTTCTTTGGTTTAAGGTGAGGTTTATAAGAACTTATTTTCATGGGGGGAGCAAGGAGGACAACCTGTAGTTGGTCCGCTTTTATTCTTTCGTGCATGTAAATATGAGCACCAGTTGACAGTAGTATCCCAATAAATTGTAAAATATTGATCTCTTTGTACCTACATCTTCTACTTTTCCTGTTGTTTTCATGTTTCCCCCCTCATTTACCCTTTACATCACCGGGTGCTGGTGATAACTGGCGTGCAGCAGGCCAAAGGTCGCCAGCAGAAACGGCGGCACAGAAACGTAAGTCGGTCGCACAGCTTTGCTGCTCAGGCAATGCTGGAAATGCTGCATGAATGAGACAGCAATGCTGGCTGCGTCTGCTGCTGCCTGACCTGGAGTGTGTTATTCATCACGACATCATGGTATCTCATCCTGTTCCACCACCTCTCGCCATCCAGCTTCCTTTTCTATGTCTGTCAATATAATTGATTTAGACTGCTTCTAATAAAGCTGATTTCATTTATTCTAGACATTGTGTTATGATTATAGTTGTGATTATCAGTTTTGATCAAACTGCTAATGATTCTTGGAAGCAAACTGTTTTCTGAGAGTTCGAGTTGGATAAGGTCAGTATCAGCCTCCCAGCTTTGTTAAAGACTGGAAGCAGAAGGTTAAAAAGGCAGATGACAATTTAAAGGAAAAGAGAGCTTTCATTATACTGTCAGTCACCATAAACTTGTTTTGGGATTTTTTTCTTTTTTTTTCTTTATTTTGTTTTGTTTTTGTTTGTTTTTTGGCGAGTGTTGTATTTCTGTTCCCCATTTTAAAGCAGTTTGCTTTCAATCTCTTTGTTAACAGGCTGGAGGCTAATGATGAATTACTATCAATCTGACTCGGAAAGAAGCAATCTTGTTCTGCTTCAAAATTCATTGGAGATGGAGTTGATTTCTAATCAGCGTTTTGTGTTTAAATCTTTTTTTTTTTTTTTTTTTTTTTTTTTTTTTTTTTTTAACCCCTGCATGTTTTTTGGTTTTGCTTGCTTTTTCACATCAGCCTTGGGTTTGTTCTTGACCTGTGCGTTAATGCATTTGTTGCTGTGTTTGCTGTCCTGCAGTGTGACTCTTGGTGTTAATTTGTGGTGTTCTTCCCGCAGTCATCCTCACATGCAGGAGACCAGGAGCTGGTTTCACGCATGAAGAGCCTGGAGCTGGAGAACCAGACCCTGCACAAAGGTTTGTGCTTAAACTATAATACACATGTTCAAGATTTTATCGAAATAAAACATGACATTATAAAAGAGCTGCTCGTAGTAAAATATTGCAGGGCGGCAGTCAGACGTGTTGCACAGTTTCAAGATGAGGTTTTTTGGTGTTCCTTCAGTTAGGTTTGCAGCTTATCTGTCAGGACAGTGAGCCTTGATACATCAGTGCGCCAAGCTGCTGCACCCAGATGTTTGCCTGTACACAAGTGTGCACATTGCTACGACGCAGACCACAACAGTTGTAGTTTGTCTGTTTATTGCAGTGATGTTAATGAGCAGATTGATCAGGACACAAAGTCAAAAGTTTAATTCCATGAAATTAAAACTAATTTCTTTTAAAGAAACTTTTTTTTTTTTTTTTTTTTTTTTTTTTTAAACAAACAAACCCCGTGGTTGAGCAGATTCTCAGTTTGTAGCTTTCATGATCAAAATCGGCCAAAACCAGTATCAGGTTGACCTTAAAGGTGTCTGGAATCTGAATCACCCAAAAAAAAAACTGTTTAGTGCAAATCTATTTAAAGGGTTTACTTAATCATCTTGACAGGTTCAGTCTTTTCTTACATGCATACATCTGTCTGCAGGGTGTACACACCCATGATGAATGGTGGTAAACAATCAATTTGGCTATTACTGTTACAAAAATGTAGGAAACTGTGGAGAAGTTCAAAGCAAAATGTGGAGAGGCTGATGAGGGATCGTAAACCAGCACAAACAGATTTGAATGTGTCAAAGTCAACCCTGATAACCTATACATACCAGCTTGAGATGTACCCTTATTTGTAAGCTCGTTTTTGCTGCCCCCAAGTGGCAAATGCATGTATTTGACTTTGACTTTGTGTTTGCTTGTGTAGTGGTGGTTGAGATGAGGGCAACCCTGCAGAAGCTAGAGTCCAGAGTGGCTGTGCTGGAGAAGAGCCCAACACCAGCAGCCATCCCTGCTGCAAAGGTAGATGCTGTGGGATGTTCATAGCTTCTAAAACAGACGTCTTTCGGGGGGTCCTACAAATCTTCTCTGTACTTGAATTCAAGTTTTGATGTTAATCAAAAGGGAAACGTGTACACTGGCAGATCACACTTTTGGTTTTGATTTGAAGTCATTTCTTTAATCTTCTGTCGTGTGTGTGTGTCCTTGTCCTTTGTATTTTTATTCAAATATCTTGTACCTGCGCCCCTTCCTTATTTCATATAATCAATTGAAGTTCCTTTCCTTCATGCCTTTCACTGTGATGTTTTGAGTCACGCACTAGAAAGACTATTTGTAAAATACACCATCTATTCCCTTTTTTCCATCTGCATTGTCCAGGTTGCTCCAGTCAAACAGGAAAAAGTGATAAATGGTGACGATGATGACATAGACTTGTTTGGCAGCGACGAGGAAGATGAGGAGGCAGAACGTATAAAGCAGGAGCGCTTGGAGGCCTACGCAGCCAAGAAGGCAAAGAAACCAGCTCTCATTGCTAAGTCATCCATCCTGCTGGATGTCAAACCTGTAAGTATCTATTAGGGGTGCAACGATATTCGTATCGATATTGAACCGTTCGATACCGTGCTTTCGGTTCGGTACGCATATGTATCGAACAATACAACATTTGTAATTTTATCAACTTTCCTTCCGACGATGCTGTCTGTGTTGAGCGCTCAGTGAATCTGCGTTCGACTACTCCGCCTAGGCTGCACTGTCGAGCGCAGATCCACTGAGCGCTCAACACAGACAGCATAGTCAGAAGGAAGAGCGCAGGGCAAGCTAGCAAGACACATGGACCTCCCCCACCCTCATTCAGATCTGGCGTTTGGAATTATTTTGGTTTTCATGTGACGTATGACCCTGAAGGTAAGCGAGTCATGGACTAAAGTAAAACAGTATGTTGGATGTGCCATGCAATGCTCAATTACATGGGTGGGAACTAGTGTGTTAGCGCAGTTAGCTCGTTAACGTGTTGGCCGTCTAGCCCCATGCACGGGGCGATCAGCGGTAGCTCGTTAACGGAGATTTGCCGCGTTGTGGCGTTAAGGTCATTTCAACGAGATTAACCTGAAAGCACTAGTGGGAACACAACGAATATGACTGCACATTTACGCCGACATCATCCTAGTGCAAAGACAAAAACAACAAGCATGCTACTAACTTTAGCCGAGTCATTTAGACAGCTGTTAGCACATGATTCTCCTTATGCTGCTGAGAATATAGCCCAGAAGAAGCGGATAGTATAGCTTTTATTTTGGAAAGAGACATTTCTCTGTAATAAACTCTCTTTTCCAAAGATGAGTGATTCCTCAATCAGATACAGGGCTTGCAATATCGCTAGCCCGACGTCCTGGAGCTAGCGATTTTTTTTTTTTTTTTTTTTTTTTTTTTTTTTTTTTTTTTTTTTTTTTTTTCAGTCGGGCTACCAAAATCTATCTCTGCCCTGCCCGTCGGGCTATTGTAGGAAAAATATATGTCAATGCTTTTGCATTCTTTCAGAAATGTAGCTGGGTAATTATGTCATTGGCATCGGTGAGCCACTGTCAATATGTGACATATTGAAATCGCGTTTGAATTTGCGCTTGTTTTTTTGCTTTCACTTTGCAATCGTGCGAACTGTGCATAGAGAGCGACAGCACTGATCTGTGAGTGATGATAATTTGTGCACCAATTCCTCTGACATCGTCTTATTAATCGTTAGCTTACTATGCAAACATGACAAGTGAAATCTCCCGCAGCAAGCTTAAACATGTGAGAGGTTGATCGCGCAGAGAATCGCTGAGCTTATGTGAGTGCGTCTGTAAAAGCAGCAGGATTTATATTTGACTACGATGACCTGGATGACTGAGAACCTTCACAGACAGATATATATTTTAGTTCTGCTGAGCCAAATAAGACAGGTCAGGGTGAAGAAGTGACAGCCAAAGAAAAGCTTACCACAAAACGGAGAAGTTATGACAAATCAGACTATAAGGCAAAAAGAAAGTGCAGCTTTATGGTTTCATGGACAAAATAATTTCTGTGGCTGTAATATGACGAGCTAAATAACCAGGGCTGCACATAAGTGGTCCGCAGGTGCGCATTCGCTGTCAAGGGTTAGGGTTAAATTTAAAAACTGTACTTTTGAGTTAAAATATATGTTTATAATTTTAATAAATGACAAATTAAAAAGGCATGAACATTTTTTTTGTATCGAAAAAATATCGAACCGTGACACCAAAGTATCGAACCGAACCGTGAATTTTGTGTATCGTTGCACCCCTACTATCTATCGAACCATAAAAGATTTTCACATGTGCAAGTTTTTCTTTAAAATTTTAATTTGATACATTTTATTCGTGGTTAAGGGTTTTGGGGGTTTTTTTGTTTTGTTTTTTTTCTGGTAAATCCTGAAAAACTGACTAGTCTGTAATAGTAATGATTGTTGAAGAGGAAAAAATTTTTTAAAAACTTTTAAGCGATACATTTTAACTGTAATGTGAGCTGTGTCATTGAACCCGATTGGTATTTGTGTCTCTCCCCTTCTTGTGTGTGTTTAGTGGGACGATGAGACGGATATGGCTAAGCTGGAGGAGTGTGTGCGCTCGGTGCAGATGGACGGGCTCCTGTGGGGAGCTTCCAAGCTGGTGCCAGTCGGCTATGGCATCAAGAAGCTGCAGATCAGCTGTGTGGTTGAGGACGATAAAGTTGGCACAGACATCCTGGAAGAGGAGATCACCAAGTTTGAGGACTATGTAAGTAACAATCACAGAGGTGTAAACAGTTTGTGGTGTTGAGCCATGTTTTAACTTACATTTATGCAACAGTTGTCACAATGCAGCTGGACGAGAGTTTTACATGCCAGTGTTCAGATTAGAAATGGTTCCCTCCTTTCACCAGACAAATATTGTTTCTCCAAAAATGCTTACATCCTTTGTAATAAGATTATCTATATATAGATAGGTTTGTTTTTGTTTATTAAAGAGGTGGTTTCCTCCTCTTTATGGACTCCTAACTCTCCATTCATGAATCTAGTCGTTATCTTTTATTCTGCTCTGAGATATGAATCGAAAATTCATTTTACTTTTTAATCATTGGTGCAAGAAATCATATATTGCAGTAAACATTTAGTGAAGACTTCTCACTCACTCATCACAAAAAGCATCTTTTACCAGTTTTGTAAGTTAATCAGTAAAACAACTTTATTTAAATAATGGCTTTCATTACATTAAATCTTAATAGCATAAATATGTTGCAATAACTGACTTTGCATTCAATTCTTTCTTCCTCTGTAGATCCAGAGTGTCGATGTTGCTGCCTTCAATAAGATCTAAGCTCCTCCAGCCCTTCACCTGCTCCACCAAAGTGTTGTTGCTGCTGCGGGTGTGTGGTTAATAAAAAGAAAAGCAAATCTTTGAGCACAAACATCTGCCTCAGTTTCCTCATTCTCACTGAAATGAATTATTCTGCCTGTCTTCACATGTTAAATTGAGCACAGCTTCAAAGTGGAGCCCAGCCCCACCCAGAATCCAGGGTATAGAGGCTGCGTGAATGTGATCTTCTCTTTGTGAAGCAGAACCATTGCATCAGAAACATTAAAGAAGGATAAAGTCCCACCTCTGAAATCTAGATACACTCCTATTCTGCAAGCACACTGGGCACTGAGAGTCATGCTCTCCTTATTGTGCTGAAATGAGCAGGCTGTGGGTGAGCAGTCCAGGCTCCACGATTTAGAGTTGTGCCCCAGCTTGCACTCGCTCCCTCCTCCGGCCCGGCTCATGTTCTTGTAGCACACGCCGACGGAAACCCCTCCGTTTCCGGTCCACTCGATCTCCCAGTAGCAGCGTCCAGCCATCCCGGCCTTACACAGCACCTGTGCCCAGCTGGTGAAGCGGTCTGGGTGGTCCGCGTAGGGCTGCGGGTCGGCGCGTGTGGTCACGGCTCGTTGCCCGTCAGAGAAGCACAAGTAAGAGTTGGCAGTGTTCGGGTCCAGGATTATATCGTTGTAATCTGGACAGAAGATGAGCGTGTGCTACAGATGACTGTATTTGATGGTGGTATGATTTGTAAATGATCGTACTCACATTGAAGAAAATCAGCTCTCGTCTTTGGTTCTGAGTTGTAGGGTATGTCAGCGTCTTTAACTGTTAGATTTAGAGGATAAAGGGTTAAATTAAATTTAAGTGACAGTTTTCTAAGTTGTTTTTGTGTGTGAGGTTTAGTAAATCTCACCTTTAGACTTTTCAGAGTTGTTCTTACTGCTGCTTTCTTTCAGTAAAGTGACTGAAAATGTAAATTAGAAAATAAAGGTGTTGGGGTTTCTTTGTAAATCGTGTGTGTTGCAATGAGAAGTGAAGTAAAGGGTACATTTACGTCACTACTTACCCTTTTCAGATATTTTGGAGAATTCTTTTTGAAGTGTATCATCCAGATTGTCCTTCAGGTTAACCAGCGCCCCTTTCGTGGTTTTATACATCAAATAATGAAGCGCATCAGTGCTGGGCATCTCCACGGGCTTTGTAGGGAAGTGAAGAGACTTGCACTTCTGCAAAAACATTCAACACAACAGCATTTGAATTAGGGCTGTTGGATATAACAATATATATCGGATGACCACAACTGTTTACGGCAATATTTTTTTTTTTTCATCGTTTTGACGGTCACTGTAGTGGCTATATTAATTTCTTAAAGTTCTCTCTTATATTTAATATAACCACACTGTGGACGGACAAGCGCCTGTTTTTATGCATTAGCAACAATGATGGTAACACTATCGTGTGTCCGCTTGTTTATTTTCCATATAAACCTTTCACAATAAAGCTCAGGATCCTGTTGAGACTTTTCAAAATAAACTGAATCACGTGAAAGAGCAGATTATTTACGGATGAGAAGTAAAAAAAGATCCGCCATGTGCTAAAAAATAAACCTTAGAGTCAATCGTTAGAACAGGCTTTTCCCCGCAGCGCGCCGTGTAATAAATACTCAAAGAAAACGGCCGTTACAACTTATGTCTAAAAATGTATCGTTCAGAGGTGGGACCAAGTCATTGTTTTGCAAGTCTCAAGTAAGTCTCAAGTCTTTATCCTCAAGTCTCAAGTCAAGTCTCAAGTAATGTCAGGCAAGTCAGAGTCGAGTCTCAAGTCACTGGTGTAAAAGTCCGAGTCAAGTCACAAGTCTGAAACTTTGAATTTCAAGTCCTTTCAAGTCTTTAAAAAAAAAACGAAAAAAGAATGTTGCAGTTATGCTAAATGTAAATATTAGACCATGTAATTTTAAAATCTGTGTTTTTCTCAACACATGACAAAATAGTGAACTTAGAAAATATACACAAATTGTGAAATTGCACCTCTTTAAAATGCAGCTCAATTAAACCTAGCTCCAAGAATAATTTTCACCGACAGTTCTGAGATAAGCTGCATGTTATTCTTGGATGCGCTTGTAGGACCAGCTTTAAAATCGCATGACAAAAATATCATACACATTAAAAAAAACTGCATCACCAACGTAGCCTGGACAACATTTGCTAGTTAGATGAAGTCAGCTATCTCATCTTAGCATATTTATATGCATATTTATAATCATACGGTTCTTGGAGTGAGCGCATACACTCATGAAGTTTAGTAACTTCAGGTCACTGCAACAAGCCCAGGTACAGTTTACCGCCGGATGGGTGCAGGACCTTGAAATGCACCGTGTAGAACGAAAGACCATCGTACGTATCATAAGTTTACCAGTCAGAATCAGAATGGGTTTATTGCCAGATGTTGAGGTTTACAACATTAGGAAATTGCTGCGGTGCTTCAGTGCAGACAATAAGAATTAAAGTGCTATGTAGAAAGAAAGATATGTGCATGAGATATACATGAGATATATACATGAGAATAAGAATTCTGAGTGCTACGTAGAAAGATATATACATGAGTGCAGGTGGTGATCAGTGCCAAACATGAAATGATGCAGTGACACAGCGTAGGGTCATGTGTTAGTGGCGGGGACAAACATGTGGTTATTGTTCATGTGTCCAACAGCAGAGGGGAAGAAACTGTTCTTATGGCGAGAGGTTCTGGTGCGAATGGACCGGAGCCTCCTGCCTGAGGGGAGCAGGTCAAACAGACTGTGTCCAGGGTGAGAAGGGTCAGCTGAGATCCGGGCTGCACGCCGCAGTGTCCTGGAGGTGTACAGGTCCTGCAGAGATGGGAGTCTGCAGCCAATCACCTTCTCAGCAGAGCGCACAACACGCTGCAGTCTCTGTTTGTCCCTGATAGTGGCTCCAGCGTACCACACGGTGATGGAGGAGGTGAGGATGGACTCGATGATTGCAGTGTAGAATTGCATCATCGTCCGTGTTGGCAGGTTGAATTTCTTCAGCTGCCTCAGGAAGTACATCCTCTGCTGGGTGGATGTACTTCCGTACTTCCATCTTTCTTGATGACGGAGGTGATGGTGGGCTCCCACTTCAGGTCCTGGGTGATGGTGGTACCCAGGAAGCGGAATGAGTCCACAGAGGTGATGGGGGTGTCAGTCAGGATGATGGGGGGGAGTGGGGCTGTGTGCTTCCTGAAGTCCACAATAATCTCCACTGTCTTCTGGGCATTCAGCACCAGGTTGTTGTGGCTGCACCAAGACACCAGACGTTCAACCTCCCTCCTGTAGGCAGACTCGTCCCCGTCCGAGATGAGCCCAATGACGGTGGTGTCATCTGCGAACTTGATTAGCTTGACAGACTGGTGGGTGGAGGTGCAGCAGTTGGTGTACAGGGAGAAGAGCAGAGGAGAAAGAACACAGCCCTGAGGGGAGCCGGTGCTGATGGTCCGGGAGTCCGAGACATTCTTTCCCAGCCTCACGTGCTGCTTCCTGTCCGTCAGGAAGTCAGTGATCCACCGGCAGATGGGATCAGGCACATTCATCTGGGAAAGTCTCACAAATTGTCGTCATAAATACACATTCGTTAACCGTTTATTAATAGGACCTTTGAGCTCAACGGTAATTAATTAGCAGTGGAAATAATTTCTGGTAGCATCACAGAAATGTAGCAGTGACAATAATACTGTATGCTGTAATCGTACTGGGCAATTAGTGATACAAAAAACGTGTTTTATCCTGTGAATAAAAGTATGTTTTTGTCAATGTACCATAATAACAGAAGCGAAACACAATATTGTGTCAGGACAATTCACTATTTATGCACAATAAACAAAGGAGCATAGCGCGACAATTTCTGTTCAGCGCCAGACTTGCTTGTAACCTATATCACCAATTATGTTAAGAAAAATGACGTATTAACTACAACAGCAGACTGACGTTTGTGTAAATGCTTGGAGCAGACTAACCTGTGAGCTGGAGGGTTCTGGGACGTTATATTTGGTCTTTGAATGGCTGCAATCCAGTCGCGTCTTTGTTACTTCGGAAACATGGCTCGAACAATTTCTCTTCAACGACGTAATCCGATAACAACCGATCTCTTTACTCGTCGGCTTCCCGTGGCTGTCATGCGACCGGCTATTGCAGTTAATAATACAACGGCTTCTTGACATTTTTGTGTTTCTTTTTATCGCTGTATAACTGATTTTAATTGAAAGCCTGCGTGCACTAGTACCTCTTGCCACGAGTTCCCAGAATCCTTTGCGGTTCTATCCGTGAATGACGTCACATTTTCAATCTCTATATAATATGCAAGTTAAATTTTATATTTGGGGTAAAATATCAAGTCTTTTCAAGTAAACCGGTTCAAGTCCAATTCAAGTCCCAAGTCATTGGTGTAAAAGTCCAAGTCAAGTCACAAGTCTTAGAACATTTTTTCAAGTCAAGTCTAAAGTCATAAAATTAATGACTCGAGTCTGACTCGAGTCCAAGTCATGTGACTCGAGTCCACACCTCTGGTATCGTTTCATGCATCTGTTAAAACACTCGACTCCAGGTACATCACGCGCAGCTGGAAACACTTCCCGAGCTGCCCGAGATTCACAGAATTTACAGAAAATGTTACATTTTTGTGATTTAAATCGTCATCGGACGATAGAATTCTTATATCGGGATATGAGATTTTGGTCATATCGCACAGCCCTAATTTGAATACAAATGCAGCAGGTGTAAATAAACCAGGAAGGCTCGCAGAACAGTTGTGGTGAATCGCTTACAGCCCAGACCATAATTAAAGAGCAAGTTTTATTTATTTATTTTTAATTTAATAAAAAGGATTAAAAGGAGACAAAACATTTAAATATATTATCGTGCTGAATACTTTGGATGTGTTTGATAAATAGGCCATTTGGCTGCAGTTCAAACATTACTCAGGTTAACATGGATCCAAATAGGGGAAAGCAGGGTCATAAGACGACAAGCATAAGTCGGCAGGTTTGACCTTTTCCATAGTTCTGCATCAGTAAACATACAGGAGTCTTTCTGGGAAGGGACCTTACAAAGTGCCTTTGCCAAATGATGTGTGACTGAAGTTCACTGCAACTCTGCAACTTCTGAATTTTAAAGTTTGTAATTTGAGTTTTCACTTCAGTTTTTCTCATGCTAAGTTTCAGATTTGTCCTTGATTCTGGAGATCCTGGAAACACTTCAACAGACGCTGAGTGTTAGTAGCTAAAGCTGATAGCACACGTGTCATTTGGATTATTTATCATCCTCAGTTAAATCTCACTTCATAAGTAAATATAGAAATTACAGTGTACTTACTTTTAGATGTGATTAATTTCAGTAATTTTTAAGAGGAACAGTGAAAGTAAATTATCTAGACGTTAGTAAAATGGGAAATAACCTCACTGTCTTCTGCCTGATTAGGATTTCCCTCACCATCCAAAGCCAAAAGAGGTAAGTGAACACTAAACTGAGCAGATTGTGTATTTATAAAACCCCTTTCAGGGCCCCAAATCAGCAAAGTATATCAAAAAGCTTTGAACGTTTCCCTTATAAGAGAGACTTGTGGTTAGATTAAAAACAAAAGTCAATCTTTCCCACATTTTTAGTTCAAACTTCAGTTTCACACCTGAAGAAAGTGGATGTGGTCTTCAGTGTGAGAGAACTTCTCCAGCTCAGCGCCGGTCCTCTTGAGCTCGGCCATCTCCTTCTGTATCTTCTCCAGCTCCTCCTCAGCCTGACTGACGGCTGCTTTGCCCTGGACTCTGATCAGCTCCTTCACCTCGCTGTTCTGTTTCTCAATGGATCGGATCAGCTTGGAGAAAATCCTCTCACTCTCCTCCTGTGCAGCCTCCGTGGAGTGCTGTGGAAGATAAAAGTTTCCTCTTTTGGTCCCCTGGATTCACTGGAACTGCACTTTTGACAAAGACACATTTTAAAGCTCCTGGAGAGGAAATGCACTCACCTTGATGTATCTGATTACGTATCGTAGTTCCTTCTCACTCTCCTTCAGTTTCTGCACAGACTTCAAAGAGGTCTCCTGGAGTTTTTTCTAAGAGAATACAAAAGATGAATATCAATCACATGGAGCAGTCCCCTGTGCCGCTTAGGCGAATAATTTTTCGCGGCTGCATTTCACGGTGGAAAGTTTTGATTTCAAAAATCAAAGGATGGCAGTACAGTAGGAGGCCTTTGGTCTTCCAGCCAAGATACAGCAGCAGGACCAAAGCACACGTTACTCTGCTTGTGTTCAATATTTTCAATGCTGAGTTTTCTTCATTTGTATATAATGGCTATCACTGTGACTTTGTAGCCTTTTCCAGAGTGACACATATCAGTGACTTTGTTCTCATCTTTTCTTGTGTTGCTTTAAAGACAATCTTAGTCTACTTCATATGTTTTAAGTGATTCCTTGATTCAACAGGTCTGGCAGCAAAACTCAGCTTTCCAAAAATGTCGATTAAGAGTTTTTTGAGCTTACATCATAGACTGTACACATGACCTTATCTGGGAAAAAAGGAAAATATTCAACAAGCAGCCTAACAGGTAACAGCCTCTAATTGGTCGGTTTTTCTTTCTTTCTCATTCCTCATCTGGCTCTCTCTGGCTTTAACACTTACCTCTACAGACTGAGGAGTACTATCCCTAAGTACTGATTTGATATGTAAATCTTGACAAGTTTCCCCTTAAAATCCAAATTTGTGCTGCCAGTAAAAGCTCTCCGTCTAAATAAAGGTCTTAGAAAGCCAATAGAAGGTCAAGTGCACATTTTGAATTTCAAATCCACTCAGAAAAGATTGCAAAAAAAAGAAAAATGCTCAAACCCACCTGCTGTTTTGCCCTCTCGTCCACCACGGAGACAGTTTCATGGCCCTTATGGCTCTCTTTAACACACTGCGAGCACACACAGTGCTGGTCATTGTGACAGTACAGCCTCAGTAACTTATCGTGCTGTGGGCACAGCTTCTCTTTCAGCTGATCCGAAGGTGGGATCAGCTTATGTCCCTTTCCACGAAAGCGTTCTTCGTGGGCTTTCAGGTGAGAGGCGCAGTACGACCCTACGCACATAAGGCATGACTTCACGGCTTTGCTTTTTCTCACCGTACATGAAGTGCATTTCACCTCCTCTGGTTTGCTGGATTGTTGACTTTCGGCCTGAAATCCAGTTTTCTGAAGCTTTTCCACCAGTTCACCCAGAACAGTGTTCCTGCTCAGGAGAGGTCTCGGGTTGAACACCTGCCTGCACTGAGGACAGCTCCACTGACCTTTCTGCTTCGCCCTGTTCCAGTAGTCTTCAATGCACTCCAGGCAGTAGCTGTGTCCACAGGGGACCGTCACTGGGTCTCTTAACACCTCCAGGCACACTGAACAGCAGAACTGGTCCTGCTCAACAGAAATCGTTGTGGCTGCCATTTCCTGCACTCTCGACTGAAACTAGAACAGGCAAAGATGGGCGTAGTTCACAGGTGTGCTGACAGCAGCTTCTCATGTTTCACCTGCTGCAACCTGAAGCCTCCAATCACAGCCAGCAAAGAAGCAAATGGGCCGTCCCAGAGAGCCTGTGCAAAGACCAGCCTGACAAAGAAAACGCCTCCAGGTCCCACATCAGGGAAGCTCCTGTGAGATCACATTTAAATACAATCTGATATGAGGCTGTACTGGAAAATAGCATTGTTTTCGTGCCTGGAGCCAGCGTTTTGGTCACGGAGCTGATGTGTAAACAAAAACCACCCGTGAGAAAATGTAGTGCGTTTGTTTTTTAATGCCAGCATGTCAAATAATCCACGTTATCATTGAAGCAAATATGACTGTTTACAGAGGATTACTGGGTTAAAAAAAATAAATAATATACCTTTAAAAGCATCTAACACTGAAATAAAACGCACTAAGTCAGTCCTGCTTGTTGCTGCTGAATACATCGTCAGTGCGATCTTCACAGATGCTTTTCTCGTGCCTTTCCCAACACTGATTACATTTGAGTATAGCAGAATAAAAAATTTAAAAAAAAAACAGCAATTACATGACTTAAGTTGTAGTGTGGCTTTGTGTGTGGACAGCACTTGAGTATAATGACGTTCCATCAGGGTGAGTGTGTGAAAGTGAGGTTTGATGTCCTTAAGAAGTCTTATTTCCTCCTGGGGTGAGCACGTCGTGGAGGGTGCTTATGTCTGGATCCCGAGGAGAATTTAGAGCCTGGAAAAAGAAGGAAACAAAGAAAAATCTTTTTTTTTTTTTGTCTTTAGCACAAATAAATACCACAACTTATACCAGTAGAGTCTAGCTTGAAATGTGAGGAAGGGGTAAAGTTGTTACTAATTTTCTGTTTAACCACTGCTTAATACTGGATCGAGCCTTCTACAAAGAATGATGATCAACAACAATAGCTACGTAAAAAGATAAAAAGATCAATGCACACGTGTGTAAAAACAAGCTTTTCTGGAACAATATGAATAAAAACCAAAGTCCCGCAGCGTGGAAGCGATTGATGTTCTTTTTTCATTGTTTTCTGAAGTTTTGAGTTTTTTTCTTTTCTCATTTTGTGACGCTGTTTAACAGAATTTAGATTAAGTGAATCGATCCCTGCCTGGGCAGCACGGTGGCACGGTGGTTAGCACTGTTGCCGCACAGCAAGAAGGTCCTGAGTTCAATTCCACCATCAGGCCAGGGTCTTTCTGTGTGGAGTTTGCATGTTCTCCCCGTGTTTGCGTGGGTTCCCTCCGGGTACTCCGGCTTCCTCCCACCGTCCAAAGACATGCAGCTTGTGGGGATAGGTTAATTGGAAAAATCCAAATTGCCACTAGGTGTGAATGGTTGTCTGTCCCTATGTGTTAGCCCTGCGACAGACTGGCGACCTGTCCAGGGTGTACCCCGCCTCTCGCCCCATGACAGCTGGGATAGGCTCCAGCGCCCCCCGCGACCCTGGAAAGGATAAGCGGAAGCGAATGGATGGATGGATGGATGGATCCCTGCCTGCCTTTAAGCTAAAATGTTCAATCCAAAAACCTGACTTAGCAGCAATCAAATAGCCAGCATGAGCAAACATTTTTTTAAAGTCAAACTTTACTCTGGCATTTTTTTACAAGATTATATCAGATTTGTCACGTGGCTATAGATTTATCTCAAAGTACTTTGGCTGATCCCTTATTTCCCAAAGGGTCACCACAACGGATCGATCCATGTTTTTGTTTTTTTTAAATATCGGACTATCAAATAGAAGCTTGTTTCCACTCCTGGAAAACAGTGAAAATTTCAGCTCAAACTTGTTGGAAAATAACTAAAAATTGAGAAAATAATTTAAAATTTCAAGTTATTTTCACAGAAGATAGAGTTAGTAAGTGAGAATTGTGAGATACCCAAACAAAAACTTTTAAATAAAAATCTAAATTGTAACTCGTGAATGTTTTTAGTGCCAGAAATGAGCTTCCATAAGTTCCTGACACAACCCTCCCATTAATCAAAGCTTGGGATTAGGACTAGGAGTGCCACGCAGCCACATGAGAGCACTGCTTGCTGACGTGTATCAAATAAAATTTAGGTCTCAAACTGTGCTGAGTGGCTCCAAAGTGTAGAGCTTCACACATCCACCTAACAAGGGAACGATCCCAGGCGGAGACAAAAATCGATATTTAAAGATTCTCGACCATCTGGCTGAGCTACTTATTAACTAAAGATTAGCTTTAAAATATTGACTATGTAAACAAAACACAACAAACAAATCTATCAAACAAAGAAACAAGAGTTAATATTTGCACAAGTTCTTGTTACAGTGACACCCGGCACTGGCGGGTTTAAGCACATCTAAACTCAATCGGCTTCTTTCTTTATTACACTAGAACAATAATATGAGCAGAAGGATTTGCATGTGGTTTGCTTGAGTTAAGTGGGTTTCACACACGTGCAGTAAATACTGTTTAAATGTTGTAGTTACCAAATGGTGAAAAGGAAAACGCTGGAGGTCCTGGAGTGAGGAAGGGGTTGAGAGGGCTCACATGACTTTGGTCTAGACCAGGCGAAGGGATCACTGCGATAACAAAGACGGGTAACAAAAAGAGGTTACTACAGTCTCAGCTATCGGTCTTTATCTGCAGATTCAGCAAAGCCAACTGCTGTGAGATAATAAGATCAGATTAACATGTCTCATTTTTCACAATTAAAATAAAAATAAAATAAACAGAGTTTTATCAGGACAGAAATTTTACATTTTTAGTGTGTTTTTGGTGACGTGTGAGAGTTTTTTGTGGATTTATATTAGTCTTACTTAAGTTTGATTTAAGGCAAATTCCTTCTAGAAAAACAGGAAAATATTCATTTTGTTTTCATGTTACACCAAACATGAAAAATATCAGTGTAGACCACTGAGCTTTTGATAAAGTGGATGAATTTCTTTTATATTTATATCACATTTCTGTCAGTATCTCCCAGCTGTTACAACAATATCACCCAATTATTATATCACTTTATATTTTTTTATTTAGATATTCTTTATTTTAACTGCCATTTATTATCTAAGAGTTGTTTGAAATCAGTAAATTATACATTTTAATCTTTAATATCTTAATGGTGTGTGACCCTGCTGCCAGGGGAGGTTTATTTAAATGACCCTACAGGCCTTTACACACCGGACACCTAAAATACGTGCGACTATGTAAAACCCTAAAAAATAAATGTATTGAGCTTTGTAAGAGTGTTTAATCCGGCGCAGATAAGATGGTGATTTTGATTTAAAAGAGTGATTTAAGATGATTAAAAATCATCCCTGACCACCAAAACTGCTGCACTGTTTAAAACTGTTAATAAAACCTGTGAATGTGACACACATGAACACTCACATGCAGCTGCTTCCATTTGTACAACTTCCAGATTAAAACTTCGATCCACCACCGTGCAGTCAGACTCGACTGAGAGATCTGGATTCCTTACAATTACTATATTTCTCACTGTAAAAGATAAAAAAGTAGAACAACGTCAACAGACAGTCGACAGAATCATTTATGGTGCAAAAAATTAAAATGTGATACAAATCTTTATATCTACCTCTCTCATAAATGCTGACACATCCGTTCTGACAGACCTCCTGCAGAAGCGCCTTAAAATCTGACACAGCTGTCATCACCGGGCCGAAGGTGAAGTCTGGGTCTGATGCAACCAACGGCGAAGCCGACAGCACAGGTGGAGCATGGAGGGACTGACAGCTCTAAATACAGACCAGGAACAGTGGTGAAGATAAAACTTGAACCACTTTTTTTCCCAAGACTTTGCTGTGGCGGTGTGTTTATGAATATTTCAGCACATGGTGGGCTTAGCAACATAGAGACTAGGAAGGTAAGCTGACGCAGAGATGTTTCCCAGCATGCTATTTATACAGAACACAACAAGGAAGGGTGAGTAGCAGAAATAAGTGGAGGGGTGGCATTCATGACAAAAGACAAGACATAAAATGGTTTGGTCAACGACCACAAGGCACCAGATCCAAGGCTGGGACTACAGTAGTGAAAGATTATCTACGAATGGGTCTGGATGTGATAAAAGCTTAGGAAATTCCTAAGTTTAAGAACTCCCTACAAACAGGGACTATTTTCATTGTGTAGCATATCGTCACAGTAAAATGTCCTGAGAGTGTGATAAACTCTTATCCACCTGAAGGAAATGGATGGGGTCTTCAGCGTGGGAAAGCTTATCCAGTTCATCTTCATTCTTCTTCAGCTCGCCGATCTCCTTCTGAATCTGCTCCAGCAGCTTCTCTGCCTCACCGATGGCCGTCTTCTCCTGAGCTTTAATCAGCTCTCTAACCTCAAAGCGCTTCAGCTCTATTGACCGAATCAGCTCGGAGAAGACTGCGTCGCTTTCCTCGGCTGCTGCACGAGCCGAACGCTGGAGGGAGACAGAGAACAGAACGCCAGGCAAAGAGTGAAGAAAGACCAAAAAAAACTTCAAAAGCTGATAAAATAGCAAATGTAGACCTTTAACAGTAGAAAGATTAGACATTTTTACCATCCAACAGTGAGATGTTGAACATCAGCACTTACGCTGAGAGAGAAAATGGCTTTTCTCAGCTCCTGCACCTCCTTTTCTCTTTGCTGAATCCTCAGCTGGGAGCTCTGCTTGATCTCACTGAGCTGCCTCTGAAGAAAATCAAAAATCAAAAGTCATGTAACTGAACAGAAGTAGATGCATTTCATTCTCTGCTACATTATCCAGATTTCCTGCTACACTGGGCCTGTGCACGGACTGAAGTCAGTTGTCACTAAAACTGAATCACTAAAAAAAAAGAGAAGAAATTAAAAATTATTATGAAGTCTTTCAGTTGTTTAATTCTTTGCTGCTTTTATTCCACACAAATACCCAAAAACAGGTTTGAGGAACTCCAGAGGTGTTTCAAACCCAAACTATAAACTTCACATCTCTGCTCCATTTCTCTGACGAGTCTACAGTTAAACTGTTTGGTCCTACTGTGGATCAGGCTGAAAATGTATTCTAGATTAGATAGTGTGGTGAATTAAAGACACCGAAACACTCAGTGATGAACGTTGGATCTTCTTAACACAAAGGATCTGAGTTATCTGCTTTAATGCGTTCCTCATTAAAACTGCATCACAAATTATGACTCGGTAGTAAAACCCTGAAAACCACTGAGACCTTTAAAATACAATCAATAGCTCAGTTCACAATAAAAGAATAATGAACAGCAGCAGTTAGCAACAGATATACAGAAAATTAAATGATGTTCATTTGCGTGACTATTATTTGAACATGTAAGCAGTGGTTTATATGTTTGCCTAT
Source organism: Maylandia zebra (assembly GCF_041146795.1). Classification (NCBI taxonomy): domain Eukaryota; kingdom Metazoa; phylum Chordata; class Actinopteri; order Cichliformes; family Cichlidae; genus Maylandia; species Maylandia zebra. The sequence goes on from NC_135184.1 coordinate 14,461,134, forward strand.
CAAATGGAAAGGCCCTTGGTTAATTCCAGGAAGAGACCCAAATCAATTTGGAATTACAGCATGTCAAAATTTACATGAGGGTGTCAACTTTTCTTTCTTTTTCTTTTGGTGAGATAAATAGGAAAAGATTTGCAGCTTTTCTTTAGATCTATTGGAGTCATTTTAAATATTTTTAAGTTGGTTGCACTTTTTTTCCCTCGTTTCTCTAAGTCAACTTAACAAGTGGCTCCATCAGGTAGTGATTTGCTCAGCAAGTGAAGCGGCGCTGATTTGATTCCAGCTGGAGACACAAGTCCCTTTGGGGTTGTATCTGGTGGAAAACTCAAACATGTGGCGCTTGCAGCTGTGACAAAAGAGCAGCTGAAAATACATTCTTCCTCTCTAAAGCACCCTGACACTTAGTCACATTGATTTTTATACTGCTGTGAATAGGGACAAATATTTGTTCATGCATAGGAGGCTCTGTGGTACAATGGTTGTCATGTTCATCTTACACACAAAAGTCCTTCAGGACTGAAACACAAACCCAACCTACAAGCAAATGTACATACCAGATGAATAAATGAGTTCTCTTATAAAGGAACAGATAAAGTTACCTTTAGTTGAGGATTATTTTATTTTGGAAAAATCTGGAAAATTTGACTTCTTTTCTCACATTTGATGTAAGGTAGAATACAACCCTACAAATGGCAACTGATTGACAAAACCAAATCAGCGCTTTAATGAAACATTCAGAGGTTCATAATTAAAGAATAGACAACACAAAATTAATGAAACAATGGGTTGATTTATAGATAATTACATGGCAACCACTTTGATAATCATTTCAATGCAGCTTCCAGCCTCTCAAATGTCTTTAATTATAAGATTTGCAGCTTTTCATTTTACCCGTGTGCGTGTGTGGTAGATATGTGTCTTTTCTGCCCCATTTCTCTAAAGCATCTTAACAGTTAGACTATTTTTGTCCCCCTGTGAATGGGTCCCTGGATTAGATTAAGTCTTCACTTAAAGAAAAAGAAAAGACGCATTGTTTGACTCTGGAGTGGATTCAGTCCACTGTTAAAAGACGATTTTAAGAGAAAGTGCATGTTGGAAATGTCAACACACATTTGCATCTGTGGATTATGTTTATATGAGAAAAAGACTATATTCACTTTAATGTTTACCTTAAGCTGCACTGCAGTATTTAGACTTTTTAAACCCTGACTACAGTCATACGGAAAAAAACTCTAAGGAAGCAATTAAGATTTTATTTATGTAGCACAAAAAAGGCAAAGTGCAACAAAAATGCTAAAACATAGAAACAAAAAGTTACCCAAAAAGCAAGTTTAAAAAGCTGCTTTTTAAAAGAAAGCACAGACCACACGCTCAGACAGAGAAGATTCCAGAGGGTCTCAGGGTCACTGTTGCAAAAGCTCCGTCCTATTTTAGTTCTCAGCTTTGTATGTTGCAAAGCCAGCAGGCCCTGATCACATGACCTCAGGGACCTGCTGGGGTTGCACGATGGTGCCCATCCCTGCAGCGCTTTAAAAGGCAAAACCAGAATCCTATAGTGGACTCTCCAGATGATGGGGAGCCAGTGCAGCAGATTTAACTGCGGTGTGACATTTGAATACGAAGGAGACTTAGTCAGAACAATTGTACTTGTAAGGTTCTTACCTTTGCTTCCTCTGGCAGTTTGCTATAGTTTAGATTTAGTTAACTGTGTCAAAATGTTTTGTTTCCCTTTATTTTTTTTTATCACTTTAAGTGTTGCTTTTAATCTTTTTATAATATGGGGATATTAGTGAGGGGCAGACTGGGGTTTTAAATCAGGGAAACACTCCAGACAGCACATTGTGGAGGCAGTTAACTCAGCCTCAGAAAAAAGGGAATGAGCTCCATGTGGGAGGCTTCCTCCCTCTGTGTAATTCAGGTGAGGTGATTACCTTCTTCTGCTGTATCTCCTCCTCAGCCAGCACCGTGTCGTGCCCTTTGTGCTCGTCGGTCAGACACAGGGAGCAGATGCAGCGCTTGTCGGTCCGGCAGTAGACCTCGAGCAGCTTGTCATGTCGCGGACAAATGGTCTCCTGGAGCCGCTTGGAGGCAGCCACCAGCTTGTGTTTTTTGAAGGCTGAGGACTCGTAGTGAGGCCGGACGTGATCATCGCAGTACGACGCCAGACAAACCAGGCAGGAGCTGGCCGCTTTGCTCTTCAACCCGATGCAGACGTCACACTCCACGTCGCCGGCTTCGGCAAAAGTTCGGCCAGCTGTCGGTGCCGCGGCGTCCTGGAGTGTCGTGTTCTTAAATATCTCCACCACGTCGGCCAGAATGGTGTTCCTGGCGAGCAGCGGCCTCGGGTTGAAGTTCTGTCGGCACTGCGGACAGACATAAACCCCGAGGTAGTCGTCCTGGTCCCAGTAGTTCTGGATGCAGCCCGAGCAGTAGCTGTGTCCGCACGGTATAGTAACCGGGTCCTTCAGCACGTCCAGACAGATGGAGCAGTTGAACTGGTCCTTGTCCAGGAGCACCCCGGCTTGAGCCATCGTAGAAAACACCAAAGTACAGCTAGAAAGTGACAAATAGCTACTGCTTTGTTTACAGGAAGAGAATGAGGGGGCGTGGCCACTGAGGGCTTTAACAGGACTACTTCCAGTTTCTGTATCGACGGTCGGCAAACGACGAATGGGTGCTTTGCTGCCACCAACTGGCACGGAGCGGGAGTGAGGCGAACAACAGGTTTATCGTACTGCAGACATTCTGGCTTGATGTTCAGAAATGGTAAAAACCAAATATTTCATTCGATTTTGCAAACTGTGTTGTAACGTTATTTTGGTTATTCTCTTAAACGAAATTAAATTATATATAAAGTCTTTAAAATTACTTCTAGAAAACAAACCATAAAAAAATATAATATTCCAAAGCATCTACCCACTGAAATTGTTATCTGAGATAAATCACGTCTTCTATTATAGTTGTTGTTTTTTTCCCCGTCTTTCTCTCTCTCTTCGCATATGTGGCATTTAATTTGTAATCTGTCTAGATGTCTATATTCGCTGTCTATATAACGGGGAAGTAAGGGTACTTAAATTGAATTCTAATAACTTTTTACATGTACTCCCTAAATTTTTAAACAAATATCTGTACTTTCGACACAGACGTGTTACTTTTGGTTAAACTGTATCATTTATAGCGTTTATACTCGGGACTTGGCACACTATGGGAATAACTGCACGCAGTCTGCGTGTTTACTGATGTTTGTTGAGCTTTGTCAAGGTTGCATTGGAGTGAGCTTCTGAGCATACGCGATGTTTTCTTAATGCGATATGATACGGGACTTTGTAAAGAGACAGTTTGGCTTGTTGAATTCTGTATCAAATGCATCAAATGCAATTTAAAAAAAATATCTAATAAGTATATAATAAAAATATATCATACACAACAAGATATAGAAAAAAGAAGAAAAGGGTTAAACAGTTCCAAGTTCCAAAAAATCTGATTTTTTTTGGGCTATTTAAGGAAGGAAGGCAGCTGTTGTACCTGCTGGTTTTAGCCCTTGCTCAGTGAGTAAAATGGGTCGTTCCAGACATTGCATCGAGGGAGAAAAAACTTTGATCAGAAAGTTGATTGGATAGAGGAAAACTTAAAAAGAAGTGCAGAAAATAATTGGCTGCTCAGCTAAAAAGATCTCAAATGCTTTGAAATGGGAAAGAAAACCCGAAACACGTGGTAGAAAAAGGAATACTACCATCCGCCTAGATCATAGAATAACAATAATGGCAAAGAAGCATCCAGTGATGAGCTCCAGAGAAATAAAAAAAGATCTCCATTTACTTGTGAGAACTTCAGTAATCAGAAGATGCTTATGTGAAGCCAAACTATTAGCAAGAAACCTTCATAAAGTACCACTGCTGAAAAAAAAACACATGTATTGAAAAGGTGACAGTTTGCCAAAGAACACATTGACTGGCCTAAAGAGAAGTGGTGCGATATTCTGTGGACAGATGAGAGTAAGATTGTTCTTATTGGGCGTAAAGGCCACTGAATACAAGCCACAGTACACTTTGAAGAAAGTAAAACATGGAGGTGCAAGCATAATGGTTTGGGGCTGTTTCTCATACTTTGGAGTGGGGCCCATTTATCACATAACAGGCACCATGGACCAGTTTCAGTACCTAAAAATACTGGAACAGTTCATGTTGCCTTATGCTGACCCTTAAAATGGGTGTTTCAGCAGGAAAACACCCCAAACACACCAGCAAGCGGGCAATATCCTGGTTCCAGACAAAAACAGATTGATATCATGAAGTGGCCGGCCCAATCCCCAGACCTCAATCCGATTGAGAATTAGTGGTGTGACCTCAAAAATTCTGTTCTTAAAGCAAAACCCAAGAATGCAGAAGATCTGTGGAATGTGGTCCAGTCAGCGTGGAGGCAAGTCTAAAATGTTAGTTGTAGATCAGTATATACGGATATACAACTTAATATTAGTTCAGTGCTTAAAGGAAAAAGCCAAATCCTCATTTCATTTTCATTTTATACTATAAAAATTCCAGTTTGTGAATGAAAATGAAGACACTGCTATTTTTGTGAATGATCTAATATTCTTTTTCTTCATTTTCAGTAAAGAAAAGAAAAGAAAACAATATTCATGTTTTTATCTGGGATTCCAGTGCCTTTGTATATATGGAAATACATGCTATTATCATCTCCAAAAATGTTAGAGCACTTATGCAAATATGTGATGTCTTGATGAATCGAGCAGATATTTGAAGTTTTTTTTTTTTTTAAACTTTATTAAAGAGTTGAGCGCGCACGGGCAGAAATGTTGAGCGTGAGCAACACATTTTGAGCAAGCGCAAATGCAAAAACTGAGCGAGAAGGGCTGCTATTGTGTGTGTGTGTGTGACCTCAGGAGGAGGAATTTGACTTTTGCACGCAGGAATGAATTTTGTTCACTCAAATTCAGCTTTTCGTCGCTCAAAATAAATTTCTCCTCAAAATACAACACTTGCACCTGCAAACTTGTTTTTACGTGCGCTCAGAATAGTGGCACAAAAATAACGCCATACAAATACGCTAAACGTCACAAATCTCTAAAAACTCCCAATCTCTCTTTTTCTACTCTCTCTCGCTCTCTCTAGCCATCACTCCTAAAACTTCCCCCTCTTCCTAAACGACCAAATGTCATGTCGCCATATCATTTTTCGATTGGTCGACATGGTGCATTTTTCCACCAACACCAATCATAAGCAGAGAGTGCTTGCTAGACAGTAAACGTGGCGAAACTATTCAGGAAAAAACGCCGAGTATATATTGTTTATCATGACTCTGGTTTTACGTGGCCTATCAACACAATTTAAAAACTGGTATATATATTACTCGTTACTGAAAAAAGTAACGCCGTTACTTGTAAGGGGTAACGCCATTACAAGTAACCGTTATCAATTCTCCTAATTCCGCCGTTACCCCTAATTCCCATCACTGGTCTACATATACATCATTTCTAATGTGGGCCGTGCTGTTTTAGGACAGTGACATGTCTGACACTGACCATGTACCAGTGCCTGAGAACACTGGTGTGGAGGGGGAGATTGCATTCAGACTTCTGAGTTTGAATGCAAAGCAAATGTGTTGTTTAAACTAGAGACAGCTCTTGTGACTGAACAATAAATACTGTTCTGGGAACGAATTAGATTTTACAGTGACAATGAATCTTCCATCGTTTGTTGCATGTTTAAAATCTCAGTTTGCACTTGACACAGCTGTCAATGCCCATGATATTGAGATGTTCTTTGTAGATGTGCCTGTATTGTTGACTGCTTTGAAATTTACATTGAAAACCTGAAAGCAAGGTCAGAAACATATTCTAATTACAAACATTGCTATACAATTAAATGAAAAGAGTTGAGTGTGGAAGAAATGGCAAAAATGTGAAGGTGATTGTGTATTTCTGACATTATTTGTGTCTTTTCTGGAGTATAATGAAACCCACATTTTGGAAATTACACCTGTGCCTGTACATCCTTGGGCTCTTGGTCACTGATGGGGGGACTTTTCTAAATGGATTAAAATGTCACAATTGTTGGCACTTTCACGTGGAAGGATTTTGAATGGATACCTATCATTACTTTGACGATCACATTTTTAATCTGGACTCGTTATCTACAAATAGTTTTAGTAACTAAAACTGTAAAAAGCACATTTTCCTGTAAAAACAAGATTAATTTGGTGATGGAAAAATTAAACACATAAAGCTACAGCATCTAAACATAACTATAACAGCCCTGTACTTATGGTTTTTGAAAGTTGCAAATGCTGCTTTTCCAGCTCTGAACAACAAAGGAAAAACTCAGAAAGTCAGAAATTTTAGATTTACATGCCAAATGTTAACTGTTAAATGATCACCTAAAGGCTGTTTAATATAAATTAAGTACATTAGCTGTAAAAATGTCCCGTGAAGTTCTACAAACCAAACTGCATGTGTACTTTGCTCACAAAGACAAAAACAGTGACCCAAACAGTTTCCAGAGCATTTTTAATTGAAAAAAAATGCACTTACATGTTAACAAACACAATAAATAAATTTTGATACATTTCAATCAATCATAAATAGTTGGGACTTAAACAGAGAATGTATAACTTCAAACTTAAAAGAATCTGGTGATCAGTGCATCAACAACATAAATAAAACAGATTAGACATCTTTAAAAAAAAAAAAATCGGATTTCCTTCACACAGAACAGTACATTACTTTGGTCACAAAGGAAAAACTCTGATGCGTTAACGAGAACATCTTTCAAATGACCCCCTCAGTGGACTCAAACATCACTCAGACATTCATTGGTAATTGTGCGTTGCAGGTTTTGAAAAGTTGCCAGCAACCTCATGTTTGCGCATTACACCCGTCAATCGAAAATATAAGCACGCTCTCATAAAATGACACGCAGGCCTGATTGAGGGGCTGTCCTTTTAAAAGCAGATATTTTAATTCTTCATTGCACCGATATATTCATCCCTCATAAGAATTTTTGTTTTCTCCCTTAGGTTAATAATAACTTTGTGCAAAATACTGATAGGGAAATTAAAACAATCGTCAGCACATGTTCATTATATCCATTCAAGTATTTCATTGCACCCATGTCTTTTTTTTGGTGAAAAGTTATAACGTGTTCTAAACTACTAGAAACAGGCACAAAAATATTCTGGTTGTTTCAAAACATGCATTGACGTCAGTGGAAGATTACATTTTGTTCTACATGCTTATCTGAGGTTAGAGGATTTTGCTGAATGAGAATGAAGATGTGTAATGCTGGTCTACTTACAGTCAACTACTGAATAAGCTGCAAGGGTAAAGCTACAAACGCCATTGTGATCCATTTACATACCGAGCATTTGAAACCTTACAGTTCAAGTTTTCATGTTCAGCTCCCCTCGGGTCAAAGAACTTCACGTCTTACAAAAATACACAGCAGGTAGGATTTATTCAAAACAGAGATACTTCTGGAAGTCAACTAAAACACTCTACAATGTTTAAGTGTTTGTGTGCATGTATATGTGCGTGCAATGCTATATATGATATGAAATGTGTCGACACTCATGATACGCAGCGTCATGGTGTGGCTTCACTTGTTCTTTCCCTCTAGTCCACTCTCTGCTCTCAGGGCTTGGCTGCTGGCCGCAATGAAGTTCATCCAGTGTTTGAGGTCCTCCGGAAACTCTGGGCACTCGATCTATAAGCGGACAAAGTGTTAGATGAATAAAATTGATTAATCAGTCAATAATACTCATAGTTTTGTGATACTAAAATGTGACGATTTTGTGGATTCTACTCCTGAACAGAAGCACTTTGAGGATGACGCCACCACTTCCCTTACCTTCTTTTTGCAGATAAATTCAATGATGGTTTCGGGGCTGCAGTGCACCACATTCTGCCTACAGAGCATGATCGCAGAGACGAAGCCATCTTTCTTGGATACAAAACGCTGCTCCAAGTAAAAGGCTTTCTCGTCCCAGCCCAAAACTTTGGTCCGAATCTCAAAAGCCTCACGGAAGACCAAGGAGCGGCGGTACCGGATGGTAGACGCCCCTACCACCAATTTCGCCCCCAGTTTGCGTGAGGCCATGAACAGTCCGTTTCTCATGTAATGGTGAAAGCGTGCAAAGTCACACTCCCTCAGATACCGAGAGTTGTTCATGTGGCCCAAGTAGTCCAAATCATGTGGAAGGACCATGCCTTCGATGCTCTGCTCGGCTAAAATGTCCCGTATCCTGGGCTGGAACCATGCCTGGATGAACACCTGGGCCCCTCGCAGGAAGTACCAAACATCCAGGCTGCAGAAGAGCAGGAGGAGGGCACCCAACGCCAACAGCAACATCTCTCTGGAGAAATAGTTCAAATATTAGCATCAAAAATGAAAACCGAAGTTTTTAGAAAAGAACGTGTTTATTTGCAATGTTACAGTCATTATCTTTTATCTTATTTTTTTAAATTAAAAACATAAGCATTTTTTTTAAAGAGTCTAAATTGATGATTGCCTTCAGGATTAAAATAAATGCATCTTTGACCTCATCAATGACAGTGCAGATGTGGGGGGAAAAAAACAAAACAAGAGATCAGTGTTCCCCTCCTTACACTGACTTGAAATTAACCTGGCTAAAAATACAGAAGCAGCATATTTTCACAAGCAGTCGATTCAACCTTGAGGGGATTGTAAAGCTAACGCTTCTCCTTTAAAATGAACGGCCTGCAGATTGCTGTCAAAGCCAAATCTGTTAGCTTAGCCGCTAGCTGCCAGCAGCCGGTGCCCTCGGAATTAAAGCGAGCACAGCCTCCTCGCACAGCCGCCACACTTCAGTTCACCATATCAGACATTAAGCGTCAACCATACAGACGGCAGAAGTATCTTTTAATGCCCGTGAAACTCACTGCGCGTCCTGAAGAAAGTGCTATCATGGAAAGCGGTGCAACTTGAAGAAACCGGTAGAATCAATGAACATAATTTCCGGGTGTATGACGACAAGAAGCCTTATTGGTTGACCTGTCGGCATGGTTACACGAAAACGTTTTCGCGTTTTCCAGGGATTGGCGATGCCACAGTTACACGTGATTTAGTTACTTATTTATTTTATATCTTAATTTATTCATTTGAACCTTGGTTAACACAGAGACGGTATGTAAGGTCGTTCCGTGCGCCCTTTCATTCACTAGAAGTTACTGTTTACTTTGTATAAGACAAAATAGTGCTTTTTAAACATAGCACTGCCAATAAATAAAAACATATTAATAATAATAAAACTACTTAATATTTTTATTATATTTTATGGTACGAGAGTTAGTTTTTTTTGTTTTTTTAATGTTCTAATTAGTTTCTGCTCCTAGACAGCTTTCTCCTTTCAGTTGAATTTGCATCTTATTAATATAATATGGAGGGTATTTGTCAGGTAGATTTCAGAGATTCCGAATAGTAATTACAACACAGCACTTTGTGGAGGAATTTGACTCATAAGGCCATTCCAAGTCTCAACAAATGTATGTATCAAATCCTCAAAAGGCAAGACTAAAGCTAAGAATATTTCCTAGAAATATTTCTTTTAGTTTAGTTTGTTTTGTCAGTAGACAACATCTCAATTACTATGTTTTGAAATTATTTTTATTGCAGTGAATATTTTTCTTCACTCATAGTTTGTAGCTTTGCTTCTTTGTTGGGACACTTTTTATTGTAAGGTAAAAATCCTACAATAATTCAGAGAAAACCTAACAATCAGATGACTTCCTATGAGCAAGCACTTGGTGACAGTGGGAAGGAAAGACCACCAACAGAACCAGGCTCAGTGAGGGGCAGCCATCTGCTGTTACCAGTTGGAGAGAGGGGAGAGACAGGACAAAAAGGGATAGGCTGTAAAAGTGTAAAATACGTAAGGCTTATGGCCAATAATGATACTTAAGTCTACACGTGGCACCTTAGTTACAGAGTAACAATGTACTGGATTGACTTTATCTACTTTTATGAATAGTGTAGATAGTGTATTCTTTTCCGGGTACTTTTTTCCCACTGTTACAAACCTCTGAACCAATTCTAGTTTACAGTGGACATAAAAAGTGTACACAGCCCTGTTAAAATGCCAGGTTTTTGTGACATTCAATGGTATTAACTCAAAATTTGCTTCAACAAAGTATTAGGTTTTCTCCATGGGTTGTCTCCGAGTACTCAGATTTCCTCCCACAGTCCAAAGACATGCAGTTGTGGTGGTTAACTGGTGATTCTAAATGGCTCATAGGTTTAAAAGGTTGTCTGACTCTTGGCGTTAACTCTGCGACAGACTGGCGACCTGTCCAGGGTGTACCGCACCTCTTGCCCTATGGTAGATAGATAGGCTCCAGCCCCCCTGAAGTGGGGGTGAACTGACGGATGAATTGTACAGGTTACAGGTGACATGAAAAGTGAGAAGAGTTTTGGATTGATTTATTGTGGTCTTATTTTTTTACATCAAGAAAAACTGGTATTGAATCTGTTCTCACTTGTAACCGCCAGTCAGCCGTGTGCATGAGAAGTGTTTGTGACATGCTTTATGACTCAGTGTCCAGGCAGCATTCATGACACAGTCGTTCTGACTGAATTTTCAGCTTACTTTTTAAGTTTTACATGAAATCTGTGGATGTTACAAAGGCTGATGTGTCCTGGCGGTTCTGGTCATGCAAACATGTAAACTGTGTGATCATCCCATCACTCAAGCATGATGTCATTCCCTGCTACACCTGTTCACACTGCAACACACACACTCTCATATAAAGTAGTTTAATCTCTTCCCATTTGGTTATAGTAAAAACTTCAAACCAATTTCCTGAATTCTTTTATTGCTGTCACACCACATCATAACACACCTTATAAAACTGTATTACTTATATTTTCTAATATTTTATTAATTTTTACCATAACTGTCAACCTCTCAGAATAATGTAGTGTGCTGTTATCAAGTGTTTCATATCTGCAAATGTTGGAATTTAAATAAAGCTTGTTGTACAAAGTGCAGGCACAAGTGTGTTTAAGTGAAGAGATTCTGAATAGGAGAAGACTTTCCTCCTGGGCTTGTAAACAGGCTGACTCACAAGACGCCACTTTTAATATCTGCCCATGAAAGGTTTTATTTGTTCTTCTCCTCCAGGCCGCTCTCAGCCCTGAGGGCCTGGCTGCTGGCAGAGATGAAGTTGACCCAGTGCTGAAGATCCTCTGGAAACTCAGGGCACTCCACCTGCAGCGTGCAAAACACAAGCTCAATGTTATTCAGCGGGACAGCGTGTGTAACTCATGCATCTGTGTGGTTTCCTCCCTTACCTTTCTTTTGCACAGGTGCTGCAGAATCTTGTCCGGGCTGCCGCGTATGACACTCTGCTTGCAGTACATCACGGCACACACCAAGCCATCTTTTGTCGACACGAATCTCTGCTCAAGGAAAAAGGCTTTGTCATCCCAAGTGACGATGCGACTGCGCAGCTCATAACCCTCTCCGATACACAGAGCCCTGCGATAACGAATGGTTGTGGCCCCCACCACCATTGAAGCCTTGAGGGCCCGCACAGCCTTAAACACGCCGTTACGCATGTAGAGAGAGAAGCGAGCAAAGTCACATTCCCGGAGGTACCGAGCATTGTTCATGTGGCACATGTCGATGTCATGGGGAGTGACCCGGCCTGTTAGGACCTGCTCCGCTGTGATGTCCCAGACTGGAGGCTGAAACCAGGCCCGCAGGATGACCGCTGCGGCCCGCAGGAAGTACCACACATCCACAATGCAGAAGAGAGCCAGCAAGATGGCGAGCACCCACAGCACCCACCACATCTCTCTAGGGAAAAGATATTAATATTTATTAGTATTAATATGGTCATTAAGTGAGATGTATAAAAAGACAAGTCAGCCTAACAAATAATGAGCATAACCGAAGACAGACAGTGTTTCCCCTGTTCAACGGACAGACATTTTAGTTCAAAAACAGAAATGAAAATAAATAAAATATTTAGGGTCAAACACGGGCTCAGTGTGTGTTCACCGTTTAACACCCAGCTGGTCCAGCAGGGTGCTACTATGATCAGACTTCCATAGTAATGAAAAGTGTAAGTAGCAGCCAGGTACTGCTAATCAAATGTGCTTAATCAGTAAGTGAGAGCACCCCTGTAAAACCAGGGGATTTTTGCTGGTTTGGAGCATTCAGGTGTGTGTTAAAAAAAACAACACAGTTTTTCTCAGGCTGGATCTGCCAGCAAATTCACCTAAAGGTCAGACCATGCAGAAATCAGAGAAACTGCAATATGCATGAATTTATTAGCTGGGCATGTACTGCAGCTGATTACTTGAGGTGGATCCTCGTTTTCCCCTTTTAGCACATATAAGACAGCATCAGTAGCCCGACCCACAGTGACTTATGCTTAGAGTAAACGCTTACATGTTTCACACTTATTTACAAATTCCTAAAATTAAGACTATTATTTCTCACTTGTTTTTTATTTCATGAAACACAAGTGAATATTTTTGCCTCTTCTCCCTGCAGCATGCTGTTGTGATTTAATCAGTTTAATCCAGTGTTTATGTGTCCATACCTTTCTGGAGGCACTTCTTCCATTATTGTGAAGGGCAAATGGGGAATCTCTACAGATCCACTGTGATGTACTCCATTTTCAAAATGAGTTTCTACTTTCGTAACACTTGTGCACTGATTTAACAAATCGTTAGGATAAACCGGTGCTGCAGGAAAGACAGGCTGCCTCTGCAAAAGCCGCACGTCTTAAATGCACATGCAGCTCAGAAAATGAAAAGACATACTTTTATTTAGATTTTAACGTAATTTAGTTATCCTTGATTCTCAGTGCTACCTATATGACTACCAAAGCTAAGGTTTGTGTGATATTTCATTACTGCATCCACTAACTTTTATTTCATTTAGATTAAACTACGGTTACGACCAACGTTCAGGGTGGGCTAAGTAAAAACACCGGTTTGTGCGGGCATTAACTGCATTTTTAGTAAAAACAAGTTAAAGAAAGTGGGAAAAGACGAATAACCGTCAACGTGTTTACGCTTTACAATAGGTAAAGTGCTCACCTGCTGTCCGCTTCGTCCTGTTCAGACTGTCGAGTCGACACCACTCAGAGCGCTGAGCACAAGTAAAACAAAAAGCGATAAACGCGGATAATACTCTTCCGGTGATGGCCTTCAAAATAAAAGCATGTTTACAATATTGCGTTAGAAATTCAACCCGAAAGGACGTAAGCAGGCTTAAAACCAAACAGCTTAATTTGTAATGACATAATGTTTTAAAATGACCTATAACTGTACAATGATGTTAAGTGCTCAATGTTTTTCCTACCTCGTTGACATTTAATTTGAAGGCCTTAGTGATTCACTTAGACGTGACGTAAGAGGAAATGGCGGCGGTGATTGGTTATTTATTAACCTATTACACTTGACAGAAGTCCGCAACAGCAAACATGGTGGTAGAAGAAACTTCATACGAAGCTTTTTAAAACCTTTATTTTATTGCCAATTTAACAAATCTTTAAAATAAATTTTTAAAAATGCAGCTTTTATGTCAGAGACCATTGAAATTTTCTTTTAATTTTAATATTTTTAAAACTCAGGCCGATTGTTCCAGTGAAAGTAACTCCTCATGCTTCTGCATACCGAGATATTTTGGAGCTTGGAGACTTTCAAGTTCACAACTTGGGGATTTTCCCCTTCCTGTTCCAAGACATGGTTGACCAAGTTTGGTGTGGTAGAACTTGATTGGCCTGCAGAGAGTAATGACCTCAACCCAAGAATACCCCTGACTTCCTCATGGAGATCGTTCCTCTCATGCTTTCTTTAAATCCACAAAGATACAGTGCAACTCCTTCATACCTTCTATATAGTGCTCTGTGTACACTCTAAGAATCTAGTCTGAATTTGGAACATGAGTAAGAATAAAAGAATGAGCTAGAAATACCAGAAAATCTGCCATCACTCATTTTTATACTTTATTATATAATCGCAACCAAAATAATTGCAATGAACTCTTATTAATCACTCCAAAAACAGAAGATAATCAAGCAATTTGGTCAAATAATAAACAACACAATCAACTCTGAACTGAACGTGTTTATGTCAGCAGCTATGCAGCTGAAATTCCTACAATATTTGACTTTCCCATACAGGAAGGCTGGTTTGTCTCTTGTAGAAGTTGTTCTATAAAAGTATGCAATGAACAGTGAATAAAAACTGTATTAAGTGCTCAGAGTCCTTTACAAACAAATTTTCAAAAATGGATATTAAAACTGACCTGAGACTTCACTAACTTGGTAACTTGTTCAGAAGTTCTGTGATAGAAACGCCACAGCACCAACAAGCTGAGAGAAAAAGAAAAAAAGAAACCCCTATAGAAGTCTAGCTAATCTTCAGCCAGTCTGTTCCCTCCCACATTCACTGAATTTGGCGAGCTCGATGATCCATCACCATTTTCTTCATGTCCCTGTCCGCCATCATGTCACTCGCATCAAGCTCGTTTCCTGGGCCAGCCATCGGATCATACCGGTGTCTGGAAGAGAGAGAGGAGATTCACAACCCTAGAACATAATCTGCCTGATCATTTAGTGAAATGCCAAAAGCAAGTTAACATTGCTAATAAAACAGACTGTGAGACAACTTTTGGAACTTTGTGAGGACTTTTAACCCCTGAACTCACTGTTTGAGGTGCTCCTCAATGGCTTTCCGTTCATACACGGTGCCATATACTGTTTTCACAGGATCAACAAACATCTTCTTGGTTAGAGGACAAATCAGATGTTGTGGTAGAAACTGTGGCACAGGATCAACCAGTTTCTTTAGAAAGGAAAATAAGTCAAAGTAATGTGATCACAAAAAAAATCTTTTACATAAAACAGAAAAATCCCATAAATACTTTGTTCACTCACTCACCTCCTCCATGCTATCCATTGACTTTCCAGCATGTTCTCCTGTGTGCTTTCTGGCTTCTCGTTCGTACGTCTCGCGGCTCGTCAGGAATTCCTCAGCTAAAATGCTTCCAAAAAAAGGTTAATATGCAAATGTAAGTATTCATATCTGGGGTCTGACTTGTAACTTGTATCAAATACTGAAACATCTTGTAGGTGCAAATATAACTAGCTGATCATACTGAAACAGTTCTAAATGCAAAAAGGGATCAAATTTGGTCCTAGCAATGTGTAACTAATAAAGTGGCTGTTGAGTGCATATAGTAATAAAGTTGTGCATGTCTCACCTGTCCAGTGGGTCATCAGGCTCAGGGATGATGAGGAGTCCATACACAGCATCAAATATGTCCCTCATGGTGATGTGGGCGTTGTAGCTGCGATCAAATATGTTGTGGCAGATGCGGCCAACACTGTTGACATTGCAGTGGTATACCTGCCGCTGTGTTAAGATAAATGCTCGCTATGAGAAACACATATGCAATAACCACTTTTATATTACCCTAACAACTGGAAACCATTTTAATATGAACACTGTAGATGTCAAAACAGCTTTTGTTTGTATTTTGTCAGGATACACGTGTGACAAAGCGAACGAGCGGAGGCTTCACTGGGTATTCAGGACCAAACTGGCAGTACAGCTCAAACACTCCTTTCTCATATGGTGTGTCAGGAGGTCCTTGCATGAGAATCCTCCAGAACGCTGAAAATCAGAAAACAATCAAACATTGTTGCTTTTCAAGGATTTCATCATTTTAATCAAGTTTTAACACTACAGGTCCAAGAAAGTGTTGCTATGCAGCTTCCAACAGTACAATGACTGCAAACACAAATCCCTAATAAGTAATCAACATGCTGCATTCATCTTCCCCCCCCCCATTTCATTATTTGATTAGCATTCAAATCTCCCAATGAATTAGTGATGGGATTTCCGGCTCTTTTTAGAGAACCGGCTCTTTCGGTTCGGCTCACTAAAAAGAGCCGGCTCTTTCGGCTCCGAACCAGCTCTTCAGGTTGTTTTGTTGCTTTAATTAATTTATTATTAACAATAATATAAAATTATGCACAAAAGGAATCACTAATGTAAAAAAAAAAAAAGTGGATTTATTTATATATGTCTATATATAAATATATGCGGTGGCTTCTAGAGACAAAGCACGTACAAACTCCAAAACACATTTCTAGCGTTAACTGAACTTCCTTAACAGAGCTACTAGATCACTTAAAATACACAATTGAAAGCATGTGTGTTGTTTGTGTATTTATACACAAGCACTCATATATATTCAAATGATTTAAAAAAAAAAAAAAAAAAAAAAAAAAAAAAAAGTTCATTTACCTGTTACTACCACACACCAAATACGATCCTTGGTACTTGCTGGCTTGTGTAGCCACTAGGTAACAAAAGCTCAACACTGCGCCCAGCATCCTGGAGCACTTCTGTTGTCTTTTGTACGTGTTTTGAGTTTTTATGTGCTTCTGAGTTTGTATGTGCTTTGTCTCTAGGGGCCACCATAAATATACTTTTATTTATTCACTCCACATAAAATGTAATAAATAAATCATATAATACAAAAATCAACTATTCACATTTCAACTTTTAAATATTTAAATTTTCAGCTGTTTCCTTTTACAAATTTAAAGTGAAACAACGCAAAACACTGCAAACCACAACACAATTAAATATAAATTAAAATATGAAAACAAAAAGAACATGCATATCCTCTGTCATATGGACCTGCATGAATAAACTTTCTAAATCCTTTATCATCTGCAACTGAAAATAGTTGTGCATGATCACTATACCTTTCTAATGTGACGTATTTGTCCCTGGCTCTCTTTCTCTTCCTCTGGCTCTGTTCCTGTGCTACTGAGTGTAACTACCGCCCTCCCCCCTCTGCCCAACGTAAAGCACAAGGCTCGCATGCGGAGTGAAGCGGAAAAAGTGCGAGAGAGAGGGTGAGAGAAAGGAAGAAAAAAAAAAAATCTAAGTGCCGTTTCGTTCGCGACCGACACATCACTACAATGAATACAGAATAAAGATCTACCACAAAGCAAGAATTTATCAGCTGCATCATGAAAACACTGATATTATGAGTCTATCAGATAGCCGAGATCAAATAAAATACACAGAGCAATACAAACACAGATGAGGAGAAACCACATCACTTACTTAAGTCTGACTCTGATGGATAGACTCTAAAGAAAGGATGAGGGTCACAATGCAGGCACTTGAGCTCCTCCACGATACGTTTGTCCTTCTCCATGAAACGACCATCCTTTGCCTCCCGAATCTTATTCTTCAGAGCACTGTTTTGAATGTTATATAATGTTTCATAAGGAATGCATGTAATAAAAAAGGACCACAAAAAAGTCAAAATTATCACTATTCATATGGGACAAGACTAAGAAGGCATCCTGATCAAGTCTTAATCAACAAAATATTTTAGACTCAATGACATGCTTTTTGTCAGGAAGCCTATACACATTTTTAAAAATAAAAACCCAGCGTCGATGGCGCCTGATGCTGTACCTGTCCTGTTGGCCAGAGCATCTACTGGGTGTCAGAACCTTGTAAAATAAGATTTTGCAGTAATCTACAACTACACTAAAAAAAAAAAAAAAAAAAAAAAAAAAAAAAAAGTTGCATGAAAATTGACATTTATGGACATCCTACAAGTGGAAACAGACTACTTTTTCTCTTAAGGTATGACTAAGTGGAATCTCTTCATATTTTGGACAGCTGAACAAAACTATATTGACAGATAAAACATGCAGACAGAGTAAATTGTTTCATTAACAGCTCAAGAAGCTCATTTTCTTTGATCAGGTGTGTTCTTAGCTTCTACAGGATGGGTGTTTCTGCCACTCACCTTTCTGTCACAGTCACTTTGCTGTTTATCTGGCTTGGCAAGGATGTCTCTGGATATGCATCATAGCCCAGGGTAACAAACATCTTTGTAAGTATTCCCTATAAAACATGAAAAAATATAATAAACATATGACGGCCATGTATGAAGTTAAAGAGTGATCAGATTTCCTTTTGAAGCAGACTAAACAGACCTCAGTGATGGAAGAAGGATCAAGTTTTTTCTTGGGCTTCCTCTGCTCCAGAGACAGAACTGTCTCGATCTCAAAGAGTTTCAGACCATCCTTGACTGTCTGTGGTTTGAAACAGCAGCCACCTGTAAAACACAAGTCACTGGTTTGGCCCTTTTTGGCATCAAATATTTTTTTCAACTTTATTATGTTTACATAAGCCAGGGTTTAGGACTACACTGTTAATACAGATACATGTAATTACAGACAATAATGACAAATTTCAGAAATACTGCAGAGATTAAGTTAATGTCTCATGTTCAGTTAACTAGTTAGAAAGAAAAAAAACCCTGAAAGCAGTTGGGATGAAATATCAAAGGTCCAATAAAATGGGCCAAAAGTTGATTCTGTGTGTGCCCATTTACAGGTTTGCTTTCTGTGATTCCAGTCCTAAACAGCTGCAGGTTCCCATTAACACTTTCACTGTTTTTCTAAAGTCACACAGAGAGTACTTCTATGTGCAACTGACACAACTTGTTGTTGATGGTCATTTTGTGTCCAGCTATTACGCAGATAGCAAACAGTTCACAACATCCAAGCCTGCAGATGGTACACTTGTTAAAGAATGCATCCAGATTGCAGCTTTATTTATTTTTTATATATTTATATATATATATATATATATTTTTACTTTTAAGGGCAGAGAATTGTGCATTATTTTATACATATAGTAGTACCTGTTGCATTGCTGATTCCATGGAGCATTGTGTTTTCCACATTTCCAAGAAGGATTGAATCCACAGTGACGTTTGATTTCAGCAGCTTGGCTGTTACAGCAGCTGGGTCCATAAAGGACCTATGGCAAGATGAAAACAGTCAGCTGCTGCCCCAGAAAAACATAATTGATGGGTGATCAAAGGCAACTTGGGCAGAAAGGGGAACTTACCCAGAATCATTGCCATCTGTGAGGCACAGGACGCGGAGTCTACAATCTGGGAAGCTCGCCTTGACCTTTTCCAGCTCTGAAGCTCCACGTCGTAGCGCGTCGTACAGCAGAGTACATCCGCTCGCCTCAAGGTTACGTGTGTGGACCTAAAAAACAAAAGAACCCCAAAAAGGCGACAAGGGAAAAAAAATTATATTAGCGCCACTGAGCAAGTTGAAAATGAGGGAAATAAAGTTGCCAGGCTGACCAAAGTAAAAAAAAAAAAAAAGCTTTTTTAGCTTTATTCTTTCAAAACTTCGAGTTACTGATCAGGTATCTCAAAACTCAGTTATTCTGAGTATGTCAAAATTTCCTCACACATAATACCACCTCACAATTTTTACATATAGAGGGCAATAAAATTCTTCTTGAGCGGAGGTAACAAGCTTCCAGAGGAAAGCCTTCCATCCTCACAATGTTTTGCAATCACCTTGAACTTCTCCAGATTTTCTGTGAATGTGTGGAGCATTTTCACCATGGAGTCAAACTTTACGAGACCAATGACGTGATGGAAATCATACGCCATGCTCCTCGTGGCAAAGTTGTCAAAGAGCTCTTTGACAGCATGGATTTTCTTTATTTCTGCATTTTCATAGCACTCCTCTTCCATCGAGGAGCTTGTATCGATCAGTACCTAAAGTAATAAAGTCAGGAAGAGGAAATATTTAGCAAATGTTTTGATTTGATTCCTTTAGAACTTAAAATTTTCACAGATCTCACCAGTATTGCCTCTTCTGGAGTCCTGGTTGTAACAAATGACTGGTCGTCTCTGTGGTCACCAGTGCTGTATTAAAAAAAAAACAAAAAAAAAAAAACACCATCTTTTTAGCTTTACACAGTTAACACGAGACAAGCATCACATACTCTGTGAATTTCCTGTTATCGGGTGGGTAGATTGTGCCTTTAATGCAGATCAAGATGCATAATTCAATTCAATTTTATTATATAACACCAAATCACAACAACAGTAGGTGTTTAAGGTGTTTTAGCTTGTGAGATAAAGAAAAAAGGATCAGACAAGCCACTATGAGCAAGCACTTGGTGACAGTGGGAAGGAAAGAAACAGGAAGAAACCTCCAGCAGAAACCAGGTTCAGAGAGGGGCAGTAATCCGCTGTGACTGGCTGGGGGAGGGGAGGAAGACAGAATAAAAGACACGCTGGAAGAGCCAGAAATTAATAATGACTGATAATTAAATGCAAAATAGTGTACACAACCGTGTGAAAAGAGACAAGTAAAGAAGAACCTCTCAGTTCGTCATAGAAGACTCCAGAATGTGCCAGAATGAGTCTGCCCTTCGTTAGTTCACTCCATTTTGTTTTGGTTTAGGTACTCACTTGGCTGCTAGCAAGTTTAAATCCATCGTTTTTACTTTTCCATCCAGACAATCGCGCACGTCGATCATATCAGCTGCTCCTTTGCTTTTATGCAAATAAATGCCCAGATTATCTGACAGAGAAATGTGAAAATAAAGCAAACATTAATGATAATAATGGCTTGTATTTATTTATATAGCGCTTTTCGAGACCCTCAAAGCACTTGAGGGTCTCAATTCCACTATTCATTCACTCTCACATTCACGCACTGGTGGAGGCAAGCTACAGTTGTAGCCGCAGCTGCCCTGGGCAGCGAGCCTGCCATATCATGCCATATCATGTGAAGTGTCTTGCCCAAGGACACAACGACCAAGACAGACAGAGCAGGGGATCAAACTGTTACAAGATGAGCTTCCCAACCCTTGAAACCATGGTCGCCCCATTAAGTTAGGTATAATGCCTCTCAACACACATGATAAACAAAACTTGATATCAGAGGTGAAAGGCAAAGTAAGAAAACTGGTGGAAATTCCTTTTCCACTTAAAGTGACTAACATTACTAGTGTAAGAGGAGCAACAGTAGAGACAATCTAAGCAAAGGTGGAACATACCCCTCAATTTAGACTTAGACTGCTGCAAAATGAACACATCTGTGGCCTAAAACCTGACAAGTCAGTGGCATCTGCTGTATGATACAAGTGTTTGCAAGGTATAAGCGTGATGATTCACTGAAAGATGTGAATATTTAGCCTGGAATAGTGTGAAATACCTTCACTGAGTAGAACAAGGCAGCTCTGATAATGTCCCAGATCCTTCAGATGTAGAGGTGGGGTCACATTAAGGCGAGGGAAAGATTTCAAACGTTCCACCATGCTGCCAAAAGTCCACTGAATAGTCACCTGAAAGCTGTTTCATTCAATGAATTAGTCAAAAACAAACAAACAAAAACAACAACAACTCTGATTTAAAACAAGTCATTATTCAGCCTGTTTACACTGGCTTTGAGACAATCCTAGACACCATGTGTAATTAATAAATAATAATAATTATTAATTATTAAATTTTTTTTTTTTAAATACTTCTTAAGGACATGACATGTGCTGAAGACATTTTTTAAGCCTTTAATTTCTTTTTTTTTGTCCTCCATTTGTTCAATTTCCTCAAATTCTTTAAGAACACACTGCATACCATGTTGAGACACACCAAGAGTTCAGTTATTGTGTCTTTGGCAGTTGCCTTTTTTGTGCAAAAACACTATTTTATGTCTGTCAAACTGGGTTATCTTTGGAATATTTTATACATTTCACTACAAAAATGAGAACAAATGAAATGCTTTTATGACAAGCTGCTAGCAATAAATTACCTAAAGATACAAATTTTAAAAAAAAGTGAAATTGTATTTGTTTTTTGCTAGAATGTGTTATGTGTAGGCACAAAGCTGAATTATCCACTGGGTTAGGTGTCATTTTTATGCTTCAAAAATGCATAGGTCAGTGCTAAATGGCTTAACAAAAAATACCATTCTTCTGAAAAGTGTGATGTACAAGGACTAAACTGAAAAAGAGTGAAAATGTCCAAAGAAAACGTCTGAAAGACCTTTAGGAATCCTGGAGAACTGCTGCTTTAGTCCACTTAAATAAAATTAGAAGAAAGTCTGGCTCCTTGGATGCAAAATATGAAGAAATAAGTGGTGGTTTAAGACTTCTGTACAATACTGTATTACTAAGAAATCATGAATGAATAATCAAGAATTCATAATAAATTGAATGTTACTGAATTTACATCCATTTAAAACCACCAGCAGACCAAGCATATACTTTAAACCAAATGAAATATATAATCTTTCACTGTCCAGCTGTGCATAAGTGTATCATCTACACTAACAGAAAATAAAGAAAATCTGCTTAAGTTGTGTTGAAAGAAATAACTCAGTCACACATACTTCTGACCAGATGTCTTGTGGTGGTGACTCCACAGAGGATACGCTCGGACAAATCGAGGAATGCTGAGCAGGATTTTCTCAATGTCAGTGGCTCTCTGTAGTGAGAATTCTCGCAAAGGCTCTTCGGTGCAATTTGGAATTTTCTCTCCATCTAAACAAAATAAAAAGAAGCCAGAAACGCATAATTCACCACCATAATGCAATTTAGTAAAAATTTTAACAAAATATAATTTTTGCATCTGGTTATGCAGGAATGCTTGTGCACAAGATTTCATTTTCAAATAATTTAAATTTTAATAATAATAATAATAATAATAATACATAACTATCACTGCACCTGACTGAAGGAGGATCTACCTTTAAAGACTCTCTGATTATCGATGCTTTATACTGTCAAATCTGGTTACCGGTATTTATTTATTTTTTTAATTTCCAAAGTAATTAGTAAACTAGCATTACAGCAAATATAATCTAAACAATTAAAACAACTGCATTCATTAAGCCACATTAAAACCTTTCAACTTTATAGTTTAAACCCTTTCAGTGCTATTTGTACCTTTGATTTTCTGAAGGACGTACGCCCTTTCAAAGACATCTGGTACTCCAGGTACTCTGACAGGTTCGCAGAAATGGTCATCATCTTTGGACACGAGAGAGATGGGAGCATAGACTTCATGCTTTGATGCTTGTTTCTGTCAAAACAGAGCCAAGCACGATACATTTAAACTACAGAGATAATATCTATACATAATACTAACACCAAAACTAAAGACCAGCTTCTGTTCAAAATTAAACTCAGTTATACCTTAATTTTTGAAAGGAGATGTGCCCAGCAGTACAATGAATTCTCAAAGACATCCTGGTCCTCTATGACTTTCTTCCCTTGCTGTGTTGCTTGCTGGGGCAATAACTCCCTGAAGAGCATGTATAAGCCCTCAACAACTGCAATCTGCAAGAAATCAGTCAGTACACAACAACATTTTCATGCAAAATAAGCAGCAAGTAAATCACAGTTATATACTGTACAAACGATGAGCCTTTTACGTGCTTCCTGCATGAGTAAAATCAGAAGATAGCTTTAACACACATACATGGAAACAGGCATGTCATATCTCTACATTCATGAATACTGTGACACCTCAGATGGTTTCAATCACAAGTTACCATCATGACGATATCATTTTAAATAAACAAATCAAATAAGGTGGCGTGCAAAAAGCTGCTGTGTTAAAATCAGTGGACAAAACATGCAAAAAGTCACATAAAAGTCTGATGCCAGATTTCTTGGAAGATGGTGAGGCCAGTGGTGCAAAGACTTAAAACTGCAGCAGCATGTCAGCTGTCCTTTATTTATGAAGAAGATATTAGAGAAAGACCGAATTCTAAAACTGTAACAAGTCTTACACCACCTCACACTTTTTACCTTCTGGTTCTTGGTCATCCTTTCATTCCTGCAGAGTAACTGATGCAAACTTTGGGCGAGGGGGTTACATCCCGTCAATTTTCGTATGTATGCGATCAGTTTGTTCTGGATTATTTTAGAATGATCTTTCTACAAGTAAATACACAGAAATATTTGAAAACAGGGTTAATGCCACTCAGAAAAATTAAACACAATGGGCTAAATAAATTTGAGTTTTGTTTGTGAACATAGGTCATCAAAGTGCACAGTAAAGAACCCACATTGTTTTTTTTCCTCCAGGGTTAATATTGGATCCTTTAGGACAGTGGATCTCAAACTTTTCATAGTGAGCACCACCTCATAAAATTAAAGTACCACCCTTATGACGGAAGTACAGTAGTATAGGCCTATTTAACACCATATACAGTTTACACAAGACTATTTTATTTCTTATATGAATGTTATTTATTTTAACTGTCACATACAGGATGAGAAAAGTGATAATAATAACAACTTTTGCATTGATATTATATTCCTCCATAAAAGCAATGCTGAAGAGCCTATATGCGATTTTGAAGTTAAATTGCTGTCCTGCAGCAACCTAATCACTATTTGTGGAGGAATTTTTGAGGTTCACCAATGGCTGGACTCTGAATGTAAAGACTTCATGTGAATTTATGTGTGCATTTATCTATTATGTTGTCTTGGGTGTAGCTGCATGTTTTTCATGAGACTATAACTAGGCTTGAAGACAGGCTAGGCATGAATAAATAAAGTTCATGTTCATAGGATAGCAAGACCATGGGACAAATATAGGACAGTGTGTTAAATATAAAACAGCTTACCGCAACAGCATAAAGAGAAGACAGGAACACACTGATTCCTTTTTGGCTTTGTTGCACTGAAGGCACGACATCATTGATGTAGAAAGTTTCATCAAGGGGAGTCTCTTCAGTAAAAGAGGACAGAGTGAAGGCAACAATTGACCCTTCAGAGATTCCACACGTTTGGAGTGTCACAGCACCAGAATGAATACCTCTAAAAAAACCAAAAAACAAACAAACAAAAAAAACAGGGACACCAGAAAACAGAAGCACTCATCAATGCTAAGACTTTAAGCGTATGAATGTGGGGGTGGGAAACAAGTTAGAAAAATACTGGTGTCTACTAATGCTACTCTTAGTTCTCTAGTTTTCTAGGAAATCCTAGGTGACTTGCTTGTTCCAATTGAGAGAAAACTTGACCTCTGACCTTGAGGTCTTTTAGTAGATCTACCTATGGTATGACTTTCAATATCCTACATCGCTTCATTCTCAAATTATTCTATTCACAAACCAGGTTGTCTCCGTTGCTCGCCCAGCGAGGTGATGACAACACTTTTCAGCCTTTTACATCTGATGGGTAAAAAAACAACAACACTTTTTTGTGAGGCAGTTTACCTGGGATGGAGGACATGTGCTGGTATTCCACTTGCATTTGACAGGATCACTTTTAGAGTTGCGATTGTGTCAGTTTCCAAATTCACCATAATCTCAAAGTTTCCCTTAACATGTAAAGAAAAAGATGTTTAAGTTACATTATGACTTTACATACATGTTAAAAATGGGGGCTGAAAGTTACAACAATAAACTGTACATTAATAAAATAATTGATTCACTTGTATTTCATTCTTCTCTCTTCAACACAATGACTGTTTATCAAGTAAAGGTATATATTTTTATTATTTTTAAAATGGAGAAGCTCAGATGCTACTTGGAACCACTTTGTTTGAACAAAAAGAGTTCAGAAATCATTACTGGCTATTTTATTCCTCACAAACATATAATATGAAATTTGACTGGCCAGTTTCATTTGCTAGCAGTTCCCAGCATCCTCAATTGAGCAGCATACGGTTGTTAAAACGCACCTTGAGCATGATGTGGCATTGAATGACATCTGTTCCAGAGGGCTTCCCAGACTCTTGTCTTGGCATTTGTGGAGCATGTGTCAAGTTTTCTTTTGGCGTAAATATGGCATAAATTACAGCTCCATTTTCAATATGTCTGTCTTTCAAAGACCCTGGAGAAGAAGACAATAAAATGAATAACTGTGCCAGATCCACAGTTAACACAAATAATTACAGGTTATTTAAAAAACAAATAAATAAATAAAAGTGTTATTCCCATCTATATGTATTAAAGTGAAATCATCTCATATGATCATGATCATTTTAGAAACTCCTGGTGCTCACCACCAGTCTTAAAACTATTCATCCAAGACTGTAAATGAACTCTCCCAATATTTCATGCAATTAAACGTTTTTCCCTGAAAGCTGTTTGTATTTTGATAATACACAAGATTTGTTTCCTACTAATTCTGTTTCAATAATACATTTAATTTAATACATTTAACTTTTCTTACCTAGTAACAGACAGAACTACAGAGTGAAAACAAAATTTGCAGGCAACAAATTCAAACTGCAATGGTGTCAGAACTCTAATGCCACCCTGTAATTCTAATTTACATAATTAAATAGTTAAAGCAAAAAGCTTGCCTATTACCTGTTTAAGTATACAGCACTTGGCTATGAAATCAGACACAGTCAGTAGTTCTCTTTAAAATAAATTATGATCATCACTCTGTAAAACAGTAGTTGTTTCTAACTTTTCTTCTTACAAAACAATTTATGGTACTTTTCACTTTTATACCAATATATCCCTTCACCTAAAGCCAGCTTTTCTTGCTAACTTCAAGTATTCATCTGTTTGGATCACAAGGAAACGCAGATAATTTGCTAATTTCTGATGGCCTAGCAAGATTACTTAAAAGGCAGACTTGAGACTAACTTGATTCATCCTAAATATAGTTTGTTATTTTTGGACAAACACACCTTTAAGCACCTGAAAATAAGTGAGTATAAAAGTGGCTACAATTCCTTAAAAGTTTCTGCAGTACTTTTCTTCAGTCCCTTGAGCCTCAGATGAAAGTCTGGACTCATAACAATCATGTAAATGTAACAAACATGTTTTGGTACATGGTGAAAATTGACTTTAAAAAAAAAAAGAAATAAATAAAGGGACCTAAACCTAAACTAACCTAACAGAATCATATACTGCTCCACTGTTGACTCACATGTGTTGAAGAAGGGATCGTCTGTCAAGGGCATCCCATCTGCTGTGTAGAGACAAACCCCTTTGGTGTTTCCAACATTTTCAAGATGACAGATCCTCAACATTATGTCTTCAATTGTGTTTTGTGCCGGATCCATATCTGTAGCATTCAAATATTAAATATGTCACCTCTATGTCCTTATGTAATCATGCCAAAGGGATGATAGCTTCTAAAAGATGTGATCCTGTTACCTGAAATAACCTTTGGTTTAGGACATTTGGGGTATGTGTACTGAAGACTGAACGACCTCACTGACTTTTGCACAGGTCTAACAGTTAAGACTTGGCATTCTGGAGCTTGGAGTCTTTGAATGAAGTCTTTCATGATTGCAAAACGATTCTTTTCCACATGACTTAAACCTGGAAAAGAGACAAAATAAATTCAGCTTTACCGTTTAAGTTTACTCAAAGGTTCATGTCTTGATGCATGCTGAATCATCCAGGTAAGTAAATCCCAAAAGGTTGATTCTATTCATCTGCTTTTACATAAATGTGGTGCTTTATTTTTGTTAACACGTTTGTTTGTTTTTTTTAGTTTTCTGAGTAATGAAAAAGCTAAACTGAAAATCCTAGCTTTGCTTTTGAGCACTCTTACCAATGCTGTTTAAATCGTCTTCCGTCACACTATCCAGGAAATCTCTTTCATCTTTAACACCCATCTGAACAAACTGGTTGAAGTACGACTCCAGTCTGTGCTGCTCAAGTAGGTTGAAGATTGCACCCATCTACACAAAGACCAGTAGATTATAATAATATCTGTCTTCATTAAAAAAAAAAAAAAGTCTATAAACATATGCCCTTTGACAGGAGAGGCCAGATGTCTGAGTCATGATTTCCAGCTGCATACAATGAATGTATGACTAAGTGAATGTTGACTAAGTGAATGCGCGGGACTTTCTTTTGCAACTGAAACTAACTACAACATTATCTTATAACTATTTCAGAGAAATATGCTGAAGTGCATTGCAGAGTGGTCTTAAGGAATTCTTGAAGTTAAAAAAAAGAGATGGAAATCTTACCTTGACCCAACTCCAAAGACCACGAAGAACAGCTGTGCAGTCCTAGTTGTAGTTGGAGGAGGGGTCTTTGTGAAACTGAAACCTAAGGAAACGAAACCAAGGAGGTGGGATGTCTCTAGTGAGCAGTGGAGAAATAGTTATTGTATTTGACAGTTTATTGACCTACACAGAGCGTGGATTTCAGAAGGGGGGGGGGGGGGGGGGGGGGGGGGATAGGAGTTTCAAAATTTCCTGTATGCTGAATAAAAAACAAACAAACATTGAGGACCCCAGGTTTGGTGGGATTGTTGATAAGACCTTTCTTTTTAAGAAGTTCAAGATGACTGTTCTCAGCATTTGCCCTGCAAAGGTCCTTCCTATCTGGTTGATAACACTGAAAATTTGAATATATTTTATGAAGGAGAGGTAATCTACAATTTTGAAACTGCATTTGACAGAGCATGTCAAATGCAAGTGCATAAATAACAGTTATAAATGATTGTCTAATGTTCCAGTTTCTTCCTTAGGCTATTTCTTTATGTTCACATTTCCTTATTCCTTCGTTTTTTCATATATTTCCAAATGCCATTCTTATTGACTTTATATTGGTATTTATATATGTGGAAAATGTCAGTCTAAAACAGGATTAGTCTGCAGGGGCAACCCTTTTATGCATTTCATTATTTATTGAGTGCATTGACTTCTACTGCAAATACATCGTTTCCCTTCAAACCTATTCTGTACAAATGTCTTGAGTAACTCGTCATTTTTTCTATTTGATATTTTTGCAGGAAAATAAGAAATAGGTGCAACAATTTATTGACACATGCAAAGATGGAAATACAGAGAGCGTCCATCTCTAAAGAGATTGAAATTCCAGATTTGGGATGACCACCTTTATTGTTTAACACAGCCCGACCTCTCTTAGACAAGCTTTCTTCTCATTTCTTTAAGTAGTCTTCAGGAATAGTTCACCAGGCTTCTTGAAGGACATTCAAAGTTTTTCTTTGGATCTTGGCTACTTATTATTCTGATCTCATGCTGAATCAATAATGTTGAAGTCTGGACTGTGGGGAGGCCAATCCATGACTGATAGTGTCCAATTGTTCATATCGTGACGTTTTTACTGCACGGTCTGTGTTTGGGATCACTGTCGTACTAATAAACAAAGTCACTGGTGACCAGATGCTTTTCAGATGGCCTCTTGAGCACCAGCGCCCCTAGTATGCAACCCTCAAAGACTAAGTCTTTTATGTAAGTAATCTAAATGTGTGGGAGCCACAGAAACCTTAGAACCCCAGCTAAATGCTCACGCAAACCATTTCTAAAACCAACAAACACAGCGAAAACAAGCGATGACTAAACTAGCAGTTACGTAATTTCGCGTAAAAGTCCGCTAAACACACAACCGTGTCATGGACTCTCCCGACTTCATATAAAAAGGAAAACAAAGCCTGGTTAGCTAGCTGAGCTCTCACCGATTCCAAAACATCAAGTTTCACCCCGCTGACCAAAATTCACTGAACCAGCCGCAAAAGAAGACCACAAAAACGCAAGCTTCCCATATACCCTAAGCCTTACCGGACAGGTTTCCTCAGCTGTTTTTCACCAGTAGCCGACAGCTGCTGTAGCTTGTGGCGGAGCTAACACGAGCCACTTCAATCTTCGGCCATTTTAGGCCCAGTTATAATAGGGCCACGTGGGGTTTTAGTCTTGCAACTTCTGATTGGTGGAAACCCCCTGCATGTGAACGTGTGGTTAATTCTTCAAAAATATAAAAAATAATAATAATAAATTAAAAAAAAAGAGCAAAAACAACAACCATTTTCAGCATGTTAATGAAATTAAATATTTTTTTGCAATTTAATAGCTAACAAATTCATCTCATATATGGTGTCCAAAATGTCCCAAAATTGTGCAAACTGCACAACGCCTTATTTATTAAAAGTGCTGTCATTTTTCTCTGTTTCACTTTAGAAGCATAAATCTTTGCACAGATGATATTTATATGTTGATTACTGATTTTCTGAACTAAAGCATATTTTAAGGTGTTATATGCTAAAAATGAGTTTGTAATTGCATAGAAATACTCATTTTTATTTTTATTCATTTTGGGCATGTCATTTTGAGATGGAAGCTCAGAAAGTCCTTTGGGTAGGAACAGGTTATTATATGGTCACTGTGTTTTATAGATGGCTCTTGACACTCACTGTTCTAACTATCTCCTGAGCTGCTCCATATTTATTGATGTTTTGAACCAAAAATTCCAAATCAGGATTCATCAGTCCATAAGCTCTATTGCCACTGAGGTTTTGTCCAGTTTGTGTGTAATTTGGCACACAGCAGGTTTTCTTTGCCACCCCTTCCTTAAGAATGGATTTTTGACAGCTACCCTTCCAATTTTCTAGGAACACACTGCACACCATGACAAGATATGGCAAGTTTGCCACTAAAAACTTTTTGGAATCATATAGTTTGTACAAAAATCATCTTTCATGTCAAACTGTGTTACCTCAACAAAAGAAATGATAACAAATTATGTGTTCTTGTAACTACTTGTATGAGCAAAGTACCTTAAATGAAAACATAGAGGGCATTCAATCCTAAATATATAAAGAAATGAGAGGTGACTCGAGACTTTTGCACCGCTATTATTATTTTTTGAATCCTTATATAAACAAAACATTTTTTGCAACTGTCAACTCATCCAGCTTGGAAATAAAAAGAGAAGAAAATAAATGACTAGAAGACACAGAATATCCATCAGAACTACAAGCCAACTTTATTTTTCCTTGTGACACACCATTGCCCTCAGGTAGTAGTCGTCTTTAAGTTTGGACTCTTGTAGGAGGCACTGGCTGATGAAACCTCTGGAGAAACTGGGGCTCTGCTGGTTCTTTTGGCTGACTTGTGCTTCCCCCTTGTGGTTTTTTTGAAGAGGTAAAAAAATGTTCATTAATCTTTGCTGGTGGTCGCTGACTGCATGCAGCTGAAGGATGAGATGGGCAAAGTGTTGCACACTGGCCACCCAGGTTTTGTTGCTCTTTGCCATCATTCCTGAAGGCACCACTTAAATGTCTAGAAGTCTCACCGCTGCTCTTCCTTCTGCATGTCTGTGCAGGAGTTCTCCGAGTTTCAGACATGACTGAATTCTCAGACATCTTCCTCCTGCTATCAGCATATGACTGTGCGCTCGCTGATTCTAAACTGCCTTCACAGCTACTATCCTGCTGCCTGTTTTGAATACCTGATTTCCATTTCGCTGCCACAGATTGGTCAGTACTTTTGCTGCTGCAACTTCCTGCATTACAGAGACCGCTGGGAGCAGGAACAAGTGACGGAGTGATATTGATGTTTCTTGGTCTGTATGCAGGGCTGCTCTTTCTCTCCCTCTGCGGTGACCATTCACACTCTGTGCTTTGGCTGTGAATCCTGCAGTTTACTGATAAATGGGTTTTCTGAAGGGGTGAGTTTCTCTCAGATTTTACTTCAAAATTAGCCGTAGAATCCGGGGTCCTGCAGGAAAGACCAGCACTGTCTTGTTCTGGACAAAAACCGCACTGGTTATTATTTCTCATTATGTGGTCAGTGGTGAGGAGACCGTGTGTATGCCCAGATGTGTCAGCAGTGCTGCAGGTAGGTGTTTTGCTTGACTTATTAAAAGCTGATGTGACTCCATGCTGACCGTGAGTCCTGGATGTTGACATCTTAGAGAGACGGGGTCTAGCTGGAGGCCTGGGAATAGGAGGGGACAGAGGAGGAGGTGGATGCGGTCTTAGGACTGATGGAGGAGATAAAGTTTTCAGACTCTCTGAGCTTTGTGCTGCTGTCAGTCTGTGGAAAAGGAATCAGAAGTTCACGAATTAAGGGAATTTTCATTCACAATGACAACAAAAAGAAGCAGTTGAAGGTATTTTTTGAGATGGTGTTATAGGAAAAGCGTCATCGTGTTCACATTCAAAATATTTAATGGAATAAGAAGACAAAAACAAGCAACGAAAGTGAAGCAGCTATTTTAATATTAATTACATAGCTGTCACTAATAATAATGCATACTAACCTGAAACCTTTCTTTGCAGGCAAAGGGGACGAAGGTGGGAACAGAAAGGGGCTGAGCTCCAAATCCACTTGTATAGCTCCTCTAAGTTCTCTCAGGTCTACAAATATACAAACACAACATATCTGAGATATGAAATGGTCTCAAATATGATTAAAACTATTTTGAGATATTGTGATTATTAATTACAAACATTAAATTAAGTCCCTGTTAATCCTAACTAATCCCTGAACGCCTCCTTGTACTCATGAACTACCTGTTAATCAGCAGAAGACAGACCCTGCATAGCTCACTTTTACATTCATAAATATGTCTTGGAATCAGTTTCAAATTGTAAACTCAAATAAAGACATGTAACGCGTGTTGGACAAAATATTTTGCCAGCAGATGGCAGCAAATGCCAAAATTTGTGACTTAACCTGCAAGTGAAGGTTCAGATTTATGAAGTCCGCTGTGACACTTTTGTTTAATGTTTGCCTGCAAGAAACACAAAGCACAGGAGAAAAGAGAAACTTGAGAGCTCATGTAAACTGTGCAGTTCTACTCGTCATCGCAGCAGCATTTAGCATAATGCTGTGGCACCAAATTAGGACACACTGGAAAAATAGGATATAAATGTATTAAACATGCTTAAGATGAGGCTTTGGAAATAGCAAAGGAACAGGGAAGAGGATAAAACTAACAGCGGGAGGAGAAGGAAAGGAATGTGTGTATGTGTGTAACCGCTAAATGATTGAGCAGCAGTGTTCCATCATAATTTGGCTTCAAACATCAATATCCATAGCAAATGAAAACCATAGAGCTCTGTGTGTTAGTGTGTGTCTGAAACTCACAAAACCAAAGACCTGATTGCAAAATGTGTCTTAATGTGCATGTGTTTGTTACCAGAGACTGGCACAGCCTCCTCGTTTTACAGCAACACAAATACTAAGAGTCTTTATAGCCACCGCAGACTATTACACAAACACACATGCACGCGTGCGCACATGCACAAACACAGACATACCCACATAAACCCACAGGCCTGGAGACTGACAGATAAAGCACATACTCTGCCC
The DNA here is from genome assembly GCF_041146795.1 of Maylandia zebra. Taxonomy (NCBI): domain Eukaryota; kingdom Metazoa; phylum Chordata; class Actinopteri; order Cichliformes; family Cichlidae; genus Maylandia; species Maylandia zebra. The sequence goes on from NC_135184.1 coordinate 14,494,038, forward strand.
TGTTCTCATAGTGGGATTCAAACCCAAACCTTCCAGTATTGTCTTTCAGAGCGACAGACAAAGTATGTGCGGTGCCACTGACAGAGAAGTGACTGAAATCTAAAACAACTCTAAAGCGCACGCACTCCAAAAATAGCCTGTGTGGTCCGTGTGGGGTTTGAACACATTACCACAGTGCAGACTTGGTGGTATTTTAGGAAAGGCTGTATGTTTTAGTGATTAATCTGATACATGAGAACCCAAATCCGCCTCTGCACGACACACATTTACAGCAACTTCCTCGGCAGCTTAATCCTTCTACAAAATCCAGCTCAAAGCGGTATGACAGCCATCTTTTCATAACCTGAGGTGGTGGTTCTCTAAGATGGCTCTGTCAAGCTTGATCAAGCTGGTCAAGCAGTAAAAAAATAAATAAATACTTTCAGCATCCTGATGGAACACCTTATATAAGTTGGTTTTATCAAGTCTCAGTCACACTAGAGTAAAAATAAGCCAGCAACCTCCTTGTGACTACGAAAAACTGGTTGTCACCTGGTGAATGCACTGAATTTTCTTCTCGTTTGGCAAAAACGAGAAGTTGCAGTGAACGCTTTCAACAGCAAGCCCATTGCACCTTTGACAACCTGTTTACAAGCAAGCGTTGGCCGACTCAAACTGAGTCGAGTAACTCTCTTACAAATTGGTGAAGCTTTGAAAATATCATTTTTATAAATGCAGACCGATTGACAATACATCGCATTCAATTTCAGTCAGTTTGGACTGATGAGCTCAACTCCAGTGCCACCTTTCTTTTTGCAATGGTGGGCTCAACTCAACTGGTTTTATTCTGGTTATAATCCTATATAAAAGCAAGTCTGTTCAGCACCTATGTTATTATACAGTTAAATAACTATCCTGCAGCAACTGCAACACCATTTGTGAAGGAATTCTTGAATTTGTCTTGCATATCTATGAGGCTCTGGCCAGACTGTAGCATTTGGTGGAGAAGCTACACCAGTTTAACCAGAACTGCATAGTTTAGATGTTTTCAGGATGACATATTAAGGTCATTTTTAATCACATTTTACACAGTATAACTTTTATAAAGTCAGTATTGTCAGAAATGCATCACCATACAGAAGTAATAATACTCTAGCTGTTGCACTGTGATGTGCTCGTTTATCTCTGAGATGGGACTATATTATGTTGATTTTAGAAGCCAGGTGTGTAGGGTGGGGTGTAAGGCAGCTTTGAGCTAGAGCAGGGCTGCTAGCAATTCAATAGAAAAAAAAACATGAATAAAATAAAGTAAAATAAAATGTAAGTTAAAAGCCAGCAGCACCTCTGATAGCACAAACAAAAATCAGTCCATCAGTTTAAATAAAGATCATATAAATCATGAAATCCCTGACAGACTCCAGTCCTATGACAGCAGTGAGTTAAAGCTGACTGCGATGTTTAGACTACATATCAGAGGCTCCACTGAGACGTACTCCTTTATTTATTATGAACAAATAAGTTTCAGTAACTTTGTGTAAAGCTCAAAGCGTAGCCAAAGTCAGACTGTGATGGAAGAGATCAGTGACCTAATAAGTAATAAAGCTGTGAAGAGAGTCATGATGATGATTCCGATTTACCAGTTAGTGTCCATAAAAGAAAAAGTTCACTTATTAACAGATTGTGTAAAATTGTGTGTAAACCTGTGCTGACAGCGCGGTCTTTACTTTAGAGTAAGGATAGGTTTGTTTTTTTTTACATATTTTCCGCAGCTCGAGTGTTTTATACTCAGTACACTCAAACAAGGATCAGTAGAGGTTTGTGTATACATGTGTGAGTTCCTCCTATCTACTGTCATTAAGAGTTGTTTGTTTGGTGCTGGTCCAAGTCACTATCTCTCCCTCCTGCTAAGAGAAAATGGGTCATTATGACTGTGTTTAGGACCATTTTATGATTGGCTGCTACATCCAGCACTAAAAAAGCAATTAGCTCATACTGTAACAATCCCTATATGCCTGATATGCCTTTGTTTAATAGCTGTTTTAAAAACAATATAATTTAACTGCACTGAATAACTCTAAATCAATAGAAACCTCAGCTGTGCGTGGTAAAAAGCTTACTGGCTGACAGGCGTAGCATTTAGAACATGTGGTTGATTACGTAAACAAGAAAAAGCCTCCCCAAAAATGTAGAAATTAAAAGCAGCCCTTGGAACAAAACAGAGGTTAACAATTATGATCTAAAACTCTGACTTGAACATTCAAATGTTTTCCTGCTTAGCTCTGCCTCTCCATAACGTCTTCCAATTTGGAGCAGAATCTGAATTCCCCTTGAAAAACACACAGAAAGAGAATTGGTGATTTAAAGAAAAATATACACAAGTCTGTGAACTACTTCTAAATCTTGACTGTCGATTCCTTTATGACCGCCTCAGATGTGGTGAGATTGTAGAATTGTTAATAATCAAACAAGTCACACAGAAGATCCTGAGGCCAGTGTTGTTCCAAGATCTGAAGCGCTCACTCTTAATAAGGTAATGATGACTTGCACAATGTAAGGCCAACACGGTCCCCACATCTGTGACTGAACATGCACAGTGAGTTCATGCCAATCGCACATCAGACAGCAGACACTTGCTTAAGGAAACAATTTCCTTACTGGCACTGATTGCAATCTCTTTTAAATGAGATCTAAGAGAGACAAAGAAAAGTGGTTAAAATTAACTTCCCACCGTCAGGCTTTTAAAGCTAACACATGCTTGGGTCACGTTTCCTCTTTATCTTCACTCTCCTACACGGGGTTTTACTTTGTCAACAATAAAAAGCTCAATGAGGGTTTCAATATTGTGTACCTTTCCCGCTTTGTTTATCTTTTTAATGGCATCTTCGCCTCACAGGAACGTTTAAGTAATTTAAGAAGCTGTTTGCGCATCAGGCACAACAACACTTCATCCACTGCTGGGTCCTTGAAAACATGCAGTGAACTTGAATGTCTGTTCTTTGCTTAGGTTTCTAATATTTCCAAGAGAAGCTCTTGGCAATGCAACACTTGTAGATGGTCAGACACAAAAAGAGTGTACAGAGAGATAACTTCAACATCTGGGCAGCAGAGAAGTCCTACATCTGGCTAAACTCACTCTGTTTCTGTGATAACGTACATGTGTAGTTAGATCGAGTGTGTGTGTGTGTGAAAATGTCTTTATATGCCATTTGATTGATTGGGAGGAGATTGATCTTACTCTTGGCTGGAAAAATGGAAAATACAAGTTCAGACTGAGGCTTTGCAGGCTTTTGTGAGCGTGCATGCATGCTGATTTGTGAAAATGTTCGCCCTGGCTGGGCTTCACCGCCAAAAAGAGAATTAGCAGGACTGCCTAAGGGACTGAAACTAAGAGGGAAAAACATATCTTTTGTCTTTCAGACTAAAAATATGCTGACGCACGAGGAAGTCAGTGTAATGGAAACGATGAACATGCATCAAACAACTCAAGCTCGAAAAATGCTAAATGCTAAAAATGCTATTTTGTATGTAGTTTCTTTCTCTGTAGCTGAAGAAACTTTGGATGAAGGTAAACTCTCAGTTTGGGGATTAAGAGGAAAAATTACACCTGAAGAAAAACCCTACTCTACAGATTATGCTACATATTGATAAAGCACATATTATTCAGGCCTCACAGTCCTTCGCGATGCTCATAATTCATGGATTGTTTTGATGTGTAAAATTCACAGCTGTTTTGGTGCAGTCACCTGTAAATAACTGTAGGATTTTCATCAGTGTTGCACTGGCAACTAACAAAAAACAAGGTTGAGTAAGCATTCATTTGATAGGTGGCTGTTCCATCCTAATCTTCTTACCTTTATATGCTTCACCAGTCTGGTCAGTTCTTCACATTCCCCTATTAGGAGAGCTCTGCATGGATGGATAGACAGACAGACTGACAGATAAATATCAGTTTCAATAGGATGGAAAACACAGGCAGCGACAACAGAATAGGTGCATTGCTCAGACTTTATCCTCTGCAGTTTTCATACGGTACAGAGGAAACAGTGTCCTATTTTTCTTTTCCCTCCCTATCTTTGCCCTTCTCCAGTTACATAACCGTAGTAGATTTTATTCACTTCTTTCAAATGAAAAAGAATCTTCTGCTGGCTCTGGTCGGGTCTGGGATCCATTTATTGACAATGGGGCCTTTTGTTCTGGTCTAGGCAGGAAATGGGAGAAAGAGAGAGAGGGAGGGAGGCGTTTTTCTAAGGTAGCTCCAGCGACTGCTTTGCCCCGTGGGCCTCAGAGCGAGGGGTGAAGGAAGAAACGGAGGGATGGAGCGTGAAGGAGGCAGGGCAATGACAAAAGCCACAGAGGAAGGCTGAGGGGGAAATTAAGGGGAAAATGAGAGGGCTCAGAGAAACTCTGACTTTCAGAGTTACAAAGACCAAATATGAATGAGTCAGTCACAAAAAAAATTATATGCAAGATGTGTCGCTGCTAGACTGTATTACAAAAACCAGGACAAGAGTTCATTCTTTAACTATTGTACCAGTGTGAACTGTGCTCTTTCCCAGTTTGGACCGCATGTATGCCCTTACGTTATTCCACTAAGTTGGGTGTGTATAGATGGTGCACTACAGGGTCATATATAAGGAGGTACGGAAAAAGATTTTAGGGGTCACAATAAACAAACAGCTGTTTGTTTATTGTGAAATCAAACCAGACTGGTTTGATTTCACAGAAGACTGATCGATACAACCGGTGCTTTCTCCGAACAGCACAATCCAAATAACAATATGTTGTATTGATACAAAAAAGTAATGAATGACAACACTGAAAGTGTTTTAAGTACAATAATAAAGGTTCTTTAAAGGAAGGTGTGATAATGTATTTGCTTATTAAAATCTGGATGTATTAGGGCGATACTGCCGGATTTGTAAATAAATTCTAATCATTCGACCCTGAAGGGCAGACTTTGTGGATTCACAGCAAGCACTGAGCCTCTTTTAAAAAAATCATTTCACTAGCATTAAAAGATTTTCTGTTCTTTTGTTTTTCTTTTAGCTCTGTAACTTTGAGAACGTGTGACATCAATGTTGCTTACTTACACATACCACAGATACCCAGCAACAGCGTTGTTTCGAGCCTCAAGTTTCAGGTTTTGATGCCTTGCCCTCAGCTTCTTAGCTTTAACAGACTATCACTATCTATCTGCTATTTGGTGCCAAGTATGGTGAAGACTGCTGCAGCTTCAGACAACAACCACATGTGAACACTTCAAATGACCCACAAACAGAAAAGCTGAGGGATTTAAAAACTTAACAAATAAAAGTCTGAAAGTAGTACAGATCTGTACATTCAGATGATAATATTCCCTTTGGTACAAATGACCCAGTTCAAAGTTGATTCAAATACTTAACAAAAATTTTTTAAGGCTTTTGAAATCCTTAACATGGCTCAAACTCACCTGAGTCGATCAACCACTTGGTCTATCTCGGTGACATTAAGCTTTCCTCTCACCGCTTCGATCTCATCTTCAGCTCTGGACTGGACTGAGCAGCGGGAGTCCGGCCTAAAGAGGGACAGGTTGGAATTGAAGACAGAAGATTACAAGACTTTATCAAGTTCTGCATAATCTCAGTAAATTAAGCAAGCCTGGGCTCTTGCTAACCTGCTTCCACTGTCAGTATCTTTAGGGTTGGTGCAATTAGTATGACATCTGTCTCGGTGGCCGAGGGCGTAGTTTAGAGTCTCAGGTTTGTACCGATGCAGGAGCTCCTCAACATCTCTAATACAAAAGAGCCACAGATTGAGCTTTTGCTTTTCTGCAGTTTTCCACAGTGCTTTAATCCTTTGCATTGCCTAAAAGAGGTTGAAACTGTATCCAAGCGCTTTGCACTTTTTCATAGGATCTGCTAATGATTTCAGCGGCATGACAGCTACACTGCAGTAATACTGGTTGGAAAAGTGAGAAAAGTTGTGGTAGAATGTGCTGTTTGGTGTTAAGAATATAATGAAGCATAAGCATAAGTTCAGTAAGAAAGATCTGTAAGCACTCATCTGCACTGGTGGTTTTTGCCTGCCAGTCTATTCTTTGTATCAGTCCCACTTTCACTGGCTCTCAAAACTCAATGCTGACATCACTGTTCTAGTCCAATCATCTTCTTGCCTGTCAGCTTCAACCCAATCAGCTTCCAATCTGTTTAATTTAAACCTCAGTGCTCTTCTGTCATTCTCTCTTTCAGACTTTCATTCACGCAACCCACTTCTTCCCCATCTCCACAGCACCCGAGTCACTCAGGGCGCCATCCAAGCCTTCATCTTCATCATCACCGCCCTCCAGGGGGTCCTGCCCTACTTCCTGTCACTGGTGGGACGCTGTTCTGCTACGATGGGTTTTTGAAATCTAATTGCCAAATAGCTTAACTGAATTCTGTATATCAATAAATCATGTTCTGCTATTCCAAATGGTCTCTTCTTATTGAATTAAATTTTTAAAACGTGTCCACAAGTTATCTTTAAAAAGCATGTATATCTCAAAGCAGAAAAGTTATACAGCAGCAGCATTAAATCTTCTTCACTCATGGAGAAAGCCAAACCACAGGGGCAGCTGCAGGTGAGGTGGCTCTCTGCCTGATCCATTCTGCTTAATTTCACAGTCACTGCGCAATAGAAAATGCATGTTTTTATGCGAATCTGGCAACGATATGCATCTATGTGTGTTTGTGTATGTGTAAGAGACTGAATGGTAGGAACATCAGGACCACACAGGAGGAAGCCTACAAGATAAATCAGTCAGCTTTACAAGGCACACACCCACCCCCACCGCCTCATACAAACGACTTAAACACAGAAAAATGCAGCACCGACTGCATCAACAACTATTGCTGAAACCAGTCCTGTCAGGTAAATGTCTAGTAAACCTTTTTTTTTTTAAAGGTACAAATACTTTGTATGAGAGGTCCACACCTTGATGTATGTATTCTCAATTTTAACGCCAACAGAGCATATTAAATTAAACAGATGGTTGTCGAGCTCTACAGTGAAAGTGGCATCAGCGAGAAGTGTGTGTTAGGCTTATTCCTGAAAGCCATTCAGCCGATATGCACTTGGGACTTAGCCTAATTGAACGTTCAAAGACCTGGATCACACACACAGTACCATGCATCAAGGTCAACAACTACACAGAAGCCAACTTCAAAGAGAAAAGGTGATTTGCACTGGCACAGTCTGCGTGGCACCAATGCCTTTTTTTGGCACTATTCCCTCCCAGCCAATAACAACAGGCTTGTTTCTCGGTCTGAATGGTACTTTTTATAATCCATTTACATCCAAACTAGAGCACTTTACAAGAGTGACTTGTGTTTTGCAAGTGAGCGAGGCTTCAGTTTGTGTCTTGCTCAGTGACACGTTAATAAGACACTCTGCTGTTCTGGGCATCAGACCTGTAGCCTTATGGATATTGGATTGTCAGCTTAAACATCAGGCCTTGCTACCATCTGTAGAAAAAAATCCCTTTAAGATTGCTTCAAAATAAATCCCTGTCAACTGAGCTGTCATAACACGCACCAGTGTAACATTTTATATTTTTTTTGATCCACGAACTAGATTCAGTAGGAGACTGTGGAGAAAGAAGTCTTAAATAAAAAAAATAAAAAAAACAGCCAGTCAGTGGAGGGCAGTGCTGGTCTGTTGGTTAACTTTGATCAAGACTGAAATATTTCTCAACTAATAGATGAATGAATTCGAGCATGGTGCTGTAATAGGATGTCACAGCTGCGACAGTTAGTCAGTTTGTGAAATATCTTCCCTCCTAGATATTCCACCATCAACTGTAAGTGGTATTACAGCAAAGTGGAAGCGTTTAGGAGCCACAGCAACTCGCCCATGAAGTGAATGACCATGTAAAGTTGCAGAGCGGGGTCGCTGAGTCCTGAGGTGCATAGTGCGTAAAAGTCGCCAACTCGCTGCTGACTCTGTAACTGCAGAGCTCTGAACCTCCTCTGGATCTAACATCAGCACAGTGTGCTGGATCTAACATGTGCTGGAAGCACACAAACTTTCAGTACACAAACTGTGCTGGAAGCCTCATGGCACTGGTTTCTAGGCTTTACATTACCAAGCACAATGTTAGCATTGAAATGGAGTGGTGTGAAGGATGCGGCCACTGAGCTTGAGAGCAGTGGAAATGTGTTCTGTGAAGTGGTGAAATCACACATTTCTATCAGCCAGCATGTAATGCCAAAAAAAACTTTACCTGCCTGACTGTAAAGTTTGGTGGAGAAGGAGTGGGTTTAATACATCTTTAATTGGGTTGTTTTTCTGGAGCTGCGCTGAGGCCCTTTTTAATGCTTCAGACATCTTGGACAATTCTATGCTTCCATCTTTAACAGTCTGGGAAAGGCCATTTTCTGCCCCTGCATGCTCCAGTGCACAAAGTAACATCCATAGTTCGATGAGTTTTGTGTAGAAGAACGTGATTGGCCTGCACAGAGCCCTGACCTCAATCCTAGCAAGCACCTTTAGGATGAACTGGAACCAAGACTGAACCAGGCTGTGGTGAACAGTACTTTTCTGGATAAAAAATGGCAAGAACTCAGACACATTCCAAAATCTCAATGAAAACCTTCTCAGAAGAGTGGAAGGTGTTATAGCAGCAACAGGGAGACCAAAGCCATATTAATGCCTTTGGATTAACAACTGGTTGTAAAAGCTCCTGTAGGTTAGATGTGTAGGTGGCCCAGTACTTTGACCATATAGTGTAGACTTTATACAGAGTTTAATTCGTCTAATCAAATACCTGCAAATTATTCAACTTCTTGTGTATGTCAACTGTGTGCCAATCACACATAGACAGCAAAGAGGTGATAAAACATTTCCATGGTGCAATTTTAACTACTAAACACACAAAATAAGGACTTTTCTAACATTTATTTCTTTGGGTTTGGGAAATGTCAGTCTTTATGGCATTTTTACCATTTGAAAGACATGATTAATAAAACAAACAAACAAACAAACAATATTAGATCAACCCGTAATTTATACCCACAAATAGCTCAAACGCAAATAACTACATTTAAAAAGACAAAAAAACAAGGACAACCTGATTGCCACTCATTCTGCGCTGTTAGTGAAGACTAGATGGCAATCAGGTTGGACTTTGGTGATACTTATACTGTAAACAGGGCAGGCCTTTGCTGGTGTCTTTCTTAAGGTGTCTTTATGGTTCTTTTTTAATTACCACATCACTTATTTAAAGTAAACTTCTTAAACTTCTTAATCCTTTCATCAAGTCCAATTTAAAGCCTAAATTTCTGATTATTGGCTTTTCACGACTTTTTAAAGGTCCACAGAAACCCACAGAATAAAAAGCTGCCTCCAGCCTACAACAGCCTGCACAAATTGACAGGCAATAAATGGTAAGCCACAAAGCGGAGTGCAATCCATCTTATGTCCTAAAAGGCCTCAGCAAAACCAGAGAAGTCATGCGGCAGCATTCCTGGCTGCAAACTGCAAGTTGTTGGGGCAGTTGCTACCTTAAACATACATAGTCTCAGTCTCTCACACACACCTCCTCACAAAGGCATTATGTCTTAATGTGAGAATGCAGGGCAGTGCTGGTAACCAATATTGCTCTGCCAATGGTTTTATGACATTCTCCAGAGTATTTTAATGCATGTCATTAAATTGCCAGTTGTTACAAGCTTATCTCTGACCTGCATTGTACGATTAGCTGTAAAACATTTTAAAAAAAAGATGAAAAAACAGGAATTAGGAAGTTTTATTACTACTTCTTGAGACGCTTATAACTCCCTGATGACATATAAAGCAGATATAGAGTACTAAGTCTCAAAGCTGTCTCCCTGAGTGCCCTTCACTGGATCTCAATCAGCCTTTCTTTTCCTTCAAAGTTGTTGCAATTCTATACTAACTTTTCACAAGATTTTGAAGATGAGTATTTGGCTCCCATTTAAAGTAAAACATATCTGCAATTCGACAGAGCTTGCACTGAGTGCGAGTCTAGTGTTTGCAGTCATCTATCACTGTGTCTCGCTCCTATAATTGTCCTATTGTTCCTCAATTCCCACACCAGTTCCCGTCTCCAAAAACCTTTGTCCTTCTGCTTTCCCATGCCATTTGTAACCGACATGGGAGCACAAAATAGCATTTTATGGTACTTTTTGTCAGGAGGGAGAAATGACGTAAAACGTGTGAGACCATGGTCTTAACTCATCTGATCAGCCCACCTAATGGCTGGTGAATAAAGGAAAGACATGAATGATCAGGGGAAAGAAAGAAATGTATAAAATGGGCATAAAAAGTCAGGATAAAAAAAACAAACTAATAAAGCTTTTAATTTCTTAAGAAAATGTTCAATGTATTGTCACTTAGTCCTGGGACAGACTGGTGACCTGACCAGGGTGTACCCTCACATCTCACCATATGATAGATGGGACAGGCTCTAGTTAGAGTGGATAGATGGTAACATTATCAAGATAACAAATTAAGTTATTCTCCAAACTTTGAAGTGCATTTCAAGGCTGTAGCAGAGACTGATGAATAAAAGCGCCATAACTAGTTCATTAAGCATGTCCAGCAGTGTTGATCTGAGTATGTGAGATGTTCCACCTACCTTCCTGCCCTGCTGGCTTTCTCGCCGAGAGTCTGTAGTAACATCTTGACCTCAGCTCTCAAAAGCTCTTTCACAGCAGGGGGGTCAACTAGAGGGGCACTCTGCAGACATGGGAGCGGGGTCCCCGCCCCACCGCCGTGCTTTCCACTTCGCTGGTTCTCCTGCCACATCTTGTGCCACATCTCTGCCTGCAAAAGGTACCACAGTGAGACAAGTGTTTAAAAGTCCCACATTTACTCATATCTACATGGAAATGTAATTGGTGCAAAATACAAGTGTGCAGGGAAAATTACCATGAGAATTATGAAACGCCCATCGGCCTATTTTGTTACCACTGTGCACAAGTTAGTAAATCAATTTCATTTGGAAACAACAGGTTTGTGCAATCTGTTTACAATCTGCATACTGCAACACACCCACGCCCACCTGGAGGTGAAGCAGAGAAAGTGATGACAATGATGTAAGACAGAAGCCTGCATGGCTAATAGGCTGGAAAGCAGGGGAAAACTGAAATAACAGAGGCTCACAAGCGGCAGAATTCAAAAAAGGTTGGACATGAAAGTTGAAATGAAAAAGACCACCAAAAAAAAAAAAACATGTGGAGGGAAAAAAATCCAAGTGAAAAATCCTAATTTTCAATGAAAGCTATTGTAATTATTATTATTATTATTATTAATATTGTTATTATTATTATTAGTAGTAGTAGTAGTTGTTGTAGTGGTAGTAGTGAATTTAAAGACTTGTGTTTAAATTACCTTAATTTGTTCTTAGGTCAAATTCAGGTAGGATAATACTGATAAATCACATTTAAGCATGAAATATTCATACACACAATTTATCCACAGATTTGTAAATGGGCTGGTTATTAGTTGAGTCCACATGGAGTATGCTCCAGATACTGACTTTGTTGGCAAGCTTCCTGCCTAAAGATGACAGGAAGGCAATTATTTTAAAAATAACAGTTATTTCAGGTCAGCAATATGAAAACAATGTGTGAAAAAGATAAACTGTGAGAAGAGTAACCCATAATTCTATACTGCTTCATATGAAAATGACAGCATAGCGTTTGTATTCATAGAACTATTAAGATTGAAAGCAGTGGTTAACAAATACAAAAAATATCCTGCTAGTTACTTTAAAGGTAATCTACTAGTATTTACTCAATGTAAGGATACAAGTAGTTTCCCTCACAGTGACTCAGAAGTTCTACACTGAAAAAAGAATCTGTTAAACTGAGGGACAGATAAATATTTCCACTGACAGTGCAAATACTAAATACTACAAGGAGCAGACATTTTCTTGGCTGTCACTGATGCAAGAAGAGCTTGTTTACTGTAAACTGTTGTGCACAGTTGACAGTCTTCTTGGAACAGGAAGAAATACAACTTCTACATCCACAGGGACAAAGGAGAAAAAAAAATCGATATAAATCTGAAAACGACATACACCGTTAGCATGCTTTCACACCACACTGGCTACTATATGTCTTGGGCTGAAAATTAGACAAACACCTCTGTTCATTTTGAGGCCAAGAACCTTTTTATTCTTTGTAGCGCGTGTGAATGCTCATGCCTCAGTGAAGTCTGGATCCCATTAGCACCTCAACACCTGTTGCTTGCCAATCATTTATGTCATGATGCAAAGACTTTACTTCAAAAGAAGGATATTAAACATAGCACTTGCATGTGTATGTGTGTGTGTGCACATCCTCTCGTAACGCCAGCATTTACACCCTATCATGGTGAACACATACAAACACACTAACTTCCGCCATGTGCCTTTAGGCGTTGAGGTGTTTATATTAAAGGATTCATGGCTCACTGGCTAATGAGTTGTTCCTGGATGTTTTTCCCTTTTTCCTCAGCAGTAAGCCAATCTCATCCAAATGCTATTTCAAGGGAACACCGGTGAAACGTTTCAGTTTTGCTGAACTACTTAAATTGGGTTTTTGAAAATATTTAACTTTGGGGATGAAAGAGAGAAAGACAGAGTGAAAGTGAGAGTTCAGGGAGAGATCGGGCCTTATAGGGAGAGTCTAATATTTTCTCTGATCCTGCCGCCTTAGACAATGAGGGCCTTGATGGAGAGAGGAATGGCAGCGCTGAGGAATGGAGGAGACACCTGCAGATCTGCTATTACTTTTCACAGTGGCTCACTGAGGAATGGAAGTCATTATGTGGCTGCAAGAGAAACATAGACAGAAAAGAGAAAGAAAAGACATACAGAGAGCCGTGGAGAGAAAAATGAAAGTGATCCATCCTAAAGTAAATGTAAAGACTGAATCAAAACCTGAATGTACTTGTGTGACAGTCAGATAAGGCCCTCTCTGCTCTATTTTTCCTGAATAATTCTCAGAGCTTTTAGCCTCAAGTCTGTTATTCCACCTGGAGGCTTTACAGTCAGACACACTGAACTGTAGATGAAGAAATGTCAGAGCAATACTCAAAGTCACACACACATACACGTGCAAGGGTACAGGCGCACAATCAAAGCTGACGCACACATACACACAGTCGAGTCAAATTATATGTAGCTAACAGTCTTATCAACAGTTGAGGATTAGCCTCTTTAACCCTGTTATACCGACCCCCTGAGTGACTCAGCTTACTGAGCTTCTTTCTGTGTGTATATAGTGTGTGCGGGGTTGTGCATATGCTGAATTATCTTGCAGTAGTGAGAAGGAGTACCTGCATGCCGTACAGTTGTCGTGTGGATTTCACATAGAAACTGCTACAAATATTATATGTGGTAAGAATCTACATGGCAGGCCTCTAGAGCCGAGTTAAAGCACATCCAGGTGGTTTCCTTTTCTTTTTTTTGTGTGAGCAGTGACTGAACCATTGGGGCACGGCATGGAAAGGAGGGCTGACCAACACATGGAAAGATTTTAGTACTAAACAAGCAGAAGAAAGAAGCTGGTAAAGAGTGAATGGTCTGCATTTAGTAGTGGCTTTTAACCTCAGAGGCTCTACAAAGCATTTGCAGTGTTTCTCATTCATTCATTAACACACACCAAATGCTGCCACTGTAAGGTGTTTGGCTTCACTGTCTTGCTCAGTTACACCTCAGAAACTGGAGGAGTCCAGACAATAAACAGCCAAGCACGAGAAATTTCTGTTCCTCAGAAGGTGGTGAAAAGAAAGCCTACAAACTTGATCTTAAGTGCAGAAGCACAACTGTCTGTCTGAGGTCTGTCATTTGAGTGTTTCAGCTTTCACTTATTTCTTTAGTCAGCTGATCATAGATTCATTAGAAATTATCTTTTACAGTTCTTTATTTTTCTTTACTGAGGTGTTTGGTTGCTTTTTATGGAAAAAGAAAACATATGATGCCCTGACTTTGCACTTTTTTTTGGAAGGTACATTTGACTGATCCCTTATTTCCCAAGCGTCGCCACAGTGGATGGATCCACGAGTTGATTTGACACAGGTTTTATCCATCTCACGGAGTGCACTGCTGTCTCTAATCAGGGGTCTACATGTCTGAGGCAAAAATGCCCACAGAGCCAGATGCACTTATTAGAAAAAAATGCTTTTTAAGAATTCATTATTTGAGAAAGAAAAAAGGACAGACAATAGAAATATGTTTTACCACAGCTTTGGTTCAGTGGTTGTATCACATCAAGCCACAGTATGAAAGCTGGAATAAGATATTTCAATTTGAATGAATATATAATTACATTTCTCAGTTCTTCACAGTTTTTTATTAATGAGTATCAGGAAGTCACAGTTTCTTCCCTGACATGTTTCACTTTGACTCTTCTCAAAACTTTTCCTCTTTTAATGAACATTTTCACCTCAGTCTTGATTTTAAATGTGCTTGTTTAATGAGTTGTGAGCCATTTCAAGTCCCTGTAGGTCTGAGAGTTTAGCTGCTCTGGAATAAATACTGAAGTCTGTCTGGCTCACATTTGGATCTCATTGTGGCGCCGTGCCAGCTAACCCACATTTCACTTTTATTATGGAGTCTGGGAATTGTAAGTAATGAATATATGCAGCAAAACGAACCTACTTACACAGCCTTAAACCAGAGTCCTTAAATTGTTTGGCTAGGAATGCTTAGCTGAGCAATGTTTTGATTTGCTTCTGCCCAAAAGGAAATTCTTGCAGAAGTTGTGGTAGTACTTTTGTTAAATCCTGCTAGAAACAGACCCAGCGTGAATTCCTCAAAGAAATAAAACCATATGAATGATGAAACAATCTGCTGACTGTGAAGAGGGACCTTTCAACTTACAAACCAGGTGTTGTGGTACTGTATGCAGACAGAAGACATCAAACACTGGAGTTATAAAACTTCTCTCACCTCAGTGTGCATGTCCATGTACACATCTACCAAGGAATGGCCCAGTGCGGTGTAGATCTTTGGCAGCTCTGACTCAGAAATATGTTCAGCGATCAGGCCCCATAGGGACTGGCCAGGGCCCCAGACCTGGCTTTCATCAGGTGACTGCATGTGAATGGCAATCTAAGAGTGAAGAATACAAATTATTGTGGAACATAACAACATACACTGGTGTGAAAAGGTATTTGCCCCCTTCCTGATTTCTTTTATACCCCCCATATTTAAATGTTCCAAGTAACCAATGTATATAATACATTTATTTATACATATATATGGTCCAGGTATTGACTACAACACTTTGTCCTGCTGCATAACAAACTGATGGTCAACATGGACTTTCTGGTAGAACGCAGAATTCATGGTTCCATCATTTATAGCAAGTCGTCCAGCTCCTGAAGCAGCAAAGCAGCCGCAGTCATGATACTACCACCGTCATGTCTGGCTGTTGGTATGACGCTCTCTTTATGAAATGCTGTGTTAGTTTTACGCCAGATGTAACAGGACTTAAACCTTCCAAAAGGCTCGTCAGTCCACGGAACATTTTCCTCAAACACTTGGGAATCATCAAGATGGTTTTTTTGCAAATGTGAGATGAGACATCAGCAGCATTTTTGCTCAGTCGTTTTCTTACTGTTGAATCATGAACTCTGACGTTTACTGAGGCAAATAAGGCCTGCGGTTATCCAGATATTGTTCTGGGTTCTTTTGTTTGAATTACTGACAGACTCTTTGAGTAATTTTGGTAGACGGGCCACTTCTGGGAAGGTTTATCATTGTTTTCTTCATTTGTGAATAATGCTCTCACCGTGAATCCCAAAGCCTTAGAAATTCCTTTGTAACCCGTTCCAGGCTGATAGATGTCAATGACTTTGTTTCTCAGCTGTTTCTTGAGGATTGGAGTTGGACACCCCTGCTTTAGATCGTGACATGATGTGCAGCTTTTTGCGCTCTTTTTGCCTACTTCACTTTGTTAGAAGCTTCTATTTAAGTAATTTCTAGTAGTTTATAAGTAGGAGGGGAATGGAGTAGAAGAATCAAACTGGGTAATAAGCTAAAACTTCAGGCTACACCTTTCTGGCCAAATATTTGCAGTCTTTTGTTGCTTGTTGTTTTCATTTTCATAAATAACACCAAAAAAGAAAAGAAAAGAAAAGAAAAATCGTTATGTAATTAACGTCAGCAGTACTACACAGTATTTTCTTTCCTGGTAAATGGTGCTGCCATGTTTCAAACCAAACGGGCCTGCTGACTTAATAAACTTTAGCCGCACTACTGAAAATGAGTGACAGGAGCAGAAAGTAGGAGCTCGTTTAAACCGATGTAATGTAAGTTTAACACTAAACGATACAAAACACGCTGTGTGAAACCTACTTACCAAATGTGTTTTAAAAAACACTGTAGCCAAAGAGGAAGAGAGGCTCACCTTTTCGATGTTTGATGGGCGTTGAGCTTGCGAGACTATGGTATCTAAGGATAACAATTGAGTTGCTAGGGAGAGATATCGCGAGATTTGTCTGAACCGTTAACACAGAGACTGCACTCAATTAAATCCAGGTAAACTTGGTATATTGTAAAATAAAAATAAATACAAGACTAAACAGATAAAGCACAATAAGAGCAAATTTAAAGGCGCAGTAGGCTTCAAGTATCACACAAGGCCACGAAGAACTCTTGTAGGAGGCTGAAGTCGTGCGTGTTAAACTAGGGAGGGACAGGTTTCAGCTTAGTAACGTTAAGGGCAAGCATGTACTCTGATGAGAGCAGTGAAACTTTCCCCCTCATGCTCCCAGCCTCCACTCCCTTCCGGACTCCTTGCCTTGCAAAAGTGTGCGCAGACCCGGCAGACCGCTGTGGAGAGGTTCAGGATTTGGGGGGCTTTGTTTTTAACAATCTAACGAAGAAAAGGTTTTGTTTGTTTTTTCAAATCTTGGCTGATCGCTCTACTAAACCCAAGTAGGACTACAGTGCAAGTTTCCCTTCACTAACGAACTTTTACTCATTTGGATTAATCAGATAGATTATGGAAAAGCTTGTGAGAGAGCGCCTTTCCTTAGCGCGCGGGATACGCACGGTCCTTCTGGCACTCGTACTTTGCGCGCAGGCTTGTTTTGGCTTTTCGGTCGCTGGACAGCAGGAGAGCACCTGCGAGGCCAATGGCAGCATTTACTACATGGGAGAATGGTATTTCCTGGACTCTGATCACTGCACTCAATGTGAGTGCACCGCTGAGGGTTCCGTGTGTGCCCGCACTGAATGCACCTCTCTCCCAGCTGCATGTATCCACGTTAGCCACTACCCCACCGACTGCTGCCCCAGGTGTGAAAAAATTGGGTGCGAGTATCGAGGGGTGGTGTACGAGCTAGGACAGAACTTCCAGGTAAGTCAGTGCCACATAAATAAACATAACCTATTGGAAAGGTCTAAAAATTTGTCTTTTTAGGCCTAATTTTTTTTTTTACACTTTTTCTATATTTACTTTGATATACGTTTGTGAATCATCAGGCTTTGAAGAAAATGTAAGAGGGTTACAGGTGTGCATTGGTTGAGACGTCCATCGATAATAGTTTAGTTTTGTAAGAATAGTGCTCAAAGTAGCTGCAACTATTTAGAAAATGGCCTACAAGTGAAAATGTCAGCATCGTCATCCTAAAATGAAGCACCTTAGTGCGCTTATGTCAATAGTATTATTTAAGTAAATCTTTTTGACGTCAAAGCTGTAGTAACTGTACTGTACTGTAAATGCATCACAGCAATAACAGTGTACAAGAACATTATAAGAATACATTATTCGAAAGAATGACTTGAACACTAATAATAACAACACTTAATAGAAGCTCTAAAATGTAATTATTATCTAAATAATCTGAATATCATAGAGATATTCTAGTAACACAAGGGAGCACCAGTTGGTGTTTAAACTTTGGGTCTTCTGGTCTCGCCCCATTGTTCCCAATCGTTGTCTCTGAATGCATGTGTCAGAACCAAATGAGGATGAGCTTTGATGAATACTAAAGCCTAAACCAGATATCCGTTTGTATGTAATGATTATGCAGTATTAAATTGGAGGTAAATGGCGCCCCCTTTTGAGTTGGTACGAGGATTAGTACACGCTTTAAAAAGGATACCATTATACATAATTCGTGTGCTTGCTAGGAGTGACTAACCCGCATTTACATCACGAGGAGATTAGGAAATGATCCCTGCTGGGTTTCAGTGTATGCGTGTGTTTGTGTCGGTGTGTGTGTTTTCCAGCCATCAGAATGTGAGCAGTGCACTTGTGACAGTGATGGCATTGCCCGCTGTCTTGTGGCAGATTGTGCGCCTCCACCATGTGTCAACCCTGTCTATCAGCCTGGGAAGTGCTGCCCTGAATGCAAGGAGGGTATGTTAAAAACACAGTTTAATAAAAGTAGAAAGTTAAAAAAAAAACACTCACAGACAGCATCACAGACAGAACATTTATCTTTTTTTTTTTATAATTTGAGCACAGTTTTCAAATGTTGTCATTTAGACCCACTCTAGTGTGGTCTTGTCTTGTTTTTGAAAATTGGTTTAAAATAGGGATGAGTGTAGTTACACAATGCTATCCATTTGACTGATTATGTGTAGTATCTGTTAAGTTCCAATTACCTGTTCTTCTCTTCTCCCCAAAGGTCCTAACTGCTATGTTGATGGATCACGCAGTAAAGTGATTCCTGCAGGAGAGCCCATCTGGGTTGACTCCTGCACCAAGTGTCGTTGTCATGACGGCCAAGATGCTGGTTACTGGGAGGGAAACCGCCTCGCCACCTGTTCCCGCCTCAGAAACTGTAAACCTCACCAGCCGCCCACCCAGAAAAACTGATTCTCTGTCAGTAGGTAGACTGTCAGAGGTCTACATTTCTTAAAATACATGTTGTTTAAAGAAGCAGTATGTTAATGTACTGTACAGTACTGTGCAAATGTCTTAAGCCACCGGTTCTTTCTTTTTCTTTTTGCTAGAAAAATGGGAAATAGCTGCATAGATTTATTTAAACTTGTGCAAACACACATAGAAATACATAATAAAAGGAAAAAACAGAGTTTGTACTATGCAGTGGAAGGGCATCTGTCAAGGAGTGAATAACAGATGGATCAGCTGAAAGGCCACATACAACTCTCAGGTCCTGTGTCAGGTCTTTGCTGGACTTTAAGATGCTGTTTATATGCTGCAGATTTTTGTTTGAGACTGCCACTTTTCCTCCACTTGTCCAGTTCCTCAAATTCCTTAAGTTCACACTGCACACAATGTCAAAATATGACAAGTTTTCTGCTAGAAGTTCTTTCGGACCTTCGCTTCTTGTTGGTGCAAAAATACTATTTTCTGTCTCTCAGATTGTGTTAACTTTGATATTTTTTGTATCATGTGCCTAAACATATGATTTTAAATTTGCTAAATTGTCTCTTATCTAATCTCTCTTACACTGGTTCATCTCTTGAGTTTTTTATTTTATTTTATAAAAGACCACCCTTCAAAAATAATCAAAACAGCAAAGACCGTCCAAAACGGTCCAAAGAAAAAAAATTGCAAAGCCTCTCAAAGTTTGGAGAACTATTGCTCAGACCAATTTGAAAAATTACAATAAAGCCTGCCTACTTTGAAACAAAATATAAAGAATGACATGTGGCTCAAGACTTTTGCACAGCATTGTACCTTAGGCAACAGGACAAGGATACCTAATCCAACATTTCAGTGTAACAAACAACACTAAAGCTGTCACTGACAGGACACTAGCTGAGAATTATAAGAACTTCAAAAACACAAAATTAGGTTCCAGTAATGTTGTTTTGAATGGACAACAAACACTCCAACACTTGTTCCCAATACCTGCACTACTACAGAAGAATCTTTAATGAAACAAATCTAACAGGAACAAGTAAATTAAACGACCCTTGAGTAGTGGCCTTCCTATCATGATTGGTGTTTTTCTGAGAGAGAGAGATGAGTGGGCTATTGCAGACCTTGGGGAGGACCAAGGAGGTATTTCAAGCATCAGAACAAAGCCAATGTAATTATTGGATGACAAGAAATGATAATTGACCTGTCACCAGCTGATGCAGCAGTAAAATGCATGCATCACTGTGATGCAATTTAGACTAGGAAACAGCAGAACGGAGCAATAAACAACTTTGTGTCTGTTCTATAAATATTGTAGTTCAATTTCCATGCTAATTGAAATATAATGTATGAGAGTATGGCCTGACATATGACTGTACAGTAGTTGTAGACAAGTGTAATATTTGAAAGCAGGGGTTCATTTAGGAGAATGTGATTTGTACATGTACACTGTAGAGCAGAAAAAAAACAACAATCTGTAACTCGCAGCTTTGCTCATTTTTCACAAGAAAGGTGTAGCTTTGATACAAACAACCTTCTACATTATTTGCACTCTCCAAGTGGAAAATTATGATTTTCTGTTTTCAGAATGAAATGTAGCATGAAGTATATTGTCTTTTTTTTTTTTTTAAACAGAAACATTGATAGGCAGCAGGCCTACCTTCTGTAATTTGTCATCATTTCTCACTTTGATCATGAGGGACATTTCATAGAAAAAAAACAAAAGTGATTTCAAGTTTAAAACTCTGTGTTTACTGCTTTGACATTACATAATAATCTCGGGCTGCTGCTGCCTGCATCAGTGCCATTGATCCATTGTAGCTAAATATCATTAATAAGCAGACGCTGTGTTTGTATTTCACAAAATATGAAAGAATTCCTACAAGTGCAGCTTTCAATTTACTGGCTGATATGAAGGGAACTGATGTGATGTGATGCTGCATACCTTTTTTGATAATCCATACAGGTGTGCAGAGAAAATGTGCAAAGATTCTTCAAATTAAAACTCCTTTTTCATGCCCATTAAACTTGTCTGTTTTGAATTGCTTCTTTTTACTCCGAGTGACTCATTTACTGTGCTTCTGTCTGTGAGGACACCTGCCCGATGCCCCTGCAGAGCTTTTCTGCTGACAATGGGAAACAAGCAGCTTCCTGGAAAAAAAACAACAACGATAAAGAACCAGTAAACTAAAACAACAAGAGGACGAAAAGGCTTTCGTGTTGTCGACTTAACTAGAGGACAGAATTTAATTCAGTTTTATTTATATTATTATGAGCAATATATGTGGGAAGTGACAGTGGGAAGGGTTGACTCCCTTTTAACAGGAGGAAACCTCCAGCAGTGCAAAGCTCAGGGAGGGGCAGTCATTTTCCGTGACTGTTTGGGGCTGAGTGGAGGAAGACAGGTCAAACAGAGTATAAGAATAGAGCCTGAGAACAACTAATGAATAAATGCAGAATGGTGTAAAAACCTACGAAGGGTGAAGAAGAAGCACTCAGGAGAGAAAAGAGGAAAAAAGTCTGCAGAAGTTCAACTGGACTGTTTGAGATCAAGAGGAAATATTCAAAGAAACATGAAACACACCATCATCACAGGATCTTTTTAACTGCAGATTTATTGATTGTATAGAAAAAGTAGGTTTGATATGATTTAATGCATTCTATATAAGATATAACATTTTCAACATTCAATGTACAAAAAGAAAAAAAAACATACAGGTACAGGAAATCTTTAAAAACACCCACAGGCCTGAAAGTCCCGTCTGCCATCGGCAGCAGATGAACAAAAAAAGTATCAGAAAAAAAGCGCTTTGAATAGTTGAACCACCAGGTTTACCTGACAGCTGGAACAGCTTCAAAAGTCAAAAAGTCCAACAAGAAACATCAAGCACTCCTCGTGGTTCTTTCAAATACTACTTATGCTAAAGTTTCTTCTGCTGATTTTTACATCTTTAACCCACATTTTATACACACTGCACTGCACCCATCCCTCTCCTGCTTTAAATTATACCTTTTTTCAACTTTCTGTCAACTTCTCATCTCATAAAGGCTTCCCAGAAGGATTGATCTTACATTTAAAGGGACACTCCACAAATTTTACAGTTCAGTCTATTTGTTTAGGTGTGACTTGAAATACCACAGTGCCCATGAATTCCTGCTGCCTTTGCCATCGAGGAGAAGGCAGCTGGAACTGTGTTTTGAACTCTAGTTCAAAGTGACTTAAAAGGTGTTGAACCCACTCATAGTTGATCCACAGTTAAGGGCAGAGCATGCAACAACATTTTAAGCCCATGCAAAATGAACCCAGCGAATATGAGTCAAATTCTTTATTAATCTTTTGGTAAACAGGGAAGTAATTTTAATTCTTTTTAAAGGGTTTTTTTCTTGACTGCCCAAAATGTCCAATTGCACTTACCAACTCTATGAAAGATTTTTAAACTTCTATTTTAAAGCTAACCGCACAGCTGGGATATGTTGGCCGGAGTGGCCACAACTTTACAAAGCACATTAAATTGCTGCACTGTCCCTTTGATATGGCGAGAATGATGAAAATAGTGATGCCATCATTTTATCTGCCTTTAATCTTTGATTATGTTTAGATAACACAACAGGTTTATAAGACAAATTTTTAAAAAAATGATGACTGCATTAGAATTGAAACTAGTCCTTAAAATGTCATCCCACATCCCTCAACAATGACTTAAAAGAAGAACATGATATAGAGGTGAATGAATCTGTAATATTGCACTGCGTGAGCTGTAAACACTTTAGAGAAGGGATCGTTGTTGACCCCTGTGTGCAGTCTGACAACACAAAAACTCACCAGGAGACTACTGCTTAAAAAACAAAAAAATAGGATCAAAGCACAGAGAGAAAAGTGAAAAATAAAATGACGACATCCAAAGAGGACATGAAAAGAAGGGAGACAAGGATGGGGATGTGTGCCGAGAAAGAAGAAAATGGAGATACAGTAAGTGGCCGGGACTTCACAGACTCAAAGAGAGGCCCTGTCAATATCTATTGAAAGTCGAAGCACCCTTGTGAGGCACGGCTGCGCCTGAAGTGGGTTCATCACAAAGCACAACAGTGTGCCATTGCCACAAACAACCTAAACTGGCAGAGTACAAAAGAAGAGGCATTGAAAAGGGAGATGGTGCAAAAAAAAAAAAAGGGGAGGGCTGGACAGTTTGAATGAACATGTGTGCTCGGGTGTGTGTGTGTGTGCAGAAAAGAGCGTTGATACCTTCCAATAAGCTTGAGGCAAAGATAACAGAGAGACAAACAGATGGGAACAGTTTTGCCTCAAGGCTAACCAAAGAGGAGGCCAACGGTGCTCGATTTTCACCAAAATAAAAGCCCCAAATTGTTCTCTGTGGCTCAAATTGCAGTCGCAAGACTTTATGCAAACCCCCTGCCACTTTCATGAAAACATACTACAAATGCTTTCTTTATTTTTTGCACCAAAACAAACATTTAAATATTTTCAATCTCAAAACACACATTTCTATCGCGTCATCTTTGCCCAAAAGAAAGAATTCAAGATAACCTTCCCTTCCCCTTAGCACACGTAACTTCTAAAGGCATCAGTTTGGCGTTTAGGCGTCAACAATAACAACACTGACAGTACAGACCAGGAAAAGAAAACAGAGGAAGAAGAAAAGCAAAGCATCAAAGTACAAAACAGTCAAAGACTTCAATGCGGTGAGGGAAGAAATGACAGATGTAAACATGAGACAAAAAGTTCCAGAACTTTAAATAAAAAAAGGATTAATTTAGCCCATCGATTGTGAAATCTGAATGCGTGATAAAACCGTTTAGCATGTAGGCTTGACAGCTGATGTTGATAAAATCTGAAGCAGCAATAGGGACGTCAGTCATACTGCTCAAACTGTAACTTCTCATTACTGCCCTAAAATTAACAATTTCCACCAGCACCTTATAATTTCCTCCGTCCGGATATGATCGTCTCCTGCTAAACGATTGACAGGAGAGATAGCAGAGAGATAAAACGGCATATTAATATTATAGTATCAACGGACTATTAATGAATTGTGACACTTAAAAAAAAAAAAGACTACCAAGTTAGATTGTAGGCTTAAAAGAGACCTTGAGAATTATTTCACCTTGTCCTGCCCGTGGAGCCGCTTGTAAATCTTACAAGAGTCAGCTTTTGTATTCACGCTGCTTTTTTCTCATAAAACATAACTGACAGCTCATTTCTTCGACATCCCACCGAGCAAAAACCTGTTCAAAAGACGGCGGGATGACGGCGGGAGACAATTTTGCCAGATGTCTGAACGACATCAAGATTTGGTTAAAAAGTAAAGGATGGACAGCAGGATGACATCAATCCATTGATGAACAGATCGATGGATTGATGTCCCTTTTTTGTCGATTGTTGTTTTGTAGATTCAAACATGGAACCTTCTCGTTATGAGGCTGCGGCGCTCATCCTGCTCCTACTGTGCTGCTCTAGCATGCTGGAACAATGTGTTTAGCCTCTCCAGAGGTGTACACAAATACCATCACTATGCAACACACAATGAGAATAAAAACATCATTTACATGTGTATACACACTTGAAGTTCGGTCCATAATTTGTTGGACAAAGACATAATTTTTTACAATTATGTGCACAGTGCAGTGGGTTTTAATCAATAGGTGGCTGAAGTGCAGACTTTCAGCTTCAAATTCCAATTCAAGGGGTTTAACAAAAAGTTTGAATCAATGGCTTAGGAATTACATCAATTTTTTAAAAACTATTAACCAAACCAGCGTAATTTTAAAGATTTTTTTAATACTTTCATGAAACTCCTTTGCAGTCAATAACTGCTTGGAGTCGAAAACCCAAGGACATCACCAAATGCAGTGTTTCCTCCCTTGAGATGGCTCGGCTTTTACTACAACCACCTTCCACTGCTGCTTGTTTGTGGGGCTTTCTGTTTTTGTATTTAATAACTGAAAAGCTCTGTTGGGCTGAAATAAGGTCACCGACTTCGTCATTGAAGAATCTCTAATTCCTTTGCCTGTAAAGGAAAAACTCTTGGGTTGCTTTCTCAGATTGCTTTGGGTCATTATCCATTTGCACTTTGGTTGAATCTGAGCAGAGAGCATAGTGTGTACACTTCACAATTCACTTGTGTAATTAGGGGTCTTAGATCTTGTTATAAGACGTCTGTATTTCCATTCATGAAGGTGTCTCATGATTGTGGACTTTTACAATGATACCATTACCTCCTTGAGTTCATTCTTGATTTCGTTAGACAAGAAGTTGTTTTTCTTAACATCCGTGTTATCATTCACTTTAGTTGTCTTCTTTGTCTTTCAGGCCTTTTGGTGTTGCTGCGCTGGTCAGTGCATCCATTGTTTTTAAGAATGAACCAGACTTTTGATTTGGAAAAGGTTTTTGCTGTGTCACTGATAGGTTTATCTTAGTTTTTCAACCTAATAATGGCCTCCCTCACTTGCACTTACATCTCTCTTGGCGTCATATTTGAAATTACTTTGAAGAGCTGTAACTTGAGATATTATGTCTGGTTCACTTGTTGTGAAAAAACAAGATAACAGACCTCACCTGGCCATGAAACTGCCTTTCAGCCAATTGTCCAAATAACTTTGAGCCTTTGAAAAATTGGGGACGGCATATAAAAGTGGCTGAATTTCCTAAATGGTTAATGCAAAACCTCTGCAATGCAATCAGATCTGGATTGGGTGATTTAAAACCACTGTGGTGGTATACAAATAACAAAATCTGTGTCTTTGCCCAACAAATTTTGCACATATCTGTACAGGTTGCCCAGTAATATTAGCCTATTTGGTAAAAAACGTTCACTTTTGGACCAAATTTAAAACTTTTAAGGCACCCAAACAAAACAAATTTCACCCCCTGACTTTTCAACCAAATTTAGCGTTAACAGTGACATTAGCTAAAAGAAAACCAACACCAGTGGATGTCTGGAGCTTTGGGGAATACTGTATATGCAGAAAATATGGTAAATTTCCAATATCTTTTAAAGGAGTATTAGCTCAATGTTTACTTTAAAGTGCATATTAGCAAAATAAACTGAAAAAAAAGAAGTTTCCAGAAGTATAATCTCCTTATGTGCTGCAGGGGGTCAAAATCATAACTGAGCTGTCAGTATGTATCAGACCTGCTGTCTTCAGTTCTTCCATTTGATTTCAAATGCTCTCCAAAGATAGTTTCAGTACACTGCATACAGGAGAAACCCTTTCATCCTTTCAGTTTATTTACTGTTGTTGAAAAACTCTCAACAAGTCAGCTTCTGCTTCCAGAGTTTAACTTCATATATATGTATAAAAACAGAGAACAAAAAGAGAGTTCCCGGTCGTCTGTAGCGGCTGACAAACGTGTTTCATCAGCATGTTCATGTGTCACCAGCACTCATTTGAGTCTTCTGCTGTAGATGCAGGCACAATACACATTCATTAATTGATAGCAGAGGGTTTGATTGAGTAATTAGATCCAAACAAGTCACTCCCTGACAAAAATGTCCAAAGCAAATTGTCTGTTAGCATCACAGGACAAGAGACGCTGATGTCTCTGATATGCAAGCCGTTAGACACAGTAACACAGTTCATCGCTGCATGTCAGTACGTTGTGGTAATGTTACAGCTTGACTCCAGGGGCTGTTAATGCGCACAAAGTTAGTTCTTTCTTGCATTTTCAAAGTATGCATGAAAACAGTCTGTGCGTTTTCTCATGGAGACAGTTTTAAGACGTTACGAGAAATCCATCGTCAACATTTAAGAAAGTGTTACGTGACACACCAGCAGTTCCTGTCAATGCTCGTTGTCAACATGCCATCGGTTGCCCTCCAGTTTGATAGGAAAACTTAAGTTTGACGCCACTGATAATCCACCTTTGGTCCACAAGTTATTCATTCTGCAGTCATTGATTGTTACAGGTGTGATAGCACCCACTGTCTGCTTCAAGAAGTTGTTGGTGGAAAGAGCCTGAGTCCTAAAAGAGAGAAATATCAAGCTGAATAGAGTGGAAACAAGGCAGAAAGAGACACTATGATGTGCTTGCGACAAGTTTTGCTCTCTTATTTTCAATTTCATATTCTTTCAGATGCCTGTGAGACACTCTCAGTTTTCTTTCCGTCCTTTAAGTTCTCTTCTTTCACATCTTCCTCTCGCTAGGCCAGTTGCATCCTCCCCCACATCGTCCACTTTCTCTCTTTCATTTCTTCTAGCCCTTAATGGGCCGAGGTGGTGGCTTGCCGATCTCCACGGAGATGTTCGTGTACAGAGGATACTTCTTGACTTGAACCAGTCTGTAGGTCAGAGAGCTGATGCCGTCCTTCTTCATTGTGTTCTTGGTGTTCTGTATTTTGTTGAATCTAATGGAGTAAATGAAGAGAGGGAAGGAAGGGCAGGGAGAGAGCAGGAAATGAAGGAGACAATCAAGAATATTAGATTCAGTTCAGTGTAAGTTAAAAACAAAACAAAAACAGGAGTACCAGATAAAAAGTACCAGGTACCAGGTTACAGCCCAAGTTCGGTTACAGTTACAGCAATGCTGCAATGTGGATGAGAAAATATAAATCAATCGTTTCTTCTCGTCAACTGTTTTTTTTATTCTACGAAAAGCAACCAGATGCCTGACACACTGCTAAGGACTTTTGCGAGATCTCGCAAAAGTCCGTCTTAATTTTTTTCCCGTATATAACCTTTGTATATTTGCAAACCCTTAAAACTGCATCTGAAAGTTGTGCCAAGTTTGGTCATTTTTTCCATCCTCTAATCCAATTCCGGGTTGCGGCGGCACAGAGCACAGCTGCTTTATTTTGCAGGCGCACTTTTAATGGAATATGCAATGCACAAATATACACAAAAGATCATATTCTGTGCACAGGACACTGCAGAGATTGGAAATAACTTAAAGACAGGGGATAAACTAGTCCAGAAAGCATTCAAGGCAAATAAAAACAAAACAAAAACAGATATTAGAAAAGATTAAACTTTCAAAAACATGCATGAACTCCATCTGCAATGTGCTGCTGTGCACATTTAACCAATATGATGAAAAGAGCCCGATGTCTACTGGCTAAAGTTTCCTAAAAGTTAAGAAAATAGAGCATCTGATTTTTTCCCCAAGCTGATCGTGACCAACAGGTGGTGCTGTGGCCTAGCACAGGGACTCAGAGAACAGGATGATCTATAATATCTACCTGGGTTTGTCTGTCTTATGCCGGGATATCTTTTTCCATGGGCTGTGATTCAGCAGTTACATCAGAAAGCGCTCTGATTTTGGTATTAAAGATGGGGGAAAAAATTCACACAGTGTGTCAGGCAGTTACACAGAGCGGCTGCTGAGCCTCAGTTCAGCATGTGATGCAACCTTTGGCATTAAAACAGATTCATAACACAAACACGGCTGTCACCCTTGTAGTAGCATGAGTTTTTGCAGGCATTCAGAATGGAAATGAGGCCACAGTGTCTACCAGCGTGTTTACACTCTTGTCTTAAAATCTCTTCCTTTTTTTTTTTTTTTTTTTTTTTTTTTTGAGGTCTCTGAGCAGAGAAAGAGCTGATGTGTGCAAACACCCAGAACTCCACACTCACTTTCAAAAGACAGCCGTGACTGACTGCAACAAAAGATGTCTTCTTAATGATATGCTTGGACATGCAACTGGAGATGACACTTCAGTCCGACATGGACCAGTGAGTCTACAGATCCTTGTCAGAGCTGACGAGCAAAGATCTCTCTTCTCTTCCTGCATTCTGTCTCTCTCAAATCAAATCAAAAATCTTTATTGGCATGAATGGAAGCTGGGTAAAAAAAACGTTGTCAAGCATCTTCCTGCTGCACAATATACAATACAGTAACATATACATAGAATCACGTGTTCTCTGACTTCTACAAAAAGACGGCACTTTTACCTGGAAGGAGGGGGAATTCATTTAGGAGAAAGAGAAAGGAAGCAGAAGAGGAATGGGAGCGTGTTTAAGGTAAAATAGAGGTTGGATGACAGGGAAGAAAAATGAAGGACAGATAGGCGATGAGATAAACATGTCTGGGTGTGACAGATGGATGGCGATATACTGATATTAAAAATAAAGCGAATGAAGGGGGGGAAAGCTAAATCTTTGGATGACTCTATCATACGAAGAATATTAAACACAATCCCTGCCTACATTCAGTATAAAGAATATCTAATATATGTAAACACACACATACAGGCACACCCTGTAGGTTACCTTATGTATCCTTTCAAAGCTCTTGGACTTACTTTCTAGAGTTAGAGGGCGAGACAAAGACATCCTCGTTACATATTCATTAGCCTGATTTCCAGACGTCCTGACTGGGCTAAGTAAAGCTCCTTTTTAATTCCACTGAGGGTCTCACAGGAAAACATTTCTGGTTAAGAATCTCAACAATAGATTGTCGTGCCAGCTAATCAGGGTTATTTTGCTCTAGTGTCACATTTTGAGTTGGCCCACTTAACCTTGTTTGAAAAAAAAAATCTTAAAAGAAGAGTTTGGGTAACTCATTTGGTTCTTTCTTAAGAAAGAAAGGTTTTACAGGACTCTAATGCAGTACTGCGAAAAGTAAAAAGTATATCAATAACTTTTAAGAACCACATTTTGCAGGAATATCTTGAAGTAATTGTATTCTGTATGACTTTTGGTCCATTCTTCTTTACAATGCTGCTTCAGTTCTTCGAGGTTTGTAGGCTTCTTTAATTTGCTGTATGCATAGCTCTCTTACAGTCCAGTGACAGCACTTTACTCAGGTCAAGGTCTAGACTTTGACTGGGTTATTGCAGCATCTTGATTGTATTCTGTTCATTTGTAGATTTGTTGCTGTCCTTGGGACCATTGTCCTGTTGATTTGACCCAATTTAGGACAAGCTTTAGCTCTCAGAAAGATAGCCTCACATTTAAATCTAGAATACTTTAGTAGACAGGCATGGTCTGACTAGCCTTCCAAATAAGCCAAACATGTTCAGTCAATTTCTAATTGTACTGCCATGAACTGAGATGTATCTTTTAAAAAATTTCTTTGAGCAATGCAAGGTCTGACTTTTGGGTGAATTTACTGGGAGATCCACTTCTGGGAAGATTGTGGCATTGTGTTAACACACACCTGAATGCTTCAGACCAGCAAGCTGCCAAAACATTTAAGCCAAAAGTTTTTCAATTAATCAGGTGCATTTAATTAGTAGCAGCTGCTTGCTACATACCCACACTCAAAAAAATCTGTTGTTGGATGAACACAATTTAATCATGGCACCCTTTTTGCACACAATTTAACCAAGTACAATAAACCCTTTTCGATCATGTCAAACCAACACATTTAGCATTTGGTGGTTTAATGTAATCAGATTACGTTGGATCAACATACTATACTTACATTGATTTGAAGTGATTTATTTAAGTATGTAGAGTGATATTTGTTTTAATTCATTCTACACAATTTAAAAAGTTTAGGAAAACAGAATTAAATCTTGTTGTTTCAACAACTACTTTGTTAATCAAGGCAATGATTTCACTCATTTCAACCAAATTATTTCAATTAGATTTGTTTACATTTGTTACACATTTAGAAACCCACTACTTTACAAAAAAAGTCAAAATCAGATTATGATAACATTATCTTTATTAACTGGATTTAGTGGACAATATAAAAGCTTACCATTTTTGTACACCTGCAAGCATATACTTCAAAAGGTAAAATGTTAGAATACTTATTTACATAGGTAATATGTTGGAACCAAAGCTTCCACAACTAAAAACAGATGCAAAATTTGCTCAATATATCGACTGCATTTTAAAAAATTAAACTAAAAGATAAAAATACATCTCCCACTTGGCAAATTAAAACATGTGACAAAATCGAATTGTGTGAATTTGGAAAAATAAAATAAAATAATTAGAAATATTTTGGGGGCAATACAACAACAACAAAAAATTCCATAGGTGATGAAAATCTATATTTGTTTGGTGTATCTCATTGAAATAATTATTAGTTTGACCAATTTTTATATTTCTGTATTTATTTTTTTAATTTTGGTTGCAGTCCTCCACAGCTAGCAATATAGTTTTGCTGTGTTTTAAAACATGCTAGCAAGCAAAATGGAAACAATAATACAGTGAACTTAACAGGTGGCAGTGGTCTTAAACTTTACAGGACCTTGATACATAAACACAACATAGTACTTCTGTCAGTACTTCTGATCCATTTTGAGCCATCTATATAAGGACAAACAAAAATCATCTGCAGTGCTGTATAAAAGGTGAATTGCCCAACAGAGAGAATCCAAAAACTTAAAAAAAAAATGTTTTAAATGAAAGAAAAAAAATATAAACAACTCAAATATTAACATTATATATTGGAAATCACCATTGCACCAATGAACCATTCAAGACCTATCAGTCATTTTCAAGTGCTCTCACCCCATAAGCTTGTTTTTCAGAAACTGTACCTTTGAAGACAGCTTTTGTCCATCAAGATTTAAAAGTATCTTCTGGAGGACTTCAAAGGTGCATTTAAGTTCTGGTGGGTAGCTCAGGTTCAAACGGTATATGAGTCCAAACAACAGAGCACATGCTTGTGCAATGTTACCCAAATCAGTGTTAGCCTCCACACCCTCAATCACGACACCAACGTCCTCTGGGTCATCTTCAGGTTCAGCACCCTCCTTCTGGATGACGTACACCCCCATCACAGTTTGCTCCATGCAGCTTTTTGCCTCGCTGTCCGTATCCTACATGAAAAAGTATAAGACAACAAAGTAAAATTTAAGAGATTGTTTAAACAACTGTTTCTATGCTGTTCATAAAATCCAAGTAGTCAAAGTAATAAACAGAAAATTACACCACTAAAGTAGTTGTTAGTAATTACTCCAATACATAAATTATAAAATACACCTCTCATGTCAAAAGAGGTGGCATAGTTGACCTCTCACCGGCCCCTCCCCCGAAAGGGCCATTGTCCAATTACACATTATAGCAACCGTTACTGTGTCTGACAAACATTAACCTCAAGCAAGATGGAGAAGCGGTGTGCCCACCGATACGCCGAGAGATTGTGTCTGGAGGAGTTGTGTTCTTTCCATTCACAAAGTCAAAAACAACGTGAATGGATTAAACAGTGTGTATGGCCCCATTCCCAGGTAAATGTACCGAACATTATGAAGCATGTCTGCTCGCACATTCGGGTACCCATTGGTGCGCAGAGGAAACCATTTGTTTGTCGGACGTAGCAAGAGTAACTTAGGGGGACAGGACTCGAGAAAAGGCTAACTCAGCTGCTAAAATAAAACAGGTATAGAAGTAGGGCTGCCACAAACGATTATTTTGATAGTCGACTAGTCAGCGATTACTTTTGCGATTAGTCGACTAATCAGATCATCATCCATTGAACATACAGCATACAGCTTATTGCACCAGCAGCATCTGCTCTTATATAACTATCATTAGCTTTCAGCTTTAAGTGTTTAAGGTATGTGCTAACTAAAAATAAAGACAAGATGATAGTTTATTAAATTTTAATGACATTTGCAGAGTGTTTCGGTGGAGTTTAATAAACTCCTTGCTATCTAAAATATAACGGGACACCGGAGTAAATTCTCCAGCATCTCACACTTCTGATAATCAGCTGTCTGCTTGACGTTTATTCAGCTGTGTAAAAACTATAACTTTAATCTCATCCAAACCGATTTACTCAGGAACAAATAAAACACTGAAAAAAGCCAAACAACATTTTGAAGTTATCTAAGTGACTTATATATCATGTTTAACCTGAGTAGTGAAAGACAGCGGTGGGTTTGAAAACGAGCTGCCGGGAGTCCGGTGTTCTCACGGCTCTAGTTAGCCTAGCCCCCGGCTAGCTATCGAGCTAGTGGGTAACAGATGCCTCCGAAAACGTCGGAGCGCTTTTGAAAATATGTGGTGTCTTGATAAACTGAGCAGATATTTGAGGTTTACACAGCTACATTCTCGCCTGAAAATATGTTAAACGTTTATTTTGTGACCCAGAAAGAATAATAAGAATAATATTAAAACTAACCAGCTGCCGCCATTGTTGGAAACTAAGCAGGGCCGCGATGGGCCGCGCTATGAATTCTGGGACACAGTTTCTTCTTCTTCGGGGTTTAACGGCAGCTGGCATCCTTGGACATGCAGTGCTGCCATCTTCTGTTTCAGTCCATTATTACACTCTTAAATCCTACTGATTCCTGCGTCTTTTGTGATCTTACAAAGCTTCAAACGACGCGTCGACTATTAAATTAGTCGTCGACGATTTTGATAGTCGACGTAATCGTGACTAGTCGACTAATCGTGGCAGCCCTATATAGAAGTGTTAGTACTAAACAGCTCAAAGTTCATAGACATTTCTATTTACAAATACTGATGACCATAACAATGAAAAAACAACAGGACTTGTTTTAATCCAAGTACAGATTCAAAAGCAATATAGTCTTGATGCATGTTAAATGCATTGTATGTTTGTGTATCAAGTTTAAGTAGGCATAAATTTCTTTCCTTCCAATACCAAATTCCAGAAATTCTTTATTGCAACGCTTAATACTGTTTGGTATTCAAGACATCCTTTCCCCAATACCAGGTGTCTTGTTGCTAATCTCAAAATTTTAATTTTAATGATTTGCATTTGAGGCAACGTCACAATTTGTATGAGAATGTTACAGACAACATGCTGTCACAATGGCTCACCAAGTACTCCTTTATTAACTTCTCATAGTCTTCGTTTAGGTGGATGCACAAAGACTTCAAGATGCATGCTCGTCTGGTATGGATGTTGTCATGCTGGAGAGGAGGAGGAGATAATATGAGCCAAAACCAGTCTGTTTTTCTTAAAGCTAGGGTAATCAGTTAACTTGCATAATTATTCTTTAGGTTAGAACCTGGCATGTACCACTTGTTAAGCCGAAACAAAATTGACAACTTCATCTCCAAATAAAAGTTATTTTTGCTGCCTATGACAAAGTCTACTCAATCCTAATACAAACCTTGGAGATGGCAAGCATGAGACCTCTTATTTTCTTTCCACGTGTCCCTCCTTTGGTCAGAAAGATTTCCATTAAGCGTGGCGCGTATTGGTCAAGCTCGGCAAAGAAAGTAGATAGCAGAGGCTTTGTGGTGATTCGCAGAAACTCCTTCTCAATCTGCAATAGAGAACAAATACATTGATTAAAAACGCAACTGTATATTTCACTCACTTCACATCTAAGCTGACTAAAGCTGCTTTTAGAAGACCATGCAGACATCAGTGCTGTCTGTGTAGGACATGAATCAGTCTGTGTCAGATACTGAATTTGAAATTTCCACTAAAGTCACAAGTAAGAGGCAAGTGGAACCAAGATCTAGGCCATTTGCTTTTTGAAGTTTGCAAAAACTGCTAAATTGCACCAGTGGTAGTTCACTCTTTGCAACACAGTATGCTGTTCTAAACAGATTTTTCAGGTTTATTTTTAGTATATTATTTGCAATTGGTGTTTGTTCTGGGAAAGATATTGCAGACTGAGCAATAATCCATTTCTAATGGGGGCCTTTCTTAAAATGACTGGTCCCAGTAACAAAGGCGCTTGTCGACTCAGAAATCGAGGGAAAACCAACAACACACCCGGCAGAACATTATGTTATTTACACGGGTGCACATAAGTGGTCCGCATGTGCGCATTCGCTGTCAAAATAAAAGACGCGCAACAGATAAGAAGTTGCAACGCACGTTTGCATCCATATAAAAGGCACTGTTTTTGTCCGCTAGAGTGGGATTTTCACGGCACATTCTGCACCACATCTGTGTGTTCATCATTTGTTTGAAGCCAGCTCACCTCCTGCAATCACTTTTGCGAGAATACGCGCTTCTTTTGTGGTTCGGACTCCTTCTGACATTTCTTTGGAGGTGGAGGAAAACCAAAGTAATTGCTTAAAGGAGCTTCTTCGACATATTTAAGAGTTCTAAACAAATATGTCCTCCTCCAGAAAATCTTATGTATGCAAACACGCGTTGCAACTTCTTATCTTGTGCGCGTTTTTTATTTTGACAGCAAATACGCACTTGCGGACCACTTATGTGCAGCCCCGGTTATATAGCTCGTCATGTTGCAGCCACAGAAATTCTTTTGTCCATGAAACCAGAAAGCTGCACTTTCTTTTTGCCTTATAGTCTGATTTGTCATAACTTTTCCGTTTTGTGGTAAGCTTTTCTTTGGCTGTCACTTCTTCACCCTGACCTGTCTTATTTGGCTAAGCAGAACTACAATTAATATCCTGCTGCTTTTACACACGCACTCACATAACACTCAGCGATTGTCTGCGCGATCAACCTCTCACATGTTTAAGCTGCGGGAGATTTCACTTGTCATGTTTGCATAGTAAGCTAACGATTGATAAGACGATGTCAGAGGAATTGGTGCACAAATTATCATCACTCACAGATCAGTGCTGTCGCTCTCTATACACAGGTCGCGCGATTGCAAAGTGAAAGCAAAAAACAAGCGCAAATTCAAACGCGATTTCAATATGTCACATATTGACAGTGGCTCACCGATGCCAATGACATAATTACCCAGCTACATTTCCGAAAGAATGCAAAAGCATTGACATATATTTTTCCTTCTTATGACAGCCCGACGGGCAGGGCAGAGATAGATTTTGGTAGCCCGACTGGAAAAATCGCTAGCCCTGGGACGTCGGGCTAGCCATTTTGCGAGCCCTGTACAGTGTTTCAATAATTGTACCTACTACTCTCCCTGATGGAACAACGCTTGCACTGCCACATACAAGTCACTGAAAGAAAAAAAGAAAAGCAGTTTTAAGGATAGTTTTATTGGCACCTTTTTTTCACTTTGATTAAATCATAAAACTATCATAAAAAATATATGATGGTAAAAGGCTTACCATGTATTAAAGAGGAGGCACAAACAATCAGAAAAAGGGGTCAGCTTTCTTTGTGGTGTTACTATGGTAAAGAAAACAGAAAAAATTATTTTATAAAAATTCCACAGTGGATTTTTTTTTACTTTGTTGCAAATGTATAAAAAAAATACAAATACATATAAATACCTCTTGCAATATAAAATTCACAGATAAATATCCAATCTGTTGCCAAATGTAATAGCAGTATTTCACACTATGCAATAAAGATGCGGGTAGTTGCGGTAAAGGTCCGACAGGCAATTTTCATAACTATCCGCCATTGCCTTTTCCTCTGACCTCGTGTTTATGCTCTTTTTCCCATGCACTAGCATCAAGTCAATTCGAAGGATGCAGCCCCTGAATTTGGACACAGCTAATATTTAGCAAATCGCGCATGCTAGTTTAACTTGCATTACTGTGAGAGGCCGAATGCTTAAAATAAAAGGAGAGAGAAAGAAAGAAAGAAGAAAAAATGCAAATGATAATAAAAAAAGTGAACAAAGACCATGTCTTGCAATAACCGTCATTTAAAACCAAAGTGAATGCTAACAGAGCTAGGTAGAAGTTCAATGAGACAACCATACTAGCTTTAGCTAACTTCATTTACTTTGAAAGTGAATTACAAACGTGTTAAATATTGAATTAAACATATCAATAACCGCTAAAAACACTATAAGACTAACTGCAAAAACGGGTAAAAAAAAAAAAAAGAAAAACAATGAAGTGGAAATGCTAATAATAGTATAAATATACCCAGAGCGGATTATAAATCAGGTATTAGACGGTACCGATTGGCACCGTCTAATACCAGATTTTCACTGTATTTGCTCCACTCCCGCTGTCTAATGACAACTTACACATTTGGAATTAAAAACATTGTTAAACAATTAATGGACAAAACAACTTCATTTGACTAAGATATTTTGAGTTATTTATTACTTACCTGTATTGTGGAAGATTCCGCAGAGGGAAATGGCAGTCCACTGAACACATATAACTTCTCCGCGTTCCCGCCTCTTCACTTTTGGGAAGTTTGAGCATGCGCACTAGGCATCGGTTTTAGAGTTGTTGATTTAAAATAATTACATTTAATTGAACTGAAGAATGCAAATCTAGTTCATTAAACTTTTTGTTATTTTATGTTAAACCAACAACTGATAATGATTTAAAAACCTAAACTCAATATGTTCATGTTAAATAGACAAATGTCTATTGAATTAATCAAACAACTGCCTTAGTTGACTTTTTTGAGTGCACTTAAGTCCTATGCAAGAAGTAAGGGTGTACTTAGCTTTTGACAGCACAGCAACAACTACAGATCGAGGTAAGGTTAAGTTTTTTTTTTTCAGTACCCTTAGATCTGTGTACAATCAGTCCACCATCAGAAAATGACTTAACCTTCATTTATTTATTGAGTCTATAGGAAAGAAACACTAAAGCTTTTTAAACTGCAGTATTTTATTATAAGTTCATTATAATACCCAATATATAATAATTATCTTTTAATCTAATCAAAATGAAGATAAGATATGTTAGATATAACAAATACAAACATAGCTTAGAAAGATATCTATCAAGTCATAATAAACTACAACAGCTCACAGGACTGTAAGCAGATTAGCTGCTATTGCTAACAGTCCAGCTAAAGATCAATGTTGTTGTTTTTTTAAATGTTGTTTTTTTTGATGAAATTAAGTCATTCATATAGAAGAAATTAATTAGTGTGCATCAGATAAGTCAATAAGTGGATTTTCTTTATCTCTTTTAGATGTAGGCTAGCTGTTTCTAGCTAGCTATACTAAGCTAAGATAATATTTACTACCCAGATGTGAGAATTTATCAATCCTCTCATCATTAGTCTCTCAGTAATAAATTAGCAAATGAGAACTACCTCCCACTTCTTCTGTATTATGAATGAAACTGTAAATTTAAAGTGATGTTAGGTTACATTTTTATCTTTAAAGGTAATTATTAGTTATGGTTTATTATTGGTTACATACACATACAGATATCAACCCAAATACACACAAACACCCTCTGAAGCTGCAATGTCCCAGGATGATAACAAAGGGATGGCATATTGAATGAGCTTGCTGTGCATCTGGTTCAATTGCAATGCTGTTTGCCCGATACAAATGGTGTATGGGTGTGTGCTCTAACTGATACTTGTAGCTTGTGATTAATGTTCCTCTTTCTTAAATCCATCGGCACAACATCTCATTGCTATGCCTAACCAGCATTTCAGACAAGCTGAGAGAATGGACTCCTGTGAATGTTCAAGTTAATGTGAATGCATGTGTGCAGAGGAGATAGTAAACATTCATCAGATAGTCAAGACAACGCTTCCCTTGGTAAAAGCTGGACATTACGCAGGTACTCCAGATAAACTCTCCCAAAAGGCTCAATCATTAATCTGAATCTAAACAGAGAAGAAACTCTGCACCTGAAGACAAAAAGCGGAAACAAAAGCTTAGTTTATCAGTGCAATTGGCAGGCTTCTGCAAGAACAACCTTAAAATGAAACTTTACACACACACACACACACACACACGCACACACACACACACACACACACACACACACACGTGTGTGTTCTGCATATACATGCTGAATATATATACGGCACATAAGGGGCCAATGACCAAAAACTCCTTGATATACTTCAGAACAAGGCAACGTAAATGGTTTAAAGGTAGTCTATTTATGATACTCTATCAATTTTTGAATATTTCCCATTGACACCTTATTGGTTGCCAAATTTTTGGGTATGTGATATCATTTGAAAGCTATCAACAAGTATCCCCAAATCATCTCTTGGACTAAAGAACTGACAAATTAAGAAATTTATGGTAAAAGGTAAAAGTTTATATGCTAACAAACAAAGCAATCACGGTCCTTGACGGTCGGTCTGTGTGCCTGGAGGCTTTGGCAATTATTTTCCCAGCAACCAGCTGTCAACCTCCAGCAAACAAACACAATCAATCAGGGAATAATCATTTTTTCGGCCAAGTTGATGTTACATTGTTAATTGTCACGTCTGCAAAACCTCAATTACAGATTTATTCCATGACAAAAATTAACAACAGTGTTGCTGTTAATGTTTTGTTAGATAATTCTGAAAAATTAAACAGATGCATTGACACTTTTTACTTAAGGCTCCAGTCATACAGGACTAGAGACTGGCTTCTCGCCTGGCAACCGGTGGTTGCTAGGGAAAAAAGTATTCCCTGACTGGTTGAGAGTGGCTGCTGGCAATTTCTGTTAAATCAATTACTGAAGCCACAGTTATGCAGGCCTACAGGCCACTCACTAACCCCCTGGTAACCATTGGTTGCTCATCCACAGCTCCGAGAATACATCATGTCAGGCATACAATAGGCTGGTTATGCCAGTCACATTACTTGGATTATAGAAATCCATAAGAATTGAGTGGAATCATCTTCAACTTGAATCATCAATTGAATATACAAGCAAATCATTATGTATAGGTGATTCATGTACAAATACATGATTGATTTTAGGTTTACCATCTTGAGTTGCATTTGGTGGTGTGATAGGTGGCAGTGTTGGTTAATTGGTAGTTTGGTCCAGACTGAAATATGTTCAGAGATTAGCTGCAAATGCACTCTTGCCCTCTTATGAATGCCACTTTGGGTTTAGCAATAATCATCGGATGCATGCTAAAGTAAGATGATGAAGTAAATGATAAATCTGCTAAACAACAGCAAATGTGCATTTTTATTGTGAACATGTTAGCTTGCTGTGTTTTCTTTGGTGTGTCTCAGAGAACAGGGTTCACTCTGGTAACCAAACAACTATTTCCTTGTTTCTGCCTTTTTTCATGCTCTCTTCAGAAAACATTAGATGTTCTGGCATATTGAATTGACTTAAGAATTTCCTGCAGAGAGAAAAAAGACCCTTTAAAGTAAATTAAAATAAATGCAAAACTGTACAGCAGAGAAAGGACAGAGAAAAACACTCTCCCCTTCACCCATACTGCCATGAGGTGGCGGATTTTCCTTTCACAGCCTCCTGATTATTCTAAGCTGCCATGCTTTATTTAAGCCCAAATCCTGCTTCTTTTCAAACAGATCCTTTAAGTCAAAATTTCCGGAACATTATAATGAGTGTCCAGAAGGGCTGTAAAAATGAAGTTTTTGCCCACTAATAGGCAGATATTTTCTGCCCCTCGCCACAGTTATGAATAATGCATCGACCTCAAATAAATAGCGTCCCTGTTGGTGTCACCTCTTATTGAGGAAGTGTGGTCTATGGTCTATAGAGTCCAGAATGACCATCAAGACGAGGAGGAAAACGACAAAAAGGTATCAATCAGACACACGCACGAGTGTGTGCACATACACAAACACTCTCTCCCTCTCTCTTTCAGTCCACTGGCTGATTTATTGATTTTGATGAAGGCAACTAGACCACTTTGACCTAGCGGGCTCCTATTTCTAACGGTGTCATTTCAGCAGGCAATTACTGAGGGATCGTTGAATCTTTCTCTCTGAGTCAAACACACACACTTTCACATATACACACATACACAAAACAATGATAGATGACACATTAAACAGGCCTGGTTATTTTAGACATCTTTGCATTCAAGTTCCTGCCGCCTTTTTCCAGGACAGATTGTTAAGTTTGAAGTTAAACTACATCTAGATGGACGTCTGACATCTCTACTTCTGTAGTCGTGAAGCATGAAAAAAAAAATCTTTCCATTTTGTTTCAGGTGATTTTATTTTTTTATATTTATTTATTTATTACCTTACAGGTTGTAATAGGAGACTGGCATGAAGAAAGGAAGAGATTTAATAAAACAAAAAACTAAGAAAAGACCAAAAGTCATGTTACATATTTAAGGTTAAGAGGAGACAAAAAGGTTCTCTTTAAGGTATCCAATTCATATTTATAGTATAATATAATATAATATATTTATGGGTATTTTGTATGGATTTGCAGTGACCGTTCCCTCTCAGGGTACAAGTGAAGTCAAATCCTACCTCCCCATCGCATGACAGATGCCTCAGATCTCCTTACTGCAGGAGACAAGAGTTCAGCTTTTCCATGTTGAAAGGGGCCTATTATGCTTTTCTTATCTTCAGTCATATACTGCTACAATGGTGTATGCTCATAACAACATGGAGAAAAGTTTAAATAATGCGACCAGTGTACTCCTATTGATGGTACCAAGTCCAGATAAACGGGGAGGGCTGCATCAGGAAGGGCGTAAAATCTTGGCCAAATGAAGCATGTCTCATTCTTTATGTGTCATTTTCATACAGGATCGGTCCGAGTCTGGGTTAACAACGACCCTCTTTGTGGCCAACAGTGTGCTGGTGGACATTGTGCTACTGTTAGCCTAAAACAATAAAAGAAGAAAGCGGGGAAGACATGTTAAGAGATAGCGAGAGAGAAGAAAAGGCAGGAGGTTCAGAGGTGAAAGCAGTGACTGCAGAAAGATATCGTCAAGAGTAAAAGGGATCTTTTACAAAATGGTAGTGAAACCTGCTATGATGTATGGTTTGGAGACAGCGGCACTAAGAACAAGACAGGAGGTAGACCTGGAGGTGGCACATGAAGATTTTCACTGAAACTAAACAGGATGGACAAGATTAGAAGTGAGTACCTCAGAGAGACAGCTCAGCTTGAGCAGTTTGGGGACAAAGTTCGAAAGGCAAGGGCGAGATGGTTTGGACATGTGCAGAGGCGAGATAGTGGATATACTGGACAAAGGATATTGAAGGTGGAGCTGCTAGGTAGGAAGAAAAAAAGGCGACCACAGTGAAGGCAGTAGTGAAGGAGGACATGCAGAGGGTCGGTGTGACAGAGGAGGATCCTAGGGTTAGCTAAGATGGAGGCAGATAATCCGCTGTCATGACCCCGAAAGGGAGCAGCAAAAAGAAGAAAGTGAAGAATAAGCGGGGAGTTGCCCAGCCTGGGGGTTTCTCAACCCAGTGACAAAGTGGTTTTGTGTGTTTTTATTTTTTAACTCTTGTCTCAGAGCAGAAATCCATAATGAGGTCACCTGCCTCACATAGCATTGGCTGTGGAAAAATTAGCCCGCCCATGTGTTTTTCAAAGTTTTGTCCGTGTTGAGCAGCCAATCAGAAGAAAGCTGAAACTCTGCTTTTAAGGTCCTCCTTGACCTTAAAGGGAGAGGAGCTGAAACGGCATCTTTCAGGTCTGAACAAAGCGGATGCACCAAGCTCCAGTTTATGATAAAGAAGGATTATTTTGAACTGTGACTCATACAAAGCTGCTCTAGGACAGTCCGAGAATAAAAATATGAAGATGGAAACCAACAAAACATATTTCCTTTAATTTGTCGCATACAAGTAAGTATTAAAGGTGTGCAATAGCTGTGACTTGATTTGTTTGTTAGTTAATGAGTTACCAACAAGATAAAAATAAAAACTATATACAACACTTCAGCTTTTGCAGCTCAGGCTCGTGGTGGGGCTCGAGGCTATTCGAGCAGTTGTGAGGTAAGAGGCAAGGTAGATCCCTACAAACCAGACAGGACCCAAGTCTGTCGTAGGGCTAAGAGACAGACAACCAGTTACCCTCA
Organism: Maylandia zebra; assembly: GCF_041146795.1. Taxonomy (NCBI): domain Eukaryota; kingdom Metazoa; phylum Chordata; class Actinopteri; order Cichliformes; family Cichlidae; genus Maylandia; species Maylandia zebra. The sequence continues at coordinate 14,536,317 of NC_135184.1, forward strand.
CATCCACACTTACAGCTAATTTTAGAATCCAACCAAAATAACGAGCATGTCTTTTGACTGAAGGAGAAAGCTGTAGTACCCAGAGAATGCATGCTTTGAAAGTTTATCTGAAGTTTATTTTAAAAGAAGAAAAAAAGTGAAAGTTTTCAAATTCAGTTTTTGATTACAAAATAATTCTCGAAGATACCTTTGTGAAGCTTTCTTTTAGTTTAGACTGACCTTGGCGTATTGTCCAAACTTTTTATGAAGCACCTTTTCAGAGCTCTGTGACTGTTTTTGATGTGTTTTGCTGTTTGTAATTTTTTTTCACAAGCTGTATAAAAGCCTCTCTTGTAAAAAGAGCTATTGATCCCATTCAGGCTAGCTCATTAAACAAAAACTTTAACAATGTATCAGACGCAGCGCTCACAGGCTATCTTCAAAATTCAAATCAAGCTGGTCAGAATTTGTCTGGCTCCAGCAAACACAGTCAATACTCTTTCACTCATGGCTCTTGTTGCCAGCAGTTTTTAATCTTCTTATAAACCAATTTAGGAGCTACAACTAAACCAGACCTCACTCCACCATGAGGCAGCAGTTTGTCAGAATGGTGAAACATAATAATGTCACATGAGATCAAACTAAAATGTTACTGGAGGAGACAACAGATTTCACTATGTCTCCATTCAGCCGGAGCCACAGCAGCTATTGATTTTTTGTGTTGAGAGGCATCGTTGCCCAGTCTATTCAGGCATGAAAACGGGGGCTCTTAGAGGAGAATAAACAGTGATAATCCACATTTAAGCAGCTTAATGTGAGGTGCTATACTCCTGGTGATTAATGTGTCTAGAAGGGCTCATCTCTGCATATTGGGTCTCATTCATCAAACCATAAAATAACACACTTATAGGGGAAGGTTTTTACGCATTTGTCTGAAAAGCAATTTAAATGGGTGTAGCCAAAAGAGCAACATTTAAGCCCCTGGGCTGTATCTCTGAAAAGCAATTTTTGGTTTAGTGAAAGTGTTTTGTTCCTGGCATTTAAAAATCAATCGCACAATCTTTAGTGACCACCAAGGTTGAGCTGTGGCCTTCAGAGGTTTGTTTTATTTATATTTTGTTCAGTCATCTGATACTTTTAGGCATGAAGTTTCCATCTAGGATTCTCTACACTTACAAGAGCCACAACGCTCATATTACTATTTGCCTATTATTAGATTACTTTCAATCAATAAGGGTTCAACAAGAATTTATAATCACACCTTTGAGCCACACAGATTTTATTTAGTTAACATGCCGCCTTGTCTTCTTGCATGACATCGGGCTATTGCTTAAATATTTTAATATCCTACTATGAGTAAAACGTTTCACTCATGTTGTTTACACCTGCACTGAGAGACTGAGAGATAGCATTGCATAGTGGATCAAAATCTGATGGCGCTTCTTCACGTTCATGATTTCCATCCAGCACCACTGACTGAAATGCAGCCCCAAGTCGTGACCTTCACTGTGTTTTACAGAATGCTCTCGACACTCACTGTTGTACCTCTCTCCTGACCTGACAGGCAGGAATGACAAATAACTCTTTGGGAGTCAACTTGGTGCAAAAATAGTATTTCATACTTGTCCTACTGATGTGCTTGGCATTTTTGTATATTCAACTAAAGAAAATGGGAATAAATGTGTTTTTGTGACAGGGTGCTCGTTACAAAGTGCCTAATGATACAAATAAATTTGCTTAAGTGTGTAATATGTGTAGAACGAACACTGGTTCATCCTTGAGTTAGGTGCCTTTTTGTGTTTGAATGATTCATAGGTCAGCAATAAGTGGCTTAAAAAATCTTCTGAAAATCACCTTGTACACAGACTGGAGTGAAAAAGCAGCAAAGAAAAACTGAAAGAGCTTCAGAAAGCCTGGAGAACTGAAAAAACCCTCCTCTGGCTTCTTGGCAAATATTAAACTGAGAGGAGCAAGACTTTTGCACAGTACTGCATATACAGTACAGTGATATTACTGTGTACATTTCCCTGGATCACAGTTTTCAGGGTTAAGAGTGATATGAAATCACTGGAGTATAGAAAAATCAAACATGTTTTTTTTATGTCTAAATGTTGGCACTAAATGATTAGCCTCATTTGAGACATTTTCCATTCTCTGACTTTCCTCAGCAAGTTAAAAATAATTGCTCCAAACTGCATCAGTCAGGCTGTAAAGATGCCACTAGTGAAGTAATATATAAAGTTAAGTCTTTTCTAAAACACTTTCACACTTCTAAGGTAGCAATTTTCCTTTTGCCCACCGTTTCTTATGACAAGCTGCAGTACTTGTCAGTTGTAGGGAACTCCCAAGTGTGAATGTGCACGGTGTAAGAAACTGCTAAAAATAAAGGTCAAGTCCTCATTTAAACACCTCTGATTAAAGGTTAAAGTATCCTTAACATTTAAGTTTTGCAAAACTGGACAGAGTGACAGTGGATAATCTGGACGACAGCAGTGAACAGGAGACCCACTGCTGCCCATAACACTGCCTCACATTTCAGAGCAGTAAATTGCACTGTAGGAAACATTAATTATAAAGCCACGCCACTGATGACTTCTGCAGTGCCACGCGATCATAATTCTTTCAAACTGAAATGAAAAATTCAGAAAGAAACGTCTGAACCGAGTAGCTGTGAAACAAAAGCGGCGCGATCGATCCGAATATAAAGCCGGAGAACGACTTCAGACAATGATGCAGTACCTCTGTGGGTTGGGCTCGTTGTGTTTGTCTCTCTCGTGCTTAATCATTCTGTAGCGGCCGATGCGAACGTCTGGCCTAGACACCTTCATCCCATTCAGAGTGATCCTGCAACACATGCAGATAGAACAGAATCTATTAGAGAAAAGGAAACAAACTGAGCCAAAGAGCAGGTGAGAGAGAAAACATGCTGATTATTGAGGAAAACACTGTAACAAACAGAGCTGGAAGACAAGGAGAGGGAGAACACATTAATGAAGAAATATAGCGAGGCTGCAACTTTTTATGTTATCTATCAGCTATTTTATTAAATCAACAGCAAAGAGAATCAATTTATGGAAATCGCAAGTTCCCAAAGCCGAAGCCTGAGATGACAGCACTTCTGCTGTGAGAAGAAATTATTTAGTCTACAAAAAGTGGGAAAAAAATCCTTTAAAATACCTGTTTCAAATATCTAATCCTTGAAATAATGTTTTAAATGCCCGAACCTGATGAATAGTAAACAAAAATAATAAAAATGTTTGTCACACACAACAGAAAAGCTGGAAATCCACACATTTAGTAAGTTGTATGAAAATAATCAATAATAAAATGTGATATGTTCAACTTGTGTTTATATTAATAGAGAGTCAATAAAAGCAGGAATTCCTCATATAATAGAAGCGAGAGCGAGCAAATGTTTTGCTTCAAAACAAATCAATAAATGCGGCTGCTTAATTTTGCCTTTTTAGTACAAAATCCCCCCGTGGTGTTCCCACTGACTTAGTCTCATGTGTGTTTGTCGTCAAACAGCTGAAGCTTGTCATTACTGCAGCTTTAGCCGAACTTTGGAGAATCGTGGATTTTGGCTATCCATCTGTCACACCAAACGCTCAGCAGCACTGAGAGAAAGGCCCTTATTTCCCATGATCTGTCGTGTAGCTGCGTCAGTTACTGCACAACGCACTTTTTAGATTTTCCTGCCAGCTTTTGCAACCAAATAATTAACTTTCGAACCCCAATATGTGCACTTCTGTGATGCACATGTTATAGAGAAAACTGTGAAAAGGTTAATTTTGTTCCTCGGAAGTGATAGTTATGCAATGCTACTCTGTGAGTCTACTGAGAATTGGATAAACCTTGCAGAGACCAAGAAAAAAGAAAGGAGAATATGAGAACAGAAATTTAATGTTGTGTTCGTTTATAATCTGCTATGGTCTTCATTAGGTATCCCTGGGTCCATTCAAGGCCAGGAAGGGCAAAAAAATCATTACAGCAACTGACAACTCTATTAACAGACTGTACAGCTAATCAATATTTGTGCTAAAATATTGCTGTAAGACACATTAAATCTATACATATCTCACAATAACTGACTATTCTTGCTAACAGGAAAGAATTTGTGGTGGTGTATCGGCTATTTTGACTTCTGCCCTTCACATCGAACTCTTAGTCCCATCCTTAAAGGGTCATAACTCACCTAGACAGGACATTGCAAAGCAAAGGAAGCTAAAAACGAACACAGCAATGATACTTGTATACCACAAACATAAACGATCCAACCAATCAATCTCCACTCTCGAACTCTGGGGACATCAGCTGGGAATAAGGGGAGCATTAGCGGTGTGTTTCCCTGTAAAGTTTGGGATCAGAACTTTTAGAAACAGTGGTAACATTGTATTACTAGGATTCAACACAGAGCCAACTCGGCACAGAGATTTATATCTAATGCAACAGCAAATGGGATGTAGACAACACAAACAACATCTCTGCTCCACATAAAGCCCAGTTTAAAACCATAGGCTTCCAGAGACATTGATATTCATACCCGAGACGGCATAACGGATACTGAATGAGCGATTCTTATTTATTGTAACGCTCTGATTCGTGCAGTCTCTTTGTCTTAAAAATCATCCATGCCTGATATTGCTCCGCAGCAACTTCACGTGTATTCTAGACTTTCAATGCAGAGCTTTCCCTTTTTTCTTCTCCTCTACTTGTTACATCCTCGTTTATCTTATTCATACCTTTCTCTTTTTGAATCTGCTCATTACTCTCACCTTCAGTTTTGTTCTCTTTACCTGAGTTTTTAAAAGCTGATTCCAAATGTTTGCACAGTCTGCTGAAGGTTAAAGTCGGTGCTTTGTAACAAATTTCCCACGTGTGGGACTAATAAAGGTTATCTTATCTTATCTTATCTTTGTGAAGTGCTTTTGTGTCAAAGAATCATATCTAATTGGCATGGTGAAAAAACACATTTTATAATAAAAATATCTTTGGTTAAGAAGTGGTGAATTTATTCAACCCCACACAAATGACTTGAAAATTCAATTTATTCACTTTAGTGACTCAATAAAATGTGAAAACATTCAACCTCATGTTGAGAAAATATGTAGCTATTCCTTTTCTTTCTAAATTGTATTCATTTGGTGTATGGAGCTAGATATTAGGCTTAACTTTAAACAAAAAAGAGACCAATTAACCAATTAAAAAGCTCTATAGTATAAATATTCCCCAACTGGCAAGCAAGTTATTACTTTGGTTGCTAACAGATTCCCATGGTTCCTTGTATATGACATGAGTGATAATGACCTATCTGCCAGTACTCGCTAACTACTAGTTAAGCGATAGGAAAACTGTAACACAAATCAGAAACAGAACAAACATTCTCCTAAGCACAGTTTTGAAGAGTATCAGAGTATTTGCATGTAAGTGGACGTGTTCACTGCAAACTATGAGCCTGATTTACTTTATCCTACACTGCCACTATTTCAAAACGTAGGACAAGTTTATCTAATTTGGTTAGCGGTTATGTGAAGGCAAAACTGATAGATATTATGATATATATCCACAAATAAATAATATTCAATAAAAAGACCAAATTTAAAACCTAGCTAACTGCTATATAACCATAGCTGCAGCCTAGTAGCGATAACATTTAGCACCACTAGACATTGCTATATAAATATACCTTTATTTGTGTAGCACTGTTCAAGTTTTTTCATCAAATTTTTGAAAGTGTATATTTTTGAACTCTTCTGCTCCAATAGCTTTTCCAACTGTTAAGCTAGGGCTAAGCTAACTGCCTCCTCTTCTCATGTAGCCCTCAGTAAAAATACAAATTAAAAAGCTACATTTCTCAAATGTGTGTCTTCAGTTAAATTGGTATTACAGAGGGAAGTGATTTTTTTGTGGACTGGATAGAGTCACAGCAGTCAGCACTCTTTGCACTGATGCTAAACTCAGTTTTACTGATTTATCAGTTTAACTCAATCTCTGCCTCTTTTCATATCCACTCCTTTCCCTCCCTGACCATCTCTAAAGGTATTTCCACACATTAACTTTGGAAAATGTGTAAAGAATCAGGTCAGGGAATTGCTCTTCCTCAAATGCAGCTAACAACAGTATACAGTTAGCACTAACAGCCTTCTCTCTTCCCGAAATACTTTGTATGGTTTAGAGGAGGGTGCTGCTTGAGTGTGTATGAGGCAGAAGACAGGATGACCACTCAATAGTTGCGAATACCCCGGACTATTACCAGTGCTATACCAATATTGGAAGTGAGGGTAAAGATCGTTAATGTCCAGTCTGATTGCACAGTACATTTGCTTTCTCATTTGCACCTCCGTTGGGTAATGTGTATAAAAGTACAGGGCTGAAGTGAATGTGTAAAAATGGCTTTCACCTACCTACTCATGCTCCTTGTTTTCTTTTCACCTTGCTACTCCCCTCTGTGCATTTTCTTCTTCACAGTATGCTTATTTTCACCTTTTTTCTCCTCCCCACCCTTCCTCATCTCCCCCTCTTGTCTGTACTTTCTCTGTGTTCATCTCCTTCTCTTCACGTTCCCTTTTCTTTCTCACCTCTCATCTTCTCTACAGACTAGCAAAATGTAAATAACCCCGAATGGAGCACCATGCCATCAAAAGCACATCAGCCTGTAAGAGAAACCCAAACTCCATCAAAACAACCCCATAAATAAATTCATTGAAAAACTAAATAAGAGATTTTAGCCTCTTTTTCTTTATTTTTCTCTCAAATCTCGGGGACTTTGCTGATTTAGCAGCCACGCATAGATAACTGCTTTGTCAGTGTGTGTGAACATGTGAGCATGAATGCATTTGTATAATTTTGAGAGTTATTATGGTGCAAATAATGTGTGGGTTTGAAAGTGAGCAAAGCAGTCCTTCTCTGAGCTTAGTTTTATATTATGCATAGTTCTGCATCTTTAAAATAATCTTTTTTTTTTGCCTGTTACCCTGCAGAGAGTGTAGCTAAGGCTCGCCTGGGGTGAATCCTTTCTCCTTCATCTGAATCAGTACAAATCTCAGCATCTTATTTTTATATTCAGAGATTCACGTCACGAAAGAATTTTTGAGTAAATCAACAATTCGTTTCACCCTTTCCCATACAGACAGCTTCATAGCTGGCTGTTTTTCAGACTGGTAATGGTACTTTCAGAAGAGTCTCCCAGAACTTCCGTAAGTGAAAATATAGATGACACAGCATAAAAACTGTTGCAGGTAGAGGCCTGCTATAGAAAAAGGACAAAATAACAGCTCTATTTACTAAGAAAGCTCAATAGTTCTCAAGGCTAAATTATTAAATGCTGCATTATTCAGATTGATACTTTAATGTGAATCAAAAATTATTTTGTACTATTTTCTAGCCTTTAGTGTCTCATAGAATATTCAACAGTTTTACCTCATGGGTAAAACTGTTTACCACCTGTCATTAAAATTAATCCTCTGAGAAGTTTCGAAGGGATTTAAGATAAATGCAGTGACAATATGCCACTCTGGTGTAAAGTGGAATAAATGTGACCTTAATTATATTTAAACTGTACTTTTTAATATAGTACTTGTGAAAAAAACTGGAATACTACGCATGGATTACAGGCCTGTAGCACTGACTTCCCACGCCATACACACCCTGGAAAGACTCATCCTTGACCAGCTACAACTTCTTTTTAAGGCCACATCAGGATCCCCTTCAGTTTACCAGGCCTGCCTTGGAGATGAGGATGTCATCGTCTACCTCTTTTGATGCATTGTCATGACCATTGATCAAGAACTACTGATCAATGGAGTACCATGCACAGAGTTGGAGAATGGCTGCAATCACAGCATTGTAAGATGGGGAAAGATGGTGTCCGATCACTGCAGGCCAGTGGCCACTCTTTCAATGATGAGGATGTACACATTCTGGAGAGGGAGGAACGCTGGTTTGAGAGGGCAGTCAAGGAGGCCATTTATGTGAAAAGGGAAAGACAGTGTCTGAATCAAGGATGGGGCCTAAGGGTACATATTAGGCCCCCTGCTGGAGAGGCAAATTTTGTCCAAGATAAGGACGATGCTGAACAATACTTCCCACCCACTGCATGATCAGAATCAGAATACTTTATTAATCCCGAAGGAAATTAGGGAAATGATGTTCAGTGAGAGACTGAGGTTACCCAAATGCACCACTGAACGACACAGGAAGTCATTCCACAGTGCAATAGTTACACCCTTTTGCACATCATCTACAGTGAAAATAACAAATAACAAAGTTTTACAGTTCAGAGTAAAATGTCAATCATATAGGTCTCTGTAACATACTGGATATTTGTAATTGAGCTATTTCTTATAGTTTGTAAATTTGTAATGTATTGTATTATTAAATTTAGTTCAGTCCTTTACTGTTATTATTGTCTTGGAGCAACTGTAATTACATAATTAAGCAATCCTTAAATATAAAAAGGTCCCATGTGAAAGTTTTAAGAAGTGTGAAGGCATAATCAGACATTTTTAAGTCTGCGCTCTCCTTTATCTAAATGGCTGTTTAAATGAATACAATTTAAAAAAAAGCTAAAAAAAGAAGAAGAAGAAGAAGAAGAAGAAGAAGAAGAAGACAAAGCTTACATTCTTTGATAATAAGAACGACTGTTTTGTACTGTTATAGTTACAGGAAAGCTTCATTTTAACAGCTTAGTATTAAGTCACACTTACTTTGTTAAAATAAGATCAAAATATACATGTGAGACTATAGCAAAATTTCCTTTTATCCAAAGAAGTTCAGTTAAGTAATTTAAATAATTGAATCACTACCCAATATAAATCCAGCTGAGCTACTAGCAAGTTACTTCAAAATGTAGATAAATTACTCGATTGATTTAATTGAGTTCTGTGATGATCCTAGGTTCTGGGCTCTGGGGTTTGAGTTTTGGACTTTCGGATTATTGTTGTTCTCTTTTGTTCTTGATTTGTTTATTGTTCAGGGATTTATTTCTGTGGTAGGCTAATTTCAGTTTTCAGTTATTAGTTTCCTCTGTTTTATCCTCCTGTGCCAAGTTCTCTTGTGTTCCGTGTTCCAGTTTTTCATTTCCTGTTTTATTTTGATAATCATTTGTCTCTTGTGCCTTATGTTTAATTTTACTTCCTCCCTTGTCATTATCTTGATTATCTTGATTAGTTTTTGTCTCGTTTCTCCCAGCTCACTCCACTCTGCCCTGATTTCTCTTCTGTGTATATATAGCGTCAGCTTGTTTTTGTCCTTTATTAGTTTGTCATCTCTGTGTGTTTCCAGCCCATTTAGAGTCAGTTTGTCCTCCTGTTGGATTGCTGTTTTCTATAGTCATCATATGGACTTACGACCTTGTCCTGCAATCAGGTCCTCATCTAGCAAACCCCATGACAAATTCACTCTTTTCCCAACATGCACTGAGAAAAGTAGAATGGGAGGCAGACTTCAGTTTTCAGGCACCTGTTTCTGCCACCAAATGAACAGATTGAATAGACGAATGCAGGTGAGGACCACTCATTATGAATATTATGAGTATTATGAATTTAACTGGAATACTGGGGGTGTATGTTTAACTACATTTGCTATTGTTTAACACTTCTCTATAAATTACACCAAACTTTTCTGTGTGTGCGTGTGTGTGTGTGTGTGTTGAGCTGATCAGAAGCACTGCTAAGCTTTGTTTGCTGGCTTCTCAAACATAAGAAGATCGAGTGTGCTTGTGTAAAACAGCATCAGGGCTGCTCAGAAATCCTCTGCTACATCATTGTATCACTGCTTGTTACCTTCCCTGCCTGCTTTCAAAATCTTCTTTTCATCATGAAACACTCCCTGAGGGTGGGCCAGCTCTCTAGCTCCTCATTTTGTCAATATGACACTTTGCACGATGATTAATGCTGGTCAAAGACACTCGTTCAGAAAAGGAAGGCACAAAGGCACACATAGAAAGAAAGAAAAAGCAGCTGTTATAACTCCACACATACCCACATTCATCAGCTTAACGCCGGCACACACTGTTAGATAAATGAAGTTCAGGGTTGGTACAGTGTGACGCAACACAGAGCTAAAAATGTCAAAAAACCCCTCCTCTGCCGCTGTGACCTTGCATGCTTATGAATGCATATGTGGATTAATGATTTGCATGCTAACTAATGAACTAGCATTTCTTTATTTTTGCAGTTGCATCCTTGCTTGACCAAAGGAAAAGAAATCATCTAGAGCGCACACACCAACACACACTCAAGTGACACATGAGTACAGTGAATATTTTCCACGGCTCTGACAGGCAGGAGGCAGTAACACAGTGTGACAGCGTAGTGTGACTATTATGCAAGAAAGAACAGGACAGTGAGGATACAGCGGAGCTGCAGGGAGGAAAGCTTTAGCGTGCTCTGTGTGATGTATATAATCCAGAGACAACACATTCAACAGCCACCTCCACTGAAACACAGCAGGTGGGTGGTGCTGCTGAAGAATTCTCCACTCGGGGGGAACTTACAGCACTTTTTTTGGAGACTCAAGTGCAAAGACCGAAAGCAGCCAGATTAAAGAGATAAAAAAAAATACAGAAGAAGGCCACAGTGCTTTTATAAGATTCATTGTGCTATGATGAGATTATATAAACAGTTTCTGATTTTGTGGCTAGCACCGTCACCTGTACAGTTTCCTCCATTTTCCTCTCACATGGAAACAGGATGTATGCAAGGTGACGGGAAATTTGATGCAGATATAAATACGAGTGTGCATGTTTTTCCCTCTCTCTGTGCTAGCCCTGTAATGGACCTGTTCCACAGTGTACCCCACGGCTCAAAATCATCTGGGACCAGTTCCAACCCTCCTGTGACCCTAGATGGATACAGGTTTGGAAAATAAGTTAATGGATGAATAACTTCATAATTATTCATAAAACTACAAAATATTGAGCTTAACAAAAAAGGTCCTGCCCTGTTTTGCACTCTCTTCCATAACAGTCCACTAACATTCATCATATTCATCATAACTGAGTCAGTTATTCAATACCTGACAGTCACTGAAAACTTAATTAGGAATATAAAAAGAAATAGAACATTTGATTGACATAAATTACAAAATCCATTTTACTATTATTTCAAGTCTTTATCAAGTCCTGTTATGATTGGAATCATAGTTAATGTGATTGGAAGGGTACAGTTCTCACAAACTCACAAATTAGGTTCAGTTTTTGATTCCTTTCAAGTTAACAACAACAACAACTGTTCTTAATAATAGATGGTTACTCATGAAATTACCCAGTCGGCCGATCATGTGGCAGCACAGCAATAGATAAAATATTAGAAAAGTCTGCTAATGTTCATATCAAAACCAAAACTGGGTTTAATTGTCAGGCCTACATGAGCTGGTATGGGTGTTTTTGAACCACTGTGGACTTTGGCAGTCTAGGGTTCATTCAGAAAAAAGAAAAACATCAGGGATCGGCAGTTCAGGGGACAGAAACGCCTTTTTGATTAGAGGAAAGTCAGAGGAAAATGGCCAGCATGGATGGAGATGACAGAAAGGCAGTACACAGTAAATTAAATAATGGCTTTTTATAACCGAGCAGAAAAATATCTCGGGATGCAGCCTCGAGGCAGATGGGTTGCAACAGCAGAAAACCACATCAGGTCACACACTTGTGAGACTAAAACAGAACGGAGACTGCAGTGGGAGCAGGCTTAAACAAACTGGAAAGTTTAAACCAGAAAATAGTGGCCCAGTCAGGTTAATATAAATTTCTGCTAAAGCTACAGATCCTAGGCTTGGAAGGCACCGCAGTACAAGTCCATGGACCCTGCCAATGGACCCAGCTCAACTTCTTCTCACTCAGAAGCAGGAAACTGGTGCCCACTGCTAGAGCCAGGCCAGGCTAGCTTGAATGCATAGCCCAGAAAAAAGGCAAAAAAAAAAAACAAAAACAAAAGAAAGAAAAAAAAAAAAGATTTCAAAAAGAACAGACCAAGATGGACATTTTTAAAACCTTATAAAATAAAATAATATGACATTTCTACGCTGATTTTATGTCATTTTGCAAGAGACCATGAACATTGTCACACAAGGAAGTGGTAAAACCATCCTTCAAACTGGACCTTCATAGTCGTCTGGCAACTCCTCCTCAATATACTCAGAAGGGATTGATTAGAAACTTTGCAGCAAGCAAGCAATCCAGGGTCACTATATGATCTTACTCATCTCAGCCTCAGTGTTCACACTGAAAGCATTCACCTCAACAGCTTTTATTCTGAATCAGTCGTGATGAAGAAAAAAAAAAAAAAAAAAAAAAATCACACAATTACACCAATTATAAGTGGAATAAAATGCTCCATAGAAGCTGAGTCACAGTTGGACTCCTGCTGTGAAACCATTAACCAGCAAAGTCTTCCTAACTACTAGAGCCACCACCCAAAAAGCTCTAATTTTATGTCTTATCCAACACTTTTTCCTTCTTAACAAAGATATCTGTCCGCTAGAGAGATCGGTCTTGAAAAGTTTCATTGCTCTGCAGCACTCTTGACGGAGGAGATGCACAAACCCATGTACCATAGACCTGTTTGATTGGATTAATCAGAAATGTCTCCAGCTCTCCTCTCTTATTCCCACAAGTGGAGTTAATTGTACTAGTGCAATGGAGTGAAGTAGAAACGGGAGCTGAGTCTGATGTCCTGCCTCAGTTCCCTTCTGTGTGCAGAAATGAGCTGGGAGAGGAAGAGGAGGAGTGGGTGGCTGTGGTGCAGGTTGGACGATGTGCAGCAGAGAGTGGGTGATAATAGAGGAAGATTTTTCTTTCAGAACTAGCACATCTGTGTGCTGCGAGAGGGAAAACTGACGAATGGCCTTCTGCTTTTTAAATGTTTTTTAGTTATGGTAGTTTCATAACAGCGTGGTTCGTAGAGATAACTCAAAAAGTGCTTTTTTAAAGACGCACGTGAGGATGTGTACTAGATAAACTATGTCCTCCCGAATTTGTTATCATTACCAGACTGTTGTAGGAAGATGTTAGCTTTATCTTGGTGAGATGGGCAAGTAGCCAATGTAGTGGAAGCTAATGGGGAATTGACTAGATGCACAAAGACCTGAGATGGGGCTTGTAGTGCGATCATAGTGTGTGCAAAATGGCACTGTAAAATGACTCTGCTGTGTTGGTAAACTGGAAGCATGCTGTGAGTATATCACAGGTCAACATATTTAAGTATTTTAAAGATCAGAAGCAAACTTTTTAAACCAGTTTTGTAATCAACAGGTAGCCAAGAGAGATGTTTTTAGAATTACACTAATATAATCTCTTAGAAGCTCTTTGGAATATTCGGAACTTCCATCAATTTGCTGCAGACTGCATTATGATCCAGTCAAAAGACAGATAGACACAGATAGACAGAGAGACAGATAGATATATATAGATATATAAATAAAAAAGGGCAATATAGTTTCCTGTTGGCAAAAATATTTGATATTTAAAATATTTCTGAGAAGACTTGGTAGCTGTTTCACTGATGCTGCTGATGGTTGGATAAAAATACAGGTTTGCATCAGTAATACCTCCTAGGATTTGTACTTTGTCAGTGGTTTGGGGGATTGAGACTCCAAAGAGGCACAGATCTGCTGACTCTAAGTCTTTGCAATGTGATTTCAGAACAATGCTGAGGCTGTAAGAAGCACCATCCTCATGCTCCAACAGCCTTTAAATGACATGTCTGATGGCAAAAACCAACCATAGATAGGGCAAGTTTTTTTTCATTGTTCCATAACAATTTTTTTCCAGTTAATACACCAGAAAATCACACAGGACATTAGTTCAGACAGATTACAATATCTGCTGCTGCTGGATGTACATTAGCCAGCTGACCTGGTTTATACTCATCAGTGCCCCCACACTCATGTAGCTCTTTCTGTTTGCTGCTGCTTCTTTTCGTCACCTTGCTTTCACCCTACATTGATTCAACTCTAGAATCAAGCAGGTGCTCTCTACCGTGTCGCGTTGGCTTCTGTTCCTGCGACTGTCACATTGAAAGTATCGTATGATAAGAAAAATGTGCCTGCTTACTCTCTCTTTTCCCAGGGGCTTCTTTGTTCTCCCTGCCAAGCCTTGTGGATGCTTTAATTTGTCCACGGAGCATATATAACTGAATTACCAAACCAGAGGAAAATTTAAAAATGGCTGTCAGCCATGCATTAAAAGATATTTATCACAATTCCCTAAAGGACCTTGGACATTTTCCTCTTATTGCAGTCACCCCTAAGTTGATAAACTCTTTGTTCGCTAAGCAAAAATGCACTCTTCATATTTTTCACAACACATACCTGGAGCTAAGTCAAAAGCTGGAGAAGTAGAGGAGGGAAGGCATTACATAATATAGAAAATGGGGATAATAACGCACTATTGGACAGACAGTCCTTGAAAGCATTTGTAGAGTTGCGTCGCTGTTTCACGAATGGTGGGGGAAAAGAAATCTTTTTCACAAATTGTGAAGGTGATTGAGGTGAAGTCGACGTGCTCTTACAAGATCCATCCATCCATCCATGTGCTTGATAGTCTCTTTTGCTACTGCACACTTAAGCTGCTGAATGAAGTGTGGGGAAATGTTCTTAAATCTCTTGGTCATTAGTAAGACAAGATTTGCCTCATGAACAACTGAAACTATCCCCTTACTCACTTCATTATTGTACCGGCCCTCGCCAAACTCTCCTGTCACATTGTCTTTTTATTACCACCACACATTTAAAATAAGACCATTTCATATTACCAAATACAAAAGAATAGAGCTCAGCCGACACAGCAACTTTAAAACTGATACTGATATTATTCTGATTAATAACATTTAGTCTAGTCATTTATTTACTCACTGACACTCTGCCCAACTCAACACATATTGCTAACAGGGAAATTGCAGAGTGCCCTCTGGTGGACAGGCTTTGGAGCATCAACAAGCACGAGCTGAAGGATGTTTCTCCCGTCTCTATTTTTACCTATCTTCCTTTATAAATCCATACTCTAAAAAACAACATCCTAAGTATTTGTACAAATATCTGTTGTATCTTTAGGTATCGGTTTACTGACATATACTTGTATCAGTACGTCTCGTGTGTGTTTAACGAAACAAAGTCAAACAATGATCTAAGAATAAATCAGGGCAACTGGAAAAAAGGTATAAAAGACTTGATGTTTGCTGCTGACCTGACCCAAGGGTGAAAACAGCTTCTTAACCTAGACGTGTGACTGAACTTACCAAAGGCTGCTCAAAGTGTTGAGCCAAAAATATCCCGATTCTTACACCATTGTCAAGACTTCACAGAAACATGCACAGTCCTTGTGCTGCATGTGCATATGATGCTGGCTCAGGCTCTGATGAAAGCCACCGCTGGGAGGTTTACAGAGAGGAAGGAGAAAGGGCAAGGGAAGGAGGGTGCGTGGAAAGAGTGAGCGTCTGCACGTGTGGTGAAGGCTGGTCTTGCACTCAAGCCCTTGGGATAGGAACAGTCTTTGCCTAAGGCTAATGCTGGATGTTCAGAGAGGGTGAGAGAATAGTGAGGAAAGAAAACACTCCCTCTCTCTTCTTCTTTCTCAGCAATAGCCACCAAGGAGGAAGTGGTGCTGACAGTTGTGCAAGTGGCATGTGCCCTCTCTGCCACAGGCTCAGGCCACACTGAGCAGCAGGGACAGCTAGTTCCCCCGGGCTGGCATTAAGCAAGCAGGACCCGTTTCAGGCAGTGGCCACAGCCCGTGGCATCAAAACCAGGATAAAGAGAGGAAAATTACTTTGAGGGAAAGAAGAGAGGCAGACAGGAAAAAAATAGATGTGAAGAGCTGGAGGGTTAGAGAGGAGGAAGAAAATACAGTGAGGCAAAGGTGCTGGAGCAGAGAGCAGATAGTATAAAGGGGTGATTTAGTAATTTAGCTGATGCTCCTCTTTCCAGAGCAGTTTTCAAAGAAAGAGCACATGGAGATTGGTGGACACATCGACTGCTTACACGTTTCATACCCATGAACTTTGTTTCCTTTTAACGAACCAGAGGCAGATTTCATGGACACTGCACACTCTGATGTGTACTCCTGTTCTTTTATCTCTTCATCCCTTTATCCTACTCCTCCAGTTGTTTTACTGAATCCTGAGAGACTTAACTGGCCAGCCTTTTAGTTCACTCAGCTGGAGATCCATCCTTCCCCACTGCATCTACAGCTCGCATTCTTAGAAGCCTTTCAGCTTCAGATACTTGTTGTGCTGAGACGCCCCCCCCTCCCCCTCAAACAAGGGGCAGTTGTTACTGTCTAGAAGCAGAAGATGTCAAAGAAGCAGCCACTGAGGCAGAAATATGTTCCAAAAAAGTGGACTTACACTTAAGTCTTAATGAAAGACAAAATTAATTCACTAGGGAATCTGACCAAATACAAAGGAACTAGTAAAAATAAAACTAGATAAAATACCACCTCCTCTCTCCTCCGCTACTCAAGCCCATGCACCTGCATGGACCGTACCATTTACACAGGTAAGGAAGGAGTGGTCAACATGAACATCTAAGGTTCAGCCAGGCAACACCATGTTCAGCCTATTAAATAGCTATCGCTCATGTCCAGTTGTAGTTCGTTTTAACGTCTCTGTATTTATGCTCTGCTTGTGTATATATATATGCCTATTTAAAATTGTCTGTTTAAAAAACTCTATTTTTTGTATTGAGAAAGCAAAATGAACCAGAGTGAAATCCCTTGTTTGTGTGCACAAATTGTTAAAATAAAGATGATTCTGATTGTGTGAATGTAAACGGGAATGGTTGTCTGTCTCTCTGTGTCAGGCCTGTGTCAGGCTGGGAATCTGTCCCTGCCTCTCACCCTATGGCAGCTGGGATAGGCTGCAGCCCCCCCTCGGCGACCCTGATAAAGTTAAGCAGGACAGAATGGATGGATGGATGTATCAGCAGAAGAGCGGCTGATTTTACAAAGAAAGATAGAACTACACTATGGGGAAAATATGAAGAGATTAAACACATTGAAAGCAACACAGCTTCTGCAGATCAAATCAGTGGCGTGAGTGTGCTTGAGAAGAAAACCACTGTAGAGTAATATACTATCAAAAGTGTGTGCTTTAGTCAATAAGACTGGAAAAGATCTTAATATTAATCAAGTTTAGCGTATTTAAAGCCAGAAAAGAAAACACAAATGCCGACTTTGTGAGATGACAGACTTATCAATATCAAAGCTCTATCACTAAGACACCGGAGAATCTGATGGATTATAATCAAGTATTTGATTACATTAATGTTTAAACGCCAGCTTTATTTATTATTCCTTCAGTTGCAACCTTGATGAATTTTAACAGTTGGAAACTAAAGATTAAACACAAAACAGAATTAAATGTTTAATCTATGTGGAAATTTGTTAAAAGGTCAGCAGGTGCAGTGTAGATATCCTGTTTAAGGATAATATATTAATGTTGATAGAACAATAAAACTGTTGTAAAATCTTTTTCTGCCAACATAAAAGAAAAAACAAGGAATAAAGTTGCCTTTTAAATATCTATATTTATTTTTGAAACTTCAGAGCCCCTGTACTATCTGCCAGAATCGATTGGTCAGTAGGCAGGGATTTCATACCTGTTGATCTAATCTGGAAGCTAACCTAATCCAGAACAGCTTTGGTTCATAGCACAAGTTACTATGGCGTTATACCATGAAATATACAATAGTACTGTTAACCCTGAAGTTACCTGGATAAGATGAAATCCTGCTTCATACTACAGGCTTCTGGTTTAAACTGTTTGCTCAGGTCTCAGAACTGAACCATGCAGGCCTGTGTTTTCACTACTACTACTACTAATTACCACCTTATTCCATTTTGTGTGCACTTTTATTCTGAAACTGAAAAACAATGTAAAGGTAAAGAAATGTCTTTGCTGTACCTTTGCTTCCTCTTTTAACAAGCCATGCCTGACTTTCCTTTTATCCCGACAGCTGATAAGACATGCCCAGGCCGTGCATCCATCTGACAGGCTAACACACCACCGCACACTTGACCTTTGGGTGGTGCATGTGCAAAAGGGTGGGTGCTGCTCAGTGCTCATAAAGCCACATTGTCATCATTGATAAACCTCCCAAATCTCAGCCTGAGGAAGATTCAATGTGATCATACTTAATAAATGCAAATAGTTGACACTGAGCTAGACACTATCCATAATCACTGCTGACATTTCTGCACTCTTCTATGAATGATGGGGTTTTATTTTATGGTTTATGTATGATCTGTAGCACTTGTTGCCAGTGCGTGAAAGTGGAGATGCTCCTGCATTGTGCCCTTGCTTTGTACTCTGAATGCAGCAGCAAGATGCTGTTAAAGTTTGTGCAAATGGCAACTGCTGTGAAAGTGAGAGCAGAGCCACATTTCTGAGGTTAAGATGCAGCTGTGTTTCGAGCTGAATGGTATCATTACCATCCTGACATGCTGATGTTTGGCAGCCAGTACTTAATATTTATACATAAACTTTATGGTAATGCCAAAACCTTTGTAAAGTACAATACAAATGAAACTTTTGATCTTATGATTTCACAAAATGAAATAAGGAAGTAACCCAAGTTATTACAATTCATCTTGTGGGTACTCCAAATGTGTGAATCAAATGTCAAGACAATCGATTGAACAGTGTTTGAGCCAATTCACACGAATCCACAAATGTCAACCTCATGGTGGAACCAGAGGAAAGGTCAGGGGATCACCAATGCCAGCAGGAAACTTACATTTCCATCTGTTAATATAATATATTTTAGTGTGGATCAACTAGCTGGACTGACAGGGACAACTAAGGACTTGCTAAAAAACAAGATCTTTCATAATAAAAGCTGAAGAAGAAACTGTTTACTTGGTTTAAAAAAAGCCTCAGCTATGTGCACACGCAGCAATATCCACACTCCATAGTCTTTCAATAGCTTGTCCAAATGCGTTTTCAGGGATTTTTCAGGGCTTCAGCCTACTCTGTGAAAAGCTCTAAAACAAGCCAGCCCTGAAAAGTGAAGGTGGATGGTGGGAGGAGATGTGACCTTCAAATGAAGCACTACCCAGCCTTCAGGCTCAGCTGTATTTGCTTTTTTCTGCATAAGTTTCTTCAAGTATTTATTATATACTATTATACCAAATATGAGTATAATTTCAAATATTATTTTTATTATTAAGTATTATTATTATTTATAATTATTGAGTTTGAGGCTTTTTACAGTACCTCTCATGATTTACAGAGTAAAAGTGTGAGGAACCAGATGCAGAAAACAAGTGAGCTATTTATTAAGGCTGATTAAATGTCTTAACAAAAAACTAAACAAGGAGTAAGGAATACGGGGAACACACAACAGGAACAAGCAGGAAATGTACAAGTTGACTAGACAGAATAACAACAAAGAACAAAAGTAAACTTAGGGTTTAAATATAAAGGAAGGAGAAACGTGTGGGGAACCAAACACAGCTGACACTAATCAAGGATCACAAGACAAGGGAAGTAAAAAGAAACAAGACACAGAAGATAACAGCTGCCAAAATAAAACAGGAAGCAATAAGGTAAAGGTTAGAGTCTAATAATTCTAATTAAAACTCAAACCACAAACAGAAACTAGATTGCAAAAGGTAGCAAAAAAAGACCAAAGACCAAACTGAGAAAATAATCATAAAGAAATCAACCAGGAGTATCTGCTACATAAACACAGTGAATCCAAATATAATACAAAAATTTAAAACTCCAGCAAAAAAACCAAAACAAAACATGTCGTCCCTGACAGCAGCATTTTGGAATGAATAAAAATGCAGAATAAATACAGAAAAAGGTCAGTGAGAACTCTTTTTCTATAATTTTTTTAGCACAACACTGTATGAATCGACCCCTCCAGCTACTGTATGTTTATTGGACAGCACTGTTGGAGTTTCCTCCGCAGCTGAAAAGTAAACTACAACACACTGTGGAAACACAGATAAAATGTAAAATACATGCAGAGTAATACTTATAGAGCCTTCTCAGTCAAATCTCAGTGGGACTATCTTATCTAAAGGATAAAATCCTGCCTCAAGTTTATATTATTTCTAAAGGCATTAAACATTAAACACTTAGCCAGTCAGTATTACTTCATTCAACTCACTCGCTGTTCTGATGTTGCAGTGTGATGTAAAGATGCACAAACTCCATTTTGTCACTGAACTGGCAAAAAGACAAAAAGTCTAATTTGGGATTGTGTTTCTGGTCATCTGATGAATATACAGTCGATATTTTGTGCCCCTATAAAGAGACATTTCACCCCATAATCAAATTACCATATTTTTCATCTGGTCTGTAGTGCTCTTTATCGATCTACTGTAGACTGCTCCTGGTGTGACTTGCCAAGTTTTGTAGATAGTGGCTGTAGAGATGTCTTCTCTTTACTATAATGGAACCTGATGGCATTTGCCTTCTGCTGGTCAAAGTGCCCCACAAATACATTAGGAAAACTCAGCAGCTATGCCTCGTTCCAGAAATCATGACCCAGTAATTCAACTACGAAAACCTTGGTGTGTTTCATAGTTTTTTCACTCTATTCTCCCAACAAAAAGAAGTATACACATAGCTAATACTGCCGGTTAAGTGAGGAGGGGATTATATCAAGAGGCTAAAAAGTTATTGGACAAACTAACACAATTTTAAATTTCGGGATTTATTTTAATACTTGGATGAAACTCATTTGTAGTCGATGACTGCCTAAAGTCCATGGACCCTTGAGATGCTCCATCGCCTTGCTGCAAACAATCTGCGGACATTGATAATGACACTTGCACCTCTTTAACATGAAATAAACCCACCTAAACCTACCAGTTTATCAGTCAACTGCTAAATTCTCTTTATAATAGGGGACTGTGTGTGAAAATGTCTGTAATTCCTGCACAGTTGATTACACTTTTTTGTAAAACTCCTTGAATTAAAGCTGAAAGTCTGCAATTCACTCGCATCTTGTTATGATTTAATTTAAAATTCTCTGTCTTGCTCAGAAACAACTTACTGTCATCATCCTGTCATACATGTCATAAGAAACTGCTCACAAGTTTAGATTATGTAGAGCAATCTGGTCAGGATTTATGGAAAGACACTGCTGCTCATTTTGTGTCTGCATGCATCATCTTTGCTCTTTTTCTTTGACTTTTTGAGCTGATAGGCATTTAATGCCATTATATTTGTGACAATGCAGACATTTATAGAGTGAATATCTCCAAAACGGAGCAACTCACATTATAGCAAATAGCATTACGGGTCAGAGAAACAAAATCTAAATTGAATTTTTGGGAGAAATACCCCTTTAACACCCTCTTTGGTCTCCATAAGCTCCCAAGAAAAATAAGTGGGGCTTTAACTGCTATAAGTTCTACATTATTCACCACATCTACTTCAGCTTTCTGAACTTATTACAGATCTGACTCTGCCGAATTGGCAGCAGCTGTCTACAGTTTTATCTGGATGAGTGCATCCATATGGTACACAACATGTTTGGTCTAAGAAGTTAAAGTAATATCCTAAAAGAGGCTACAGGCTGTAAAGTAGAGCCAAGCCAACACTGGTATCTTCGGGCAAGTGCAGATGCCAGCTCTGATATAGATTTCTTTGTCAGTAATAAATTCAGACTGATATATCAGCCAGTATTCTTTGTGTACAAACACTGTATTTCACTAACAAGTAAGCAACTTAATATGAGGATTCCTTGTATTTGGCATGCCTTAAGTAAAGCAAATATTATTATTTTGCATTTTTTATTCTGGTTTGGTGGAAAATGTTGCTGTGGAGCTGGCAACTTAAGTATTTTAGTGTAAGAGCAAGTGTGAACTGAGTTAAATTTGAAGTGCAGAATTCAGTGTCTGAAAGTTTTCTTTCCCTAACTGGCAGTTTAATGATATATGCACAGCACTTCACTTCACATTTCATAGCAGCCAAAATAGCTCAGCTGGAGTGCAGAAATTATTTCCAGAAAAATCTGCAGCATCCAATTGTAAAGTTGAGCTATCTTCCGTTAAAGTCAGTACTTTAACTTTTGGTGCATAATTATAGACCTATACACACAACCGTTCAGTGAAGCACACATTGATCTCTTTTATCACATCCAGCCAGATGCTGACAAACAGCTGTAATCTTCTAATACTGTGTTGGCTGACACAGTCCATCCTCACAAACCACTATTCTCAACTGCTCTATTTTCAGTTTTCTTATAATGCTATTACTCCAAGAGGACAAAGATAAGCTTCGCATTGTGAGCGTGACAGCGGGACACAGAGAAAGACAGAGAGGAAAAACAAAAGAAGAAGAAGAGGAGGAGATGCAATAGAGATGAAGGTGGCATCGTGTCTGTAGAGGAGCATCCTGCTGTGAGTATACAACCCTGTGTGTTTATAATTATACTCTCTGAATGCGAATGCATCTGTTTATGGGACTGCAATATATTCTTTTGGAGTTAATCTGCCATCTCATATGTTCATTTCAGCTGTTAAGAAACATGAAACTGACATTTTGGGTTTGTTTGTGTGACTGATGGAGCTAATCTGTGCTACGAGAGAAGATGTCAGGGAGAGATAGAAGTCCTGTGTTTAGTTAGCTTCATTATTTCTATGGTATATCATTATGCATTGCGTTTAGCTGTTATGATTCTTTACCAACCACAGACAGATGAGGGTTCATTGCTGTAGCTGTCATTTGTTAATAGTCTGATCATCACTTCACCGGGTAATCAAACAAAGTTCAGTGCAAACAACCTCCCGAGCAGACGATAAATTCAGCTAATAGTCCCGTCTTAAGTCATCTTTCTGTCGAGCTGTCAAACGAATATTCTTCTCCCAGATTTGATTTCAGCCAACATCCACAGAAATGTCATTAGTGAACTTCAGCTAGTCATTAAAAGCTGACTGAAGTGCTTCAAAAGGTTAATTTATTTGCTAATCAGACTCCCTCTCCTGAATAATTATAATAAATCACCTCTTCCATGAAGAGCTTCAACGTCACTTGCATTCGCGATACTTGACTGTGCCACTACCGTCTCCAGGAGTGGCATAAATAATACATATTCAACACATAAAAGACGTGAATGTGCGGTGCAGTTTGAGTGTAAACCTGACAGTAGACTCTGTCCTCTACTCATGAATAAAAATAATTTAATGTAGTTTGGGTTTTATAAATTGCCTTCCTTTGCAGAAAAGTTCCATTATCGAGGATAACCACACATTTTAACAGCGAGAAAATCGCAGGCAGAGCTCAGCCGTCCACACATACCTGTTGTAAATGTCGTCGTCTTCTCCTCCCCAGCCCCAGTACTCGTTCGGGAAGCCGTTGATCTTCAGAAACTGTTTTTTACTGAGACCCGAAACACCTCCAAAGTAACCTGCGTAGGGCAGCCTGCACGACGAGAGGAAGGGAGGAGATGGCACAGATGAGACAAGAATATACTTTTACATTTTAGAGGCTGCACATGCATATTTGAAATGCATATATTACGTCGATTAAATTACATAAACAAACAAGAGCTGTCAGAAAGACTGGCGGTGGCTAAATGTTACGTTCAGCTTCAAAGGGCTGCATTTTGACAAAGTTCACTGCGCCGCTTTATGGCACGAAGATCGTTTGTGAGAAAAAACAAAAAAGTGTAATACGAGCTCAAGATCTCAGTGACTTAAACAGCTGTGTGTACGTGCATGTTCTCAGTGCTGTTAATTTCAGTGGGCTGACAGCGAGTCCTGGGCGGCATGAATACATGATAATGTGATGCATTAGGAGGAGTTTTCAAACGCTGCTTAAGAGACACGCAATTTACATTTGAATAAAATCTTTTCAGTTTGTTTCAGGCTATGAGATCTTTTCTTACCGTGTCTTGTCTTAGATGGTCTCTAAGTGGATAATTTAATGGGAGTCTTTTTACAGTAAGTGGATAATCCGCATCCGTATATAATCCACTCAGGCAACATGAAATGACCGAATGTAAAGACGGGTGAGAATATACTTGCAAATAAAGACCTCTACAGCTTCTTTAATGGCGATTCTAGCTATAATGCTAGTTATAGCTTTAGAGGCACCGGTCACTTTATTAGGTACACCTGTGCAGGTGTACATGGGAGCAACTCAATGCATGGATGGTCAAGACAGACAGAACCTGCTGAAGTTCTGAGAATGGGGGGAAGAAAGGTCATTTAAGTGACTTAGAACGTGGCGTGCTGGTTGGTGGAAAACAGGCCGCTCCGGGTATTTCAGAAACTGCTGGTCTACTGGGAGTTTCCCACACAACAATCTCTAGTGTTAGCAGACAATGGTTTGAAAAAGAGAAAACGTCCAGTGAGCAGCAGGTCTCTGGGTGAAAATGCCTTATTGATTTCAGAAGAGCATGGCCCGATTGTTTTGAACAGATTAACTCAAGGTACAAAGAAGACTTCAGTCTGAATGCACAGCATGTAGAAACTTGAAGCAGATGTGCTACAGCAGCAAAAGACTGGGTCTCACCAAAATTGGACAACAGAGGATTGTACAAATGTTGCGTGGTCTGTTGAGGCTCAGTTTCTGCTGCTACATTCAGATGGTGGAGTCAGAGGCAGGTCTAAAACACATAAACCTATAGATCCATCTGAATTGTATCAATGGTTCAATGGTGGTGTAATGGTGTGTGGATATTTTCTTGGCACACTTTGGATTTCTAAAGGTTAATGTATTATATATATCAACTGAGCATCGCCACGGCCCACCTGAGTGTTGTTGCTGACAATTTTCATCCCTTTATGACCACAGTGTACCCATCTTCTTCAAATAATTTTTTGAATTTTAATGGTCGCAAAACGGAAGCAATTTTATATGGCCCGCATCGTTCTACTGATTCTCCAGATGTTGATTTTGGTGATTTGACCTCTCATCTGAAAAGTTCAGTCACTAATCTTGGTGTTAAACTTGATTCTGCGCTTACTTTTGAAGGTCATGTAAGTGGGGTGGTAAAATCAGCTTTTTATCACCTCAGACGCCTGTCGAAGGTTAAGCCTTTCCTTTCCAAACCCAATTTGGAAACTCTTATTCATGCTTTTATCACCTCACGTCTGGACTATTGTAATTCCCTTTTAATAGGGGTCGGGTCGGGCACCTTGTCACGCCTGCAGTTAGTGCAAAACGCGGCGGCGCGATTTTTAACCGGTAGTAGGAAATTCGATCACATCACTCCGGTTCTGGCTTCCTTGCATTGGCTTCCCATTGATTTTAGGGTTCGTTTTAAGGTCCTTTTATTGGTTTTTAAATCTTTAAATGGTCTGGCTCCTGTGTACTTAACTGACTTGCTGAAGCCACATGTTCCTCCTCGCTCGCTCCGTTCAGCTGAGCAGCTGCTGCTGTCGGTCCCTAAGTCGCGGCTGAAATGCAGAGGAGACCGTGCCTTTTCAATTGCGGCTCCGATGCTCTGGAATAACCTTCCCCTCCAAATTAGACAAGCGTCATCAGTGCAGGTCTTTAAGTCCAGATTGAAAACCTATTTTTATTCCCTGGCTTTTAACTCTGTAGGAAACTGACACCTTATTTATTTTATTGTTTGTAATGATTTTATGGTATTTTTAATTTGGTTGTTGTTTTGATCTGTGTTGTTCAGCACTTTGGTCTGCCTGGTGTGTTCTTAAAGTGCTATACAAATAAACGATGATGATGATGATGATGATGATCTTCTGATGTCTGCTTCTGGCAACATAGCATGCCATGGCTGTAAAGTTCAAATCATCTCAATTACCCCTTGCTGAATTCATGCCTCGAAGAATTTAAGCATATATATATATATATATATATATATATATATATATATATATAGCCAACTAACTCCGTTATAGCCAACTAACGGAGTTGCAGAAAGGTGCGACAAATAAGGTGCCTAAGAAATACAGCAAGCTGTCCATACCTGAGGCCTTGGAAACTGCCAAGCAAAGACTCACAGCCTTGGCCAGCCGCTTGAGGAGGTACACCAGAGAGATAGAAGGCAGGAGAATAAACCAGCTGTTCTCCACAGAACCAGCAAAGGTGTACTCTCAGTGGCAAGGGAACAATAAGAGAACAGCACCACCAAGGCTGGAGACAGAACAATACTGGAAGAGCATATGGGAGAAGGATGCAACCCATAACGGCAATGCTCAGTGGCTAGAGGATCTGAGGGCAGACCACAGCGACCTCCCTGAACAGGGTCCAGTAACCATCACAGTGGCAGATATCCAAGAAAGGGTCTCCAGTATGAAGAGTTGGACAGCACCAGGGCCCGACATGGTTCACACCTACTGGCTGAAGAAGCTGACTGCACTCCACGAGCGTCTGGCAGCACAAATGAACCAGCTGCTAGTTAACGAAAGACACCCGGAATGGCTAACTGAAGGCCGGACGGTCCTGATCCCCAAGGACCCCAAGAAGGGACCGGTCCCCTCCAACTACCGACCAATAACCTGCCTCAGTACTACATGGAAGCTCCTGTCAGGTATCATATCGGCTAAGATGAACAGGCACATGGGTCAATACATGAGCGGGACACAGAAAGGAATTGGCAAGAATACCAGAGGTGCAAAACACCAGCTACTGGTAGACAGAACAATCAGCCGAGACTGCAAGACCAGACTGACCAACCTGTGCACTGCCTGGATTGATTACAAGAAGGCCTATGACTCAATGCCCCACAGCTGGATACTGGAATGCCTAGAATTGTACAAGATCAATGGGACCCTAAGAGCCTTCATCAGGAACTCAATGGGGATGTGGCGTACAACACTAGAGGCCAACTCCAAGCCCATAGCACAAGTTACCATCAAGTGCGGGATCTACCAAGGAGATGCTCTGTCCCCACTGCTGTTCTGCATAGGCCTGAACCCCCTCAGTGAGATCATTAACAAGACTGGCTACGGATACCGACTACGGAACGGAGCAGTTGTCAGCCACCTCCTGTACATGGATGACATCAAGCTGTATGCCAAGAGTGAACGAGACATCGATTCACTGATCCACACTACCAGGCTATACAGCAATGACATTGGAATGTCGTTCGGACTGGAGAAGTGTAGTCGGATGGTAACAAAGAGAGGGAAGGTAGTCAGAACTAAGGGGATTGAACTACCAGAAGGCAACATTGCAGACATAGAGGACAGTTACAAGTACCTGGGGATCCCGCAGGCAAATGGGAACCATGAAGAGGCCGCTAGAAAGGCTGCAACCACCAAGTACCTGCAGAGGGTCAGGCAAGTCCTGAGGAGTCAGCTGAATGGTAAGAACAAGATCCGGGCCATCAACACATACGCCCTGCCCGTGATCAGATACCCTGCTGGGGTAATAAGCTGGCCAAAGGAGGAGATAGAAACCACTGACATAAAGACAAGAAAGCTCCTTACCATGCATGGAGGGTTTCACCCCAAGTCCAGCACCCTGAGGCTGTACGCTAAGCGGAAGGAAGGGGGCCGGGGACTGGTGAGTGTCAGCACCACAGTCCAGGATGAGACAACGAACATCCAAGAATACATTGGGAAGATGGCCCCAACTGACCGAGTGCTCAGTGAATACCTCAGGCAGCAGAAACCCAAGAAAGAGGAGGGAGACGAGGAACCATCATGGAAGGACAGGCCCCTGCACGGTATGTACCACCGGCAGATAGAGGAGGTGGCTGATATCCAGAAATCCTACCAGTGGCTGGACAAAGCTGGACTGAAAGACAGCACAGAGGCACTAATCATGGCAGCACAAGAACAAGCTCTGAGCACAAGATCCATAGAGGCTGGGGTCTATCACACCAGGCAAGACCCCAGGTGCAGGCTGTGTAAAGATGCCCCAGAGACAATCCAGCACATAACAGCAGGGTGCAAGATGCTAGCAGGCAAGGCATACATGGAACGCCATAACCAAGTGGCCGGCATAGTGTACAGGAACATCTGTGCCGAGTATAACCTGGAAGTCCCGAGGTCAAAATGGGAGATGCCCCCAAGGGTGGTGGAGAATGACCGAGCTAAGATCCTGTGGGACTTCCAGATACAGACGGACAAAATGGTGGTGGCTAACCAACCGGACATAGTGGTGGTAGACAAACAGAAGAAGACGGCCGTAGTGATCGATGTAGCGGTTCCGAATGACAGCAATATCAGGAAGAAGGAACACGAGAAGCTGGAGAAATACCAAGGGCTCAGAGAAGAGCTCGAGAGGATGTGGAGGGTGAAGGTAACGGTGGTCCCCGTGGTAATCGGAGCACTAGGTGCGGTGACTCCCAAGCTAGGCGAGTGGCTCCAGCAGATCCCGGGAACAACATCGGAGATCTCTGTCCAGAAGAGCGCAGTCCTGGGAACAGCTAAGATACTGCGCAGGACCCTCAAGCTCCCAGGCCTCTGGTAGAGGACCCGAGCTTGAAGGATAAACCGCCCGCAGGGGCGTGCTGGGTGTTTTTTTTTTTATATATAATTGTTGAATGTGTCATTGTGTTTCTTAAATTTGTAAACTCTGATCAATCTATAGGATCAAGACATTCCTTTGTCTCTGACCACCTCTCCAGCCACTCTGTGCTGGGGGAGGTTTTATTGCAGATACATCCTATCTGGAAGGCATGTTTTTTGTGTTGTAAGCTTCCTGCTTTTATGACCCTTTTGGTCAGCAGGAGGTCACACAAACGCACCCCCATGACACACACACATTCTCACATGCATACACATACACACACACACGTTCCTGCTCATGCATACAGGTGCTTACACATACACACACATAGTGTAACTAAGGGGGGTTTTACGGAGGGAGGTGCTTGTGCTGTGATGTGTATTGTAACAGTTTGTCAATATATAGCTGTGAGGAAAGCTGCTCTTTTAAGGATTTGGGGCTGGAGTCAGGTGAGGAGCGTGAGCTCCAAGAGCTGGTTCTGACCCAAAACTTCCCTCGTTAGCGAGTGACAAGCCGGTTGAAGATGTTCTGTCTTGTTTTCCGCTCTTCATGAGGAATAAGTCTCTAAACTAGCGGGGCTTGTGGCAACACAGACCCAACAGGAGCCAAGCAGGGTTTTATTTTTCCTCAAAAGACATGAGAACAGTCCAACGGACATTGGTTGGAAATGTCATGACAGGAGCCTGGAGTCTAACCAAAGGGCAGTGTGTGTGTGTGTGTGTGTGTGTGTGTGTGTGTGTGTGTGTGTGTATTCTACAGTGTTGTACAATTTTTGACAGCTCCCTGTTGAAAGATGACAAGTGAAAACTAATGAGACCGTATGTTTCAACACAAGCTGTCCCAGCAACAATATGGTCAGGTGTGTGTGTGCTTAAAAAGGACACATGCTGAGGGAAAAGAAAAAGAAAAGCAAAAAATTCAGAGTGAGCGAGAGCCGAACTGCATGTTTTGTTTGGGGGAGTGAAGTTTTTATTAAATCTTCCTACAAAGACAACAAAACTCTGGGGACAGTTCTGCCAATTCTTTTTTAAATTACACTGAACCGACAACTTCACACGATACCATCAGCAGACTCCAGTCGGTATGGCTTCCCTACTTCCATCATAATCACTCATCTTATTTCCAGTCCATACGCTCCCCTTCCTCTTCCATACCTCACCCTGTAGTGGCTCTCATCACTTCTGCTTTGGAATCTCCTACTTTGATCTTTACACATAATCGCTTGTTGCCAACACAGCATTTTCTGTTCAGCTCCTCACTGACCGTGGCGACAAAGGTACGACTTTGGCGTATGCTGACACCCATAAACGGTAGCAGCTGTCACCCCAGAAGAAAAACACCAGCTGATCGTGTCGGGCCCGGTCGGTCGCACAGTGCTGCTGGTTGTGTTAGCATTAGCAAGCCTAATGAGTGCCGACGGGAAAATGACATTGTAAATGAACGAGATTAATTCCTCTTCAGTGGCAGTAAACACAACATGTCTGCGTACCAATGACTCTGGGACTGTGACATGAAAACATGCAGAAACACACATCAGTAATCAGAGCTCAGTCAAGGCGATTCTCTCAAAAGGCCATAAATGTTTTTCTAATTACTTCAAAAACTCCAGACTCCTTTCCTGACCTGAGCTTCTTCTGGCTCTGATCCGCAGCACTCGGGCTCTCTACATTACACTGAGAGGCAGGCAGTCAGTCTCCTGAATCCTTATACAACATATCCATGAAGCCAAGTTCATTATAAACTAGTCTTTTAATACTCTGGGAGAAGTGGTTTAAGCAAAGTTCAAAATGAAAAATTGTAGATTAAAGTTTCTGAAAGTTTTCTCATCACGCAAAAACCCATTCATACATTTTCTCAACCACTTCAGGTTAAAAGGGTACAAAAGCCTATTTCAGCTCTCGTAGGATAAAAGATGGTAGCTTGTCCAGTGTGTACCCCATTTCAGGCTAAAGCAGACAGAAAGACAACAGTTCATGCTCATATACACATCTACAGCCAATTTAGAGCCACCAATTAACTGAGCATGCATGTCTTTACACTGTGGGAGCAGTAATCCCACACAAAACATGCAACTCCGTACAGAGAAGGGGTCAACCGTCCAATGAATTCAAACCCAGGATCCCCTTGTTGTGCTGTGTACCACTGTGCATCCGAGTTCATTATTCAGTAATTACTAATTAATGTTAGGGAGAAATATTAAAGTTGTAAAACTAATGTTCAAATAGCTTGAATGTGTGAAGTTGTCATGAAATAAGTGTGCTAATAAACCTTCAGGATTAGATCAGCGCATTTAAATAAACAAGCATAATTGTAGTTTATTTGAATATACTGGACCACATTCACAATGTTCCCATCCACAAAAAAAGGTTTGTGAGGTTTTCCATATTTCTGCATAAATATAAACTAAAACGTCATCCAATGAGGGGAAACCAAGAACAACTAAAATTTAAATAAATAAATATTTTCTTGGATGAAGTCAGTAGACCCAATATTGCTCATCTGTGTGGGGGAAACTATGTAAACTTTGGAATCGGCATTAATTTGGAAAGGCAATCAGATGCTTGTGAAATACAGATCTATTATGACGCCTGAGCCTGAATGGTGCAAATGAGGCCACCTAAAAAGAGCTGTTAATGCTCAGGAACCTGGGAAAGTTTACAAAACTATCTAAAAGGTGTTTGGAATCCACCGATCTACAATCAGACAAACGTTTTGTAAATGAATGAATCTGAAAAACCCGACACAGGAGGGTCAACCAACAAAGACCCCACAGGCAAGGTGTATAATAATAATCTGCAATGTCACTAAGGAACCCAGGGTAATTTCTAAGTAATTAAAGGGCTGTCTTACAATTCATGAGTCCACCAGCTTTAAAAATGAAGAGCTAAACGAGAAAGCCACTGCTCATCAAAGGGAAATTAATTAGAAATTAATTTGGAATTATAACAGCAGTTAATTTCAAGAGATAGTGAAGTGACATCCCACACTTCATGTGATGAAACGGCACCTGTGTCACGGTCCAGGGTTTTTGGAGTTTTTATTAAATATATTCTGTTTGATTCCTTGTAAGCTTATTTCTTATAATGTATCTCGTTGTTTTCCTTAGCATTTACCTCTAGTGCTTAGCAGTGGCGTGTCTAGAAAATTTTTGTTGGGGGGGCCAGGTAGGGGCACAGATTTGGAGAAGGGTGGCAGATGTAATTGGCAGATAATGTTTAAAACAAATTCTACCAACCATTAACCATAATTCAATAACCCTATAAACCTAATAACCGAATGCGCTTTTAACTCTTATTAGAATGAGATTTTAACCACTACGGTGCAAAGTTTTTAGATACTGCGTTGATAAAGTACAAGAGATACAATCAGTGCTTTGTCAGTGTTTACTCAGCATTCAAGGACAGCAATATTTGCATAGTATTTTTACTGACATATACTGCACATATGTTTTGGGCAAAAACAGTTTTTAATATTAAAATACGAACATTTGTAACAAACAATTGACAAATTAGCCAATGCCAATGCAAAACTTTATCTGCCTGTTAAAAAAAGAAGATAATCTTCTCACAAACTGGTGATTGTGAAACAGGAAAAAAGTGGAGAAACAACTGAAAAGACTAACATTTGAATAAAACCTGAAAGCAAGTAAATACTTTCTATGCTGCCTTATGGTAAACATCTATACATTTTACGTCAGATAAAAACTTTGGTTGTAAGATTCAGATAATTATTTAATAAAAGCTAGATATTTTAAATGAGGATAAGAAAGAAAAGTATTTCTTTGTGCCCATCTTTCCCTGTTAATGCCCTACATGGACCCCTGGCAAAACTTTGCTAGATCCACCCCTGCACAGTTACCAGCTGTCAGCTGCCTAAAAAAGGATCCTGGTGTTATTTGTCTCTCAGAAACAGTTCATAACTTCCCTTCAACTCATTCATGTCACCTAAAAGGTAAACCTGTTTCTCCATCACTGTTCAGCTCTGATGATTCAGTAAGGACATCTCCTGGTTTCATCTTCATGTTTCCCTCTCACCACATATCCAAACCGACATCATGACCAGCAGCTTTACAGCTGTGGCTCCAGCAAACATCAGCTGATAGAAATTAATATTAAATAAATTCTAACAACAGCTGATCAAGCTTAAACGTGCTGCTGTTGTTTAGCGCGACATCTGCTGGTTTCCTCTTTCTGGCAAAGTGGGCGATAAATAAACAAGAGAGAAAAAACGATCAGCTGATCATTGATCAGTTTCATGATTGAAGTAGAAACGGGAGAGGGAGGGGGAGAGAATGAGAGAAGAGGCAGCTGTGCAGCGTAACGACAGAATAAATCCAGCTTTGTGTCTTTTTTCCATTCTAGCTAAAGTTCGGGACAAACTGTGTCTCTTCTCAGCTCAATACGAAACGCGTAATATTTTCTCTGATTGAGGGACCATTCCATTTTTTTAAGGAGCCGTTGGCAACTCTACTAACTAACCTTATGAATAAAATAAAGTTCACTATCAGTAACATCATAGCACCCACCCAGCTGTATAAAAACTCCGTCAAACTGGCTAGAATGCAGTACGAGTTATTGCAACTGAGGGTAAAAAGTCAGCACAACGAAAATAAACTCCACCTGAACTTGGTTTAAATCTGACCCAGATAGACTGCAGGTCATAACTTCTTACCTGAAGTTCAGTTCACCTGACACTCGGACTGGCGGCTGCCTCGGGGCTCTCCTCCTGCCTCCCCTTCCCTCATCCACCTCTGTGGAAGCCCCGTCATAGCCACCACCAAACAACGAGTTATTTCTACACATCGACCTGCATCTGGCCAATCCACCACCTCTCATTGTTCATGCCGTTACAAAAAAAAAAAATAAAAAATAAGTCATCGGGCATATGCCCGGTATGCCCGATGGCCAGTCCAGCTATGTTAACCTGCAACCAAATCTGCAGCTCCATACAGCAATGTTACGACTTGGATTATATCTTATAACTCATAACTCTTATGTTAGCTCCCCTCTGTAGCATACTGTCTGATATATTCGACGGCTGCAATAATTCTTTAAGTGTTATTTTTTCCTTGGTATTCTAATTTCACCGAAGTTTACTAAACTCAACAAACTTAATATTACTTACCGGGACATTTATTCTGTCCTCATTTTCTTTCACCGAAAAATTGTTTCCTGCAGTGCTCTTTCTGCTTGGCTCTCCTACCTTTGCTAACATGATGCGCATAGCGCAGAAGCGATGCTGCATTCACTTACACTCGGATATCTGAGCTTCACCGTGAAAACATAATCAGACATTTGATATTTGATTGAATTTTATTGTTTTGCCTTTGGGGTGGCACCTGGGGTGGCCAGTCTGGTTGGGGGGGTGGCCTGTGCCCCCCCAGGCCACCCCGCTGGACACGCCATTGGTGCTTAGCTGCCCTTGCTATTTGTAGTTGAGTTTAGCCGTTCCTCAGGTTTTTATTTTCTTTTATTCACTAGCATTTACGGTTTCTTATTTCTAGGTATTGATTGTTCCAGTATTTCCCTGTATCGTGTGTGACCTGACTTTCACTGTTAGTGTTTTTACCATTTCCACCATTTATCAGAAACGTCTGCTCCTTTTACATTTTGAAATGACTGAAGTTGCCTTCATAAAACGACAGGGCCAAAATACTGAAAGGTACTCACTTTAAAAATGTGCTCAAAAGTCACTGGAGTCTGCTGCATTTTTTTCTTGCACAGCTTAGAAGTTTATGAACTTTTTACATGCTTAAATTTGAAGTACTGAACAAATGAGTTGATAGGCTGATTCAGACCACGCTGACCTTGGAATCAGTTTTCTTCAACAATCTCATTTTGACATAAGTAATTAACCACAATCAATTCTCTGACCTTCCAGTCACTCTCACCTCCAGGCTGTCCTTTCACTGTATGCCCTTTTCTTTATTTCAGAGGAGCCAAAAAAAACCTGATGAAACCATTTTAAGTCTTTACTGATTAATTGCTATTAAGAAATGTAAGCTTCAGCCCTTCTTACCACCTGCATTGTATTTGTTGCCAGATAGCATTAGCTTATTGAGCACTATATCAGGGACCTGCAGGAGCCCCTGAGGGTTTTCAGTAGGATAACTCTTGTGGACTGACAGCTTTTGGATGGCCAGGTCACATCACTGGCCATATTTAGAGTATTCATCAATACTTCCAGTGCTTTTAGATAATTGAGGGTAGGTGTGGTGTCATTATGCAAAAAGATGCTTAGACAGGACCCAGCCATTCAGGGCTCTGGACCTCTTTGGGTTATCCTGCATTAGAAATTAGAGACGTAGAGCCCAATGAAACACATCGGTTGGATTATTCAGTAATTCTAACTGAGCAAGTGACCTGTCCTAGGTTTACCTGCGTTCTGCCTTATGACAGCTGACTCCAGTCCCCCCAAAACACAAAGGCCCTAGTCACACAGGCCTACAGACTTGTTTGCACCCCTGTTAACCTTTGATAACTATGGTAAATGTATGTTCTCCAACTGGTTAGCAAGTAGTTGCTACAGATTGCTGGCAGTTTTTGGGAGCTGATTGCATTGGTTGCAAGCAGCCTACAATAGTTTCCAGGAGTTTGCACACTATTTTTAAGTGCCCTTTCTCACTGTCCCTCTTCCTCTTTGTTTTTCTTTTCCTTCATATTTCTTTCTCCCTTTCCTATCCCCCAGCCATGTAGGAAGGAGTTTGCATGGAAGACACCAACTTATCTGCAAACACTTGTCAACTATTCTACATATGATAGTGAAACTTGTGCAATGCACTTTTTCAGAGTATTTGCCTTCAAAGTAAAACTTACATATTCTGAAATGTGTTAGTTTGAAGGTGAACTCTTTCTTTTTCTCCTTTGTGTCTCACAGGTTGTCTACCGCTTGGCAAGCAGTGGGATAATGATTGCAAAGTACACAGGGTAGGTGACCACAACAATCTGTTAGTGAGCAAAGCAATCGCAAGAAGTTTTCAGCACAACACTTTAAACCTTGAGCAATGAATTTCACCTACATGTAGGTAGTGCCAACAACCTTCAGCAGCCACTCACCAGCCAGTCATGAAATACACCTTTTTGTCTAGTGACCTGTGGTTGTCTATGGTTTCAGACCAGACCAGTTAAAGACCTGCGTAACTGGAGCTGAAGTTGAATAAATTGCTAAGGAAATACATGAACCTTTTTAGAGTATAAACCTTTACTTAAACATACACCTTTAAATATTACCTTTTTTATCTGAAAGGTTTTTTTGTTGGTTTCAATGCGAGTCTGTTGTGTCTCCATTTCCCTGAAAACCTTATGTGCATAAATAGCCATGTCTTTCCTCCAAGTCTTTGCCACAGAGTCTGTTAAACTTCCCATGTGTCCTCACTCACTAACAATTGTTTAGCACATATATTTTGTTTATTATGACTCAATTAAAAGTAACGATGGCAAATAAGACAGCAGCAATGAAACAGTAATAACATTTGATAATAGGCTCATCCAGCTAATTCAGTTTGCACAAAGGCTTCACAGTTACCAAAGGTCTCTTCACTTGCTGTAGTCCAAACTCGTTAGTTACACTCTGAAACATGTGCTCTTGTTAGTACGAACTGATCAAACTTGGCAGCAGTGAACTGTGGTGAGTTTTCATACTAATTAAGGCTGCAGACAAGGGATTCAAAGTATAATGAGATTTACTCAAATTAAAGACTGTTCTTTCACGATTGTCTGTCAGAACAAAGGCTGTAGGGGAAATTCAGTTAGGCAGGAACTAGCAGATTTAAATTCAATGTATTTACAGCATAGAAGAATGATGTACAACAATAATTGGAGTTGGCAAGACATGTATAGAGTCCACCAGACAAATAAAACCATGTGTGGGCTGTCAGTGTTTCAGACAAACGAGTGGTGAAACTGGATCTCATTCCATCACCTGAAGCCAAACTTGTCCATGGCGATGGCAAAATGTCTCGGCTGGTCGTAGCAGTGGTAGAGGTTGCGGTCGTCCATCGGGATCAGGTCAACGTCACTGAAGATGAAGCAGTCATATTCTGCATCCTTCAAAGCCTCCGTATATCCAACGTTCAACAACTTAGCGCGGTTGAAAGTGTCCTCGCCCAACTGCAAGACACACAAAGGAGAATTTGACATCAAGACACAAACCTAAAAACTTTGAGCACGTAAGAATACAAAGATATGCGATGTCAGGAAAACAGGCAGTGAATTTCTGATCAAATGTACATTATTAAAATGCCCGTGTCATAGAAATGAGAAACAAAAAGAAGACCGTATATAAAATAAGACATTTTCATTTTTCTTCAGTATTATAAAACAATATTAAAGTGGGAGTAGAGTAGAGCCCCTGAAGTTATAAATCTGGTCTTTCACATGTTATACGAATGAAAACAACATCTGAATGTACAACTGCTACAGGCACTTTTATCATAAACAAAGAGAGAATGAGTCAGGCTGTAGCAAATGAGGTCAGGCTCAAATCAAAGGTGTTTTTCTTCTATTAATCCACTATGACCTGATGTGTTTATTGACCCCAAGGAAAGATAATTTGCCTGAACCAGCGAAACGCATCTGTGATAAAAGATAAACTCCATTTATTTATATATATATATATATCTCGATAGAGAGATAGAGAGATAGAGAGATAGATAGATTTTTGTAATGTCTGCTGCACTTGGGTGAAATTGATTCAAGCTATGTGTGAATGTGTATATGAAGTAATAATGTTTTTACTGTTGATAAATCCAACAGTAAAAAAGTGTAGAAAGTGGAAGACATAGTTCACGACAAAAAGCGAGCTTTAATAACTGATCTCCAAAAACAAAGCCCAAAGATGTAAGGAGCAGAAGTAACCCAAAAGTCTGGGACAAAAGGGACTTTACAGAAAAGAATATAAACTGGAACAAGACAGGAAGTAACACTGCCACAAACCAGGGCTTTTTATAGTCAAGTGATGACCGGGGAAGACAATGAGACGGGGGAGGAAGTGAAGCTCAAAACAACACACAAGAGAAAACTGGCAACATATGTATCAAAATGCAGTACTGTGCAAAAGTCCCGAGTCATTCCATTCTTTATATTTTGCTTCCAAGGAGCCATATATGTTGTTTTAAACTGGTCTTGTGCAACAGTTTTCCAGGT
This sequence comes from Maylandia zebra, assembly GCF_041146795.1. Classification (NCBI taxonomy): domain Eukaryota; kingdom Metazoa; phylum Chordata; class Actinopteri; order Cichliformes; family Cichlidae; genus Maylandia; species Maylandia zebra. The sequence goes on from NC_135184.1 coordinate 14,573,821, forward strand.
TTTCTGAGGCACTTTTAAAGTTATTTTTAACATTTTTCCTTAGACATCGGTTGCTTTTTCACTCTCATGCATATTTGTTCACATTTCTTTAGCTGGATTTATGAAAAAATGCCAAATACAATGGTTTGACAAACATGAAATAATATTTTTGTACCAGAAAGTTTATTTTTAACTATTAGCCAAAAACCTGGAATATCTCTACATGGTGTTCAGTGTGTCCTTCAAACAGTTTGAGGACACTGGAAAAGGGGAGGACAAAGGACAAAGTGACAGCCCAAAAAGCTATTTGCAGGAAACTAATTATCTGAAAGTCATGTCTTTAGGAAAAAGGAAAAATCTAGCAAAAACCTGACACAATACTTCAGAGATAAATCTGACCATTCAGTTGATCAATCAACTACTTTTTTTGTGCAACTTTTCCTGATTTCTTAACACTTTCTGAAATTTTCTTTTCCTTTCATCAAAACATGTAACGCTGAGAGCATCACTAAACATCAATATTTAGTGTCTGCAGTGTTAGTCTGAATTTAATGCTACAAACAGAATGAAGTGATGTGTTCGCTGACCTTAAGAGACCCTGCTGCTGCAGTGAAGTGCATTTATTTTTCAGACATCCATGGCCCAGGTTCTACACTTTGGCTAAGATAAATTCTTACCCAGCAGCATGCCGGCGTGAGTTAGTTGAGGTTAATATATATGACAGTTCAATAGTGTAGAGGGTACTGTATATCTCTCTCAGCAGAACCCTTCTGCAACAGCTTGGTAAAGTCCAAGCCCTTGTCTAGCAGCAGGGAGGTCAGCAAGCAAGAAGAGAAGTTACTGCAACCTGAGACTGTTTGACACTTTGGCAGTCCATCAACCTCGAGAATGCTTTGAATTTATTTATTTATTTTCTTTTGCAGCTTTCATGAGAACTACAGTGAAGAAGAAGAGTCAAGGAGTGGAGACAGAAATGTGCCATCAAAAAGGGGAAATATAAATCCAAACCATTTGTTTTGTCAGTAACTGGTGTACGAGACCGAGTCATAAAGATGGTTCCCCCTCGGGAAACCTTTACCTTACACTCTGTTTACAACTAGTACATATATTTTAGAGCAAATTGCCTCGAGCCCTTTTTTTCTTAAGAGGAGCAAGTACAGCCTTTACTGCAACAATTACATCTCTAGTTGGGTCAGCAACTTCATCTGCCATAAGTGCAAAAACCTGATACGGGCAGGAAGCAAAAGATCCAATATAATTTCTGAGAGAGACAGAGGGATGAGATAAAATTAACCTTATGCCCTAGAAATTACAACCATATATCAAAAAACCGTTTCCTAATTATGGCTTAGTGACAAATATCACTGCCTGAATTTTGTGGCTCTAAACTGGAGGATTTTCTCTCCTAAGGCTGGTGTCTATTATCTGGGCCAACAGATAAGCAATTTGAAGATGCTAAAGAGATGGGCTATGCCTGTAATAGCAATTTTGGCATTAACTAGAAAAAGCAATGACTGTAACAGACACACCTATAAAATAAGTAATTCGCTTTAGCTAAACACATTATAGCAACAAGTTGACAAAAATAAGAAAATTCTATTTTTAAATTAAAATGTGAGACTTTTAAAGAAGCCTTATGCAAAGTCTCCAAGATGTGACAAGAATATCAATTTATATTAATGAGACTCCACATTCATGTCATAAAAAGGCCTTCCAATTTTGGATTAATGCCCAAGTGTACACAAAGTAGCAGAAAAATAAAAAAGTGTTACAAATCTGCTGGAGTCACGCAATACTTGGTCAAAAGAGAAAACCACCCACTTTTGACAGCAAGGTGAATCTTTGAGATGATTAATGTATCTGCTGTCTGTCCAAACTTCTGATCAGTTTTCAATTTTTTTGTCGTTCTTGTCTCTATGCCGGTGCATTATCTGTTCGAACCGAACGTGAATCAAGTACAAAGCGTAATCCCCGTGGTAAGCTCACTAATACCTGAGATTTGAAAGCATAATCCGTCTGTGCAGGTAACACACAAAAAAAATCTATTGTCACAAATCCACCGGGGCTCCAAGTATCAGCTAAAATGGGCTTCTGCCTGTTTTTGAACAACAGTGGGTTTATTAGGTCGGAACCATATCGTATGAGGTCAGAAGAGCAAAATACAACCCAGGACCAAACAGCAGACAGATCAGAGGCTGGTGATGAAGGGGGAAAGAGTGGAAACAAGAATACAGATGATAATACAACAGTTTGTGTGCTCTGTGTAACTGTTGTGCATTTTTTCCAAGTACTGATTTCACTAATAGTATGAGAGCTAGCTGAAAAATTACAACCAACCACACCCTGTATAGAAAATAATATTAGGCCACACTAATCCCACTACCACAGGTGTATAAAATGAAGCACCTGGCCACATGGTCTGCCTTAACAAACATTAGTGAAAGAGCGGGTCAATCTAAAGAGCTCACTGAGTCCCACCATTGTGACAAGTTAGTTTGTGAAATTTCTTCCCACTTGGATTTCTAAGTGGAATTATTACAAAGCGGAAGCATTTAAGAACCACAGCAACTCAACTATGAAGCAGCAGACTGTGTGAAGTTACAGAGCCTCGTTGAGTTCCAAACCTCCTCTGAAAAAAGCAATTTCTCCCCATAGACCAACACTGGCAGAAGACATCTGCAACTCCAAACGATATAATAAAAGTGTGACTCTTTTGTTCATTAATTTTAAAATCACAAGTGTCTGCAAATATCTCTCAGAGCTATGTAAGAAAAATGCAGTTCTGCGTAAAAACAGGGCGCTATTTTGTCCCAATTCCTTGTCTTGGCTTTGAGGGGAAAAACTTCACTTAGTGCAGTCGCACATGCCTCGAGCCTTTATACTTGGTTGCTGACACATACACAGACAGCTGGAGACCTGATGGCCGAGTAGTCATTCCTGTCATACTTGAAATCGCCTTGATGTCAGCTGCCTGGGCGCATGCATAGCTGGTGCATTGCAATGTAAATTTCCCACTGAGAAGGCACGCACAGAGTCCACGCTGACTGTCTAAGGGGGCAAACATTTTCCCCTTTAATGATGCTGGTAACTTTTCCGTCTGTAGCCCATGGCAGTAACGCTGTATGGATTTTGATTGATTAATAGTTTCTCATAAACCTTGTGGAGTTTTATCAGAAGTTTACATTTTAAATTTATTTCTCAATTTGTAACCACAGTCGACACAATTTGACACCCTTAAGTTAAAGCATAGAAAACCATAGACAAGATAGATAAATCAAAACAGTTTTTTCATGTTAATGCAGAAGTTTCAAAATGTTCTTTTCTTCTTTGGGTCCTAGCTGGCAGCTGGTCCAGGTGGTCGACTGTGGTGTACTGTAGGTCCGCAGGATGTCAAGCTCTCTAAGTGACATTCTTCAAAGACTTTCGATCAGTGGCATTGGTTGTAGCTTGCTCGAGATCAAATTGTTGGCCCTTTAAGTTGTCCCCAGTCTGTTTGGTCCATGTTTTCTTTGGCATTTTTGTTTGACGTGCCAATGAGCACGCTGTAATTAGTGTGGTAGTTGACCTGGTGCACAAACCATTGAAGTTGACGTTGATGCATTTGGTCACTGCCAGTTGGTTGCTGCTGGCAACAGTCTCCAGTGATTTTGTTTCCCATGTGATCACTTATAGAAACTCCAAGGGCTTGTCGTAGACAATGCATTTAGAACACCTCAAACTTGTCAATGTCTTGGTTTCAGAGCCGTAGGGGAAGATGGGCAGGATCAGTGTTTGGAAGAGATGAAAGTAGGTGTTTTAAAATTTAAAAAAACGGATTAATTATTTCCCAAAGTTTAGGAAATTTTGGACATTTGCTAGTTCTTTGCATGCTTGTCACGTATCATGATACATGCCATGTTTTGTTTCATACCGTGGTTTTGTTTTTTTTGCTTGTTTTAATTAAGTTTTTCTGTCTCTCTCAAATTATATGCTTCTGCTAAAATTTAAGAAACGCATTCTCCCTTTTTTGTGCTGGAACCTGCAATTTTCTTAAAATGTAACCACCGGTATTTTTTTCTAGGAGACTACATGAGATTCAAACAGAGGTGCAAAAGAACACAAAGAGCTGTCAGGCATTGTTGTGTTTTTCCCAGCAGATCAGCTCATATATCTTTACAAAAAGTCCACCCCTCTTTGTGTGCTCCTAACCTCATTAAGCATTATTGCGGTCACTGTTTATTATTTTCATTAAGACATCTGTGTGGGAAACTCCCATCAACGCCGCTTTATGGTGCTCTATGTCTTCCCTAATCACTTCATGCCATAAGCAAGTTTGCAGAAGGATGTAAATAAGTAAAACTGACATATGTTACAGTGGACAGGGCACTTAAGCATTGCAGGTAAACAGAGGCAGTGGGATTGATAGGTGCAGATTTTACATGTCTGAAGTAAGAACAGATACCTAGAAGGTGTATTTTATTGCATATATTCAAAATTTAAAAAATGGTTAGACAACATATGAAGAAAGATGCTGCAGATTCTCCTTCTGCTCCATTTTTGGGCTTTTATTGTTTCTTGTTTTTGTTTTGTTTTTTTGTCTTGATGCTGTATTTTCCTCTACTGCTGGCCTTATTTTCATGTTTTCTCTTCAGGCTATTGTTTTCTGACCAAAACCTGTCTTTTTTTCTAACGCAGAATGCACTGGAAAGGACTGTTCAGCCACAATTTGCCTACAGTGGCCCACAGGGGACAGCGAAACCATTCATGTGTGAATATTTGACAAATCAACAAATTACAGGGTGAAATGCAGAAAGGGTACTCCAATTTAGCGGAGAGCAATTTTTGGCTTCTCATTTGCAAATTCATAGGCATCTTTTAACTTTCAAGGACATTTCTGCTCCATTAATTTTTGATCAGGCTCTACATAATACAGTGTGCATATGCATGCGGGCATGCAGCCTCAGCCTTGTGTAAATGAGTTTACTGACAAGTGTGACAAGTATGTGTGCCACAAAAATAGTTTTCTTCAGTTTGCTGAGTCCTCTTCAGCTCACACTTGGAGGGAATATTGAAAGAAAAAAAAAAAAAAGTAAACAAGAAGTTCCCAAGATAGAATTTCATCTGTCTGGATCCTTGAAAACATCTACTAACCCTGACTGAAGTTTATGTTTTGCATGTGTGCTTATTTCTGACACTTGCGTCCGGATTTTAAAAAATAAACTTAAAAACAAAGCAGGTAGCGGTCACTGTGACAGATTTTGTTTTGCAGGGAAGCTTTTCACCGTTTAGTAAACTGTGTACATACAAAAGGCTTTTTAATTCGCTGTTTGGTAATTGTGGAGTAATTGCCAAAAGAGTGCTGTGTGCTGACATTTGTGTATTATTACAGTAATCTGGCAGATCAATGGTGATGTGCAATAAGTGCACTCAAGGAGAAGCTATCGCTATAAAATCAAAACTTTTATATGCTCTCTTCACTTACAAATAACTAGAAGCATCATTTACGAGCCAGTGTTTACTCATTACTTATTTAAATGTGTAAATGTAACTAATGAACTGAATCAGTCAAACGTGGAGTGGAAATGTAAATATGGAAAACTGCATTCTGAAAATGTTGCTCGAGATTTATTTGGATTAATTTCCTTTTATATCCTGTCATATTTGGATTTCTGCATATCTTACCAAAAGTGGATACTTTTGGTAACTTTAATTGTAACAACATCTTAACTTTTCTTTTCTTTCTCGTCAATCAAGATTTGTGTTGACTACATTTCTTACTCGATGATGATGTTGGTGGCTCACCACTATCCATTAATAATGCGTTGGACAGTTCTTAAACCAATTTTAGTACCTTCAGCAATCTCCTTAGTGGTTTTAGTTACTTGATGATAATACTATAAAATAGAGCATCTTTACAGATGTAGGCCACAAGAAGGTGAAAATAAACCAAAAGAAAGTAAAGTTTCAAACTGTAAACTGGACACAGGATGTTCACATATACTAGATTATAGGCGAGCTAGCTTCTGCAGAGATGACTGCTACTTATTGTACGGTGTGTGATTGGTAACTGTGATGAAGTCAAAGGAGCAGCTGGGAAAGTGAACCGCTGGGGTAAATCACTGGCTGCCTCCGGAAAAAAATGGGTGGGGTAATTGAAAGGAAAACACTCATCATCTAGCGACAAGGTGTCCAGTCACTTCACTGTGGAGGCTTAATGACTGACAGCAGGAAACTCTGGTTCCTGTTGTGGTTGTTGGCAGCTTCCTGTAATGTGTGTGTGTATGTGTGTGTGTGTGTGTGTTCCCGTGTGCGCGACAGGCAGGATTTGTGTCTAGTCAGTCCTGACTGGTGGGGATGATTGCAAAACAAAACATGCTTTAAGGAACAATGTGGAATACCAACAGTGATAAACATTCATTCCAGCAATTTTTAACAATGCCTCTAAAAGCCGCTTTGCATCAAAATCTTTAGTGATGAGATTTTCAGCACCTGCGGCGCTTTGTCAACTTTTGTGAAATCGATAATTTATCACTTCAAGAAACCCGAAGAAAACAGTCATTGTGAGAAACCACTGGTGTCGGAGTTCTGATAAAAAATTCATGTCGCTATATCCCAGGTGTCTTGAAAGCTCAGTACACTTCTGAGTTGTCCCGCTTGTTAGAAATCCGCGCGTACCCACCCATCGAATGTGATCTCTACTTCCATGACTACTGTGCCAGAAAATGACCCTGCGGTTCATTTGTGCAAGCTCTTAATACAATTTGTGGTTAGTGCACGCTGAAAGTACGTGACGTGTAGCTGATGTGTGTGTATGTTTGTGTGTCAGGGTTAAAAATGTCCCCTGTAGTCACTGTCTGTGCTTCTCGTGCTGCTTTTTTTACGTTTGGTTTTTTTTAGCTCCTCCTTCTTTGTGATGAATTCAGCTGTCACTTCTTTTCCTGTTCAAAGCCACTTTTAACCAATCAGCATGCTACATACATCATCCCAGTCTTGTCATGGTCCTAAACCTGTGGACTCAGTGGTTTTGGTTTTGATTATTATCTTATGTTTCAAGTTAATTCTTGTTAGGATTTTCTTGTTCTTAGCTTTGGTTTCTGTTTTGTATTTTGATGGTAAATAAAGCTCACTCATTGCATCGTCAGCCTGTGATTGGGTCCTTTTTCCTTCAACCCCATACGACTGCCGCTGCAGCCGTGACAAGTTTGGCTACATGCTACATGTTTGTGCATAGGATCCACACCTAAAATCCTTCACCCTGTGTAGTGAAATGCCTTCACACACCATTTTCTAACATTTAAGATTATGAAAACCTGTTGTATTTTATCACAGACCATATTCTTTTCAGTAAGTCAGACTCCTTCATGACAGTCACCTGATTCTTAACACACTTCTAGTCCTTTGATGTGGCAGCAGTCTTTTTTAGCTTCAGTAAGGGTAGAATACGTTTTTCAGACGTCCAATATCATCGTTCAGTTGAGGAACTTGTTGCTGCTTTCAGAAATTTCACAGTACTTTAAAGATCCATAAATTTCTCTACCATGTCTGTAAAACCTGCTGCTCAATTATACAAATATAAAACATTACATCCTTTCAAACAGGTAAATATTACACAGTTAAAGGTGCAGCTCTTGGATATTTATTGCTGACATAGCTTAAATCCTTTAATCCACTAAATCATTTTCTAAATGTCACCTTATCAAGAAAAGCATTTTAAAGGGAAATAATAATAAGGACTTGCAATCTTTTTTTCGAAAGCATGTTTAGAATAAAACCCACCAACACTAAAACCACTTCAGTCCATGAGGCAGAGGTAGAGTTGTTTCCACTCTCGCCCAGCAACAACACTCATACAGTCAGTTTTCACGGTCTCGGTGATGTCCCCCATCTTTTCCCCTCTGTGGGAGTTCCTACTGTCATTTTATAAGTGTTTAATTTTTTACCTTACATTAACAACTGAATGACTTGTTGAAGCTGTATATAGCTGTCATGGGTCATCAAATTAATCTGTTAATGTAAATTATTCTTATGTATAAGGACATTATCTGCTGAACAGTCAAAAAGCTGCTGATACACTAAGAATAATATGAGTCTGATATTTTTTTAAACATAAATACATAACATGACCCTTAATTATAATAATTTTTTTTTATTCAATTTAAATGTATGTTTTCAAAAGAAGTTTGTGGAAGAACTTTTCCTCTCTTTAGTAGTGTGACAGCAGGAAATGGAGCAAGAGTGGAACTGGGAATGACATGCAATAAAATCTCAATAGCTAAGCACCAAGGATGGTAATAGACAACATTAGCCAGCAATGCCCACCCTGGAACCGGTGGGTGGGGAAGTAGATGGAGTTTCAACATGAAACAGCAACTGGGCGATCTCCAAACTCCTGCTGGTAAGAATCACATGACCAGATCCAAAAAATCCAGAGCAACCAGTTAATGAACCTTCAAAGAGCATTGCAGCCCATTTAACAGATGCAGGAAAGCAGAAATATGTTTTTCATATTGTGAATTTATGCTTGCTATATATGGTAAACTGACATTTACCATATAGCACGTTACACTAATAACAGTTATAATGTTGAAGTATTAGTCTTATAAACTGATAAGGGGTAGGTAAAAGAAGTCAGCTAAAGCCTCAGTCACACAGGTCTGGAGACAGCTTGGCGACCTCATGGCAACTACCAGTTGCTAAGGAAAAATGTGTATTTCCCAATCAGTTTGGTAGGGAGAAGTTGCTGGCCGGTCTAAGAGAGGGACATGGTGCTGCACCACACATTTCTTTGTGAGTGCTTTGGTTGCTAGCAGGCTGCCACAATCACCTGTAGTTTGCATGGACGATGTTGAACTGTCTGGAAGCACTCGCTAACTAACCACAAAGAGGTAGGGAAACGCGAAAGAAATGCGATGCAAACTGGAAAACCGAGAATATCAAAGTAAAAGTGATGCCTTTCAAAATGCAACCAACATATTTCTAAAGCCCCAGCGTTAACTTTGAAGGTGAATGGTCTTCGTTTCGGGTTCGCATTGCACTTTCACAGTTCAACCACCACTTGGCAAGTAGTTGGTGAGTGTTTGCAATTGGTGGTGCAAAACAACATACCTGTTTGCAACCAATGCCAACTAACAACTTCCAGCAACCACTTGCCAGCTGGTTGGGGAATCACATTCTTCCCTAGAGACTGGTGGTTACAAAGCGGTTGCAGACTGGACTCTAGATCTGCACGACTGCGGTCAAATCTAACTTCTGTATTATATTTATATTAACACATAATATTCTCCAAAAAGTATAAAATCAGTGATATTCACCTTTAATGGGGGAAAGTTGTTTAGTTAAGTGATGCAATATAATTCAAACACTTTGCATCCAAACTCAATGCAATATAGCGTGAAATTATGGTTTCAGATAAAGTGGCAGGATAATTAATTTAAAAAGCCTTCAGGCCCTTCAGTTAGAAAAATACAATATAAAATAGCAATACAATAACAACAAAAGAAATTAAGGGAATTAACATTTGCCATATCCAATCTAATTTAGCTTCTATTTGCCCTCAAACTTTGCTTTAACTTCACAGCTTTCACTGCCTCTTGTATTCACTATTTGACTTCTGAGCTCTAAAGGGAGAAAGGTAAATCTTCTTCCACCTCTCCAACTGCCTGCACTTCCTGCTCTCGGGTCATCAGTTACATTTATTTTCTCTCTGCTCTTCTCGGGCTCCTTGCTCTGTCTGTCTCTGGCAGGTCTTCCCTGGTGTGTCTGCAGTAATCTGGTCAGTGTCAGCCATTCTCCCCCTACATGCCCTCGGAAAACCAATTAACCCTATCAGCCATATCTGAGTATCACCAGATAAATCCAGTGCCGCTGCATCTATGAAAGAGAGAGAGAGAACATGTGTGTGCGTATGTGATGAAGACAAATATATACTGTAACTTTCTCCTAGGCCTGGTCATTGCACACGCACCTATTGTTGTTGCCATGGAGAGGGATTAAGGTACAATCAGTGCTCTGCCTGGATGTCTGTCAGCAGATCGTCAGACCTAACGTGGGTGTTTCTGAATGGTACGTGTGTGTAAGTCCATGCACAACCTGTGAGTGTCTATGTGCACGCAAGTGAGTGTGACAGGATTTCAGGCTCCTTTGGAGACGCGGAGGTGGGGACTCGTGTCCTATTATTTGGCCAGTCGACCAGTGCCGGGAAAGAGCAAGCACAGGAGATGTACAGAGAATTCATTTTATCTCACTTAATGGAGATTTAGCTGAACATGATCAGGTTTTCCTGTGTGTGTGTGTTTGATTTTTATATATATAAAAAACAGTGCAAGTGTACAAAAGAACATTGACTTGCTTTGGTGTAAAAAAAAAAAAAAAAAGAAGAAGTTAGCAATAAATAATAACAATGTTATTTCAAGACAGGGGTGATGATGCTGGAATAAAATGCATGAGCATGAGCATACTCATCTTTTTTTGTATTTTTGGAAAAATTAATTAGCTTAAAAATGTTACAAAGGCCAAACACACTTGTTAGTCCTCACACTACAAACACTTTTTGTATATTTGCAGTAAAAACATGCTGTTAGACAATCCAAATTACTACACTCACTAGCCACTTTATTAGTTATACATACTCAACCTACTCAATCATCCAGTCATATGGCAGCAACGCATTCAGGCATGTGGCAAGATGAACTGCTCAATACCAGCACAGGGAAGAAAGGTCATTTAAGTGACTTTTAATGTGGCATGGTTGATAGTGACAGACAGGCTGGTCTGAGTGTTTCAGAAACTACTGGCATTTTCCTTAAAGCGGATGGCCTTTGGAGGCAGAAGGCCACACCGGGTGCCACTGCTAAGAACAAGAAACTGAGGCTACAGTTCACACAGACTCAAGTGTGAACTGAGTGGTTAGATCAGTCTCAACCTGTGTTACAAGATTCGAAATCTAAAAAACACATGGTTTCATCCTGCTGTACTAAGCTATGACAGTTGAGGCTTGATAAACCAGCTGGTGCTGGTGTATCAGTGTTTAGGATATTTTCTTGGCACACCCTGGCCCTTTTGTACCAGTTGAGCATTATTTAAATGCCACAGCCTACCTATTGTCCATTTACCATGTCAATCCTGTAGTGAGCAGTATGTCCATCTTCTAATGGCTGTTTCCAGCAGGATAACGCAACATGGTCACAAAGCCCCAAAAATCTCCAACTGGTTACTTGAACATGACAATGAGTATCCATGGATACCAGATCTCAATCCAACAGATCATCTTTGGAATCTAATGGAACAGAAGATTCACATCTTGGACGTGCAGCTGACAAATCTGCAACAACTGTGTGATGCTGTCATGTCAACACAGACTGAAATGTCTGAGGAAAGTTTCCAGCACCTTGTTGCATCTATGCCATGAAGATTTAAGGCACAAGGGGTTCAACTTAGTATTAGCAAGGAGTAATTAATAAAGTGGCCAGTGAGTGGATTTTCCCACAGTTTCACTCTGGTGAGTTTGGCTTTAGCTTGAGACCAGTTGGCTGAATCCATAAAACAAGACATTAAAAAAAAGCCTGTTACACTTCTTTCAGTCACTCACTGAGATAATTTAATTAACGAGCTGGTTATCGCTAAAAATATCAGCTAGTGAACGGCCGTCATTTCAACTCTTCAAATTTGAGCGTTGCCAGCTATAAAGCGGCTGCTTTTATTTGCTCTATGTGAAGTGGATTTACTGTTTAAACATTATTCATTTTAAGTGGTAAATCTACAAATATTCAAATCTGAAGCTAAAAAGTGACAATTTGACAGAATTAACCACCAAATTATTATTTAAAAAGTACATATGAGAGAGAAAGAAGAAAGCGAGAGAATGATAAAGAGAGCTACCATGTTCATTAGAGCCTGCATGAACGCTAAATGCACTCGGCCATGCGTTCTTAATAAAAGATGATTATCCCTTCATTTCACCGCCACCTGGGAAACAGGAAGCTCATCAAAGCTTGATTAGATACTGCAGTCAGCCATGCACAGAAACACAAACACGGCCGGCCAATGTATATCTAATTCATAACCTTACAGTCTTCAATCGTATCCGCAGCAGTGCGTTTTCTGCTTTATGAGAGCTTGGCAGAGAACACAAAGACTGAGGAGAGAAGAGTGTGACAGAGTTGGCGTGGGGCCAGAATAACTAATTTGCTGTAATGACTTTCTGGCAGTTCTGACACAGAGGAGCTCCCACATAAAGTGAGAGGCCGGGCCACGATGGGCAATTCAATTACGATTCCGTCACAGTAGCCGATAGTCGCAGATCAGGGCAACATCAGCACGACAGTCGGCAATGATACGCTACACTGCCGGGCCGAAACAATGAAGCAGGTAATGTCTTTTTTCCTTTTTTCCCCTGGTAAATAAATACAGGACACATCTCTAAGATCCCGCACAGGAACTTTTGGTTGTTTTGTTGCAGAAATGTGAACCAAACCATCCATATGGAAATCAAAAGTAAGACTGCACCCCACTATATATTTTTTTTATTTATGACTAGATGAGGACATGCTGTACTCTTTTTTTTGATATTTATTATGTGCAAAAGGAGAAATAAGAATTGCACAATTGGCACAAAGTAAGTGTTATACTTTTATTCCTAATTAAAGGTTCAAATAATTTGAAATGTTCACAGCAAAGGTCAAAAATCCTCAAGAGGACAAAGCTGAAATTGGCAATGGAAATTAAAACAGGGAGCTCAAATCAGGTAAAAAAAAAAGAAAAAAAGAAGACACATTTGATTCCTCGTCCCGTTCCTTCAGTGCTGAAACAATCATGAATTATATTTGGCACAGCCAAAATGATCCCAAGTCTGAACAAAAAAGTAGATCACACTACGTCAAAGAAGTCCCTCAGCTGCTCCAGAATATTTTTCTGCTCTCTGCCTTCCTTTAATTTGCCTGAATAAAAACAAAAATCATATCAATAATGGATAAAATAATACTGGTTAGTGTGACCCCAAATTCACACACAAATAATTATCATTTTACTTTGCTGTTATTTTCAGCTCTGCTCATTGTTTTGGGATTACACCACCCAACTTTTCTGTTTTAAGCCCCCCCCCCCCCCCCCCCCAAAAAAAATACCTCTCAAGATCCCGTATGCTACGAAGTCATCGCCAAAAAGCAGGAAAACAACCAGACGATGGAGAGAGCATTTGTAATAAAACATTTATCTCCTAATATTGCTCCTCATCTGCTGAATGTGTACATAAGAAGCTGTTTCTGACATGTTCACTGTCAACTCCAGCTTCTGGTTTGTGCATCTGCAATTTAGAAAAGGTCCATGTGACGTCAGTTTTATTCAAAGACTGACTGTAAGAAGAACTTAGCTTTCAATCACTGTTTCCTTTAAAATATGCTATATTTCATATCTTTGGCGTCATTCTTTTTCAGCACTTTCACAGATTTTTACACCGCTAACCAAAACAGGTAAAACATGGAACAGGAACATTGTAAATTAACAGGTAGATTTACACACTTTTCTCTAAAATTCATACTTATGGGATGTTTATCTTAATTCTTTATCTATGTGAGGGCAACTAGATGTCTTGAAAACAATGATTCTGCCTTGTTAACTTGGGCTTGCAGGCCGAGAAACTTGTGAGTGGCTACCCAGGTTAATGATGAGTGGTTCCTGGAAGATATTAGGTGAAAGGTTGCAAAGACGTTGCAAAAGCCTCCTTGCGAACACTGTGGTCAATAGCAGATTAAAAATTGTCGCTTTTAGTTTGCATAAAAGACAAAAGTCAACTTGTCTGCAAGCACTTGCCAACTACTTGCTGTAGTTGGCACTGTAGTGAAACTTGGAAGTTTGACCTTCGATCCTCTCTAAACAAGTTGGTTGCAAACAAATGATTTACATTTTCGGTCACACGTTTCCAAGGTTCACTACCGCTCACTGGGTAGTTGGTGAGCACAGAAAAGTCGGCGTTTTCGTGCAAACTGTAGGTGACAATCTGCTGGCAACCAAAGCAATCAAAAATGATGCTTTTCGGTGCGACACTCCCTTTGCGGCTGATTTCACCTGCCTACAGCCAGCTACCACTCGCCAGCTAGTCGAGGAATGCACATTTTTCTGCGGCTTGCCTGGCTCTGTGAGACCTAAGCTGTAATTCAATTTAGGCTAGATTTGTTTTCCTGCAGAGACGCCAAGAAAATTACCAGACAACATTTAGCTTGGCGGAAATATAGTGAAACATAAAAATACCATGTGATTGACAAACCACAGTACAGTTAGCAGTGCCCTGCGATGACAGTATAAGTGAATGAGCAGACCAAAGAATGACTGGCACTGAACCAGATTCATCAACGTGACGGATTAAGCCAAAGAGGACGAGGGTAAGAAAGAGAGAGGAAGACTTACAGAGAGAAGAAATGATGAAATAAAGGGAGCGGGAGAGGAAGAGAAAAGAAAAATATGATGATGATGATGATGATGATGATGATGATGATGATGATGATGATGATGATAACAGCGTAGCTGCCAAGAGAAATGACAGCAAAGGTTAGAGCTGCCCTGTAGGGGTTGGCTGACATGTGTCACTCAGAGAAAAAGCAGACTCGTGCAGAAAATGCACACACGCATGCATGGACACACTAACACATCAAAATGTCCTCACTCTGATGGACTGAACCTCAAACATGTCCTCACTAAGACAACTGTGCCATATGGACCTGCTCTTGTAAACATATGGGGCTTTGGTTGTGAGTAAAACAAAAAAACACTGTGATGGTCTAGTAACAAGAAACACACATAAACAGATCCTGTACTTAGGAGTTACCACCTGACATGTGTGAGTGGTAAGCGAAAGGCGAGTGGCAGGGAGGTGAAGGGATGAGAATCAAACCCACCTGACGAAAGATGGCACCGCAGGAAACAATTTTTCGGTGAAAGAAAATGAGGACAGAATAAATGTCCCGATTCCGGAATGGCACCACTTACCTCAACATCCAGCTGTGAAAGCTGCATCAACCTGAGCCAAAAAGTGATCGAGCTGGAACAAAGGATATCCACGCTATACCAAATCCAGGGGGCTGAATGCGAACTTGACACGATCCTCCTTGGCAAAGCTCAAACCACCGCTACTAGCGCTGAGCTAGCCGACACAGTGCACCATCCAGCTGCTGTGTCCCAAGATCCCGCCAACAGTCAACACAGGCTCTCAACTTGCGTCGCTGGTGCTTCTTCCAAGGACGAGAACTCCTGGTTTCAGCTAGGGGCCAGACCCAAGGCTCTGGTCAGCTCCACTCCACTCCAACCAGCGCCATGGACCATGGTTGAGACGCGTGGTGGCTGCAGAGGGGGCAGGAGGATCCGTCTCTCGCACCCCCACCCCTCCGGTGCGGTAGTATTGGAGAATAAATTCAATGTCCTGGATCCTGTGGACTTTCCTCCTCTGACCGCTAGCCCTCGCCATCCCGCTGTGTCGCTGAGGTCTGCGCCATCTCCACCACTACGCCCCCGGAGCCGCGGCGGGCAACCCGACGCTGTGGTGCAAACTCACCGCGGAGAGCTGTGCTTTACCCCGGCTCCTCGGAGAAGAGGACCCACGGCACGGCTACCTGGGAGTCACTCACGCAGTCCGGCTGGCGCATCTCCATCTGAACACCCCCGGTGTCGCGGCGCGGGCGTCTCAGATGGCCAACAGCCCCCGGTGGCACCTCCTCTCTCCACGCTGGTCCTCGGGGATTCCATCGTCAGGAACGTGCGGATGAGGGGGGCGCTCACGCTGTCGTTCCCGGGAGCCACTGTTGTTGACATAGTGGACAGAATTCCCAACATTCTGGCATCCCACCCACAGGTTAACCGGCTCATCATCCACATCGGCACCAATGACATCCCCAAACAGCAATCTGAGCTGCTGAAGTTGGACTTCCTCGAACTCTTCAGCCTCCTTGGTCAGTTGCAGGTGAGTGCTTTTATCTCTGGGCCCACCCCCACCTGTGGCAGAGGGATAGGCCGTTTCAGCCGGCTGCTCAGCCTTAACACCTGGCTTTCCTCCGCCTGTGTCTCCCACGGCTTGGGTTTTATTAACAACTTTGATGCCTTCTGGGAGAGGAGGCATCTTTTTGGGGCAGACGGGCTCCACCTCAACGCCTGGGGACGCCGTTTGCTGTCCGCCAATTTGGCATTTGGCGTACAGCACTCCCGCACATCGCCCTGTCACTACCCCAAACTGACATTACCTGCTGATCTGTCTGCCACTGACTGATGTTCCCCTGGTCCCAGCTCCTATATTTATATTTGTTCCACTTTTAACAGTAATACACAAAACTCTGGACTAGGACCTTTCTCTCCCACAGTCAACACAATACCCGTCATAATCACAAACAGAGAGCAACAGAATTATCATAAATCCAGTAACTCCAAAAACATTAATAACCTCCGGCCTCTTCAAAAATATCAACATCCATCCAACTCTATTGTCAAAAATCCACCAGTCTCAATCAGTATGGCACTTTTAAATGTACGCTCTCTGTCGAACAAGTCTTTTATTATTAATGATTTAATTTTAGATAATAAACTTGACTGTTTATTTTTAACTGAAACATGGCTGGGTTCGGATGCACCAGTTGTTCTCACTGAGGCCTCCCCACCAAATTTTAATTTCTCTTTTTCTATTAGAAGTGGTAAGAGAGGTGGTGGGACTGCATCTTTAACCAACAACACACTCACCACCAAACAAATATTATTTGATCATTTTACCACTTTTGAATTCCATGCTATTGTTTTCAGCAGCCCTCCAGTTTTATCTGTCACAATTTATAGACCACCTAAAGACAGCGCTGCTTTTATCAAGGAATTCTCAGAATTTTTAACAAACATACATTCAAAATATAATATGATAATTTTAACCGGTGATTTTAACCTGCACATAGATAATCCTTCTGACCCTGCAGCAAAAGAATTCTTAAACATTCTTCACTGTTTGGATTTTATCCAGCACGTCACACAGCCGACTCACAACAGAGGACACACTCTGGACCTGGTCATCACCCATGGGCTGTCCACCAGCGTGTCCTCTGTTGTTGACTTGGCTGTCTCTGACCACTACTGTGTGTTTTTTAACATCACCGGTTTTATTCAGCGGGAGACCTCAGTGCGAACTGTGAGGAGGCGCTATCTAACCTCTGAAGTGGCTGCAAATTTTACCAGGGTTTTAGACGAATGCCCCCCTGTGATTTTACCTGCACCCTGCGATTTGATTTTTAGTTATTTCAACAGCAAACTGAAGAAAAGCCTTGACTCCGTTGCTCCACTCACCACCAAAAAGATTAACGTAAAACATGCATCACCCTGGAGAAACGAAGAAGTCAAAAAACTCAAAAGAAATTGCAGGGCAGCAGAAAGGAGATGGAGGAAAAATAAAAATACTATCAACCATCAAATATTTTCCGAGCAACTTAAAATGTACAATAATACATTAAGGAAGTCAAGAAATTCATACTTTGCCAAAATAATCAGTATTAACAAAAATAATCCCAAGGTCCTCTTTTCCACCATAGATCATTTATTTAACCCTGATTTTAACAGCTCCCAAAGAACCCCCACAGACTCGCTCTGTGAGCAGTTTGCAGACCACTTCAGGGGAAAGATCAGCGCCATCAGATCTGATATTTTATCTAATCGCGATATGATTGTAAACACATCTGAGGGCTCGATTGTACCTGAGGAGACACTGGACAGCTTTGTCCTGGTTAATGCTGAGAACCTTCAGAAAGTTTTCTCCACAGTGAGACCCACCACATGTCTTTTAGATCCAATCCCCTCTTTACTTTTTAAAACACTCTATGGATTTTTTGAGGCTGAGCTTTTATACATGATGAATTGCTCTCTTCAGTTGGGTGTCTTCCCTGCTGCCTTTAAAACGGCGGTGGTGAGGCCCCTTCTGAAGAAGAGCAATTTGGATTGTAATGATTTTAATAACTACAGACCTGTATCCAACTTACCATTTTTAAGTAAAGTCTTAGAAAAACTTGTTTTTACTCAGATTACTGATTTTCTCAATGATAGACAGATCCTAAAGATATTCCAGTCTGGATTTAGGGTGAACCACAGCACAGAGACTGCTCTTCTAAAGGTTTTAAATGATCTTAGATGTAACTGGGACGCCCAAAAGCTCTCAGTCCTGGTGCTACTGGATCTAAGCGCAGCCTTTGATACAGTAGACCACGCTATTCTTTTAAACAGACTGAAACACATGGTGGGCCTCTCTGGTGCTGTACACAACTGGTTCACTTCCTATCTCTCTGACAGATCTTTTATGGTGAGTATGGATACATGCTCCTCTAAGATCCATAAAATGACATGTGGTGTGCCTCAAGGGTCGGTTCTAGGCCCTGTACTTTTTAATTTGTATATGCTCCCTCTCGGCGGTGTCATCAGGAGGCATGGAGTGAACTTCCACAGTTACGCTGATGACACGCAGCTGTACATCTCTGTGTCTCCTGATGACACCAGACCAATGGATGCCCTTTTTAACTGTATCTTGGATATAAGATCTTGGATGGCAGAAAACTTTTTACAGCTTAACCAGGACAAGACTGAAGTTTTAATTGTCGGTCCTGAGGCTCAGAGAGAGAAACTCTTGTCTAAATTAGAGGCATTTTCACTATGTCCTTCGCTACAAGTGAAAAACCTGGGTGTTATTTTTGACTCTGAGCTTGGTTTTATCCCACATGTTAAACATGTAACCAAAATTGGATTTTATCATCTAAAAAATATAGCCAGAGTCCGCCCTATTCTCTCTCGGGCCAACACGGAGATGCTGATGCATGCTTTCATTACCAGTCGCATTGATTACTGTAATGCCCTGCTCTCTGGTCTTCCTAAGAAGAATATTTCAACTTTACAACTTTTGCAAAACTCGGCAGCTCGTGTGCTGACGAAGACCAGAGGGCGGGCCCACATTACACCGGTTTTAGAATCGCTGCACTGGCTCCCTGTGTGTTTCAGGATCGATTTTAAAGTTCTTTTATTGGTTTTTAAATGTCTTAATGGTCTTGGGCCTTCTTATCTCTCAGATCTGCTTTTACCATACGAACCCTCGCGGACCCTGAGGTCCTCTGGTACTGGCCTTTTGATTGTCCCTAAAGTCAGGACACATACTCACGGAGAGGCAGCTTTTCAGTGGTATGGTCCTCGTCTGTGGAACAGCCTGCCGGAGGAGCTCAGGGCCGCAGAGAACGTACATGTTTTTAAGAACAGGCTCAAGACCCACCTTTTTAATTTAGCTTTTACTTAGCGTTTATTTACTTTATGCTTATTTATTCTATCCTGTTATTCTATTATTAATTTAGGATTTACCTAATATTTTTTGATTTTATTCTTATTCATTTTTTAATCTTCTTACTCTATTTATATTTATATTTATATTGTATCCTGTTCTTATTTATTTTATCATTTTACCCTGTATATATCGTATTGCGTTATATCTCCAGTGTTTCCTCGGAGGGCGCTCTCTGCACCGGGGCTGTGATTGACCGTGGCTGCTGGGTCTCTGGGGGTCCTCTCAGCCTGGCTGGGGGGCTCCTTGGCCTCCCTCCTGCTGTGTGCCCAGCCTGGAGGCTGCGGTCTGTGACCGGCTCCCGGTGCAGACAGCTCCCTGTTATAGTGTTTCCTCACTTGGCTCATGCGAGCCCAGCCCAAATTTTACTCTTTAAGTGTGCGCGTGTGTGTATGTGGGTGGGGGTGGGGGGATATATGTGTATTGAGAGTGTGGGGAGTGAGTTGGAGGGTGGGGTGGGCTGCTTTTAACTATGTAAAGCACTTTGTGCTACATTTTTTCTGTATGAAAAGTGCTTTATAAATAAAGATTGATTGATTGATTGATTTGACAAATACGTGCAGACGCTTGCTGTGACTTGTAGCTTTGACCTGCTGTGTCAGACCTGCTCTCACGGACATATGGGACTCTGATTCTAACACCCTGTGATGCTGTAAAAAAACAAAAACAAAGCAAAACAAAAAAAAAAATCCCCAAAATAAAAAAGGTGTGCTTTCCAGAAGCACCTTTCTCTCTTGGGCATTAAAGCACTAGAGCTCCTCATCACATCTGGGCTCCTCAGCATCAAGGGCACTTAGTACACATTCAGCTGGAAACTATTTTCCTCCAAAACACCTTTACTGCAGGGAACATAATATCCACAGTGCAGCAGGTACCACTTTCACTACACACACGCTTGATGAGAGCGTTAGAAGCATTGGTAAAAATTTATCAAAAAGAGGTAAATAACACTTGAAAGTACTTGGTATCTTGTGCATTGCATCGTACACAAATATTTTATCAATATTTGCACTCTCTGCGGCCTCTCAGTGCATGTTCGCACCTATAGTTCATTTACTCTGGTCTGAATCAGTTCATGGTTCTGGAAGCCAAAATGCATCAGTACAAATGTTCATTGCGCTTTGTGGTCAGATGGGTCTGGGGCAGGGGCAACAAACAAACACAGGAAGAAGCTGGTGTTTTCTGGGCTAGTGGATAAAATTGAAGATTTCCATTCATCTTATGGCTAACTGCTTCAGTTTGTGCACTCTGTCTATAATACTGAGCCATATCCCAGAATGTAAAGCATACCTTGCTACTTCAAGCCTTTTAGCTCAGACTTACCATACCATACCATAGTATATTTATAAAGCACTTTAAAACAACCACTGCTGACATAAAGTGGTGTAAACTGGAACTGAATAATGAAGATACATTAAATATAAATAAAACCCATTAAAACGTCAAATAACGAAAAGATGTGCGTGACTCGAAAGCCAAACAATAAAAGTTAGTTTTAGGACGTGTTTTAAAAGCAGCAATCATTGAAATCACATGACATTTTCACCAAAAACAAACAATGCTAGAGTTTATTTGAAACTTGACCGAGATTATCTCCTCCAAGCGGTCTCGGTGGGGTCATTTTTGTCACGGTGTCGGGTTTGACCGTGACAGTATTTGGTGTTTGCCTGAAACTGTTTCCCTCTTTCACTCTGTCATGTCACTGTGTCTGTGTCTCAGCGTTAGTGATTTCCTGTTTTATTGTGACAGTCACTTGTTCTGTGCGCATTGTGTTCAGTTTTGCTTCACTTGTCTGGTTTGTCAGACTTAGTTCATCTGTGTTCCCGGTGTGTTTAATCTCCCTAATTTCCTTGTGTGTCATGTCATTGTCATCTTATCCCCTCTCGCTGTGTGATCCGTCTGTTTGGAGTTTTCTTTGTCACCTGATTTAAAATCCCTGAGTTCCTGCTTTATGTCCTGTAAACTCAGAGGTCTAACTTAAAGAGCAGCTTTAATGCTGAGTCCTGCATTTGGTCCAGTCTTGCCTACCGCACACAGTGTGTTACGACAGTTTATGCAGCTAATGATTAGAAGTGACAGGAAACATTTTGTTGGGCATCATTCTAAAACAAATCCATAATAAACTAGAATTTCAGCATTTCAAGTTGTCTGAAAGGACTATAATACTCCTGCATGTTCTCTATTTTGAGGTTTTGCCTGTGATGAGAGCCTTCAGGCAATCAAAGGTCTTTTCATACCAAAGCAGGTGACTTGTGCAGAGCAGGATGAAGAGTGAACGATCTGTTCACTTCCACAGACAAAAAAAACTAAACTTAAACAACACCTTTAGTCACAAAACTCCAGTGAAATGCCACCATATGAGATGAATACCTGTGAGCAGGGTGATTTCATCATATTTGCATGAACTTAACTGAGAGACGTTTACACTAGTTTAATCTGTATGCCTAAAATCTCAGGTCAAATCTCTGTAACCTTTCAGCAAATTAGAAACTTTTTTCTTGTTCTGATGTTTCATCATATCTCTATTCTCCTTATCAGTCGCGGCTAAATCTATACAGCTTCTTCCAGGTGCGACACAAACACACAGAGGCTGGATTACATGCGAAACTACAGCTCGAGATGACTCATCCTTCCCCATTTCCCATCAGGACCAATATGGGACGCCATCTGCCTCAGCCTAATGATGACTGAGCCTTCTCTTCTTTCCCCATCACTTGGAGATATTGCTCAGTCCGAGTTTTTACTCAAGCAAATAAGGAATGAGTCAATCTCTAATCTCACCGGAAGAATCCGGAAGCATTGCTCAGTGAGTGAACAGACAAAGACACGCAGTCATAAGACGAGCTAATAATGGGTAATGATTCTCTTCTTGGAAATGTTTCTGGTGAATGAAAGTAGGAAAGCGTGAAAAAGAGACTTTCTTTAAAATGCGCCGCGTCGAAAATCAACACATTTCCTCCCGCTTCACTGCAGTTTCAAATGAGAAAAAAGGTTTAAGGTTTCAGAGTTGCTACAGGTGGAGTACAGTATGTATGAGGCGATGGGGCGGACTTTGATGGAACCCTATTTTAGCCTCAATTGTGTTGGTTTAAGAGCCAACATCTGAGGTGTGGTTGACAGCGTATGAGCAATTCTCACACTTCATCATGTTAGCACTCTCAGACTGTAGATGGAAAGAGAGCAGCTATGAACAGTATTACATTATATAGCATAAACAATTGTAATTATATTATATTGACTTTTATGGGTGACTCCCAGGCACTAAATATGTATGTCAGAAAGGTTGAAGGCTGTTACTGGAAGAAATTGGCTGAAATTCAGATGCTGCCCCAAAAACCTAATTGTGATTGCTTTGGTTGGCAGCAGATTGGTGTGGTTGCCAAGAGTTTGCATGGAAGACACCAGCTTGTCTGCTATCATTCCCAAACTGTTTGCTGAGGGGTAATGAAACTTGAAAAAGTGCTACGTAAAACAATAATGGAAACAGTTTACCTTCAAAGTTCTGCCTTAACGAGGATAATACACGTAACTATAACTAAACTGACTGTGATGAACATTTTTATTTAGACTTTGGATATTTACAAACCTGTGTGTCTACTTTCTGTGTTTATATTCTAATAGCTATACTGTTTTTGCTAACAACACCTTTCCCGTAAAACAGCGATACTTAAAACGACCAAAGCTAACACTGAACTGATGACGAACTGAATAAAAATGAAACATTTTCAAATGATAAAATAAGCAGCTCCATTCTGGAAACTAAAGAGAAAGACGTCAGCACGAAATAAAAATAAAAACTAATTTAGGAATACAAAAGTGGAACAACTCTGCGCCTTAGTGCTGCAACCAGCACTTCCAAAGGCACAGTTTCACTACCACTTGGGAATAAACATTTTTTCTCTAGCGATCTGTTGCCAGGAGATTACAGACCCTTCTCGATGGCTGCGTAACCTGTTATTTCATGTAATATCAAAATATCATAATGCTGGTCTGTTTCTGCTGTGTGCATAGAAGCATTAGCAAACAGTTGCTTTTCATTTTAGCTTAACAAATGTTAAGATTATGGGTTTAAAATGCTTTTTCTCTGTAGTCAGTCTGCAAGGGAAGATTTTGGTATTTTCACTTGCTGGTTTCTGCTGTAAGCGACCACCTTTCTGCCATTTGATGGCATGAAAAAAAGAGAACAAATCAGCCTTTAGATCAAATTTAAACAAGATGTTAAAAGGCTGAATAGAACTGAAGGATTGGGTTTAGTGACACTTGGCATTTGTGATCAGCTGTTTTGTTTGCTGACTAAACCTGCATGCTTTAGGGGTGACTGTAACTTATGAGACAGAGCTCGTCATCTACTGATCTGAAGCTCGGTACTTCGGTCGCTGGCTGCTCCAGTCTCCATGGCAAAGCATCCTCAGGTAATATTCTGAATCCAGCAACTCAAAGTTGTTCTCTGATGCATTCATCAGAGTGTGAATTTTAGATAGAAATCACTAGAAAAAAAGTGCTCGAGTGAATGATAAAGTGCTTTGAGTGCTCAAGTAGAACAGCGCTATATAAGAATTGGTCCATTTACCATTTACGGGAGATCGCATTTCCCGAAGCACACTGTTCAAGAGCACGTTTGCCGTGGGGCTCCTCTCAGGATTCACCTCAAACCTCTGTGGTAATTTTGATAACGAAAAGCCAACCAGTCAGTGAAAACCCTGTGAAGCATCTTCAGTCTAATATTAGAGCTTTAGTCTCACTCTTAGACTCAAACTTTGAAGCTCTTCAGGATTCAGTGGCATGGAAACTTACTGTTAATGCTGTCAGCGTGAAAGGTGGCCCAGCAGTGAGAAATCATGTTTCCTATTAGGAATTGCCACTGTGAAGAAATCCTGACACACACACACACACACAGCAGAAACAGATGATCTAGTATCAGAGAGATTAATTTAGCCTGCATTTCAGACTTGGACTTATCTGTCCTGTGTCAGCAGCTAAAATGTTAATAATTATGCATGATGAAGATACTTCGTTAATTATTTTTGTTCAAAGGATCACTAATTGGGCAGCAGACATTTGAATTTTTTTATAGTGTAGGTTTTTTCACATCCTCTCATCTTTCAATCTTAAAAAAAAAAAAAAAAGTAAAACTGTTTGATACTGCTTCCTGTTTCCAAATTTTGCCAGCCAACATTTTGAATAAATAAGAAGGCCATATGTTTATATACAGTACAATTTGCTATTTGAAGCCAGTAAAAGTTTCAGTACTTATAGACAAATAAATTAAGTTTCCATAAGCTGTAAGTGTGAGGGTGTATGAATCAGAGCCAATACATGTCCAATGAGGATTTATTAATTAGTGGAGTGAAAGGAGGGATGCAAAAAGAGCCCGGGCTATATCAGTCTTTTGGTAACATGACTTGTCATAAATGTGCTCTAATTAAAATAGTTTAAGACATACCAGCTGTTTGCATCACCATGACGCCCCCCTCTCCCCCTTTTCCTTCGTTTTTTTACTTCAAGTGATTAAGGTGCCATTTGCTTTACCTATTATCAGTCTTCCACTGGATGGAGATAAGGTCCTCAAGGAGCAAAGAAACATAAATCAGACTCTTAAAACAAATGTGCGGTGGATGTAGTCTGCAGAGATATGCAGCGTGATCTATTGAGACGTTAAGGCTGCCCTATATTATTCACAGCCATGTATAGCTGGGGTCAACAACATGGCTGCTTTGGGAATGAGAGGTCTAAAAGCACTGTATCATTATAGATAAATTTTACAGCCCTCAGCTGAATTTCATCCAAGTGAATTATGTCTAATACGTTAGCTTGATGTCTGCAGAAGGCCAAAGGGTTTCATACCTCTATAGTTAGATGACTGTTTAGCTGATATGGAGCATGCATGTTGGATGATAAAGCTTTATATGCAGGATAACGTCTGCTGAATATTTAGATTGGTGTGAGTTCTGTACATCTATCCGTACCTTCTTTGCTTTATGTGACCCAAAGGAGCTACTAAGTTCTGTATGTGTTTCCTTGTTGCATTATACGATTCCACTTGTAACCTTTCACCACAAATAAAGCCATTTATTGTTCAGTTTTTTTCAAATATATTTTGTGAGAATTATTTTTATACAGCATTTAATACACCATGTTATATTTTTAGCTCGGTCAAAAGTGGCAGGAAATGTTGCAATGTGACATGAATTAATAACAAGGTAAGTACAGTTTCAATCACCTTACAATGCTTTTCTTTAGGAACAAAGACATTTCGTGTTATGTTAACAAAATTAGCTGCAAAAGACTCTTTGCCTAAGTGAAATATACAATTTACACCAAGTGGCACACGCTAAAACTAGGACCTGTAACACCAAACAATCCTAGTAGAAGCTCTACTTAGAACTACTTTGCGGTTTGCGCATCAGATGGTGAGCTATGTTCATCATTTCAGTCTAAGACAGTGTCATTAGTTTTGCAGATAGAGTACTTTCAGCTGCTCCATTATTTCCCAATCGGTCGACCCCTTAGGAACAGCCAGCTTCCCTTCCTAATACAACTTCGGCTTGGGAATGACCCCTTGATGTCAGGTTTGTGTCTTCTCCCCTTTATAAATAATTTGCACACCTTAGCTATTCTGTCATGACGACAGTTGGTTAGTTCGAGTCAGAATACAATTGTTTAGTGACAGGTTACTTCCCATCAGGCATCCTGTGAAATCACGTTGTGATCCAAAGTCGTCACCCAGAGGTTGATTGGTGTTGCATGCTCAACCTCTTCCTCAACCTTTACTACAACAAGTTACTGAAGCTGAACACTGCAATCACTGGTCGCTACTATAAAAGCTCGTTGTTTACATTCTGTTCAGAGGATACACTACTTTAGGATCAACGGCTGCGTGCGCTGTGCCATACAAAATGCTGTTCTGTTCAAATGAAAGGCTGCCCTTTTAACAAATATGCATCCAGCTGTAGGTTATTACAGAAAATACCAAGACAGGTCACAACGAGAAAGCAGTCAGAGGGAGAAGATTTATTTCTAACTGAATCACAGGCACTAACCTTTGACTCATAACTAGATGAAAGCATGTTCTTCCATCATCCAATAAAGTGATATGCCCGTGGTTTGGCCTTGTCATAGCTGAGCACTGAGCGGAGGTACCGTTTTCAGACTAAGCATTGAGAGGATAGAGCCCCATGGGGCACACAAGCCCAGAATCTGGCCAGCCAGCTTACTGCACAGCAGGAATGGTATGTGTGTGTGGAAGGGAGTGTGTGCTTATGTGTATTAAAGGTAATGATGCAGGGAAAAAATAAAAAGAGCAGATTTTTATCATCATAGAGTAACAGCAAGGGCCCACCATAAAGTGGTAAATCTAAACCAAATAAAAAGAAAATTCTCTTCGGTAATAGCTTTTGCAATTAAGCTGAAGATGCTACTTGCAGGATTTGTTCAACTATTGCTGTTGTCACACAAATACTAAACGTTTAATCAGAAACAACTATTAATAAATACAGAGTTTTGAAAAAAGAAACTGTTATATTTCACTTCTGAGTCGAGAATAAAGCATGTACTCTGGGGGATATAACTTTGATTTGAATTTTACTTTCTTTGATTGTAAATGTAAAACATCACTGTGCAACTACACTGGCTTTTTCACCACATTCATGCTGTTAAGTATTGTAATCCTCAAGTTCTCTCAGTGTTTTTTTAAAATGAAGAAATTTAGCACCACTCAGCTTGCTTTGAAGAACCTTCAAGTGCTTAATAACTAAGCAGACTCTTGCTTCTCACATCAAAATACCCTACTACAGTACAAACACATGCTTAGAAGAGAGTGGGAAAAAATTCTCAAAGAAATGTGGTTTTTATTGCCTTTTTATGTAATCAGCTCATTTCATCTGCTGAGTTAGGGAGCAGTGATGTAATGATGCAGATGATGGAAATCAACTTTCATGATTGGCACACGATCAAAGAGCTGCAGATGCAAAGGGATGGATTACTGTATGCACATGGCGTGAAATGCAAATGTTTCTTTAATCAGAAGGTTCAAACGATCATTTAGTTCAACTGATCACAGAATATTGGTGAAGGACGCTTTCATGTAGGAAGGTGGATGTTTACGGATGTACGCAGGGGGTGGAGGCCAGCAACTTTTTTTTCAGGGATGTCTGTGAGGCGACAACATGCTATGACAGCAACTTAACACTAAGACTGGACAGGAAGAAACCGCACATAAATTGAGTTTGAGAAAAGAGAGTTGGTTCTGTGCTGACAATGTTGATTTTATGTTTCTTATTATTATTATTATTATTATTATTATTATTATTATTATTATTATTATTATTATTATTATTATTATTATTATAATATAATGCGGATTGTCAGCACGGATTAACTCCAGTCATTAATGATTATCTCTAAGCCATCCATCTATCCATATTCAACACCATATCTGCATTGCAAAAGCAGTCTAGGCAAAGATGCCTCTCAGTCAGCCTCCTCCAGCTCTAAAAGGCATTTTCCAAGCGAGCCGAGACATTCTCTCCAGCATATCACTGGTCTATCCCTGGGTTTCCTTCCAGAAACACCTCAATTAGAAGGCGTCCTAGTTAGATGCCCTAACCACCTCAACTGTCTCCTTTTGATGTCTAGGGGGAGCAGTTCTACTCCGAGCGTCTCATGAACGGCTGAGTGCACACACCCCTTGTAGTAAGCCCATCTTGACAATCCTATACTTCTCAATTCAATATTATTTATATAGAGCCAAATCATAACGAAAATGCCCTTTATATATTGTAAGGTAAAGACTCTACAATAATTCAAAGAAAACCTCAGAAATCAGAGGACACCCCTATCACCAAGCACTTGACGACAGTGGGAAGAAAAAAAACTCTCTTTTAACAGGAAGAACCATCCGACAGAACTGGTTAGGGGTACACAGTAGGTGAGGATAGGAATGTAGCTGGCCCAATAAAACAACAGCTTTGTCTTCCTTCAGCTCTCTTTACTGTTACAGCATCCATGTCACTGCAAACATCTGTCCATCTCCCACCCTGTTTTTCCCCTCGTGAAGAGAGTGATACTTAAATACTTAAACTTTACCCATTTAAATTCCTCCACTTGAGGGAGTAACTCCAATCTTTTCCAGATGAGAACCATGGTTTCAGACGTCAAGGTGCTAATTCTCGTCCCAGGTACTTCACGTTCAGCTACGAAGTGCTCCAGTGCAAGATGGAGATTACTGCTCGATGAAGCCAACAGGAACACTGAACCTGACCTGTCCCTTGGCTTTACCTTGAAATTTTGTCCATAAAAGTTATGAAAATAATTGATAAACAAGGGCAGACAATTATTTCCCAGTGGAGTGTCTGTCTCTATGCCTGTGCTGGAACAGCTGATTGTATAACAAAATAATGATAAATTAGGTCAAAGAATTAAATTTAGTTTAAGGAAGACGCCACAGTGCAGTTTCCTTTACCAGCTTTTGTTACAGATAAATATGTACCAAGAAGTGTATGAAATATGCACTGGAATATTACACTAGAAAAATCAACAGGAGAGCAATTAACAAATACATTAATACAATAAAGTGCAAAGTTCAACAACACCTCTCTGCCACTGTTGTGACAAAGGAAGTATTGCTTGGCTGTGCAGATATTCATGTCTGTAGACTGCAGTAGGATGCTGTCAGTCAGGGTGTGAGCTTCACCTTCTCTCTTGTATGGACAATCAACCTGCTAGAGTTTCTAGTTTCAATAAGTCAGCTGAACCATAAACCACCTCAAACAGATGCTCCATCTTGCACAGAGGCTAGGCTGGGTATATCTGTTTTGGACTGACGTGCTCCTTCAAAGGGAGTACCCCATTGTGATTCGATTATTCTGAGGAGCGCTCGGCAACGAGCTGCACACAAGCTCCACTGCGCTCTGATGTTTTGTCTTTCAGCTATGCGACGACAGTTGCATTAGGGTGCCGAAATGTCCTAAAGGATTGTTCAGTCAAGTGTGACGGTTGGACTTTGAACTCCAGGTATCAACATCAGTTTACCAACCCAATAATGAAGACTGTGGTGAGGGGGGAAAAACGTTTAGCTAGAGGAAGAAAGAAAAATATTGGGGAAAAGGAAAAATGAACAAAACAGGAAACAGTAAGGGAGAGAACTTTGACGAGTGAATGAGCTGTACAGCAGACCTGGTTATTTGAAAACAGTCATTCTGCACCTACTTGCACAGAAAATTTGACTTAAACTACACGCTGAGAGTAAAATCATAGAGCAGCGCTAAGAGTTAGCTGGTAAAACTGTGAAAATTTACAAATTACCTGCAAGAATATTACAAATTCAGTTTGAAATGTCACCAAAAAAGCTTTTTTCTGCGACCACATGAAAATCTGTAATTTATCTGAAGAAAAAGGAAGCGAGGCACACACCAACCAGCCTTTATCCTTAAACAAACCTGGTTCCAACTCGTTACAAACTGAGAGCGGCTCATTCAATGCCACTGGATCTTTGGGGCTTTTTAAGGCGCCTCCTTAAGCTCGTGCCTATCTGCTGTCCTCATTATACCCTGTCTATATGATAAGCCAAATAGGACTGAGCCAGTGCTGTGAGATACTGAAGGCCATTTGACGAAAGGTTATTTTATGATAAATGTCACCATCCCCCGTGGGTACTGGACTTGCGGTCCAAATTTCCTGCAATGATGAGAGAGAAGCAGACGTTTCACATGCTGCTTTTACGAATATTTAGCACAGTTTGGGGAAAGATAAACTGGAACTTATTAAATAAACCAGTTTGGACACCCACTTTTGAATCAATCTACAATAACAAGCTCCCGACCGGAAAATATGAGCCAACCTTATTTTTTTTGTCCTCATAAAGTCAGCTATACATTCCTATGCACTGCAGTTTGATATGTAAATGCACCAAATGTGATTCAATTAATAATTCACAAGCTTGTCATTAAGGTCAGCCGCTCCAGTGTTTTCCAGGCCGTTTCACACCTTGTAAGTGGACGTTGAAGAAGCTTGTGTTATTAAGCTTGATGTAGAAAATTAGAGCACTGGTCCCAGTAGGGTTGGAGTCTTGGAATATGATCAGAATGCCAGGAGAAATAAGTTTGCGACCATCTGCCTGCTTGTGTCTCAATATGTTCGAAAATGTGGGGAGTGAATTCAATCCATTCAGAGCCTAATTAATCCCA
This sequence comes from Maylandia zebra, assembly GCF_041146795.1. NCBI lineage: Eukaryota > Metazoa > Chordata > Actinopteri > Cichliformes > Cichlidae > Maylandia > Maylandia zebra. The sequence continues at coordinate 14,604,286 of NC_135184.1, forward strand.
TGCAGTCGGAGATCACAAATGAAAGCTAGACTACCAAACAGATGGAAAAAACTAAGGAAGAGAACATTGTTTTAAGCATTTGCAGGCATTTTCTCAGAATACGTAGCAGGAGAAACACTCTCTGCTCAGGAGAGTTTGCAAAACTGAAAAGATTATTTAATATAGACGAAATGATGCACTCCTATTTGATTATCAGACAAAGTCGATTTGAGACTCAGCTTTTTAGCACGAAAGAAATCACAGTGGTTTCTGAGTTCAATCTGCCACTGTTTGCACGACATTTGGAGATGGGACGCTCAGACGCAGCAGCAGGTTGGGACGCTGCTGAAGACTAAAAGATGGAAAATCTGGACAAACCACAAACAATAAAAGCCTTAAGAGCTTGAACATTTTGTAGTTTTTCAGCAGCAGGAATAAGAACATAGCTGATGACAGAATTAATCATTGTAAACTTATTGTTTATACAGACATCAATTCGCCCTGAAAAGGTTTTCTGACATTCATTGTGGAGAAGAAATTAGACCGACTGCATTTTTACATTTTCACAACAACGCGATTTTTCACTTTTATTGACAATGATAATGACAGATATTTAATCAGGTTACGTGTCAAATACAATTTGGTCCAATTCAATCCGGTTCCAATCCAATTTTATTTATACAGCACTTTTTTTTTTGATAAATTGCTTGATAAACCACAGAAACACCACATAGCAAACCAATAAGAAGACAAAACACAATAATGAACAGAAGGTAAGAACACGCCACTCTCATTCTGAGTTAAAAACAAAGGAATAAAAAATGAGTTTTAAGAGATATTAAAAAAAAAACAAAAACAGGTAGTGAGAGGGAAAATCCTAACATGGGCAGGGGGATCATTCCACATATTAGTATATTACGGCTATAATATTATGGCTTTTTCATGAATGCCAGGAGCAGCTGGTCCATGGACCTCAGCTTAAGGGGAACATATGGCAACAGCAGCTCAGACATGTACGGTGGTGCTGATCCATTAAAGGTTTTAAAAGCAAATAATAAAATCTTAAAATTAATCCTAAAACAAATGAGGAGCCAGTGGAGGGAGGCCAGGACGGGGGAAATGCACTCCTGTTTGCAAGGACCAGTTAAAAGATGAGATTAACTGTATTGGGAAGGCCAACGTAAAGTGCATGACATTGGTCCAGACACATTGTGATAAAAGTGATAAAACTAGTTTTAATGACATCAAAAATCTGCTCATGTAGGTTAAATTCACAAAATGTATTTAAGGGAATAGTATCGTATTTTATACACAAACATTATGTAGGAGTAGGTATGGGTACTTGTAAATAACTGGACCTGCTTAGCTTTTTAGATAGAAATGTACTGTAGTATATTATTAACTAACTAGTGAGCTCGTTCTCCTTCTCTTGAAAATCATTTCTATAAAGATAGAACACATTTTGGTGTCAAATTGGAAGAACAGGTAAAAGACCTCCCAGCCCACTGTTCATTCAGTGGTGCTGGTTTCAGTCATTATGCAAATGTACTGTTTATAAGGTTGGGAAACCTGCAGCCAGCTGACACTGAAGACGTCACTTGGATGAAAGACGAAACGTTTCTCCCACTGAAAACGCTCCGTCCAGATGAACAGAATCAGCCTTTTGGGAATGGGGAATAGACTATATGAAAGGTAAAAGTGAGGTCAGAGGTCAAATGTAATTTTATATTTAGACTCTTCATATACCAGCCTTATTTTCTAAATGTTGCCAAATACAAAAACAGCTGGATACTTTTATCCATAGTTTTAAAATATGAAAGACATTTTATGAAAGTTTGACCATATGACCTTAAAGAAGAGGTCAGAGGTCCAAAGTAACATGATATTTTTTAAATTCCCTGTAACACTCCATCACATATCTACTGTATATGTTGTCAACACGAACACTGGCAGTCAGAAACCTAGGTTTTAAAAAGCTCTATATAGAATTTTTATGACTTTGACCCTCAGTTCAGTGTATTGACCTCTAAGCAGAGGTCAGAGGCCAAATGTGACATGATATTTTAAATCTTTATATGGTGCTTTCTATGAAAGCCAACACAGACAGCACTTGTGTGAATCATAGTTTCTACGTTATAATGTTTTTTTGTCTATTTTCAGCAAATAAATCATTAAGCTGACCTTAAAGGCAAATTTGAATGGATTGTTAACATGACCCCACCCTTCGCCCCTACAAAGTTTTAACAGGATTAATTCAAAACATTTTGAGCTATCGTGTTTACAGACAGAATGACATGCAAATGCTACTAAAAACATAAGCTCCTTGGTGAAGGTAACCAAGAACTATAAGGTTGCATGCTTGTTTGAGCTTAAACAAACAGTTTTACTGCCTGTTACACTGTTTTAGGATTTTAGAGCCTAGAGAGGCTGAAGGGTCAGTCCTCCACTGAGACAGAACAAATCAGCACCTTACCTGATGACTTCACAGACAAGTTAGTCATGTAAGGTCAACAATATATTTAATATCCTTTTAAGACTATTTTTAATTAAGACCAAGCTTACTGTTGTTGTTGAATGAGGTTCTGAAATTAGAAGAAACTAATTTTAAGCACTGAATAATTCAAGTTTTGTATCATTTATAACCATTAAATAAATGGTTACATATTTTTATTTCCTCCAGTGTCACAGATTCATGTTAAAATATTACTGTGGCAGAAGGTGCAAAGTGTTTTATAGCTCCAGAAACATCTACTTAACAATTCACTTTACTTTAACCATGAAATTAGAAATAGCAGAAGATCCAACCTGAGTCAGAGTGACTTTTGAACCTGAGATTTTTAATCACCAAGTTTGTTTGCAGTGGATTAATGGATTTGATTTAATATCTTTGTTTTGGAGTCACAGAGTCAGAATTGGTTTGATCATAAGAGGATTAAATTATTTAATCCTAGTAGTAGAACCTTCTTTTTTAGCCTCACTGAGAGAATTTTTAAAATTTGGATACTGTACACAAGCTTGAAACCAAACCACTAGACCGGACAGCCCGTTTACTCTACTGGCCTGATTTAAAGCACCTAAGATAAAAAGCAATCCTTTTTCATTCTCTCACTGTTGTACTACGATGCGTCGTCATTTATCCACTCGCAGTATCGCTCTGCCCAGACACCGCTGGCCTGAAATCCTTGAATAATATGCAAAGGCCCTCAGTGATAGGATGTGACCTTGGGCCTGTTTATAATTAAACCCCCAACAGAAGCTGCCCTTCATTTTTGCTACGTTTTAAAGGTCGTGCACATGATGAGGGAAAAATAATAAAAAAGGGATGAAGAAAGAAATCTCCCACTGAGCGGGCTAACATGGCCTGTGACCTCCTTCTCCCCAGTGCATATTTACCACAAATTAGGATCTTTCAAAGGATTGCACAGTACGTGGCAGCGAAAGCTCAGGGGGGATGAAAGTGCTGTAAGGCCATATGAAAAGTCTTTATCTTAACTTAACTTGAAATGTGTCTTAATCACATATGACTCAAAAAAATAAAAATAAAACAGAAACATGTGGGCTGAGAAAGGCAGAAATATAAGTGTTTTTGGATAAATAGTTATCAGGCGGTAAGCTAACCATTTCTCTTTTAAACTTTAAATAGTTTTGCGTGCATATAAAGTGGAAGCATATAAGCATTAATCCAATTTGAAGTTTTGCTTTGGGCATCGTTTATCTTGTTTTTCTGAGAGCACTGAAATGATGCGCGATATAAAACGTTCCTCACAGGCGCTATATGGTTTTATTCTCTAAAGTAAATCTCATTGGATTAGAAGAAAAACAAAAGAAAAGGAAAAGGAGAACAAACTCAGAGAAATGAAACTCGCATTGTTAAACTTTGTACATCCTCTGAATGGCGCATAGGATTTGTTTCTCGTAAGCTCATCAGTCATAATCTTTCCTCCTAATTTAATCGGTAAGTGTGGATTTTTAAACATCGGCGTTCACTCCTGAAGGGAAAACGCAGACACACTTTAAACTGAAAGGGATGAAAAATCTCACTAAGCTCTTAAAAAAAATGAAACTTGCACTGGTGACGTACTGTAAGTTGTTAATATTTCATATCGGTTTTGTCAGATTTTTCTGTAATTAAATATAAACTTTTGAGTAAATGTAGTTTTTCCAATATTCAGTGATTGCAGTGTGTAATTATTGTGGCAGCTGGGGTCAAGAGAGGATTTTCTATCTCCAGGAAGAATAATGGTATATATAATAGATAAATGTTTTATTTCTGTTACACTGTCATCTTCCATTATTGCTCACGTCATCTTTTAAAAGCCCTGCACTTAAATCATTACCTGCTGTCAGCTGTATTAAACAGGAAAAAAAACATCTCCACGAGGAACCATGAAACTTTGATGAACTGTGGGTTTAGAAAATTCTGCACTCAGGACATCCACCTGTTTTAGTTACACTTCCACGTTTGCCTGTAAACTGACTGTCCTGCCTAAAAATGAAGCCAGACGTGGTCCAAAATCTCACCGTATTTTCCATGTTCAATTCTAAAAATATCTCCAACACCACAGAAATACAGCAACAAACCATGACAGAGTTTTACTGACTGTAGACACTCACTGTTGTACATTTCTCCGTACACAAGGATGACGATTTGAACCAAAATGTAAAAATTTGAATTCATTACTTCATAAGACCTCAGTCTTCACTCTCAGTGTTCATTATCTGTCAATACTTTTGTAGGCCTGGCACTTATTTTTGTCCTCCACTTGTCCAGTTTCCTTACATTTTTAAGGAAACACCACACACCGTGCTGAGATATGAAAGACTTCTTGCCAATAGATTTTACAAAATCACATTGTTAGTGCAAAGATACTACTAAAACAAACAAACAAACAAACAAACAAACAATGAGGGTGATAATGAGTGAGTGAAAACCAGGCAATGTCCAAAGAGATTCAGACAGCATGGAGAACTACTGCTCAAGAGCTCTTTAAAAAATGATGAGAAAGTCTAGCTTGGAACCAAAATATCAATAAATTTGCATAGTAATGTATTCTGCATCTTAAATTAAGAGTACATATAAACATTGTGGATATTTTCTGTATGTTAACTCCAAATATTTTCTTACAGTTTATTAAAATGCTCATTTTATGGGCTGATAGTACTGTTTGGTAGCTACTGGGCTCTATGAGGTCTCTCCCCAGCTGGGTGATCCATCATGCGGGAGGATGAGAAAGAATGGCAATGATTCCCTGAATTACCTCCGACACACACACACACACACACACACACACACACACTCTCTCTCTCTCTCTCTCTCTCTCTGGGAGTTGCCAGGTGGTGAAAGCGAGGAGAAAAGATGAGGTGAAGAAGGACAAGGAACAGGGAGAGTGTACAGAAAGAAATGTACAGAAAAGCGCAGGAGAAAAAGGGCAGCAGGAAGAGCAGAGACACAACAGGCTGTGAAACACAGCAGTCAGGGTCGAACGCTCGCTCCCTTAGCAACTGCCAAACTGACTTAAATTGCTGCAAGTTGCTGAAATAAACACCTTCCCACAAATCTGCACCCCAGCGCTTATTCTCTGTATGCACACCCATGTCACTGCGAACATTACATTTCAGTCTGCAGCGTATCTTTACGAGCTACAAGGTAAAAGAAATGGTCAAGGTGCTTTTCCTGATTTAACTCCCCATTAGCTCTGCTCCACGTTCAGGTGTGAGTCTAATTTGTTATAGTATTGTGCTGTGGCGTTTGCAATATGAGCGAGAAAGCATGCTATGCTGCCTTTGTGGGCACACACATGATGAATTTCTTCAACAGGCAATAAATAAACACACAGAGGGAAGTCTGTAGTAGAAATACTCCGTTTCTTGGAGTAATTCAGACTGCTGGAGCAACACACAGTAAAACAGAAAAACACTTGTCTTCATTTATGCCGATGAATACTATATGAAGGGGAGCACGTGTGTCTAAAACACAGTAACCTAGAATATTATTCCACATGAATTTACTAATCACATTACAGTTACTAATTAAACAATTATTTATTACTTATGTTCCATAATAAGGAGGAAAGAAAACAAACATTAACCAAAGCCTTGTGTCTGACTTTGGCTAATGTGGGAGGACCAAAACAGCAGAGTGTGAGATGACTAAAAACCAAACAGCACAAAGGAACATTTTGATTATGCATTTGGAAAAACAACTAAAGGCTGTGGAAACACACTGTTCTTCTCTTTAAAATACTCTTTTATGCTGCAGAGGCTGGAAATGCAGATTAGTCACCTGAGTTCATGAAGAGTCTAACCAGCTGAAAGTTCCTGGTCTTCCCATTTCTACCCCAGTAATGAGTCCATTTCCTGTTTCAATTATCAGCAAAGCACCTTGCTTTTACAGTGAACCTGTACAATGTTACAGCTGCCATTTTGGCATATCTTTAGTGTCTAATCTTGATAAAGGTTCCACTTGCAATTACTTCAAAATTACCATTTATTAGCAAATTATTGGAAAAAAGTTGTGGAACGTCCATTCAGATCCTTATTATTCAAATTAAAAATGTCTGACCCTTTTCAATCTGGCTTTCCAAAGCAGCGCTCCACTGAGACTGCTCTTTTAAAGGTCTATAATGATCTTTTAATAGCATCTGATTCAGGGAATTGTTCTGGACTCATTGTACTTTGTAACGCTGACCACAGCATGTTAACAGGATTAAGGTTTTGGCGGGTATCTCTGGCTCTGCGTTAGACTGGTTATCTATTAATCTGACAGGACCTTCTCTGTTTGGGTGAGCATGTTCCCTTCTATCACTGCTTCACTAATCTGAGGGGTTCCACAAGGATCAATCCTGAGTTCATCATTATTTTCTTTCTACATTTTTCTTTTGGGTGGCATTATTGATCATCTTTATACAGATGACATTCAGCTATATATGTCATTTAAGCTTCCCCAGCTCAATATGCTGCACACCAAGGTTGATTATTTCTACTAGATTGGTGCCTGGCTCTCCAAGAGTTACCTTATCTTTCATTTCTACGAGACTGAAAGCAACCATAACAGCTCCTCCTGAACTAAATCCAAGAATCAATCCAGGGCTTGCTTCTTTCTGCTCATCAGCGTTCACACTGATTCTTTTATGGTCTTTGACTCTTATATAAAATCTATTTCACATTCCTGTTGCTTTACTTTCTGAAACATTCTACTAAACACACATTACACATAACTTATGCTCCTTACATCTTTTCACAGTAAATTATAGGATTTATTTTAAAATTCTCATACTTGCATACAGAATACTAAATGGACACTAGCTCCACACTAGTTATCCCATTTACCCTAATGGTTGTTCCTCATATGAGACTGAGGACAGATGGAAGGATCCTTTCAGTCTGTGGCGACTTTGGAATAGTCTCTCTGTTTAGTTGACTCTGTAGACTCCTTTAAACGAGACCATGTGTTGAGATTCTCATTTAAACTATTTTTTAATAATCTGACTTTATTCTATTGCGTTCTGTCTTTTAACCTTTTTTTGCGATTAATTATTGCTATTAATTTGATTACACAACGAATTGTGACTACTTTTCGTAAAAAACGTATGCCAATAAATGTTTTTTATTGGAGCATTATAGTTATTGTAACATATCAAGTCTCTATTGTAGTTGTTTTTGCTGGTGTTCTACTATCAGTTTATGCCAAATATTAGATATCTGCTAAAAAAAAAGAAAAAGGGAAAAAGAAATGGGAATGAAAATGTTTCAGCATGTCTCACTTTAAAGCTACAGACATTTATTGCATAATTTAATGTCTTTATCAACAACTGTCAGGTTGCTAGCCACCCACAAGCTGGTTGCTAGCAACCTATCATTAGGTTTAATTAATGGTCTAAGTATTGGAAGCTGATGCAACAAATGCAAAGCTTTCCTTCTGCTTCTGAACTGAACTCTAATGGAGAGCGCCACTGGTATTTAGGAGATGACACAACTGCAGAGCTAATAAGCACAATAATTACTGAATGGAATGAAAAGGTTAAAGTGCAAGCCTCTTTAATGCGATGTTATTTCACCATAAGGTCTGTTAATTTTTAAGTATTAAAAATATGAATACAAATGATTTCCAATGCAGAGTGTTTTTTCTTTTCTTATTAGGATGTTTTCAAGCTTGAGTGGGATTGGATGGACAGGAGAATCCCACTTACATCTGAGTTTTTGAAACGATGGGCGTTTGCACACGTTAACATCACATCCCACTATCCATACATGGATAAGCTTAGAGCCATGCTAGCTGGAGCACAGGATGGGAAACGGGGATATTGGGGGATTTATGAATATAATCCAGACTACTTTTGAAGAAAGGACATTTTTGTCTTTTCAGAAACATAAACCGTCAATCACTTTCATCGGCTTTGGTGCGAATGAAAGTGACAACAGGCGCACTGGAGAGGCAACAACAAGACAACCTCCATAAAGAAAATGGTTTTGCAGGTATTGGCCACAGATCATTGCTCTCTCTTTATCACCTAGTTTTGCTTTTTGCCCCCCTGACGGCAGGGATAGGCTCCAGCAACCCTAAATTTTAAAAGCAGTTAAGAAAATGAATGGATGGATGGAGACGGAGCTAAATATGAGGTCAAAACTAACTTTCAGCTGTCTTTAAACATTGTTGTTTTTCTATATCTTATCTCCTTTCTTGATCCTTCTTATCTTGTTTTGAGAACATTTGACTACTCGACAAGTTTAATATTCCATGCAAACTTCTGAGCTGCTCTTTTTGCACCCGGACTGCTTTCTACCGCAAATCCTTTCACAGCACTTTTATATGTTTGTATAGTTTATGCTATGGAGGTTGAAAAGCAACAATCAGACTGTTAATTTTATAACATGCTTCCTTTGTCTTTTCTGATATTGTTTCCCAAGATTGAAGAGCAATGGGTGCAGTTCAGATCTGCATCTTCTCCGCTTAGCAGCAAAATTAAATCTAGCTCTGAAACCCTGGCTGAAAGAGCTCATTAAAGATCAGTTCAACACCTAAAGACTTTGAATGCACTTGAAATTAGTAACTGTGGCCCTGTTCAAACCCTTTGCTCAACAGACTACATACAAAATTCAGTTACTCCGTACACACACACACACACACACACACACACACACACACACACACACACACGGATCAAAGGTCATATCAAATATCATGACAGCTTGCCTCCATTTCCCAGCACACAGTCAAACCTCCACTTGTTTAATTTTTCAGAGGGAAGCTTTTGCTGTGCCGATCCTCAGAGTACAACATGCTTCTCCTGCTGAGACCTTGAGGAGAACAATGCCAGATTCATTTTGCCAAATCAATACGTATGAGTTTCAAAGATGTATTAGCTGCTATTGACAGAGATTTTTTTTCCTCCTAGTGGATTTAACATGGCGCTTCGGTCGAATGGGTTTCCTCATCGAGATGTCGAATGCCTTTCTTGTTACCCAGACGTCCTCTCCTTGCTGCTGGGCTGCTGGCACAAAGGCAAAAATAAACAAGTTGAAGGTCAGTCGGCTCAGAGAGGCGGTTTTAGATGGCCTGATGTAACACCAGCTATCACACCACATCCCGTGGCCCATCATGCGATTGCTGCATTACTGACCGCTTTAACATCCATCACAAACACTGGAAACACCGTCCTTGGTGTCAAACTACTGCCTCAAAGTTTTTTTTCAGAAGCATTCAGCAGACCGCAGGGATGAAGGCGGAACAGGCATGGCTGCTGGAGGGTGGGACTAATGCACAGGCTGCTGCCACAAGCTACAACTTTTCCTTGTTTGTAATTTGTGATTTACATAAAGAGTTTAAACCTGAATAAACCTGCAGACTACTCAAGAATAACAGAGAATTTATTACAAATTTGGTCTTGTTTTAGGAGTAATAGCAGCTCTTTCCTGAAAGCTAAAATGCTGAGAGTGTAACAGCCTCATGTTGGGATTGATAGCCGATTTTCCTTTCTCTTTTTCGTTCATTGAAAAATGCTTAGGACTGCTTTTCATTGATAAGCAATGATGGTGCAGTTAAGCTGTACTGACATTCATCTCAGTGTCCTGTAGTGCCCATCTGTGAGGTGCGTGCACAGCAGTTTCTATAACTACCAAATCAACGTAACTGAACTCAGGTGTGAAAAACCCGACAGCAAACTATGACAAACAAGTTTTGTTTGTCAAACAAGTTTTGTTTGTCACCAAAAACCTAACTAAGCAGATAAAGATGGGACTCTGATGTGGGAGAGTAAAGACCTGTGCTGTCCAAGTGCTTCAGTGGTGGCACTTCTAACACAGTAGTCAACCTGCCAACCACTGCCGACTAACAGCCGACATCCTCGGCTGTTAGTCGGGTCCTGGAAACAGATCACAACTACTTTTTTTTTTTTAAATTATTCCATGATATATCTGCACCTGGCAACATAATCGGGATCAGTGAGATGTGCTATAAACTAACCCTCATGTTATCTTGAAAGAGAAAAGTATAAATTAATACTAAAACTAAGAGGCAAGTGGTCTGTTGTAAATGTTCCCTCTAATGTATAGAAATATGAATAAAAAATACGTTTGAATAGAAAGTCAAATATAGTCCCGTATTAGCAGGTTTTCAAACTTAGGTGGGATTGCAATGACAAGAGAATCCCACTTTCAGAAAGCTTCTAGTTGGAGCACTTTTTATTTATAAATAATAATAAATATATTTATTATATTAATTATTAAGATTTATGCCTCTTATCTCAGTTTCTTTTAAAAAAGGACATTTTCTCTCTTGATAATTAAGGACTTTGATAGAAGCTACTTTCAGCTGCTACATTATCCACAATGGGTCGCTACAACAGGCAGCTCAACAATTTAGAACTTTAATTTATGTGACTGAAAAGATGATAAAACCTTTGAAATATTAACCTAGACAGATTCTGCGCATGTACAGTAGAAGAAATTAGGTCATAGCCACAGAAGCTAGGGAACAATGTGATTCCCCAACTGGTTGGTGACTGGTTGCTGGAAGTCTTTAGGTGAAACTCACTGCAAAGAGGTACAGTTTACTGTGCTGCACCGAAACAATGAGACAATGCATTGCATTTTGGCAAATTTCACTACCGCTCAGTCAAAGGAGCTTGCAAAGACAAGTGTCTGTACTTCTCCTTGAAGACGTTTCACCTCTCATCTGAGAAGCTTCTTCAGAACTGAAGAAACGTCTTCAAGTAGAAGTCCAGACACTTGTCTTTGCAAGCTCCTTTGACTAAGATGACCTGGATGACTGAGAACCTTCACAGACACTACCGCTCAGTAGACAGTCTGCAGACACGTCTTCCATGTAAACTACAGCAGTAACATCTTTGTTGTAACAGATTGGTTTTGCTTAGTTCTGCCGTTTTCAGGTAATAAACTTTAAAGTTTTGCAGCATCACGATTAACATCTGATCATCGAACATTGCATAATAAAGCAAAAGCGGTACATTAATGTGCAATAATTATGTGCATTAGCAGCTTTTCATCAACTAATGCAAACTGTTGTGTCCTTATAAGCCTCATCTGGCATGCTTGAGCACAAGCAACCCTGTCAAACAAATGAGACGCTGTTTGCAGAACTTGATTTGCTTGAGAAGTGGGAATACACATGCACGCACACACGCACACACACACAGTAATGATAAAGGTTTGTCTAGAAGGAGAGAGAAGAAACAAAGTGGCCCTCTCATACCAGAGACAAGTCCAAGTTACAGGATGTCTCACTTATCTCTGCACAGCCATTAGATGGAAACATGAATGAATGGGAAGCACTTTGAAGCAATTTTCTAAGCAATTATTACTAACAGTATTTTTTCCTCCCTTGTCTAGTTTTTGTGCTTCATAGCTCACCACAGTATGTTTTACACAATGGTCTTATCCCCGCCGGTGATCTCTAATACTGCTGACATTATTACAACTCGTCTCCGTGTTTATGCCAGTAGTAGGCTCAAAAGATGAAGTGCAGCAGCAGGGTAGGAGGAAACAAAGAGAGCAGACAGAGAGATAAATAAATAGGTATGCCTGCCTTTGTCATAAAATGCATTAAGAGACAAGAAGGTTGCAGAACATTAAAAACCTGCAGGTTATTATGATAGTTATTACTGAAGTAGCTCCCACTGAAAGGTATCTTTCTATCTGAGGTCACTTACCCGGGATTTGCATGCGGGTCATATCCCTACTACATTAACACTGATTTCCTGAGTGAAATCAGATTGTTATTCACGTTTCCCAGACAGTAGCGGCATTATTTAAATCCTTTGCAGAAATGGCCTGCACTTTGGAAATGAAGTTGTTATGTCTGTCTGAACGGGATAATTTAATTATTTTTTGTTGTTGTTGTTGTTGTTGTTGTTGTTGTTGTTGTTGTTGTTATTATTTATTTTATTTTAAGTTGTTACAGACGGGACAGACACGACTGAGGGATAGGAAAGGGAGAAAGAAAGATGAAGGAAAAGAAAATCAGAAGGGAAGAGGGACAGTGAGAAAGGGCACTTAAAAAGAGAAAGAAGAGAAAAAAAATCTCCTGGATCACCTGTTGAGAGAAAAAGACGAGAAAACAAGCAAAAACAACAACAACAGAGCAACATACTAAACACAACACCATCACGTTAATCTAGCTAAGTGTAAACAGCAGTAAATACTAAATATTGAATGTTGTTGTGTAGCAAGAAGGACCGACAGCGCATAATGTGCTTGGAAATAGCAGCCAATAAAGGTGTAGTTTATGTCTATAAACAGTGCACACCCGTGTGCACACCTGTGTGGATCAGCACGCTTGTATTCAAAAGGTTTCCCCATGTAATGGTCTGCTAGAGCAGCGGTCCCCAACCCCCGGGCCACGGACTGGTCTGTGAGTCGTTTGGTACCGGGCCGCAAGAGTTGAGGCTCGGGTGTGAAATGTATGGTTTTCTGGGTTTTTAGCGTTATTTTGTTATCGTTTTTATCGTTTTTATCGTTAACTCGGTTTTCCTGGGTCTTTTCACATGTGTTATGGATAAATCTTCTTTTTTCGGTACCGGTACTAGTTTTGTTTTGCTGTATTTATCTGTGACACCTTAAAGTCCGGTCCGTGAAAATATTGTCGGGCATAAACTGGTCCGTGGCGCAAAAAAGGTTGGGGACCGATGTAGAGAGCCATAGCCCTGTACCCCAGGGCATGAAGCAGGCATGGAGGAGATCCAGGCTCCAGACATCCAGAGGTCCCAGAGTGCGAGAGCCCAAGGAGGACCACTGGAGGGGCATCCGTGCCACCCTCCTGGGAACGGGATAACTAATGCAATATATAATTATCAATAATTAAAGACAGAATGAAGCAAAGTACAGCTTTAAATATGTGGCCTTGTTTAAATAGAGATAAAATAAGTACAGTAAAGTCATCCAATTCACAAAAAAGCAACGATATCATCTGCACAGGAGAACCTTGTTTGACTTCACAACACAATGTGACGTCTTGCAACGCTCTATCCTGGCCAATCGAACAGGTGGTTTAATCAAACACCAGTGAAGTAGTGTTTTTGTTTACCTCATCAGCCTCCCAGATGTGATCAAAGTGATTATGCTATTCTAAAAAGTGTGAATGTGTGCGTGAATGGGTGGATGACTGGATATGTAAAGCGCTTTGGGGTCCTTAGGGACTAGTAAAGCGCTATATAAATACAGGCCATTTACCATTTACCATTTAAAAAAATACAATAAAAACTAATAGTTATGCCCCATAATGTTAAAAATAGTTGTGCTGTGACTTTGCATTTGATTTGCCTTTAAAATGATGGATTTACGTGACAGTTAGTGGCCATAACAATCACCAGAACTGCATTTATTTATAAATGCTGACAGTTCGATCTTCGTGATAAGACCAACGCTTAATAAGACCAACCGACGTTCTGAAGAATATGGTTAATCTGGTGGAATATCTGAACATACCAACAGAAATAACAGGACAAGCATGAAATAATCCTTAGAAGTAATACTGTATAAAATGGACATGAACAACAGGTGACTGTAATTATTTTTAAACTGCATTTTTTAAATAAATGTATAAGAAATGTATTTATTAACATAAACTCACTGCAGCCAATGAGGCAAGCTATGGGTGTGGAGTCTTGCCCCAGGACACTATGGCAGCTGGAGGGGTCAGAGACCCTCGAAGCCAGTGATTAGTGGACAACGCGCTCTACCACCTGAGCCAAGGCCTCTCCACTACTAAAGGTGTATTATTAATCCTTTCCCATAACCTTTGTGAGCAAGAAGAAAAAATAAAAACAGTTATTTATCTGGCCTTTTCTGTCAGCAGTGTGTGATGCAGGAAAATGAAGTCAAAAAGACAGTTTTAGCATGAGACTGAGGTAAGTGTTTTTTTTTGGGAAACAGCAGAGCACCGAATGGGTCTGAACCAGAGTGACATTTCCGGGCCGTTTTAACGAGGCCCTGTCAAAGCAGTTAGAAGGTTTCATACAGCTGTTCTCAGCTCTCTGAGTAGCAAGGTTATGAAGTTTGGCTGTGTGGCTGATGTCTGCAGTGGACTGTGTGAACAGTGAAGACCCACTATTCAAACATCAAAATGCTTTAGCCCTGAGTAGAGGTGAAAAAAAGAAAAGAAACAGGTGATTTCAGGCTTTCAAAGACTAACAAACATCAACAACATGATTTTAAAAGAGAGTCGACACAACCAGTCACGTACAAAGTTTATATGAGGAAACCAAAAGCCTATAAGCATGTCTGCAGTTTATCTGACTCTAAAAATGTAGCTGATTTAAGTCTGACACTGATTCCCTGACATCACATCTGGGCTAGCCTCTGTATCGCTACAGTTAAATGAAGGTAGAAACAGAAAGCAGATAAAGTAGCACCCAGGTGCATGGCATGCTACAAGAAGTTCAAACTTTAGTGCATTTGATAACGTACTTTTTTGATTCACGTGGCTTTGTTGCCAAATACCACCTAGATATCATCTTTACTGTTAAAAAAAAAAAATCAAACAGTAACAAACAAACAAAACCAAACAACTTTTGTCCTCTCTGTTTTTCTGTTAATGTACACCTGTGTGTTTCTATAACGTAGAACTTCTGCTGAGCTTTGTTATGACCCCAGCTGCTTAGAGGGGAAGGGAAATAACATTAATGACCAGGCAGAAGAAGGTAAAGCCAAAATTATAATTTCTCAGTAAATGAAAAGTCTTTATAAACAATAAAAGAACTAACAGACAATGAGCGCTATTTAAAAAGAGGAAATAAAGGATTTTATATTGTCCTTCCTGCCTGATTCCTTAAAAAAAAAAAAAAATCCCCCTCTATCTTACCCAACTAACCACAGCAATAATCATTAGTGAGTAGCACCTTTAACCCTTTACAGCCGATCGGAGCGGGCACGCTCTGTTTTGCGTAACTATTTTTAAATCCCGGTAGCTCTGCAACCAAGTAAGCTAGCGCAATAATTTTTTTTGGATATGAAACTGGAGGAGTTGTACTTACATCTTATGCCATCAGCTTGTCCTAGGTCACAGTTTCCTTCCACATATAGCTTTGCAAAAACTGCATAAAAATCACTTGCAGCAACAAAAACATGATATTCCAGAAACAGCTTCGCCGATCCATCAGCTGTTTGTAACACTTCCTACGTCCATCAGCGCGAACTATCACATGACCGCATGACCTGCCCGAAACCGGAAGTGACGTCATTTTGCGGAAATGTAGTTTTTTACGATCGGGGCCTTATGAGCTTGTGTTTTACTTGTTATGTGTTTTAAAAAGTTATGTTTGACTTTATGACTTTCTGTGTCGTTTCTGGGATGCTTAAGACTCATATTGCACTGCTGGAAATAGTTTATTTTGATGCATATGCTGTTATTTTGCAAATTTGCACTATAATATTTATTTTCGTTTTTCCTGCAGTATATAAAAATTGGTGTATTTCAAAAATAAAACTATGAAGACACTCAAAATAAATTTCCTGTGGTGGGAAACTAGTTTGTGTAACTTTTTTGTATTTACAGTTTTGAGGGATAAGCCTCTTAAATTTCTCTAACTAGAAATATATGTTAAAAAAACAAAAACGATTTTCAATTTTTTTGTAGTTTATTGCACTTTTTTGCAATTTATGTAATTACTATGCACCTAATACAGACATATTATTAAAGTTTGGGCTATAATGGTTGTATTGATGTATAGCAACTTGAAATGCTCCCAAAAATGGCTCCACAGCATGTAAAAATATAATATAAGCTCTGGCGAACTTGGTTCTATGGTAGGTCTTAAAGGGTTAAACCCAAGTGGTAAAAAATGAATCCCCCGCCCAGCGTCAAGGTGCAGTGAATGTGTTAAGCAAAAACAAGAAGGCATCAGTAAAAAACCTACTGCAACCTAACCACAACAGCAAGTAAGAAGGTAAAATCTAACCTAGAAAACAGTGACAAAAAACAACCACAACGCACATCAGCAGGCACAATTAATCACAGCCGGCCCAACTAAGCAGATGGTGCAATTGTTGGCGCAGCTTGATTGGAGCAGAGACTGAGATGCTGGTCCAGTCAGGCACAGCAGCAGAAAAGACAACTGGAGACACCAATCCTGGGCAACAGCTCGAACATACTAATTACCATGTTAATCAAGTCATGTTAAATGTTAATCAAGTCTTCAAGCTTGGTCACCAGATCCAGCTCCCTGCACAGACATGCAACCTCTGATTCGCTGTCAAGAAATCAGAATACTAGGAAGAGATCAAACTCTCCTCTTCAGGTGTGTCAGTAGTTTTCCTTCAAATAACTCACTTTAAGAATGTTACCACATAGACTTTTATTTGTATAACTGCATTCAGCTTGGTTGAGATTTCACTGATTAAAGCTTAAAATGCATTTTTTGTTGCAGTGATTCTTTCTTTAGCAATTCGCTAAACTGACACATATTTTAAGAGAAATCAGTGAACAGCCTTGGCAAGATGGCAAGGGTGAGATCTAAAACCTGCAGGACACCGGCTCTCAAGGCCTGGAGTTTGAGACCCCTGCTTTAAGCCCTCCCAGTAGACACACCTATGGTATCAATTTAAAGCTCCTACGTTGCCTTGTTTTTAAGTTACTGCATTCACAAACTTGAGTGCCCAGGCCACCTTACTAGCAATCTAATCTGCAGCACTAACTTCTGCTTTGTTAGTTTGGGATTTTTTTCCAGTAAGGAATATATGGCAACAATATGTTCCGAAACCCTGGTGGCCTTAAGGTGGCCTGTTCAGGTAGAATTTCAGACCAAGCTGGAGCTCCTTGGGGAGAAAAAAAAAAAGACTACCTTAAGAAAAGCTTTGTTCTGATAAATCACAGCTGGATCACCGGGGAGAGGATTTCTGATGACTCCAGGGTACATTGTATTTACTACTAACTCTTCAAATGATGGCGATATATGAATCATATCGATCGTGTGTATCAGCATGTACTTTTGTCTGTAATTCCAGAAAGGTGGTTGTATATACTAAAACTAGTTTCAAGTCTCTTCCTGTGGTGTTTGGACTTCTTGTACTGTTTACTCCAGTGTCTACGAGGAACACTGTTTATTTTATACACCTGCTCACATTGGCCATTTGGGACAATAAAAAATGGCTTGAACTACAACTGAGTGTAAAAATGAAACAAAACTCCAGAAGTAAAATAAAAGCCTCACAACTGTACTGCACAGTAAAAATGACATTATTCTTTAGCTTGATGCTTTAGTTTTGTCTCCACAGCTTGGTGTCAATGCTTCCTTGATTCAAGCGGAAACTGATTTTGGGGGTGGGTGGGGGGGGCACACATTTAATTATGCATCACTAAAACGCTAAAATTTAAATTCATGGTTACGCCAGGCTTCACATTATGCCTGTGCGCATTAAGTAAACACACAGGCAGGTGCAACATAGACCTTCAGAAAAATTTGTTTCAATGAACGTCACATGATTTGAATGTAAAAACAATTACAATTGGAGAAAGGAACACCTGCAAAAAAGTAGCAGTTGTTCCTTTTTTGACCACACAGTTTGGCAAATTATGAAGAAATTGGGGAAACTAAGACTGAGAAATTTTCTTTTGTAGAAGCTCGGATGGTTTAAGTTTTCCATAGAAAGGCAAAAAAAACCCCAACGAAACAAAACAAAGAACAAAAAAAACATTTTTGTTCTACAAAACATCAAAACCTGCAATGGTGGCATAATTTGAATAAACCTGAAAAACACACACACACTTTGACTATTTCTATCTTATTTCTAAAGAAGAACACTGCATTCGCAAAAGAAAATAAATCCTGACTCATTACCTGGAAATTATAAATAACTACCTAGTAACTATGAGAACTATGATTACTTTGGAAAATGTCACGTTAAAAGTCTTTAATTGTGCAGGCTGTGACATTAGTTTAGAATTGAAAGATATAAAAGATATCTATCAAGTTTCTTCATACTCATTGATACTCGATGTGCTTGTAACCAATGTTCCCTCTAACTTTTCATGTGTCTGAGCAAACGCACAAACTCCCTTGGACCACTGTGAGCAACAGCAGACGTGTGCACTGTGGTCACGGCAGCATCGAATCCATCCAAGTTTCATGGTTTATTAAAATAATCAAATTACAGCACTTATATTTATGTTAGACTACTTTTAATGAAGTGCTTTAGCCCACTTACAAGGAAAATTTAAATAAAATCTTGTTCATGATCTGTGTAGTATGTTACACTATTGGAAGTAAAAATAACTTGAACTCCAATTTTGAAAACACAACTTTCTTCTTTTTTTTTTTTTTTTTCCAGCTCAGACTTGTATTATGAGTCTGTGGTCTGGGAGAGAGTCCTGTAACTCTCTGTCTGCAAAATACAGTAAATAATGACCAATGTTGGGCAATTAATTATATAGTTACTTCTTCAAAAAAGTAACTCAGTTTTGCAAACAAAGTTTTTTGCAGCTGTTTACCTAAAAATGCAGCCAATGCAGTTTTTTAAATAAACATTTCAAACTGTTTACAGAACAATCAGCTGTTCTGCATCAAATCTGATGCCACACAAATTATTTGTGCCACTCCAAAAAATAATTTCTGTCCACTATTAGATAAAGGAGAACAACAGCCTGATACCTGCAGGCCTGACAACAGGAGATGTATCACTCCTGTAACACCTGTAACATTCAGCAGTCACCTCATTGTTCTGACACACACAACAACTATTGACTACACTACACACTAACTACACAAGACAACACACTAACTTTACACTCCAAACACGCTAAACGTCGCAAATCTCTCACATCTCTAAACACCGCCGTCACTCCTAAAACTCCCCCCCTTCCTAAACAACTAAATGCCATCTCGCCATATCCTTTTTTTGATTGGTCGACATGGTACATTTTTCCACCAACAGGAAAGGCTGGGAGGGGTGGGTGGTGTTTTGTTGGTTTTGTTTTTGCTCACAGGTGCAGAGTGCTTTCGAGCGTTTTCCTTATAAAACGCCGTTTTTTACCGTTTCTTCCAGCAGTAAATATAAACAACGATAGTATTCAGGAAGAAAAGCAAACATTGCAGATATTTTTATCATAACTTTTTACGTGGCCTATCAACACAATTAAAAAAAAACTGGTATAAAGTCCACACTTTTCCCGTCAATTGTTCCGTCTGTCCTGCTCACATCTCCAGTGGTTGTCCACGTTGTCATTAACGTGGCTTCTCTCCACTTATTTTATGCGCAACACAGATTTTCTGTGCGCAGAGACCGTGCCTGCAGTGCGCGATTGCGCATGCGCGCAGCTTAGAGGGAACATCGCTTGTAACTATCACTGAATTACTTTGATGATGGGAAAGTCTTAAAAACCGAGCCAGTGATCGATTCATTTTATAGACAGTGATGGTCTGAAAGCAAACATGAAAAAAACTTGGGTTATTTCTCTTTGATTTTTTTCTGGATTTGATTTTTTTTAATGCATCTCACTACGATCCACTTTAGGTGGATCTCTAGACATTAAAGTCATGTAGACATGGTACATTTTGCTACTTTTACGTTTGACAACTGGCTCTCTGAAAACTGCAGGACAGAAGAGAAGAACCTTGCAGCTAAATCTGATGAATCTATAATTCATCAAAGCGCAGGCAAGTGCTATCACATCAAGCACTTTGCACCTGGGACTTAATGGGGTCTAAGGGTACAAGAGCGAACAAGAACATTAGTGCAGTTCAAAACAGCAACAGCGCTCCAGCAAACACCGGAACATAAAGTTGCAGGAGGGCAAGGTGGAGGAGGAAAAGGAACACAGTTGTTTTTATAAGATCAATATCCTATTCCATGGTCAGCTGCACATATTTCCCTTTTCCTTCTCTTTTTTTTTTTTACATTTACGGTTCAGACAGCAGAGAAACTTTGATGCATGTTGCAGGCACCAAAACGAGCTAGCATTTTTCATTTTATCTGTTGTCCACTGTATCACTTGATGCAATTAAGCAGATATTGCACTTTTTATATTACAATTAGTACATTTTTTTCCCATATCAACCTCCGATATTATTAGAGGTCTTTACACTTTGATGGATGAAACTGGTTCAGTCCTTCTTGAATGAATAGGGAAGTGAGGGATGTTGTTCATTATTCTCTTACATTTTACAGCCCAAAAAATGTCACCTTATTAATAATGAAAATTAGCTGCAGCTATAATTGATATATGCTCATCTTTAATTTTCACCATACCACTGACTGGATACTGTGTCCTCTTCTACGTGTGACTTGGCAGAGTCAAAGTCGAGAAAACTCACAACTCTCAAAACAAGTGAAGACAAAAAGGAAAGTGACTGATGATTATGGGCAAATTTAACAGCGAGAATAGATGGACACGGGCGTTTGCTCTCTTGAAATTTAATGAAATGAAAGCACAAAAACAAATAAAAAAAACAACAAATGTCACCCAGTGAAATGCACAACACCAGCCACTATAAACCCACACTCACTGCCTGTTCCCAGACCAATGAACCATCTAGTCTGCCTTAATGTGACCTTCACTTTAAAGTCCAAACAAATACAAACAGGAATACACACCGTTTAATCCTTCCTGATCCTTTGGGGTCCACTCAGAGACGGACATTGCTGGATCTGAGGTGAAGACGTGAATGCAAACAACAAACAGTGGGAATATCTCTATTTGAACTTTCTTTATTTCTATTTTATTCTACTCTACCTCTTCATTTTTAAGGAAAATTAGTACTCTATTTGTCTTACATTTATTTGAAAGGTGTAGTCCATTTGGCATACAGTTTTACATTCATAAAAAGGTGAGCTATGAAAATTTAATGTCTTGCTAAAGTTCGAGCTGCTAATCAAATGTCAAGGTCAGGGGTTGCAAACCTGAGGCTCTGGAGCTTCACGTGGCCCATCTCAGCTGGCTACCTGAAGCTTTGTTAAAAAAAACAAAATCTATATAAAATGACTCTTATGTTAGTAACATAAGAACAGAAAAAAAGTCTTGTGTAGCAGAACATTTCCTTTTCCTCTTAAGTACAAATTTTAAATCTGACATATTTATTTCATGACCTTTAGGAAGAAGCCTGACGCCACAGTTGAGAACCACTAGATGATACATAACTCTTACTAAAACTAGCTTGACATCAACAATAAAATATTGCTTGGTGCATTAGTATTAACAGCTGAATAACGTCACACAGTCACAGAGGTCATTTGTTCTGCAGGATAAGTGCTTTTGGTTTTAATAATGATTTTGCTTATAATTTGTATTTTTGCTTCGGTGTGATTTTAATGCAGGATCATTCCTCGTAGAAATACATAAATGTGTCCAGTTTTCAAGTGACCTTAAGCTCTTATAAAAAGTCCTAACAGCAGATGGCTCTTCCTCCTTCATCACTTCTGTCGCTCACCCTCTTTCTCACCCTCTTTTCTTTTTGTTCTGTCCCGCTCTTTGCCTCTCTCTGGGCTTTCCTCCAGTTTTACGCGATGAGCTGATGGCCAACAAACAAACATTGGCCCCGGTCCTCGGCAGGCAGAGAGGACACAGAGCAGCAGGGCAGAACAGCAAGGTTGCTATATCACTTTCCGCATGATCCCTCTGCAACGCCTACTCACTGTACCTCACCAGCTGCACCACCGCTTTTTAGAGCGAGATGATAGCTGCTTAAAATTTTTCAGTTGAGGGCAGTGACACAGTGCAGCAAGCAGGGAAACCACTCTTAAGTTTATGAAAAGTTAAATGACCTCTGACTTTTGCTCTTATGGATAAATCATTGCTCTTGCACAGCACTCATACCTGGTCACCAGTATGAGGTGGCAGGAGGTTGAAAGGAGTTGTTTTGTAGTAAAATATTCTAAACATATAGAATCTGGAGGATTAAAAAATGTTTCCAGTCAGCAGAGAGGACTGCAAAGTTACAGATAAATGGTTATTATTGAAGCAGATATGCGACGATAAATGGACTAATTTAATTCCAAAAGACCAAAATTCCTTTGTGTAAATGAAGTGCAATGATGGATGACCATATCAGATTTTCTTAGCCATTCAAAAGCTTGAAAAGTTTCTTATTGAAATAATGAACAATACTGTACAAAATACAATGTGATCTGAGAATACATCTATCATTCATTAGCTGCTGGTTCACTCAGTCCTGTTGTTTGTGGTGCTGCAGTTTCAACAAAAACACAAAATTATGACATCTGTGAAAGTGAGATGTGTTGCAGGACTCTTGCACTAGACTGCTCTGTGTGCTTAAAAAACAGGCAGGTGAGCTTATATGCTGATGATGTTTGTGAGGATGCTTGGGCCAAATTTGATGCTTCAACTCTGTGGGTGAAAATCACACCAGACAACACAGCCTTCCTGTTTCCCACTGATGTGAAATAGACTTGGTGATTGTAAAGGGTTGTATTTGCAGTGTGTAGCTGTTAGCTGACCTTCAATAAAATAAAGAGGATATTTAATATCTGTTTGAAGGACGAAGATTCATATACAGCACTGTGCAAAATTCTTCAGTCACCCCTCATTTTGCTTCCAAGAAGTCAGCTTAATTTTTAAAAAAGTGATCTTTTGCAATAATTCATGCTTTCTTCGGTCTTTCGCAGTTTTTCTTTGGACATTGGCTGCCTTTTCACTCACTTTCAGTCCTGTCCTTGTAATTGATCGTTTTATGAGGAGTGTTTATTGAGCCACTTAACACTGATGTGGATTATTGATTATTATGAATTATTTAAGCATAAAAAGGCACCTAACCCGAGAGATGAACCAAGTCAAGTATCAATGTATTTGTGTAGCACATTTAAAACCTCAGTTGACAAAAGTTCTCCACAGTAAAAGCCTGGATATGATGATCAAAGAAAGCCAGCGAGTATCAATCTTTTTTTGATTGAGTGATTGCACAACTCTTTTACCAGCAGTGTTGGGGATATGTATCCGATGTCAAAATTCTGTAATTGCAAATGCATAATAATGCTATCAGATATTCATCCACCATGCAACACCATCTGAAAGGCATCCGATTATCAAAAGCTTCATTTTTCAGCACGGCAGTGCATGACAATGTTCTACAATAACGCACAATGAAACTATATAAGTCATGGATTGGCCTCACCAGAGCACATTACTGAAACTTTAGTGAAGCCTGAGATCAGAAGTCAGGCGACTTAAAAAAAAGACAGCTTGTGTAGAAGAATAAAGGTGGTCACAACAAATATTGATGTTCAGATTTTGTTAAAAGTGCACAAACTCTATTTTTTTCCCATGTATTTTTGCAGATGTTTCAATAACTCAGTGCATCTATTTCCCATTTTCCTAGCAAAATACAAAGAAATGAGGGGTGTTTTGCACAGTGCTGAATGTGCGTGTGAGTGACACATACACAAAAAGCCTGTGTTGACTCGAAGGACATGACAGCCATTATCTGTTAGCCAAGATGAGCCCGGAGGGTGGAAATTATCACAGCATGACCTCCATCCCTGACACACACACCAGTGCAACACCCCCACTCCAACCTTTTAACTCCGTGTTAAAAGGTTACAGATTTTCACTCTTTCAACACTTGAGCGAGCATGATAGCAAAGTTCTCTCCGCTATCCTTTTGGAAAGTGACGCCGGGTGTAAAGGTTTAATTGCCCACCGTGTCAGATACATCAGGGCTTCTTGTCATCAGAGTCCCACCTCTGTCGCTTTGATTCGCTTCCACTCAATCTGCCTGCTTGTTCCTCATCTCTGCCTCATTTTAGCATCTTTTCTTGTGACTCTCTTAGAGGTGTTCTGGCAATCAGAGCACTCATGTGTCCTGACTGACCTCTTTAACAGAAACCCGTAATAGCTGGAAGAAACAACGTTACCAATTGAGTTATTCAGGCAAACATTGTGGAAGCCTCAAGAATGAAGATTGGGAGCTCTTATGTTAATCAGAGGTCGAGTTTTTAAAAAAAATGAATCAGCTGATCAGCTGTCAGTCAAAATATTAGACCAGATAGAATCAGAGACTGTATATTAAAGATGGACATGATAATGAAATCACCCGTTGACTGGTTGGTTGGTTACTAGGCTTCATTTTGAAGGTTCAGTTTTTGTAACTTTAGCTTTAAGTAACCAGTGGATGAAGTACTAAGTTATTGGTTAATAGATAAAAGCCTGAGCCTGGTTCTGCCAGAGGCTTCTTCCTGTTAAAATTGAGTTTCTTCCCCACTGTCATCAAGTGTTTGCTAATGGCGGTCACCTGATTGTTTGGGTTTTCTCTGTATTACTCTATGGTATTTACTTCACCTCATCTTGAGGCGACTGTTGTTCTGATTTGATGCTATATAAATAAAACTGAATTGAATTGACAAGCATACTTATAAATTAGTCCCAAATAAACCACATCACTGGACAGCCTGACAAGTCCACTGATTTAATTAGTCTAAGTGAAGCCCAGCAATGGGAAGGGATAGTGATAATTCACACGTTTAAACTTGCATTAGTTTAAACTCATAAGTTTCATTCTAAATATATGGAAGTGTTACCAAATGCAGTGTTACTAGGCAGTAAATATGTTTGTTTTTGCTATAAAGCTTTATGCTGTAGGAGCTGAACTTGCTTCTGATTAACTGCAGACTTTGGCCCTCATGCATTGGCTTAATTCTTCAGCACTGTAGGTCACTGTATGGCAGCATCAGAAGAGGTTTTGAGATAGAGGAGAAAAAAAGCAGTATGATTATGTTTCAGACAAAAATTGGGAACCTAGATTCACTAGCAACACTTAAACTTTCATTGTTGTCATCATTATTATTATTCATGACATGTTCGCGTTTTCAAAAAGTCCAACTTTTCAGTTAAACAAAACATAAAAAGGGAGATTCGTGTAACATCACAAGTCAAAAGATAAACAGAAACTGCATGACATAAGACCTCTGTGCCTGCAAACCGCCTGGAGATAAAACTGAAGGTGAAGTCAAAGTATTTACAGTCTTGTGATGGAAATGCCAATGAGAGATGGGCTGGAAGGAAAGGAGAAGGTTAGGTTAAAAATGCTTCAGATGTTGCACCCACTCTAACAGCTCTTACCCTCACTAACAGCTTTACTTTTGATATAAGGAAGATTAAAAACCGTTCAGATGTGTTTACGTGTGTGTGTGTTTGTGTGCATAACTGTAAGCGAGAGAGAGAGGACGAGAGCAAAGGAGTAAGACACTGGAACATAACCACATCAAGAGCAGAGCGCAGCAGGGCAGGCGAAACCAAAGGCCTGTTCCACAGGGGAAGTGATTAAGGCGTTGCACAAGGCCCACAGGGAGCAAAAGGGCAGAAAAGAGAGCTCATTATCCATAATGTGGAAGAAGAGTTATTCTCGCCACAGAGTCACACACACACTCTCGCAATATTACTTAAAAATCCATCTTCTGAACCGAGTGATAGTAAATATGCTGCTCTGGAGATGGGCTGTTATTTGGGTTAAAGACAGTCAATGAAGAAGTTTGGGATGGGAGAGGGGGGAAGGCAGCCGTTAGGGACTGGAAGATGACTTGTTCTCTGTTGCATGCAGCAATGAATTCGACTGTATTAATAGATTAAAAAACTTAATATTGTGTTCCAATGATTTTTTACAGCTTAATACAAGACAGATGTACTTCGTTGCTCTTGTCATAGTGTATTTGGAGTTTTACAGGTCAGGCTCTTCTGCTTAACCATTGGCTGGAGCCTATCGCAGCTACCACAGGGTGAGAGGTGGGGTACCATGGACAGGTCGCAGCCCATCGCAGGGCTAACACACAGAGACACAACCATTCATACCTATGGGAAATTCTGAAATATCAACTAACCTAACCCCACTAAAATATTTATAATATGTTTACTTTGACACCTAATGACAAGTAATGAAATAAGAAAGAAACCACTCAGTTCAGAAGAGTTACCCCCAATCGAGGGGAAAGAGTTAAAAACATTGTTTGTTTCGCTCACAACAGAACTTAACCAGGAATATGACCACAAATTCAAGATTGTGACTTTTGCTCATGGTGCAGTATTGTGAATAATCAGTCCACGGATCAATAATAATGACCAATTAAGCATTAATATAATTTATCAAGCAAAACTGCTGCAACAAGTGATTTGTAGACATTGCACAGCTATAAATAACAAATAATTAATTCCTCCTTTAAAATAAATTTAGAAATACATAAAATGAAGAGCTGCACTTCATAATTTTCATTTTCATGAAAGAGTAGAGTGAGAAACACAAAGAAGCCATCAACTTATTGGCAAAAGCAAAGTCGGTCCATAGCCTGTTTTTCTGTCGACCTAAGCCGAAACGTAAACATACAAAAAATAAGCCTACTTTTATTTATGTTCATTAATAGTCTGATAAATTACTCACATGGAAAACAAATCATTGTTTTTCAGTTTCAGATCATCAGCGTCAATGTTCTTCCGTTGTTTCTTCTGTGTCTCTCTCAAACTTACATGAAGGTGTTACCAAAGCCTGCAGACTCTTAAATATGCAACTGCTGGTCAGTTAAAAATAAACAGGTGGTCTGTTCAGCTGCTTCCCTGGAGGTCACCGCAGTTCCCAGGAGGTCACAGATCTGCATGTTTGATTTGGCCAAATGCCCACCCTCCCATTTATCCTGGCTTGTGACCTCCTGTGGATGGGTTTGTATTTCCTCACAGTCTCAAACCAGAAATCCTTCACGTGAAAGGCAAATTTGTTAACCACTACACCAAGAAGCCACCAGGTCACTTAAAAAGAAACGCTGTATTGCAGTTCTTACTGCCGTTCAGGCTCTCTGACATCCTACCTGGTTGATGATGTAGATGCCGTAATCAATCTTCTGGCGTCTGAGAATAGGGTGGAGGTAGTGGAGCCAGTACTTTAGGTGATTCTCTCTGTGACGAAACGGGATGATGATGGCCACCTACACAACAGGGACAGTTTCAGCACATTACCTGATTGTCCTGAATGTGTAGATTTATTATAGATCATATAATAATAATAATGGATTGGATTTATATAGCGCTTTTCAAGGCACCCAAAGCGCTTAACAATGCCACTATTCATTCACTCTCACATTCACACACTGGTGGAGGCAAGCTACGGTTGTAGCCACAGCTGCCCTGGGGCAGACTGACAGAAGCGAGGCTGCCATATCGCGCCATCGGCCCCTCTGGCCAACACCAGTAGGCAAGTAAGGTAAAGTGTCTTGCCCAAGGACACAACGACCAGGACAGAGAGCCCAGGGATCGAACCGGCGACCTTCCGGTTACAGATACGCTTCCCAACCCCCTGAGCCACGGTCGCCCGATATCCCAGACATTACCACTTGACTGCCACGACCTAAACCTGGTTCTGTTGGCGGTTTCTTCCTGTTTAAAATGAAGTTTTCCTTGAGCACCTTGAGGTTACTGTTCTTGTAATGTGGCACTATAAACACACTGAATCAAACCGAATGACCACAAACACACACCAACTAAATCTCTAACACGAGTGAACTGTTATTTCCACAGCTCCTGTTAATGTCACAGTGAACATAAAGCGGGTTCTTATCCATAATGAATAAAGCACGCCAAGTGAGCAGAGCTCACTGGCATCGCATACTTGAGACAAATTAAGGGGCCGTGTCTCTGAACTTGAAGCGAGTCATTTTCAGGTGTCCAAGGTTGAACCGTAATCTCCTCTGTGAGTTCATGGTAATTTTGTGTTCAGATGAAGATTGGCAGAAAACTAACCTTGGTTTCTGTATAGTTGAGCACCGAAATTGCCCAGATACTCAAAGAGGTGTCATGTAGAGGAGAAAGTCAAACACTGAAAATGCTGAAATTAGGGAGTTCTCAAAAAAGCTGCCCTCCACACCAATATAGCAATGTTTCATTTGTCTCCATTAATTTAAATCCAGTAAAAGTGAAAATGAACTCCAGTAAAAGAGAGCTGATCAATCAAAGTTAAATGAGAACATCAGTAAAGAAAAGGTGAGTAACAATTTTTGTGATATATATATTAACTTCAAATTTTGACTGTCTGAGGATCTTCTCTGCCGCATCTCTGCATGCGTGTTTGTGTTTTTAGTCTTCTTGCAGGTGTTGAGGTGAAGATGGGTATCGTGGTCATCAGCAATGCCACGATCCCTGGTGGCACTGCTCCACCTGGTGTGCCAGTGCTCCTATACAAGCAGCTCAGTGGCTGATACGAAACCGAGACGTTAGCGAACGTTGAACTTAAGGTCAGTGTCAGATCTGAATTCTGTCTGTAGCCTATAATGTTTAAAGGTTCAAATCGCTAATATTCAACTATCACATTTGACCAGTGTTACCTTTAGCTGTCAGAAGATCTATAAATGCTATGAAATAAAATGTTTCACCCATTCTTTTTGAAAGCATCACGCATTTTATGTGCGCTCACAGAGAGCCTGAAGCAGAAAACCTGAGTTAAGAGAGAAAGTTGATAACCACCGATATGAAAACAGTTATCTCAGACTGTGGTTAAAAGGTTTATTTAACAAGGTAATGCAAAGAAAGCCTGACTATGGACTAAGTCATGCAGATGGTGATCCCCTAGTAACCACTGGTTACTTGGGAAAATGTGTATTCATTCACCAGTTGGTTGCTAAGGGTAACCCAAGCAAACTGCTGTGGTTGCCTGTAGTTTCAACTCAAGCCCAAACAAACGTTCCCCTTCAAAATAAAAGTTGCACCATTTAGAACAAGTTAGTTACTTATTCAAATTTCAGTATCGCTCAGCGAGTTTCCAGACAATTCTCCGTCTTCAAAGCAAACTACGAACTCTGAGTCAACACCTCATAAAAAAATGAAATAACAGTCTGTACCATTTTAAATTGGGTATGTTGTATTGTGTTAGCTTTTCATAATTTTGTCTATTTCAACATTTTTGTTTAGTACCTCATCATTGTGACTTCGTCCAAGTCTCAGGCACTTTATCAGGCACTAAATCTCATCTTTTATTTTTATACTGGCAGAAGCTGACTTCTGCTAGAATATATTTACCGTACAATGTGAAATATAGTTTATTCAAATGTTGTGAAATACAAATAGCGATGCATCTACAGACCTTCCATCTGGGCCGACAGTCTGGAGGCGTGTATCGGCCTCCCTCGGTCACATTGGGATTTTCTTTCTGCACTCGTTCCATCGTCATCTGGGAGCTGAACTCGATCAACAAACGCCCCACTGAGGAAAAGAAAAGAGACAGAGAAAGTGAAGAGAAAAGCATTAGTGGGATGAGTTGGGTAACAGACTAGACAGGGCATGAAAGAAGTGAAAGAAAAAAGACATGATGGGGGGAAAGAAAACAAGAGAGGGAATGAGGGACACGGAGCAAACGCTTTTAGCTTCAAAGCAACACTATACGTGTATCAAAGTGATGTGTGCAGAAATAATGATTTCAAGGGATATGTTTCGCATAATGCTTCATTTAATAAGACGCACAGGCTTTGGAAAACCCATACTCCTAAAAAACAAACAAACAAAGACTTTGAAGTCAGATGTGTAAACACATGGAAAGTAATTATGCAGCTTAGTGATAAACCCACATCATACAGTATGTTACATCTCTGCAAATCAATCCTTTGAGTACTGATGAGTCAAAAACTATCAGTGTGCAAGTGTGTTTATGTGCATGAGACCAAATTAAAAGAAAGATATGCTTTAAATCTCTGGCCTGGATGATAAATCCAGCCCCTTGCTCTGAGAACCGCCATCATTAAAACACCCGAGAAAGCTTCGCTGTTTGGACTCCGACCAAAGCCCCCAAACCACGGACCTCATTTCAACAAACCAGACTCTCAGCACTCATTCTCCAAACTGCAAAATGTCACTCATTAGTGCATGTCTTTCTTCAGCGGCTGGGAACTCATTAGCTCAAATCATCACGCATCATTTGATTCACCAAAAATATTAAGTAGTATTACATGATTTTTATCATTCAAGGCAACAAAAACAAGCCCTGCTTATGTATAATAATGCAGTTTATCTATATGTGACTGAAATCTTTAAATAGAAAAAGGACAGTCGGTGACTCGTTCTTCATTATCTGTTTTACAATGAACACTGTCACTGCACTACAGAGGAGAGAAGCACAGCGAGCGGCCATGAATGTTTTCAACAATATGAAATGTGTTTCAGTCTGCAGATGAAAATAATACATGAAAAAATGCACTTCTTATGCTGTTTAAATAATCGCTATATTTCTGAGTTGTTCAGATTTTTGGCATTCATTAGCATGAAGTATTTTAACCTGTTCTCACAGTTAATACAAAAGAAAAAAAAAACTTCAGCACGGCCGTGGTATAGCATTTCGTACACGATAAATCTGGTGTAAATTTTTACCTGATATTGTGGCACCATGTGCTTAGGTTCCCACGTTCCCTAGCTCGCATAAGGAGACAAGCAGACGTCTCAGAGAGAAGGAGCTGCAAGTGATTCTCTAATGAGAATTTAGTACACAAAAAACAACCTCCAACAAACTACAATACTTTAGCAGGGAACAGTTTTATTGCATATTTTCCAGTGGTGGAAAAAACAAACTTGTTTCACCACTTGAAAACCCACCATTGAGTACAACCAGGACACGAGGACAGATGAAGAGACACGAGCGGCAGGATGATGTGCGACTGCAGAAAAACAGGTTAGAAAGCTTGACTTAAATTGAAAAATGTTTATTTTATTATGTGACAATGTTGTGCACCTGCTGAGAAGTTGCAAGACTAAGTTACTGAAATGTTAAGCGGTTACGTTATTTACTTTGAGACTTTTCCATCATCAGACTGATCTTTTCCCCACTGAAAAGCATAAGTTCCACAATACACTTTTAAGCAATGAAGTGCCAGATTTACCAAATATGATACTAATTAAAAATCATATATGCAAATTTATATTTTATTATTATTTTATAATTTAGGCTTTAAAGGCTTAAAATTCCCATTGAAAACAATATTACTGTGCTTGTATATGACTTGCTGTGTCGCTGTTGCACTACTGCTGCTCGCACCTCGTGGCAATGACTTCACACTTTGAATTAGGCAGTCTGTCATCAATGACAAGGATGGAAAACGTCCTTCATTTACTTACACGTATAAATGCTGCTGCCTTCAAACTGTAATCACCAATAAAACATTGTTGGTGATTTCATTTTTTTCCTACATCACCATGACATCATTTTGAGGCTACATCATCCAACCTGTACTGTTCAGATGGTTGTTTATTATGAAAGCATTTACCTTTTTAAGCTTTGAACATTTTATCTAAAATCCATCCATCTTTTCCTCGACGACACTACAAGAAAAAAATTAAGGGAATTTCCAGAAACCGTACGAACCCCGTGTTTTTAAAACGGCTACGCTTGAAGGCCACCCATTTAGGGTGTTTTGCCGGGAGCGTCTTGCCTCCTGCTTAATCACTCAACGATGGACTGTCAGTTTTAAACAGTTACAAAAATTAACTCATCGAAAACGTACACGTGAGAGGGATTCGACTGTGTTTGCTGGAGTGCATTGGTGTGTTGAGTGCTTAAAGCAGAGCAGGTAAGTGATGAGAAACGACAGTAAAAACAAAGTTTTGCCAGACTGTAACAAACATTTAGATAATTACAGCTAAAGCAGCGATTATGCATCAGTGTACATGGATTGTATGATTCCCATTTGTAAGTATGTATATTTACTGTGCAGTAAACAATCTACTTTCAACATACTTTTGGTGGTCAAGGTGTGTCTTGTGTTGTATTATGCACGTATAAACAGACAGTATTCGCAGCATCAGAGCACAGGAAAGAGAGGTGTGGCTCGTAGAAGCCCACGAGACGATAATGGGCTTAACATTGATGCATGAGCTCCGTGTTGAGAGGTCTGCTCCAATCAACACCGTGCAGGTGAGGAGTGTAATCAATGGAAACAAGGTTACATGTCCATAACACACCTCTTTATCACACCACAAGAGCTGAATGCAAACAGTCCCAGCAGCCCCTGACTACTTCTACCCATCGCCCTCCATCCCCTCCGCACTCGGGTCTCTTTCTTCCTCGTTCCCCTCTCACCCTAATGAGACAGAAAGTAGAACATGGTGTTTTCATCTTCTCCCTGTGATTTTTTTCCCCAAACTTAGTTTTCAGGCAGCTAAAACAAAACGGGGAGCTTACTGGATGTAGCATAACATAGTATACTGTGTATTAGGTTTTCTGAAAACACAAGAAAACATTGGGCGAGGTTTTAGTTGT
This sequence comes from Maylandia zebra, assembly GCF_041146795.1. NCBI lineage: Eukaryota > Metazoa > Chordata > Actinopteri > Cichliformes > Cichlidae > Maylandia > Maylandia zebra. The sequence goes on from NC_135184.1 coordinate 14,636,937, forward strand.
TCCTCTTGAAGATAAAAGCTGGTTTATGGGGAAAAATCCCCCCAATAAATATAGATTAACATCATTGCAGCACAGGTCGTCCAAGTGTGACTCAAACTGATACTGCTACAATTTCAACTTTGCCTTCTTTACAATTCCAAATATGAACCGTTTAAACACTGGGATGCATACATTCACTGGTCTGCAACGATCCTCAGGTAGGCTGTGGTGTTTAAACTATACTCGACTGCTATTAAGGTGCCTGTATCATTACACCATCATCCTGAACTGTTGATACAAGACAGAATAGATGCTGTTTACGCCACACAATCTGAACGCCGTAGCAGAAATCAAGACTCATCAGCCCAGGCAATATTTCTCAATCTTCTCTTGTCCAATTTTGGTGAGCTCATGTGAAGCAGATATGGTCTTCTCCATACTTTGCTTGTAACACGTGGTTATTTGAGTTACTGTTGCCGTCCCATCAGCTTAAAGCAGTATTTCTATTTTCCTCTGGCCTCTGGCATCAACAAGGCCTTTCTACCCAGAGGACTGCTGCTTACTGGACATTTTCTCTTCTTCAAACCATTCTCTGTAAACTCATGAGATGGATGTGCAGGAGAATCCCAGTAGATCAGCAGTTTCTGAAGTGCTCAGAACAGCCCATCTGGCACCAATAACCATGCCACTTTCAAAGTTCCCTAAATCACCTTTCTTTGTCATTCTGATGCTCAGTTTGAATTTCAGCAGGTTGCTTTTACCATATCGAAATGCACATGGCAGCACATGATTGGCTGATTAGATAAGATATTTAAGATTTTGAGTTTTGGTCACAACCACTTGTTAAAAGGATTTCATGTGTAGCAATTTTGGTGGCTTGGCTCTAAGAGCAATATCAAGACCACCAAAACAGCACACACTAGGCAATTAATGACAACAAACAAGACACTGATGATGGATTAGAAGCTGGGGTCCAAAGTGGCTTGCAGGGGGCAACATAAGCAGTCTAATTAATGTACATCGTCTTTGATTTACTGCTAAAATGCACAGAATGGTATCTGCAGCATTTAGATCTGGATATTTGAGGGGTGATTTGTCTTAGAGATTTATAAAGCATGATATCGAAAGAGCTTAAAAACATAATCATGAAATAAAATACATTGGCATTGTCATTACTGCATGGTGAAAATGTACAGGTACAATTCAGTAATCTTGAAAAAGCATGGTGACATAGGTAGAGGAAAACTTTTAAAGATATTCAGACTGTGTCGAGCCAGAACACACAAATAACAGAAAGAGAGCATTTTTGTGTTTGTGCATGTGTGATGCAGAAATGTGCAGGTTTGTGTATAAAATACACTTCAACAAACAGTAATGTGTTGTACAATGATAGCAGTGGAATTATCACACACACACACACACACACACACACACACACACACACACACACACACACACACACACACACACCAGCCACAGACACCTAACATGCTTATCTAAGTGGCAATATTACAGTAATACATTATAATCACACTCTTTGATCACTCTATCTGGGACATCTGCTGCACTTTGGGGAATGCAGAACTGCTTTATCTGCAGATATATACACATAACACACACACACACACACACACACACATTATATGACAACCAAATTTTCTGTCACAATACAGCTGTGTGCAGGCAAGAGTAGGACCCAAACGCAAACTCGCGGAGACAAAAAGTAAACTCAAAAAACACAGCTTTATTGCTGGCGTGGAGTGGGACACGAAAAACAACACAAAACTAAACTGGGGAAACTAAAGCACAAGGAGCCACAGGGGAAAACTCACACAGCTATGAGGGAGGACGCCACCCTGACAAAGAGACACATGGGGCTTAAATACACTGAGGGATAACGAGGGGGAATGAGCCACAGGAGGAGAGCACAGCTGAGAGTAATTAGGAGGACGAGACAAGGGAAGCAAAACTAGAAACATTAACATAGGACAGACTGTGAAAGTAAAACAGGAAACACACTGATGGAACTCAAGACATGTAAACTTAACAGACTGGGGAGACAGAACATAGGGACCAGAAACATGGAACAGAAAGGCACAGTAGACACAACATGAACATAACAACGCCACAGGGGAAGAGTAAAACAAAATGCAGAAACACAGGACCTCTTTCAAAATAAAATCTGAAACATAATGAAACGCAAACATGACAACATAAGAAACACAGACATGAAGCACATGAAGGACAAGGGAGACTTAACGGGGTTGGATACACAAGGGGAATCTAATAACAAACGAACTTAGATAACCTAATGAACAAAATAAACTCAAACTTAAAACGCTGGGTCAAAAGACCCAGGATCATGACATTTTCCCCTCACAACAGTAATGAAACAAAACGGCAGAGCTATTAGATTAGCAGCACTCCCTTTCTCTTCCTCCCTTCCTGCCATTGTTGCTCCTATTCCCCCTCCACTGAACCTAGGATCCGTGGGCCCTAAGATGAAACAGATCAGTTTAATCTAGCTCTGCCAAGACTCCCCTCAGACCCCAGTGTTGCTACATACGGTGTAACAGAGTTCTCTTATTATCTGGTCTATCTAGACTGTATAAATAAAATGCAGAAATACCTTTAACAACTGTGGTTTAAAAAAGAAGTCTGGTTGTATAGAAGGATACGAGAAAACTGCCCAATTTCTCAATTGATTTATAACCATCCATCCATCCATCCATCCATCCATCCATCTTCATCCGCTTTATCCGAGGCTGGGTCGCGGGGGCAGCAGCCTAAGCAAAGAGGCCCAGACCTCCCTCTCCCCAGCCACCTCCTCCAGCTTATCCGGGGAAACACCAAGGCGTTCCCAGGCCAGCCGAGAGATATAATCTCTCCAGCGTGTCCTGGGTCTGCCCCGGGGCCTCCTCCCGGTGGGACATGCCTGGAACACCTCACCCAGGAGGCACCCAGGGGGCATCCTTGTCAGATGCCCGAACCACCTCAGCTGGCTCCTTTCGATGTGGAGGAGCAGCGGCTCTACTCTGAGCCCCTCCCGGATGGCCGAACTTCTCACCCTATCTCTAAGGGAGAGGCCAGCCACCCTTCGGAGGAAGCTCACTAAATATTTTCTGCATGACTTTATGGTCTCAATTGCTCATTTTATCTTACAGGATACAATATGATGCACATTTTGTCAATTCTGACCTTCTTCAGAGTAAAACAGATCATTGCAAGGCTGCGCTTCTTTGCAATGGACAGTTTGCTTAAAAAAAAAGCAAAAAGAAGATGGCTATGACATGGTGGACACATCAATCATTTACATAAGACCCAAAAATGGCATAAATATCCATCAGATATAAAGATATAAGAAGAGAAATACACATTTTTCCCCAGCCAGGTTACTGAGCATTGCTAGGCCTGTGCGACTCTTATAGGAAAACAAAACATGCAAAATATAACAGATTTTCATGGATCTGACAAATAAATTATCAATGAAAACCAATTAACTTGTTTAATCCTGTGTTTACTCTTATGTAGCTGATTGCAAAAGGGTAATAAAGTGAATAAAAGCAGTTTGATACCCTTGTGCACTGACTCAGTAGCTTTCTTTGTCTTTCTCTTAAAGAATGAGTTCGTGTCAATAAGGCTGTGAATTGGTTTGTCCTCACAGAGTCACTGGTCGGGCCATCTGACCATGCAAAACTCTACAACAGGCTGCCTGTTAATCAGCAGCCCTGTTCTGAGAGTTTCTGCGCCTTTGTGTTACTTAAGTGACAACTGAAGCGGCGCCAGGGTCAGATTTCTGAGAGCGGTTCTGAGTTTATAATTGAGTTTGGCTCTTTGGCCTCAGGAAGGGGAGGGAAATGAAAGTTAGAGAAAGTGAATAAATGAGAAGAAAAACGGACAGAAAGGAGAGCGAAAGCTGGAGGAAGAGGTTGTTCCTCTCCCTCCTGCTTCCCACTGACACTCTGTGACAATAGAGACTTTCAGCTCCCTGAATCTTATTAGCCTGTCCACTCTCTCAATCTCTTTTCTTTCAATCATTTACAAGTGCCTCCACCGAGCACAGGCCATAATTGAGATTCTTCCCATTTTGATGAAAGAAAGAAAAAGAGCATGAGGTACAAATGGGTGTGGAGGAGAGAAAAGGGAAAAGAGTCAAAAGTCTTCACGTCAGGTACCTACTTCTGCTAACATAGCGTTCATTTTGTTTATCTTCAGCACACTTTGTCCTTGTGTTAGCGATTTTACACCCTCTTCCAAGACTCATTACTGTGGATTGTGAAAATCATCGATGGCAAAGGCTATGCTCAGCTGTGAAATCCTGCCCGTGTGTCTGTGTCTGCATGTTGGGGTAAATTTATTGGATCAGAGGATTAGAGGTATCTGAGAATCTCCTCGACATGCAAGAAACACATTATCTGGTCGTGTGGGTGTGTATCTATGCAGAACACCCAGCGTGCACCCAAACAGACGAGATAAAGGGTTAACCGTGGTGTATTTACACCGCACCAACAACAAGCACAAAAGGATGAAGAGAAAGCTACAGCATTCACAAACTCATAGCTTTGTTGTCGCAAGTCATGTTGCTGGAAAATGGAATCCACCAGACAAAAAGGCAAACATGAATCTCAAGCAAAGGATAATGTGAAACTGGACTGTTTTGGATTAAAAAGTAAAAGGTTGATGTTCTGCCGCTGTCTTTCAAACAGGATGTGTCAGACCACAAGAGACAGAATTTTCAAGACAAAATAATTTCCAAAGGACCTTGACAGAAAGAGAGAGAGAAAAAACTGAGCTTATCTTTTGCAGGGAAATGAACTGCTGTCTTGAAACAAAAAAAATAAAAATAATAATGTGCTTCAAAAATGCCAGGAAATACTGTTAATACTATCCTAAAGAATATATAATATAATGTAGCCATTAGAGGGACATAAAAAATGCAGTGATTTCAGAAACAGGCGTGCTGTAAATGTTCTCTTTGTTTGGTTGATGAGTGTTTCAAAGCAAAAGGAAAAAGTCGGTCGGACCAAAGCCAGCATTTACACCCATCTGAGCTGCATCAACACAACATGTGTTTACATCTGTAGGCAAGTGCATGTCAGGTTAGGGCATAAATTATGACATACGCTGCAGTAAAAGTTACGGTGTAGATCTTGAGGAGGGTTTGGGGTTACGGCGCGCCTATGGCGTAGATTTACTACATGAGTATAAATCCAACATAAGGCCACAAGCTGAACAGGGGTGATAGTTTCTGCAAGTTAGCCAGGATTGACTCAGGTCTGAGTGAAGCAAATTCCATCAACAGACAGTAAACTGTGGGGTGACTGTGCAGACATCGGCGTAGCTGCCAAATCTTAGACCCGTCCAACTACGCGTGAGATCCAAGTGGCAGATCAGCGCTGATATAAGTAAAGAAGAAGTCAGAACTGGAAAGTAATTGCTGAGTGTTTTCTTCAAAGTTTTTTCCACAGAATTTCAAGTTTTCAAACTGTTGCAACATCTCCCTCTGTATAATCTGTGAATCTCTGAGCTTCTGAGCTGATATATCATTAAAACAGCCGTAAAAACCAACACAATCATACACTCGTGTCTTCAACCCAGGTGTAGCGGCAGTGGTACAAAAATCGAGGGTTGCACAACTGGTCCAAGTGATACCAACGTGGCAATACATGCCAGCAGATGTGGTATCATTTTGGCCATGTAGGGCAGGGTGTAAGCAATGAGCATAAAAGCAGCCTCAGAAAGCAAAAAAAAAACCCCGCAAATTTTCTTCTAGCAATCATTAGAAATTAAACAGGTAAGCTGAAATCTGGTGCAACAAAGACCACCAGGATGGCAACAGAAGCTTTTGTTTGCTGTTATTTCAACATAAATCAAATTTATTCTGCTTAGTTTTACTCAACATTGTAGCCATTGGCTGCTCAAACCCCAGTGGCTCCAGAGAAGCCTGCATCCAGTTTGAGAAATGCTGTATCATAGAGAAGACGTGCGATATTACAGAATATATAATATAAGTGAACATTATCAATAAACCAGTTAGGACCCCAAAACACCTTCAGCAGTATCGTGATAAAAAGTGAGAGCTTGCTGAATAATAAGCAGGATTGAATGTGGCTGTTTAAAAATTCAGATATGTGTAAGTTATTTTACACGCATTCTTTTACTTTGTCTTTTCTCACAATTCTACTAAAACTTGTCATGAAGTATAATCAAAAACAAAAACGCTGCCAGAAGCCTCTTCCTTTGCGTTTGTTTTGCTCTCATGTTCAGACGTGTTAGCAGCCAAGAACTGGGAGATTTTTTTTCCTCATCAGGAAATGTTTTCTTTATTTACTGTCTGGTGTGATGCAAGGAAAACAATGTGTAAGCAAACAAGCCTTAACAAGAGATTTCATTAATGAGCGTGAATTTTAAGTAGGCCGATGAAAGTAATTACAGTGTGAAAAGCTGCAGATGCAAATACTGATTGTACAAAAGCTTGTTTTTTTTTTTTGCAGTGCTGTTTCTTACATCTCGTAACAATACTTTTATCAGTGTAAAGTCCTAATTATCAGCAGCAGAGCTGCAGATCATCACCCAAACAAGCAAAGTAAAAAAGCAAAAACAAAAATAAAAACACTTAATGGCTCAAATCCACGCGCACAGTATGTTCACTGACTGTTTTTGCTCTGAGATGGAAAAAGCTGAAAGTAGGGTGCTTGAAACAGATGGAGGATGCATGTAACACAACAACGTTTCCTGTCAGGGGGGGGGGGAAGAATAAAGGTAAGAAAATAAAAGCACAAAAAGATGAACGATACAGTTTCAGATGCTGAAGGACGGCAGTTGGAGAACAAACACAGACAAAAAGAAAAAAGAAAGAACATGAAAACAGTAATAACACAGGAAACACAAAGTGATGGGGAGTGACAGATCGTGTAAGCCTGTGAGCCAGATGCTAAGCAACACCACTCCACACACTGCACTGCAGTTCTGCTACTGTCGTTGTTGCTTTTGTAATTTCCTCTGTGTCACAGGCTGTCATACACCAAATATCAAGAGCCATTTACATTATAACACAGACTAGTGCGCTACAATTGATACAGAAACCCTGTTGTTGCCTCTTTGATTCATCACAACAGCCTTTAATTAACACGGAGGTCATGTGATTGCTTTCATTTCTCTGTTTGTTTGTTTGCTAGCAGGATTAATCAAAAAGTTGCAGATGGATTAGCATGAAAATGTGACCAGAGGTGGGGGTTTGGTGCAAATTAGACGTGATTAACCTTTCAAGTCGGAGCCACGCATTCTTTTTTCTTAGCAAGACATTATGTTCCACATATTCACTACTAATAAATATATATATTAAATCCTAATTGAAATAAAAAATTGTGACACTTGATGTTCTCACATAAATATCACAAAGTAATCCGTACCCAGGATCCAGAAACTCAGTTTGTGCTTGGTATGGGGGAATTTTCAGCCTTGGCGGAGGGATGTAGACTTGGACTGCTCTTGCTAACAGAATGATCCTTTAATTAGTGGCAAGTAATATCTGTCTGAATAATAAGGGAGAAAGAATCCTTGCATAAACACTTGCATGAGCACATACACACATGCAAAATAAAAATGTGATATATGAAGCACATATGAGAGGAATGTTTCTTATTATGCCATTTAATATTGGGGATACTTTATTCAAAACAGTAATTCTGATGTTGGTAACCACTATCTTGATCCCCGTAGTCTTTGAATGGTGTTTTAGGTTTTGGCAATTAGTTAACGCAAAGAAAGCTAGCTAGGCTGAACTTGCTCACCCATCTGAGCTTTCACTACCAATCACAGAAACCTACGTGTTCTTGTGTTACTTTTCCCCAAATGTTGTTTTTGGCACAATTTGGATTATTCTCCCTATTGCTCGATATCAAATCTGCATGACTGGCAGATGAATTAAGAGTGGCACACCAGCATGTGTCCCTTGTATAAGCATAAGTGTCTGTTTTTGGCAGTACAACTACAGGTCCCACTGCCGCTGTCCAGCTGGCATACTGACGTGCTAGTTGGCACATGTGCTGACCTCGACACACACACACACACACACACACACACACACACACACACACACACACACACACACACACACAAAAACACACACACAAGTAGTTGTGTATCCCGAAACAGCCAGAGCCAAAGTCATGATGACTTCAAGGCCATGAAACTGTCAGAGCACTGTGTTTGGAGTGGTCGTTGGGTCAGACATGAAATAGTGCAGGAAGCTCGAATCAGGCTGCCAGAGAATTACAATCCAGACACAACTGTTCCTGATGCCAGGACATCATCCAGGAATAACATAGCAAAATACATAATTATCGAGTATTGAGTTTAAGTCAAAGCTGAGGTGTGAAATAACGTGTAGCAGCTAAAAGCAACTTTTTTGTTAATCTAACACTGAGATCACATCAAAAATCATCACTTGTTTTTTTTAGAAAGTTGAGTATCTGCATGTTTAATGATGTGGAAAACATACAGTATCTGTCCTTTATATGCAAGCATTCTCTCAGCTCACAGCAGGTTCACAGTAGATGAACAGCCATGTTTGATTTGGCAGACTTTTATCCCAGACACCTTTTGTGATGCAGGGATTTGTCTCTCCTCCTTGTCTTAAATCAGGGATTTTTCACAGTTAAGCAAATGTGTTAACCACTGCAGTCATTCCACTTAAACACAGCACTGAGTCAAAAAGGTTAAAGAAGAGACCTCTGCAGCATCCTGCTTAGTTCAAATAAGTTCCTGTGTTAACAAACTAACCTGTCAATACGACATCCTCTGTCCCATAACTCAGTTATAAGTTCCTTATGTCTATGTTAATAGTAGCTGCCAAACTAACATAGATGACGAGCTACACTGTCCTGCAAACTTTAAGCCAAAAAGACTAGAAAAGGACCAGAGAGTGTCTTCTCTTTCCAAGACTATAAAATATCTTGCACAAAAACTTTTCACAAGCTCTCAAATGTCGATTTCTTCACACAGAGAAAGATAACACTTTATTATATTGCAGGCAGGAGTAAGACTAAACCCCTGCAAGGATTCTACCATCAAAGGCCATTTTATTCATTTAAATTGCTCGTCCTGTCCAGGGTTGCAGACCCAAACGCAGACTTCATAAACAAACCCTTACTGAGGTGATGCAGGTAATCCAAAAGGCAGCAAAAAATACAATCAATTCCACAGAGCACACACAAGGGAGGACAGACAGGAACCCAGTATGACTCACAACAAGGAACAGAAGGAAACCGAGGCCTTAAATACACACAGGAGGTAATCAGGGAGAGTGGAAACACCAGGGTATCAAAACACAGCTAAAACTAATTAAAACAATTAGTTTTAAGAAAGTAACAAAGGAAATTAAATTAATAGCAAGGCACAAGAAACAGGAATGACCAAATTAAACAGGAAATAGCTAAATGGGACTCACATACAGTACTAGAGATGAAAACCAAAACACAAGAAGACACAAATGAGGCTGGAATAAACTAAAGGATCAAACATCTGTACAAACACAAATAACTAGAAGAAATAAACTATCAAAGTTATTGGAGTAAAATAAAGAAATAAATAGAAATGATATAACAAAACAACCAAAAATAAACATAAACCACACCATGACAGGCCCCTAGTTGTATGGCGTTATTTTTGTGCCACTATTTTGAGCGCTCATAAAAAAACATTTGCAGGTGCAAGTGTTGTATTTTGAGAAGAAATTTATTTTGAGCTAAGAAAAGCTAAATTTGAGTGAACAAAATTCATTGCTGCGTGCAAAAAATGTATTTCAGTGTTTGCTATTATACACACACACACACACACTAGCAGAAATGTTGAGAGCGCAAGCAACGCATTGCAAGCAAGCGCAAATGCAAAAACTGAGCGAGAGGGGCTGCTATTGTGTGTGTGTGTGTGTGTGTGTATAATAGCAAACACTGAAATAAATTTTTTGCACGCAGCAGTGAATTTTGTTCACTCAAATTTAGCTTTTCTTCACTCAAAATAAATTTCTTCTCAAAATGCAACACTTGCACCTGCAATTTTTTTTTTTTTTTACGTGCGTACGTGTATTGAGAATTGCAAACACAGGAAGAAGACCGTTTCTGGCTCATCCTTGGTTGACCTTGAAGATGAACTAGTAGCCTAGAAACTACCATCGACATGTTTTGATGAACATGATGTCAAATATGAAATACCTCTTCTTGCAATAATGATTTCCTGTCAAGTGCTTGTTCTTTCGCTTCAATTCAAGAGGTTAGTTGATTTCCTCTCAACATTACCAGGCACTCTGGTGGAGGATACAACCCAATCAGCGATTGATCATACAAAATCTATTATCAGCCAATGGAACACTTTCTTGTGCTGCAGTTTTATGAATTAAAACATTTAATTGGCGACGGAAGAGATGACTCTGATTACAAACTAATGACAAGAAACGCAGCGTCTTTGTCTGTGAGCTAAGCATTCCCTGCTACTGTTAATCAAAGCTGCATTTATTTTATTTGAAATACAGAGAAATGAAACAAGAAGGAGCAGCCAGAGCGAGCGGTTAGATGAAGCGCTGCAGGTGACAGGCTGCACACCTCCAGCTTCTCGGGGAGGTGACCAACTGCTTTCACTGTGCCCTGCTGTTTGTGGACTCATGCCGTGTGCAGCATGAAAAGACCACAGTTGCTTACAGAATGCTGGAAAGGAGCCAATTATTGCATGACTTTCTTTATTAAGAACAACAAGAGGTTGCGTTGCTGCCCAGAGAAGTCGTGACCTGTAATATTAAGCCACATATACCACGGGAATCAAAGGATCAGCCCAGGCCAAAATCTCCTGATTGTTAACAAAATTCACTCTGATAGATGTAGGCTTGTGTGCAAAGACAGCTGCAGTCATCTACAGTCCATCACCATAGTAACAGTACACACAGCGTTAGCAAGCTAACACCAACTAAGATTTGCATGTATGCCTGTTTATGATTTGAACACTTCAATAACAATCTGGCTGCGCCTCTAGTTCCTTGAGATCCAACACTAATAACTTCCTGGACACCGTGTAAATTATAATCTGTAACTACATCCACACCATAATTCTCCAACATGTAGGACTATTTTGAAAAAAATATATATATTCAACACATATTTAAAGAAGTTTAAAGACACAAAGGAGGTGTTTTCAATTGAGGACATACTCACACTCACTAAATTAATTTAAAACAAAAAACAAAAAACCCTTTTGGCTCAGCTGTGAAAATCCTAACAGGTGTCAGTCTTGCTAGATCAACTGTATCCCAAATACCAGCAAATGCACAGAGAGCTGCAAGTATTTTTAGCAGTACTTTAAACAGAGAAAGAAGTAAATGCTTCTTCATGGAGCAGGTGGTGTCAAGTAAATATTTCTAGCTGAGCCAAATGTGACATTTGACACTTCTGAAGGCCACGCTTTGACACTTCTTGCACGGATGTGTGCGTTTGTATGCATGTGTGCAGAAACACGCGCAGACACCTACAGACAGACACACTTAAACCCATCTGAGAGTATCAGTGTCCCTGTGTTCACGTCTGTCTTGATCTTCCTCAGCTTTAATCTTCTTTCCTTCTTTTCTCCCTGGAATTTTTTTTTATTTTTTATATGTCCATCACCATTAAAGGCCATCGACATACGTCCAACTGTGTTTGGACTCAAATCACATACCACACACATACACATACACACTAAAATGCACGCAGGCATCAATCAAAAAGTCATGCCGATCTGGAAAGAGCAAGGTGGCAGATGGGCAAACAGTTGGAGGGCTCATAAGAATATTTAAGAATAATCATGAAATTTTTACATTTAAAATTTGAGAAAGAAAATGATTCTACGTAACTATTACGGTGTATGCTTTCAATGTTTAATCAATGTGTCTGAATTTGGGTTCAGTTTAGGTTAAGTTTAGTTTAACTCTAGTGTTTGAGGTTTTTTGGAATGACTGGTGATATTTATGATGTTAGTCTTTAATTTGTGCTATTACTTTATAGTTATTCTGATTGTCTGATTCTGTTAGTCTGATTGCTTGATTACTTTCACCTGAGTCTCGTTAAGGAAAACTTAATTTGACCTCTAAAAGCGGTTTTGCTGTGGGTCATTATTTCCTGACTTACACTCTATTGTAATTACATTAGCTGTAAAATAACTTAATGATTGCAAGGGTGAAGTGTGAGCTATATGTTTAAATTTAAATGACTTGCAGCATCAAGAAAAGAACAGAACAGCTACTGTGTTTTGCACCATATGGCTTCTTTTTTCCTTTTTTTAAAGTTGCCGCAATTAGTGAAACAAGCAGTGAAAAACTACCACAGAAGTCATCTGTGCTTGTCCTTACAGTCCCAGCAACATCAGCCGCAGCAGCACAATGAATCAAAGCAGCTTGATAAGTCAGACCCTCGTTTACTCCGGAGTGCATCACCATAATTAGGAGCCACAGGAAGTCATGCATGAATCCCCCCAGAAAGTAGTTGAAGTAGAAAATTGAGTTTTCTGTGTAAGAACAAGAGTTTTAGAGTGTCATTTTTATTATTGTAATTAGCATTATTACTTATACAGTATTTTCTGAATTTCTGCATTACTCAACTTCCTATAAGCTCCTTGCTGCTCACAAGGAGCATGTGGCCTGCCGGAGAAAGCTTCCTAACTCCATATCCTTTTTGAGTCTAGAAAAGCCGCTTTAAAGCTGCAGGGTGGCATTATTATTATTAATATTTCCCCTGCTTTCAGGGATTGTTTAGGAAGCACATATATTAAACTGGTTCCCACTGTCTTGTGGGAGGAAAAAAAATATTTCTTGGTCCTGGTTTTTGCTTGCAGTGCAAAAAGCTAACCTGGCTTTAAACAATGTGTATGATATGTCTGGATTTGCTCACCTGTGAATTTTCTGATCTGCCTGCAGTGTTGTGGTGGATATCGGCAGAACTCATCAGGTACGTCTTCTGAACCAAAATATGGATTGCTTCATCTGTTTGATTAGTTAGTTGACCTGTTCTACAGTACATTTATACGACTATGCAAACATTTATTCACAATCTAAGGCACGCTACATATAGTATAATAGTAAGATCAAATATGCTTCTTTTAAAAGCAGCCTTAATCTGTTCAAACACTGGCAGCCTAAAATTGAATAACAGACTCACTAAAAGCCATACTGTGACTGTTTTTAAATTACTGTGGAAATCAGATTAAGGCCTTTCTGCCTAAAGTAATAAGAGCTATTTTGACTTTAAAAAAAAAGATTTTAATAAGTAATGGGTATCCTTTATAAAGAATATGGAGCGAAGAGGCTAATGAGTTTAAATGAGCCATTTAAAGAGTACATGGCCCTACTCACAACAGGAAATGTAACAGTGGAGGTGCACGTAAGACAGAGAGGAAAACCGAGAGTTGACAGAGAGGGGCTGAAAACACCCCGAGGTATGAAGGAAAATGCAGTCCGTTAGAAAAACCGAGACAGTGTGAAAGGTAGAAGGTAATGCTTTCAATCTCTCCACCTGGTGGTGTTTACCCAGCCGGAGGCCCTGACAGGCTAGTGCAAACTTTTCCCACACCTGGGGTCTATGCTGCTTTCCTCTTTCCTCTTATAACCCTGACTTCTAGGATAAAACATGGCAAATTTCTCCTATTCAACAAAGATCACCTGCAGCATTCCTGTGCACGTTAATGATTTATGTTTTACCAGCAACGTAAACCAGAGCTCGTTTCGACTGATTGTAGTCCTTCAGCATTTATACTCGACTTTTATTAATATAAAACCTTGCGAAAATGTTCCCTCAACCAAAACTCATTTTCTTGGCCTTGAAATTTTAAGGCACCCCCCCAGAAAAAAAACCCAAACTAAGACTAAGTTAGAGGCATTTATTACATTTTATTATTTATTACAGTATTTTCCTTATTACTTACGGTCTTTGCAGAAATGTCTGCAGCACATGCACTGGAGCATATAAACTCAAGCAATAGGTTGTTGTGGCCCCAGTCACACAGGCCTAGAGACAGAGACACCCTGGCAACCACGGGTCACTAGGGAAAAATGTGTTTTCCTTGAACAGCAGGCCAGTTGTTGCTGGAGGTGGCTGGGAGTTGCTTGGTAAAATCGATCACAAAGAGGTATGAGGTGCAGCACCAGAAGCCTCCTCGTGATTGCTTTTGTCACAAGCAGATTGCCACAGTCGCCAGTTAGTTGGCCAGTTAATGTCATTGGCCACCATGTGTAGTTACATTTCTTGAAAGGCACATGTGAAATTACGCTGTAGGTTTTGTAGTTATGACATAGCTACAGCGTAGATTTTCCACTGAAGCATAAATCCCAGTCCCCTGGAAACGTTTGCCTTCAAAGTAAAAGTTGTACCTCGCACAGCTTACAGGGAAAACTCAAGGAGAGCGAAGTTTAAAGGTGTTTATATACCCACGTCTGCCTTGGAGAGCGCACAAATATCAGTCACAATTATTAAACCTGAATGATTTTACATGCCAGCAAATAACAAAGATTGGAACAGGCACAGTCCAATTTATATTCATCATCAGCTACAGATCTAATCTTGTACAGAGGCATATGATGTTCACAGCAAAATAACACAAAGTATAAACATTTACAGCACCAAACACACACACACACACAAATCACAGCTTGTGTGTCTGTATAAACATGTCTGTAGCCGATGATGATATATATCATCTATCTATAGGAATGAGAAGAGACAACGTGTCATTCCTTTCATTTCTGAAGAAACACACACCTAAGCCAATTCAATTACAGATATATACTCACAAGAACGCACATACACACGCACACACACGCACACACACACACACGCACGAGTGAACCGCTCAATAGCAATATATCATAGCCCTCATAACAAATGAGCTATTTTCACCTCCTGTTCTTGTACGTTGTGCCCTGCACAGCAAACACTGATTCGACAGAAGAAAATACAATGATGAAATCACTGCAGTCTGAGCTAATAGGACTATCATGAAGTTACAGCACTATTTCAAATAGTGAGGAATTAGTTGTTTTGAATTATTTTTAAGTTTTCACTGAAACCAAACCAAAACTTAATATTTGATCATTATGAGCATGATGGCATAGAATATTTCCTCCACAGTGCTTATGTAGTGTACGTAAGATATTAGTTGTAAATAATTTTCTGTATTGCATTCAATATGTTTGCAGCCGTTTTTATTCTTAGATGACGAAAATGAAAAAAATCAAATAAAAAGGAGTTGATGCATACAGTAGAGTACAAAAGTGTCTAACCTAATTACCTGTTTTTAATCCTCTCGCACTAGAGTAGGCTCTGAATATGAAGGCTCACCTTTGTTAGAATAGGATAAAAGTTGCCTTTCGTAAAAACTTTTCAGCTTTATTATAAAATCAGCCCAGCAACTAGTGACTCTACGTGTGCGATACTGAACAGATTAAGTGCGGTACACCCCTCATTTATTCATATTTCTCTTCCAAAGAGCCAGACATTTTTGTACGTTTTTTAAAGTGGTCTTCAGGTTTTTTTTGAATGCCTTTCAAAGTTTTTCTTCAGATTGTGGCTGCTTTTTCTCTCATTTTCAGTCCAGTCCTTGCCCTGCAACCAAGATGTCCATCTCAGCATCTCTTGACTGCAATGAGTAATCTACTGACATTTAGCAGTGAGATTTTACACACTGTAAATTTACTGAAATGAACGAAGGAGAAAAGGCTGTGGTATGCTAAATTATGACAGAACTGGACTGATAATCATTGACAACCAATCTTATGGACTCACAAATCCAATTTATCAATTTTGGGTTCAAATCATCATCAGTATGTACATGACTGGCACAACAGAGACATCTACAGCCATCTGTAAAACATGGTGGAGGCTCTGTCATGGTTTGGAGCTGCATTTCAGGCAGTGGAGTTGGAGATCTCATCAAAATTCATGGAATTATAAAGACAGAAAAGTACAGCTTTTCAGCATGACAATGATCCCAAACACACTGCCAATTTAAAAGCAAACCTGGATAGAAAAGCACACATCAGTAATGGATGGGCCTCCCCAGATCCCAGGACTCAACATTACTGAAGCTGTGTGGGATCATCGTGACAGATAATGAAACAAAAAGGCAGCAAACATCCAAAGAAGAGCTTTGATTGTCCTTCAAGAAGCCTGGAGAACTATTCCTGAAGACTGCATCAAGAAATTACAGAAAAGCTGGCTAAGAGTGTTTAGGCTGTGTTGAAGAATAAAGGTGGTTGCACCAAATATTGATTTTCAAGCTGTATTTCCATGCATGTTTTGACATGTTTGAATACATTTCTCCAACCATTTCCCATTTTCATAGCAAACTATTATAGAAATGAGGGGTGGCTTAGGATGTGCACATGTTCATCTTCAAATTCATGGAGTCTGATTTGTATTGTAACAGAGGCCTAGCAGTCCTCCCCTCATTTACTACTCTCCTGCAGTTGGAACAGTGATAACTGAGTATATGAGCAATCATTTAAAATGGTAAATAAAGTTTTTGGCAGGGAAAAAAATGCAACTAGTGGCAAAACACATTCACTACGTACACAATTTGAGTGAACTTTTGTTTGTGTGTGATTTCACCAAGGAAATGTAGAGATAAGTTGATATGCTAGCTCAGATGGTATCCTCACTCTATAGTCTGCCTAACGTGTCTCTTGGCTGGGTAGCGGTTCTCTTAGTCCGCATGTAGCAGCCACTTCCACTAAAGGGCAATGACGCTCAGAAAGTGCAGCTCAGAAAAGATACATGGATTTCATTTACTTTCCAGCAGCAGTCCCTTTGTGGACCGGGCCAGACATCCTGCACTCAAATCAGCTGAGAAAGTTAAGATCTATAGAAATAATTATTATACCAGGATGTAAGCACATCCACAGACAGGCAGAAAGTCTCTCAAAGCCATATTCACAAAGTAACTGCCTACACGACCGCACGCACACGCTCGGACTTTGGCTGTGGCTCAAATAAGAGCTTTTAACTGATGTAACTGCAGTTTTGCTCTTCTGCTGGGCTGAAACCCCTGGCAACCAGACTCTATCAGTCTCCAAAGACACAGTGACAGATCCGATTTCAACAGAGTGCTCTGACCGTCCTGAAAGAAGAGAGGAATTGTGAGAAAGCTGTAGGGGAGTGAGAGAAGGAGAAGTAGAGAGCTGAGAAAAGTGGAAGAGAGGGAAAGAAAGCGATAACCCAAGATTGATAAAAATGAATGGACAGGAAAGAGGGAGGAGGTGGGGCAGACGGCGACCCAGCGACGAAGAGAGAGACCCATTTGGCATGGAAGAGGTGGAGTGGGAGAGAGGAAGGACAGAAGGTTCCTTTTGTTTCCTCTCCATCAGCAGCTGCACTCTCCTCTCTGCTCAACATGCTATTTCATCTCCATCCATTCAGAGGTAGAGGGAAACAAAGAGGAGAGGAGCTCTCTCGAAGTAATCTGATATTTCTATCTGCTCTCCACTGGCTTTATTCTCTCCTCTGGAAACCTGAGTGCGTTTTCTGCTGCCACCATGTTGGTGTGATGTCACCTTTTGAAAGAACCTGTGATTCGTGCATACTATGTTGAAATGTACATTAATGTGGAGTGAGACTTTAGGCACCAACATAATTCCATATACAAACATGCAATAAAAAGTAGAAAATGTGGAAAATTTCAATCAAATCACCTTTTATTTTGAATAAAAAGTACCCGTTCTCTCCTTCTGTGGACTGAATCGACCTCTTCTGTCTCTCCATGTACTCCCAAACCCCTAAATGTCTTCTGAAGCAGCAGTGACATCCCAAAGTAACAGAAGAGCTTGCTGCCACTCCTTTAATGCAGTGTAATATTTTAATCTTGTTGTTTCCTCTTGAGAAATCGTAATAGCACTACACATACTCGTTGGCTTCCTACAAATCTGTTTAGATTCCAGTAATTTGCTTTGCCAAACGCAATTTGGACGAGGTTTAATTGCTGCTTGGATTCTGATCATTGGCAGCATTTGTTACAATCAGTGTCCATTCTCATACGCACAGAAGTGATGGTGGGGGGAGGACGCTGGGTCTGGTATCCAACATGTTGTACAAGTTTAGGGTTAGTTAGGGAACAGTCACAGCTTTCACTCTGCATTTCATTTGATAAATTTACAAGACTGAGACCAACCCCATAACCAAAGATTCCTAAACATAAACGTGAAACTGTTTTTTTTTATGCCTCAATAATCAGAAGGAAACAAAATACATCAATAAAAGAAACAGAATCAGTTCTCTATCACTTCCTTTTAAGATGTATTTGTATCACATAATATACATCGAATAATTTCCAAGATGATGAGAGTTTACTTTTTTTCCTTTTATGAATAATTTAAAAGAGCTCTTTTAGATGGAAACATATCTACAATTGATGCAGCACAAGCTGCACTTTTGGCCACTTGGGGGCTGCAAAGTTTTTTTTTTTTCTTCTAACAGACATGGAGCACCATTAGCATTCATCAGAAGCTGTGGTGCAATGTAATACTCACTCTCCATTAAAATCTGTTCTTGTCTCCACATCCTCCTGAGGGAAATATCTGGAGCTTTTCCAACTAGTGCTGACTTTTGCTCACAGTTTGATAGTAAGCAGGTAATCTATAGTCAACCGTTTATTAGAGGAATTTAGTTGAAACCAGTTACTAGAAATGGCACCGTTGATAGCTATAGAAATGCATCATGACAGTAAAATGCAAAAACCAAAACAATGAGCTGAAAGACTCTAAAATGCATAGCAGAGCTCAGGCAAGCTGCAGGGTGGGATGCTAAATACCTGAACTACATTTGATATGTACTAGATTTATTGTTAATGAATAATATCCAATCCCCCAAAGTGCATAATCCTAGCTACAGTGGCCGCTGTAGGACAAATATATTTTATTCAGCTAAACGAGATCAAGGAGATCAAAAACATTACATTTAAACCTTTACCCTATAAAGGTCGTGGCCTGCTGCCATGTTTCTGCTACCGTTTGGACCATATCCATTTTTCCCTGTCTGTGGAAGGCTGTCAGTCCACGGTTTACCTCAGCTGTCCATGATAAGTGAGAAGTGTCAGCGTCTTTTCACTGTGGAAGAGGATGTAAAAACTTTGTGAAAAAAAAAAAGTGTGATAGGGATCAATGATTCAGGTCATTTCTGATCAAAACTTTTCCGTTGGTAAAACTTATTTTTACCCCTGTTAGCCTCCGTTAGCCACAGTTACTTGCTATTAGCCACTGCTAGTGGACGTTAGCCGCTGTTACTGTCTTTGAAGTGAATGTAGCTTTGTTAGACTCTAAAACTTCATGAATAAACTCTCATACAATGTAAAAATGCAATTTTTATTTATTATTTATCAAAGGTAAGAGTGTGATCTTTAGCACACTTGAGCCTAGCATTTGCTGAGCTAACATTAGCTTATAACCAGCTCCTGTTATTGTTTACAGATTCTAATGATGCTTCATATCTTAAGTCTTAAGATGAAGAGACAAATGTAAATGTCCCACCATGGCACGTGAATGCATACAACTTCTCTCCCTTTATTTTATGTATGTGGCCAGTCTCTAGCAACGTAAGAAAAATGTGGACGGTGTTACGAACTTGTATGTCCGTGTGTTTGTTTGTGCAGGTGCTGTGTTTTTGTCTATGTTAATTTAGCTGTGCCAGGGCCCTGTTCCGATTGGTGCGTGGACTTACTGCCCCGGCGTGATTGGATCCAGCTGGAGGACCCGCCCAATAAAAGGAGGCTGGAGTGCTACAGCGGGAGAGGTCCTCGCATTTCTCCTCATCACCCAGCAGTAGTCCTGTGGTAGCCGCTGGCTGCAGTATACGTGTGAAAATTATGGAAGTGGAGTGGGTAGGGGTGAGCTGCCGTTTATTTTGATCACCCGTTTTCTCCTGTTTTTGAGTTGGTTAAGGAGGTCAGACTCTGTCTTTATTTTGACTTTATTTTGGTAAGGTCAGGGGTGCGGGATTTGTGTAGGTTTGTTTTGTTTATTGTTTTGGCCTTGGCTCACCCTGAAGTGTTGACACTCCCGTTTTGGTTCTCTTTATTCACCTTGTAAATAAATCACTTCACATCTAACGGATTTGTTGCGTGTGACTGCTTGGGTCTTGGGGGGGGAAGCGAGTGCCTCGCTCATGTTATGGCCTGGCCCTAGACGGGTCGTAACATGAATTGGGGGCTCGTCCTCTGCCTTTTTCTGTGGGTTTTTGCGTGTGTTTGGTCTGTTGGCGGTTTTCTTGGGTGTGGGGGTGGTAGGTGTGTGGAATTATGGAGTTTTCTTTGGATGATTTTGTTACTTCGCCTTCGTGGGATAGAATTGTGAAGTGCAGGAAAGCGGATTTGCTTATCATTGCTAGTTGTTATGATGTTCAAGTGTCCTATGGTGCCCGCAAAGCGGTGGTTAGGGACGCTTTGTGTGCAGAGTTGGTGGAGCGAGGCGTTCTTCCTGCCCCGCAGGCAGCTGTAGAGCAGCCTGATGGCGGGGGTGTGAAGGTGGCTCCGGAGGCTGAGCCGGGGTCGGATGCCAAAGGGCCTGTTAACGTGCTACCAGCCGAGGCGGACTCTGATGCGGCTGAGGCGGGCTCTGACACAGCCGAGGCGGACCCTGATGCTGCTGGGGCGAAGCCTGAAGCAGCTGAGTCTGGTACGGCCGGGGAACCCCTGGCGGGGCGGTCTACGGAAGATCTCCGTTTGACCCTCCGTATTAGGGAGGTGGAAGCCCGTGCTAAAGAGCTTGAGGTACAAGCAATGCACCTCCGTGTCAGAGCTTTGGAGCTGGAGCGAAAGCCCTCCACATCTGCCTCTAGTCATCCTAGTACGTCCACCGCGGTCCCGACAGGTTTTGACATCACCAAACACGTTAAACTGGTTCCCCCGTTTCGTGAGGCCGAAGTGGATTCCTATTTTAACGCTTTTGAGCGTATAGCGGCCGCGTTAAGTTGGCCGAAGGAATTTTGGCCGCTGCTGTTACAATGCAAATTGGTTGGCAAAGCCCAGGAGGTGTGTACCAGTTTATCAATTGAAGATAGCCTGGATTATGACGTCATGAAGAAGACTGTGTTGCAGGCATATGAGCTCGTCCCAGAAGCCTACCGTCAAAAATTTAGGAAGTGTGAAAAAAACCGCCAATCAGACATTTGTGGAGTTTGCCCGTGAAAAAAGTCGCCTGTTTGAACGATGGTTGCAGGCCAGTAAAGCACAGGATTTCGAGGGGCTGAAAGAGCTTCTTTTGTTAGAGGAATTCAAAAAATGTTTGCCGGACCAAGTAGTTATTTATCTGAATGAGCAAAAGGTGCCCTCACTTGCTAAAGCGGCAGTGATGGCTGATGAGTTTACTCTCACCCACAAAACTATATTTTCAGCCGCTGTCTCACAGAATATTAGGGTGGGACAGGAAAGGAAGATAAAGTCACCAAAGATAGGACTGAAAGATAGACAGGAGGATGGTGTTAATCGCGACTGTTTTTATTGTCGCGGACCCGGACATCTAATCGCTGTCTGTCCTGCGCTCCGGAGGAAAGAGCAGCGCAAAGGCTCTAGAAATCCAGCGGGCGTAGGTCTCATCAAAGTTGTCCCTTTGCCTAAATCGCATTCCACTCTCACCCGTGATTTGCACCATGTGGATGCAGAAATAGAGCCACGTTTTAAACCGTTCATCACGAAAGGCTTTGTTTCTGTGACGGGAGAAGAGGGGGACAAAGTGCCTGTTACTATTCTTCGGGACACAGGTGCGCATCAGTCGTTTATGTTGGATAGTGTACTACCATTGTCAGATAAAACTGCTTGTGATTCGGATGTGTTGGTTTGGGGAATTAAGATGAGCGTTCTTCGGGCGCCGTTACACAAAGTCCATTTACATTCGCCCGTGAAAACGGGGCATGTCAAAGTTGCGGTGAGTTCCCAGTTGCCGATTAAAGGGGTTTCGTTTATTTTAGGAAATGACTTGGCTGGTGGGACAGTTTTCCCACCGCCTGAAGTGGTGGAAACGCCTATTTCTTCTGTCACTGAGGTTGCCGCCCCTTTGTTAAATGTGTTTCCTGTTTGTGCAATCACTCGTGCGCAGTCACGCAAATTTGATGACGTTATGGATGTTGCTGACACGTTTATGGCGACGCCAGACGAGAGAATATCTCCCAGCCGTGAGAGTGACAGAACAAAAAGCGATGTGATGAAACTGATGCCAGAGCTGGATGAGAAATTGAATAGGGATGCATTGATAACCGCTCAGCAGAATGACTCATCACTGGCTCCCTGTTTTCTATCTGCAGCTAAGAGTGCAGGAAGTGAATCACCCACTTCTTATTTTTTGCAAGATGGAGTTCTTATGAGGAGGTGGTCCTCTGACCGGTGTGGTTTGCCTGGTGCTACGCAGGTGGTGGTGCCGAAGCCACATCGAGGGCAGGTGCTTGGCTTAGCGCATGATGCCAGCATGGCTGGACATCTTGGGGTGAACAAAACATATCATCGGGTGTTGCGCAACTTCTTTTGGCCAGGGTTGAAAGCTGATGTGGTGGCATATTGCCGTACCTGTACCACATGTCAGATGGCGGGGAAACCTAACAGACCCATTCCACCTGCTCCGTTACATCCTATTCCAGTAATAGGTGAGCCGTTTGAAAAAGTAATATTGGATTGTGTGGGTCCCCTGCCAAAAACCAAATCCGGACACCAATACATACTTACAATAATGTGTTCAGCAACAAGGTACCCAGAGGCAATTCCACTACGCACGCTGAAAGCAAAACCGGTGCTAAAAGCACTACTTAAATTTTTCTCTACTTTCGGGCTTCCAAAGGTTGTTCAAACAGACCAAGGAACGAATTTCACCTCAAAAATGTTTGAACAGGTTGTGGAGGAGTTGCACATAAAACATGTAAAATCCAGTCCATACCACCCGGAAAGTCAAGGTGCTCTGGAAAGATTCCATCAAACCCTCAAAGCTATGCTGCGCAAGTTCTGCGCGGGGTCGGATAGAGAATGGGATGAGGGTCTGCCGTTATTGTTGTTTGCAGTCAGAGAAACCACTCAGGAATCCTTGGGATTCAGTCCGATGGATCTGGTGTTTGGACACGTGGTCCGCGGTCCCCTCCGCCTTCTGAAGGAGAGGTGGTTGTCAGAAACTTCTGAAACTCAGCATAATGTTCTGGATTATGTTAGCGGACTTCGGGAAAAGCTTCACCTTGCATGTCAGTTAGCTCGAGAGAATCTGTCACATACGCAAGCTAAAATGAAAACTCGCTATGATAAAAAAGCTGTTTGCAGAAGTTTTCAGCCGGGAGAGAAAGTGTTGGTGTTGTTGCCTGTGGTAGGGTCCAGCTTATCAGCTCAGTTCGCTGGCCCATATGTGGTGGAACAAAAACTCAGTGACAACAACTATGTGATCCAGACCCCAGACCGCCGGAGAAAGTCTAGGGTTTGTCATATTAATCTGTTAAAATCGTTTCACTCGAGGAGTCCTTCGGGTGCGCCGTCTCCAGTGTGCGCCGCTAGTACTGTTTCTCCCTATGAACCCTCTGATGACGGGCTACTCCAGAAAAGTGAAGCGCTGGGTAGCGGCCGGTTGAAAAATTCGGAGATCTTAAATGATTTAGACACATATTTAGTCCACCTGTCTGAACCCGCTCGAGCTGACATCACTGATCTGATAGAAAAGAACTTATCACTTTTTTCTGATCACCCTCGTCAAACTGCGGTCCTGTGCCACGATATTGATGTGGAAGGACATAAACCGATTAAGCAACATGCTTACCGAGTGAACCCAGTGAAAAGGGCGATAATGCAGAAGGAAGTTGACTATCTCTTAGAACACGGTTTAGCCTTTCCGAGCGCCAGCGCATGGAGTTCGCCGTGTGTGCTAGTACCAAAATCCGACAACACTCCTCGGTTTTGTAATGATTACAGGAAAGTTAACGCTGTTACCAAACCTGATTCATTTCCTCTTCCTAGAATGGAGGATTGTATTGATAGAGTGGGATCGGCATCGTTTGTAACCAAACTTGATTTGTTAAAAGGTTACTGGCAAGTACCTTTAACTCCCCGAGCCTCTGAAATATCTGCTTTTGTTACACCGGACCATTTTCTCCAGTATACGGTTATGCCGTTTGGGTTGCGTAATGCACCCGCTACTTTCCAGCGCCTTATGGCCAAAGTACTGGCGGGTGTGAATAACTGCGATGCCTACCTGGACGATGTTGTCATTTACTCATCCACCTGGTCTGACCACTTACAAACACTCTCTCTTGTTTTCAGCCGTTTTCAGGAGGCCTCGCTTACGTTGAACCTAGCCAAATGTGAATTTGGCAGAGCCACCATCACATATCTGGGAAAACAGGTGGGTCAGGGACAGATACTGCCGGTGACCGCGAAAATACAGGCGATCGTTGAGTTTCCAGTCCCACAAACGAGAAGGGCGCTGCGCCGATTTCTCGGAATGTGTGGTTATTATAGAGGGTTTTGTAAGAACTTTGCCACTGTCGTCGTTCCTCTCACCGATTTGATCAGTCCGAAGAGGCCTTTTGTGTGGACGCCTGTTTGTCAGACTGCTTTCGAGTCTGCGAAAGCATTACTGTGCAGTTCCCCTGTTCTTACGGCCCCGAATTTCATGTCCCCTTTCAAGCTCGAGGTTGACGCTAGTGCGGTTGGTGCAGGAGCTGTCCTTATGCAGGAAGACCATTTCGGCGTGGATCGCCCAATTTGTTACTTCTCAAAAAAATTCAACAAACATCAGATGAACTACAGTACCATTGAAAAGGAAGCCCTTGCCTTGTTGTTAGCCCTACAGCATTTCGAGGTGTATATCGGATCCAGCTCTATCCCTGTTCAAGTGTTCACTGACCATAATCCATTGGTTTTTCTCTCCCAGATGCAGAACTCAAATCAGAGACTTATGCGTTGGTCCCTTCTCTTGCAAGACTTCAACCTGCAGATTAGGCATAAGAAAGGGACGGAAAATGTCATCGCGGACGCCCTGTCGAGAGCAATTTTGTAGTCTAGGATTAAACACTAGAAGGATTGTTTAATTCTTATGGAAGGGGGTGTTACGAACTTGTATGTCCGTGTGTTTGTTTGTGCAGGTGCTGTGTTTTTGTCTATGTTAATTTAGCTGTGCCAGGGCCCTGTTCCGATTGGTGCGTGGACTTACTGCCCCGGCGTGATTGGATCCAGCTGGAGGACCCGCCCAATAAAAGGAGGCTGGAGTGCTACAGCGGGAGAGGTCCTCGCATTTCTCCTCATCACCCAGCAGTAGTCCTGTGGTAGCCGCTGGCTGCAGTATACGTGTGAAAATTATGGAAGTGGAGTGGGTAGGGGTGAGCTGCCGTTTATTTTGATCACCCGTTTTCTCCTGTTTTTGAGTTGGTTAAGGAGGTCAGACTCTGTCTTTATTTTGACTTTATTTTGGTGAGGTCAGGGGTGCGGGATTTGTGTAGGTTTGTTTTGTTTATTGTTTTGGCCTTGGCTCACCCTGAAGTGTTGACACTCCCGTTTTGGTTCTCTTTATTCACCTTGTAAATAAATCACTTCACATCTAACGGATTTGTTGCGTGTGACTGCTTGGGTCTTGGGGGGGGAAGCGAGTGCCTCGCTCATGTTATGGCCTGGCCCTAGACGGGTCGTAACAACGGAAAACCTCTTAATTTGTTGGAATACATAATTACATACTAATCTACAGTGGAACCCCGACTTACGAAAGACCCTCGGGAACAAATTAATTTCGTAAGTCGAAAATTTTCGTAAGTCGAAGCACCTTTTTACATCGCCTTTTGAGTGAGGTGATGCTGGCCGAAGACGAAGTTCTTGGTGGAGGAGGACCTCGCTCATATTTATCAATAATTTCTTTGTTTCCATCGAGAGCACTTTACGCTTCTTCTTTTTACTCTAATTACTTGCAGAAAGTTTTTTTGGCCTCATTATGAATGAACGATAGGCTAATTGCAAACGAAAAGCACACGAAATAGCGCACTGTAACAACAATACATCTTTCACGTGGAACAGCGAAATGCAACTGTTAAATAATCTAAAATAAATTAATTACTGACTGCACAATTAATTAGAGCAGTTTTAAAGTTTTAACTTTCTCCCATTTGTGCCTGACAGTGCCACAATTGACAGTGGGGCCTTAATTTACTCTGTGAGATGTGCTTCACGAACGATTTTTATCTGCACAGCTTTTTGTATTACAAATATGACCAAAACTTTATCAAGCAGGAAATCAGTGTGAATATATTTGGACAGCCATGTCTGAAATATTTATCATCATTGTGCTGTGGATAGGATAAGAGCGAAGGAAGGCAGAGTAAGGAGAAGAAATGGGAGAAAGTGAGAAATAAAAGAAGAGGAGAGGATAAGAGAGGAGCACATCTCGTGGCATTCTGATCTTTCTGCCCTCTGTGCTTTGAGCTACAGTTGCTCTTCTCATTGAATACAAAGCCTGCAGGTCTCGGGCCCCTCTTGTTAGCACAAAAACTCCTTTCAGACACACATTGAGAGGGTTTGTTTATCAGAGACTTTGCTCCTTTTGTTTCTTCTTCTTCCCCTCTCATGATTTGGATGAATTATTAATATTGTTTCTTGTACTTTCTTTGAATGCATACAACACATGCAATAAAATGTTCATGTGAAACTCGCTGAATACATTCCAGCCTTATTTTGCAAAAATCATTAATTTATGGACAGCCAGCAATCTATGAACTGAAAAAAATATGAAAAGTAGAAACACGAGGCAAAAATGTGAAAATCAGAAAGGACTTAAGAAAAGATGTACACACACGTACACACACATATTAGTCTGTTTTTTTATACCTTTATTGCTGGTTATTTGATTCAGATAGCCAGTCATCTGCATTATGCAAGAAACAAGTTCCTATTGTTGTGTAAAATATCCCAGGCAGCTCCATGAAAGTAATATCAGCAAAAAGGAAAATCTGAATGTGATGCATTGCTACATATTTGCTGATGCAGGTGTTCTGTGGTTGATATTCAAAGGCCTGGCTGCTATGTACCGCTGCTAGAATACATCATTCAGTAAAATCTTGCAGCAAAAGGATATTGCTGTTTGTTTTAGTAGTGGGTCTGGTGTCGCATAAAGCTTTTTGACAGCTTGACTTCATTGTAAATAGGGGTCACTGTGGCTAAACAAATAGGAAAAAGCAGAGTCTTGTTGAAGGAAAGCTAAACAGATTTAGACACAGAAGTGAACTTGTTAAAGCTGCGAGGCTTTCTTCACTTTATAAACAGTGGAGAAACATTTGCATGTGGACTGGAAATGTAACCACTCATGTGAAAAGCTAAACCAGAGCTGTAGGTTGGAGGAAAACAGATGCCAGACATGTGCCGGGGTTGGTAAAGGGGCATCACTCTTTGTCTGCTAAGCCATGCAAACAGGGAACACAGACTGTTTATGTCAGCACAAGCACCACATTAGCATAGCCCGAGCTCTGCGAGACTTGATAAGCTATGTGGCAGACACTGACTGCACTGCAAATGATGGACGGATGGATTGATGGACAGACGGATGGAAAATGAGACCGGCAAGCAAGAAAATAAAGTAAAAGGGGATTGGAGACGGTAAAAAAAAGCATTACATAAAAGACAAGCGAGCAAAATGATGACAAGATATAGTATATAGTAGTATAAATGAATGACTACTCAAAACCTGAACAACTTAAACACCCACAAACTAAATTAATCAATTAAATCTGCTTTAATTTTTTGGGTTAGTTGTGGTCATCTACTGCTAACCCCAGGATATCCTGATTTGTGAGCAGTTAGAGGTAAGACAGCTAATGCTACAGACACACTAGTGAAAACGGTGGAGACCGTAACAAAACCAAATTATTGCAAATGTGAGCAATGAGCTTGTAATCTTGTTGCCTTTGAAATGGTTGCTTTTGTAGACCTGGTCACCGTTTTCAAACTCTTGCGGTCAGTTGCAGATCATAAAAGGACTTTGGTGCATCAGGACAGCCATTAAACAGCAAAAAGACAGAAGTACTCTGCAATCAGTTGGTGATTGAAGGGGTTAAGCTGACAATTGCATCCAGTCTTTCCGTGATAACATGACGATTACTTGATAAATCATTGATTTGTTGCTTTCTGTTGCCATCAGCGTACACAGAAATTCACACTAAGCCAATTACTTTTAAAATCTAACCAAAAACGAATTGATTTGAAACAGAAATCCAAATAGTCACATAATAACTGCAGGATGGCAAAATGATCTAAACAGTCCACAGCCTTTCTTTAATATATGAATTTAACCAAAATCCAATCAGTTGGAAATCAGTTCAGTCGAGTTCCCTACTGTAGAGATGCATCGCAGACGAGTTGAGCTTATCGGCACAGACTCAGTCAGACTGTGATTCGTTGGAGACAGGTTGCTTCCCACCAGGCAACCTGTGCAACCACCTTGCAATTCAGAGGTTGGGCACACAACACCTTTGCAATGCATTACTATTACTACTGCTACTAACCCTGTGCTGGTCACCCAGTGACAGCTGAGATGGGCTTTAGACCCAGGTTGAATAAGTGGTTAAGAAAATAGATCGATGGATTGACTCATGGTTATTAGTAACGATAATAAGCAAAAAAGAACTATGTACTGTTGGCATCATCATTTTGCAACCACGCAGTGTTGGTGTGATCATATATGCCAGATTATCAGGCATTCTTTTTATGACGTGAAATACAATTAATTAACCTTGAAAAACTACAGCAGTCCTTCAATTTAACTACTAGCCTCCATATGCCACCACGGCTTCTTGACTCCACAATTCAATAACTTTTTTTGTGTGTGTGCAAGTAGCTAAATTACATTTCAGAGCTGCGTCCAGCTGGATTCCTTCTGCCAAAGAGACTGGCAGAAGTGACAGTTTTATCTCAGTGAAAGTCTCTCTGTGGGATTACATGGCCCAACTGCAAGGATCACATCCACCACACTGTCACTGGTGTTCATATTTGATATGCTGCTTCACTCAAAACAGAAAAAAAAGAAAGAAAAATAATATTCGAGTAGTTATGCTGCTGCTTAATTTTCCTTCTCTTTTGACAGTTCAACATTAGCAGACTCATTCTTTGATGGTTAAGTTTCATTAAAATATTACAGCCAATCCTGGGAGATTTTTTCTCTCTCCCTGTTCAATTCATGTTGTAGACTGTTATAAATGAAAATCTGAGTTTGTCGGTCCATGAATAAAGGCTCAGCCTCATTACCTTCCAAGTAAAATGGGCAAAATTTCCAGTATTTTGAAGAATAAATACAGCTGCGCACACAGTTCACAATTTATATGCTTCGTCTCAGCGGTGGACACAGTTTGTAGCCTTTTAAGGAGCGTATGATATCGATACTCGCTAAGACCACTTAAAATGACAGATAATCATCCTTATGTAATAGCAGGGTGTCAACATGCAGGAAGTCGCAGTTCACAGCGAGCACGGAAACACTTTTCACTTCATGATGAAAACCATTTTTTGCACATTAGTCTTTTTGAGTATTTTATCTTACAGCAGTGTTAACTGCGGAGAGATCATAAATGGACTGTCTAAACAGCCACAGTGCCCAAGATCGGATTTATTTTCTTAACTGTGTGAATTCATCTTATAGGAACCCTGACATTATTATTGCTCTCGATGGTCTCAAGATAAAAAAAGAAAAGAAAAAAGAAACGTTTTCGACTGCTTTGTCTCAGCCAAATCAAGTCAATGTTTTGTGTACAGTCTCAAAACAAAATTTTGCCTCAAATAGCTTTGCAGCGTCTGAAGGGACTTGGATGATTTATTCTCCGTGTGTTAACTCGATTCTCTCAGTGTCAAAGTTTTTCCGGCCTTCCCGGTTGCTCGACTTCATCAATGTGCCTGCCCACTCTTCTTCTGTCAAGTTCACTTCTAACCTCCAACTGTCAGTCTGACTTTATTGCTTGACCACCTGCTCCATCTCCGCTCCACTTTTCGCATTCACTGCAAAGCACGGCTTAGTCAGCCTGCAAATCCACCTTCTTTCACCTTTATCAACAAACCCGTTGTTGACCAGCAGCTCTTATCCTGCTGTGGGCTTTTATTTTTTGCTGAAGAAGCCACAGATACTTGGCAAATAACTGCAGCACAGAGTGACATTTGCCAAGCAGAAACCAAATAAACATTTATCACTTTTCAATTAACAAAATATTACTGGGTTTATGTTCTTTCGATCAACTACATGACTGATTTTTGCAGGTCTGCCTCAGTTCTTTGGATGTTTGTTTGAATTAAGCTCTTTTATTATTTGATTTTAATTATTCACAACTCAGTTTCAACTTAAAGCTTTGTATTTACCGGATTGTAGAAAAGATACATGAGGCAACACAGAGCACCAGAACACAATACACCAGAGCACACAATATGCAGACTCAGGCAGAGGAGCCATGGCACAGTAACAACAGTGCTGTACACACAGATGGCTGAGTCCCAGTCCAAATGCTGCAAGGCTCATCCAGTATCTCTGCCTAACTGGAGCAAAGGAAACGAGAATTATTTCCAAACTAGACATTTTTGGCTCGTGTATCGACAAGTCCCAAGCCCAAAAGTCCGGAGCCCCAGTCTCATTCCATCCTCAACTAAATATCATCTATTCAATTCAGTATATTTAGCTCAGTTATAACTCAGTAGCATCTGTTATTAGTTTTGGCCCCGTGGCACCTTTTTAAATGTGTAAATAAACTGCAAACTCAGTAGCCTTCTTATCCTCTGTGTTTCATCCTAATGCAAAAATCATAAAACATACAGAGAAGCCAAACCCCAACATTGTGGTACATGTCTCTACACTTTTCGGATTCCCTGCTCTGTTTGTCACACTCAGCTCTAGCTCAACCACTCTTATTGAAGCTATGAATTTCTAAAAGCACCATTTCTGAAAGGTGCCACGTACAATAAGTGCTGATAAGCAGTGCTATTACTAGAACTGTTTTTAGACTATTTTTAAATATATTTTGTACAACTAGTAACTACAGCAGCAGGATGGTCTGTCTTGATTCATTTACGAAGAATCACGTTTTCCATCTACTGTATGCGATAACGAGTGTCAGCTGGTGCAGCTGTGAGACAGTGTGATTATGCTGCACCGACAACTTACATTCACTGATCAGTCAACTAAGACTTCAGTAACGGGGAAAAAATGTGTGTTCCCCAACCACTTGGTCAGTGATTTCTGTGGTTGCCACTAGACTGCCACAGTCACCTGTAGCTTGCAAGTGTCCAACTTGTCCACGGAGCAGCAGTGAAACTTTTGTTCAATGTAAAAGTTTTGGATTTACGCTGAAATCAAATTTCCAATAGTGCAACTTTTATTTTACAGGTGAATAGATGCGGTTCATGGTTTGTGTCGCAAAATGCAAGACAAGAAGAGGGATGGTGCTGCAGATTATGAATATATATTCTGTATATACAGTCACTGGTTTGGAACTGTGGTTAAGACTCTTAAACATTTTCATCCTGCCTGCTGCTACTCATTACTGGAGCTACTGCTCAGGGAGGCCTCCACAGAGTTTATCCCTCCATGGCATGAAACAATACATGTGAATCTGTATGCATGCTGTACATATGTGCAGTATATGCGTGCACAGGAGTGAAACAGAGGGAAAGAGAGGTATTTTACAGTTCAAAGCAGTGACCTAAATACAGGTACCATGGTAATATACCACACCGGATCGTCTCTCAATAGCCTGAAAAACAGCTTTTGGGAAATAAAATCCTTTAGATCCAGTATCCTTTAGTGCTCAGTGCATTTTGCAGTGATAGGATGGTTACCACATGATTAAGTGGACAATATTTCTCATCCCACAGCATTTTTATTTGGAGATTAGAACACAAAAATCTGCTTTAATACTGCAATATTAACCCTAAAATGATTGAAAAATAATAAATAATAACAACATGTATGCAGGTAAATCTACAGCCAAGATGAAAACAAACCCAAGAATTACAACATGCTGTTTGTCAGGTTTAAATTATGTGTGAAGCTAAATCTGCCAGCCCCTCTGTCAATAGAGAGAGAGAGAGCACAATGAGACGTAGGACGAGGTGACAAATCATCACTTAAGCTTCTGCTGCCTGCCCACACTGCAGAACAATGTAGACCTGGCCATATGTGAAAAGCATTGAACACCATGACAATAGTGGGGAAAATATGGTGCCTTTTAAAATGCTGCCAAATATATGCAACATAAATTGGGAATATCTCAAAGACACAGAGACGTCAACCCTGCAGCACTGTAAGCCCTTTCATTTGGACTTCGCCTTTGTTCTGCAGCATATTAAAAGGAAGCAAAAAGTGCGCCTAAACAATGCTTCTATTAAACCAATATGTTGAGCCCCAAGAAAGCCAACATTAGTCATTTTTAGCAAAAGTGACAAAGCTCTCAAGCAAATGATAAAAACAAAAGTTTTTTGGATGTATAATTTGATGAATATCATCTTTTTGGGGCTAATTTAGTATACAGAGAAGCCTTACCATTGGAATTATGAAATTTTAATGCAATTGCTTCTTAAATGTTCTTTTAAATCTTTCATATTTACCAAAACTAAAAAAGAAAACTGAAATGGATTCCAGCTTGCCCTTATTTTATTCTCAATAAACAATATACAGGCGAATTCCTATACTTTTTTATACCACGAAAGGATCCCTGAAATTTTTAAATCGCATTGAATGCTTGTTGTGTGTAGTCAAACCCTGTAAGCAGCAATGTGGGAAAGGGGCGATCGTGGCTCAAGAGCTGGGAGTTCGCCTTGTAATCGGAAGGTTGCCGGTTCGAGCCCCCCGAAAAACTAGTTCATGCATTTATTACTTCCAGACTGGACTACTGTAATTGATTATTATCAGGATGTCCAAAAAACTCACTGAAAAGCCTTCAGCTAATCCAAAATGCTGCAGCAAGAGTACTGACAGGGACTAGAAAGAGAGAGCATATTTCTCCTGTTTTGGCTTCCCTTCATTGGCTTCCTGTTAAATCCAGAATTGAATTCAAAATCCTGCTCCTCACATACAAGGTCTTAAATAATCAGGCCCCATCTAATCTTAATGACCTTGTAGTACCATATCACCCTATTAGAGCACTTCGCTCTCACTCTGCAGGCCTACTTGTTGTTCCTAGAGTATTTAAAAGTAGAATGGGAGGGAGAGCCTTCAGTTTTCAGGCCCCTCTTCTGTGGAACCAGCTTCCAGTTTGGATTCAGGAGACAGACACTATCTCTACTTTTAAAATTAGGTTTATAACTTTCCTTTTTGCTAAAGCATATAGTTAGGGCTGGACCAGGTGACCCTGAATCCTCCCTTAGTTATGCTGTAATAGACGTAGGCTGCCGGGGGATTCCCATGATGCATTGAGTTTTTCCTTTCCAGTCACCTTTCTCGCTCACTATGTATTAACAGACCTCTCTGCATTGAATCATATCTGTTATTAACCTCTGTCTCTCTTCCACAGCATGTCTTTTATCCTGTCTTCCTTCTCTCACCCCAACCGGTCGCAGCAGATGGCCCCGCCCCTCCCTGAGCCTGGTTCTGCCGGAGGTTTCTTCCTGTTAAAAGGGAGTTTTTCCTTCCCACTGTTGCCAAAGTGCTTGCTCATAGGGGGTCATATGATTGTTGGGTTTTTCTCTGTATCTATGAAGCGCCTTGAGGCGACTTATGTTGTGATTTGGCGCTATATAAATAAAATTGAATTGAATTGAATTGGTGGTGGTCAGAGGGCCCGGTGGCGCCAGTGTCCGGCAGCCTCGCCTCTGTCAGTGCGCCCCAGGGTGGCTGTGGCTACAATGTAGCTTGCCATCACCAGTGTGTGAATGTGTGTGTGAATGGGTGGATGACTGGTTGTGTAAAGTGCTTTGGGGTCCTTAGGGACTAGTAAAGCGCTATATAAATACAGGCCATTTACCAAAGGGAATAAATATACTCACGCTACAGATAAAGTTACAATCTTACACAAAAGCAGAGTAGGAATGGGGCAGATAGGCCTACAAGTGTTGTAGTCTATTCTTACTAGGGCTGTCAAAAAATATTGATACTGACATCGATATTAAAATGACTGGATTAGATGTTTGTTTAAATACTTGTACACTTACGGTACTGTCTTTGCCTGCTCGCCACTCTTACGTAAAATCACAGTGTCGTCTGCAAACATCATAATCCACAGGGACTCCTGTCTGACCTCATCAGGCAACCTGTCCATCACCACTGCAAACAACAGAGGGCTGAGAGCAGATCCCTGATGTCCTGCACCACCCTCACATACTTTTCTGCCACTCCTAACTTTCACGTCCTCCCTCATAGCTGTGTGTTATTCTCCCTGCGTCTTCTATGAGTTTGTTATTATTAGTTTCCCAGTTTAGTTTTGTTCTTTGTTTTACCTCCACACCTGCAATAAAGCAGTGTTTCTGAGTTCACGTTTGTCTCGGTGAGTTTTGCGTTTGGGTCCTTTTCCTGCATGCACACAACCGTTTTGTGACAGAAGGACACGACAGTAACAAAGAGAAACACAGGGCTTAAACACACTGAGGGATAACAAGGGAAATGAGACACAGAAGGAGAGCACAGCTGGGAGTAATTAGACTGGACGAGACAAGGGAAGCAAAACTAGAAACAATGACGTGAGACATGTACCTTCAAAATAAAACAGGAAACACACCAACTGAACTCTAGACATGTAAACTTAATAGACTGGGGAGACAGAGGATAGGGACCTGAAACATGGGAGAGAACGGCACAGTAGACTCAACACAGAACACAGAGAAGTCATCACACAAAACCTAAGAACTAAACCCTTGACAGCCATAACTGAAACCTTAGGAAATGACAATAATCAAAACAGTACAACCAAGGACTCAGAACATAAACCATAATATAAAAATACAAGAACTCAAAATGCTGGGTCGCAAAGACCCAGAACCGTGACAAAAAAATATGACAATGAGTCGCCAGAAGGACAGGATTACTTAAAAATACAGTTTTTTGCACTACCTAATAGATAGCATGGTATTTTCGTTGGTATTTATATCCCTGACATGGGATGATGGCATCTAGTCCATTATAGCTCCAGTCCAGCTCACTGCTAAAAAGGAAGTAAGTGTCAAGGATGGAGATGCTTTGCTTTTCTATTTTTTAAATATATGTTGCCTTTTATTTATTTAGATTTATTTCTACTTTTTTTTAAGACAGCTACTATTGTGAAATCAGCTATGTTCCATAGGCTAGAATGTTTACGCTAGTTTAAATGATACGAATGGTTATGCTAATGTAGTCATAATATTTAGTAGGTTACTCAATACTGTGCGTGTCCAGTTAACAAAACATGGTGACATTAAAAATAAACAGCCCACCACCAACCTCTCAGTGATTTAAAATGACTTTTTAATAAATAATTGATTCTTTAGGTCAATCCCATATTTTTGTTGTTGTTTTTCTTACTGCATAAATGTAAGAATTGATAGGGCAGCCAGACAGGATAAAGAAAAAAGATTAAGTTTAATTACCTAAAGCTGGATGAAGTGTATAAGAAGATCATAATAATGTCACAAGGCCCAGCGTATCATCTGTGTGTGTCGCTTCAGATCTCCTCTCTACTCTCTAACACAAACACGTCAGGCCTATGAGCTGAATGAAAAATAAGCATTAAACAAAACAGAGATGTAAAAAGAGAACAAATAATAATAACAGAAACTGCAGGTCTATCAAATGTTATGGTTTGTTTCGAAAGCTAGTTCACCCTTTTATTCCTACGACCCACACTAACACACACTCATACAAAGACTCATTTTATCCACAAGTCAGCTGAATTTTAAAGGGCTCATCAAAAGAGACGGTTTTAACAGGGTGCCCGGAGGGTGCCAACAAATCCTTTAAATGTACTGGCTTTAACAGATGTCCAGTATATAGCATTTATATTTAAATGAGGCCTTAATCAGCCAGGCAGCCTGAGCTTTGCCTGTGATGATGTGGAGTGCTTCAAATGACCACCCCTCTCGATAGTCTCGGTTTCTAAAGTTTTTCGAACGGTGCAATTGCAAACCTTTAATATAATATAATATAAAAATGTCATATTCAGCCATTTTGCTTTTTTGTGCTTTTTTACATTGCTTTTTTGGATTTTGTTTTTATTTTTTGCATCATGCAAACATTCAAATTACTTGACACATTAAATCTTCCTTTAGGAGGAGATGGCATTGCAGTGCAGACATGGCCTAAAAACATGTGAGGCTCATGTTTATTGGAAAGATGGAAATACTTCCAATGAATACAAAGTTTTTAGACATGCATTTGCTAAAAACACAACATTGTGCGTATCTAAGGCTACGTTCACACTGCAGGTCTTAATGCTCAATTCCGATTTTTTGATCAAATCCGATTTTTTTGTCTGCTCGTTCACACTACAAATAAAATGCGACAGCAAACGCGCTCTAGTGTGAACGCTCAAAGCGGCCCGCATGCGCAAAAGAAGACTTCACACACAACGCGCTCTGTTTAGACCCAGAGCAAACAGTATTGTTTGATAGATGGCCCTTAAGACTTCGGACTTTATGTTTCCTAATTTTTGCTTTAAGTTATTTTGTTGTTTACATAATAATGTAAATAACCTAATAATGATCCTTATTGCTGTTTTAGAGAGGAGCGGTGCTTCAAAGGATAGCTGCAGATTTCTGTCAGAATCTGCAGATTACACAGTACAAATAAAATGTTCACGTTTCTCCAACGTTGTCTTCCCAACAGTTTCACTGATATCTACACGGGATGGCCAGAGAAGCGTTCGCGATGTCTTCTCTGGCGCTTCTCTTGCACTGATAATTGGCGTCTGTCTTGTGTCAGTGACGTAAAAGACGGATTTAATGCGACCTGACCGTTCAAACAGCAGTCGCTTTCTAAAACATCGGATATGTATCGGATTCAGTACCACATACGAAAGTGACCCAGATCGGATTTGAAAATATCGGATTTGCGCCGTTCACACTGTCATAGCATGATCGGATATGGGTCGCATAGGGTCAAAAAAATCGGATTTGATGCGCTTTCGCCTGCAGTGTGAACGTAGCCACAGCAATAAGACAGTCTTACTCTTTTTTGCTTCTGAATTTGTAAAGGCAGCCTGTCTGTTTATATAGTTTTATGGGAATTGCTGTGGAAGCAATTAACTGATTAACCAATTTTATATATGTGTGTATATATATATATATATATATATATATATATATGGCAAATGGTGGTGGCTAACCAACCGGACATAGTGGTGGTAGACAAACAGAAGAAGACGGCCGTAGTGATCGATGTAGCGGTTCCGAATGACAGCAATATCAGGAAGAAGGAACACGAGAAGCTGGAGAAATACCAAGGGCTCAGAGAAGAGCTCGAGAGGATGTGGAGGGTGAAGGTAACGGTGGTCCCCGTGGTAATCGGAGCACTAGGTGCGGTGACTCCCAAGCTAGGCGAGTGGCTCCAGCAGATCCCGGGAACAACATCGGAGATCTCTGTCCAGAAGAGCGCAGTCCTGGGAACAGCTAAGATACTGCGCAGGACCCTCAAGCTCCCAGGCCTCTGGTAGAGGACCCGAGCTTGAAGGATAAACCGCCCGCAGGGGCGTGCTGGGTGTTTTTTTATAATTGATTGATTTATTTTTAATTAAAGCAGTCTGTTTGGGGACTGTGAATGCAACACACATGGGCATAGATGCTAATTAATGGGAGGAAAATGCATAACATAAATCAAAGCAATTAGCCGAGTGACATATAATTTATATGAAATTCATTTAAGTAACACATTCATTGTCATTTTTTAAAGTCATATGTCGTTCAAATGTCAAGCACGAGCTTTTTTAGCTCGTCAAATATAAACCTTGTTTGCTTTACTTTTTCATGCATAACAATAAAATTAATGTTTAGAGGTTTGACACAGTTGATTCAACAAAACAGGTTAAACAAGTAATAGGAAGAAAGTAATCGGAACATACCAGCCTAATGTCTAAGAAGTTGTTTGACTATTTTTCCAGCAGTGACTCTAAAGTGACCAGTTATTTATTTTCTTTGTTATTCAGGTTAATTTTCCTAAAAACAGCACAGTCACTGACAAAGCAGCTTATTTTTTCCTTTCACTGAACCCGTCGGCTGACTCCCAAAAGGAGATGCGGGTCCTCTGCACGTATTGGTGCTTTATCACTGAACAAATGTTTGCCCATTTCTAAAACTTTAAATACTAAACAAGTCCAATTTCAATATTACATTTTATCTACCATCGAAGGATTTGGAAAGCTATTTCCAAATTGCACTCATTAAGCTTTATCACTTCTCATCAACTTAAATGCCAGACCAGCCGGACCTGCTGTCTGAACTGCTCTGCTCAGGGCGGTAAAAACTTTAATATGACAACAACAACCGCCACCCCCAGCTGTCAGCATGTTATGGGCTAATTTCAGATTAAACAATGTTGCACATGTCAGAGGCAACTGTCAAGCAACAGTGGCTGATCATCCACAGGGAACATGAAGGCTTCAGAAACTTAAAAAAAAAAAAACAAGGCTTGAGGCACAGCAGGAGGGAAAGTGAATTTTGCTGGCAGCGGTACAGAAAACTTAAGCGGTTTAAGAGACAGTTTGGATGCAGTCGCTCCCTCTAGCTACGCACTAACAGCTGACAATGGCCTGAAACTTGATGACATGAGGTAAAACATAAATTTTAAAGTACAAGATACAGCTGAGATCATTTGCATGAGGAGTATCAGGTGTCTTAAACAGAAAGAGATAAGGTCCTCTCAAAAAAACTGTCTACATGGCTACAAGCTCTGACAGATCAGAGATTTCAGGACTATGGCGCATTAAACTGCCTCAACGTTTGATTTTATCTCTGAGATGACTGCTTAGTTATGTGAGCTCTAATTTACTCTGACACATTCATACAAAGCACGGTCAGATGATGTCATTATGATGAAATGCACCCAATGCAGATCGTCTTTCCAAACTGGAGCATGAAGGGCAAACACAGTTTCAATTTCCCTTGTTAGGAGATCAGATGAGATGAGATGAGAGCATATGTTGTTGGAACTGAAGTGCTGCTGTACTGATTAGTTCGTGATGATCTTTAGTTAGTTTTAACTGAAGTTGAAGAAATTTTACTTACATTAACAGAAAGTTTGTTTTATATCAATGAGAATAATTTGTCCAGGTGTCTTACACACTAATTTACACTAATGTAACTTTTTAACTATTTCATTAATACAGTTGTTTTTAGTTATATTTAAAAAAGCACATTGTAAGCTTGATAGACGATTACCACTCCATCCTATTAGTATGCACTCCTGTTTTGAAGCCTTGAGTATCATGATTTGAGCCAGAAGTGATTTATTTAGACAACAAGGTGGCACGCTATGTTTTGAGCTAATTGTTGCACCTTGATTAGCAAGCTGCATCCACAGACAGTACCGGTACAATGCACACAGACATAGATAACTGCTAATTAGTGCTAACATAAATAAAAAAAAGACACTAGATGTTTAGTCACTGAAAAAACAAAGACTTCTTGGACAGCCTGTTAGCATAAAAACAAGCCACAATATTTTTAATGTAAAGTAATTGCATAAAAAAATATTTTCAAAGGCATAAATACAGTGAAGATACATAGGTGTCTATTTCCACCTGCTGCTTAGATCAGACAGACCCCTAATGAGCCTGTGAAGGTTCTTATCTATATCAAATATTTTAATGCACCATGTTGCTTAGCAACTACCTACCCATGGGCAAAGGTGACCCATTTATACCATGTATGCACCTATAACATCTATTATTTAATGACAGTAGAATCAAATTTATAATCACAAACCATAAATTATGCATGGTATATTATGATGTCACCATTTTGACTAGCAACCAATTCTTTTATAAGTTAATAAATTTATTTTTAGGCACTCTAACAGGGGCTGACTCCTGACTCATGTCATCCTATAAAAGAACAATATAATTTTAATTTAAAACATCTAATTTATCAAACATAGAATATACTAATTTTTGATATTTCCAAATTGTGATGTTTAAACTATCAAGATTACATCAAATTACGCAATCATATCTACTATATTTAGGCACTGAAGCATGGGCATGTACTAGTTTATTAAACGTGTGAACTGCAAAGCATCCATCCATCCATCTTCTTCCGCTTTATCCGAGGCCGGGTCGCGGGGGCAGCAGCCTAAGCAAAGAGGCCCAGACCTCCCTCTCCCCAGCCACCTCCTCCAGCTTATCCGGGGGAACACCAAGGCGTTCCCAGGCCAGCCGAGAGATATAATCTCTCCAGCGTGTCCTGGGTCTGCCCCGGGGCCTCCTCCCGGTGGGACATGCCTGGAACACCTCACCCAGGAGGCGCCCAGGGGGCATCCTTGTCAGATGCCCGAACCACCTCAGCTGGCTCCTTTCGATGTGGAGCAGCATCGAAATAATGCCTGTTATGTAGAAGGAAATTAGCTATAAAGAACATTTTTGTACCAGATATAAACATGTTTCTATTGGTTCTTCTATGAAGCTGGCCATTTTAACAAAGGACTCAATATGCGTTGACTCTCTTTTTGAGTCAACCTCAAGTGGCCACTGGAGAAAATGCTGTTTTGGGGGGATTCTGCTTTGGAGTAACTTTTTAGTCCACAAAGAGGTTGATTTTAAATTTACTGTCATAGAATAAAACAAGGAAAAACAGTTAAACAACAGACAGGCTGAAACAAGCACTGGACTTTAAAGGTCGATAAAGTAACTAATAAAGTAGAATATGTGAAAATGTACCATTTCATGCCAGAGACAAGGCAAAGCTGTATGAGCCAGCAGATCTGAAAGATGCTGTAATGAAAAAGAAGTACGTGGCAGGGCATTATAAACCAGCATCAGTAATGAGGCTGATACAGTCTGAGCTGCCACACTGGTGTGCAGCAGCATCGCTCAAGGAGTTTTACTGTGGACAGTTAATGTGCATCTTATATTCTATCGCCCATGTGTGAAAATGGGGGGGTCACATGGTATCAGAGGAGGCTGAATGTTTGCAATGAATTCTGGGTTATTAGGAAAATTAAACCTGTTCTTCAATTTAAGCAGAAAACTAGCAATATGCTTTCAGATTAGGCTTAGTGAAACATCAAGCTTCTACGTGTGTTAAGAAAAGATTATGCAACAGTGCAGCATAACAACAGTACTAATGTTTAAATGCTCCTTTAGCTTCTACCTGCGAGAAGAATATATTTAGTCCTGAAGTCATGAGGGGTAATGCTTGTTTCTTTGGTTATGCTTCAGGGTTAAGACTAAATGCAGAAAATGGTCAAATATAATCTCAGCTGGTGGGAAAATAAGGAAAGCACAAACATGCAAAGCTTTATTAACAAGAGACCAAACTTTTAAATAACAACTACCTGAACCTGAAGCCTACAACAGCTCAGGGGAACTATCCGGATTGTTCAGTGCATTGATTTTTCACTGTCTGTGTGTGTGAGAGCATGTGTGTGTGTGTTTGATTTGTCTTGGGGAAAGAAAGAATGGCCTACATGAACTTCTCACAGGTAACTGAAGAGAGACTGAGGAGTTGTAATTGGATCTCAGTGTGTCTAGCTGACACTTTCACACGCACTTGAACACATACACACACACACACACAGAAGGGACCCTGGGAGCAGCCAAGGTAAAAGGGTAAAAGTGGAAGTTGGGTCTCAGGACTTCAGCTATTATGTGGAAAGTGAAAAGCTCCAAAATACCTCTTTGCTAAATTGAGGTCGACTGACAATGGCATGTTTGTGTGTGCCTACGCCATTAAGATGATCCAAATGCAAACTGCGCATCTGTAAAAGCAAGCGTGTTTACATGCATGAGCCTGTTCTTGTCACGGTCCGGGGCAGCGGCCGTGTGGAAAGTGGAAGGAGGACCCAAAATGCAGCACTTATTCAGATGTGAGGGTGATTTATTGTTAATAACAAACACAAAGTGGAGATGGCAAACAGAACTAAGGACGAAACTAAACTGGGATAAACTACACAGAGGAGTGGCAAACCTGAACATGAAGGGAGAACAGCAGGGAGAACACGCAGAGGATTACACCAGGTAGGAACACAGACAACGCGACGAGGAGCAGAGGAAATCACACACTATAAGTACACGAAGAGACACTGGGAAATCACACACAGGTGGGGGAAACAGCTGGACCTGATTAACCTGACGAGACAGGGGAACACTAACACCAGGGACCAACAGAGGGAGCACAAACCCAGAACCCAGTGTCTAAAATCCCAAACACAAACCATCCCAAAACAGCCATGAATAATAATGAAAGTAATAACAATAAGTACATAAACATAAAGTCACTGAGTCATGGTCGCGGGACCATGACAGTTCTTGTGCGCATGCCAAGCATGACAGCATGTCTGCAGCTACAGTATGCACTGTATCCCTGTATCTGTGTGTCTTTGCATGACTGGCAGCGTGGGTAATGAGGCTATCTACAGAGAAAGACTTGGCTGTGCTCTTATATAAAGCTGAACATAATGGCACACATACCACAGACAGCGACTGCTGGTGACAAAATGCTTGATATGCAGTGAAGATCAGAGCAGACAGCGTGGTACAGGTCAGTTTTAAATATTTTCAAGGAAGAATGCCAAAAGATGGAGCAGCCATAATAAACTACTTAATTAGAATTGCTATACACTCCAGTTACAGCAGCTTACATAAGTTTGATTGAGGTTCCAACATTCAAAACATCATTGAGGCGAACTGAATAGAGCCGTTCACGCTGGGTAGAAACACATAATCAGCAGGAGTGTTACATTCTTTATTATGCTAGCTTACATTTTATTTTATTCACGGGATTTGGTGTCCTGCAGTTAATATATGGTTACATTTAGAAATTGGCTCTTAACCCTGGATACACTTAATTTGTGGTGACTGCTTTCCTATCGGGCTGTCAAAACCCTTAAAGTCTCTCTTTAATTCACCTTATAGAGATTTTTCTTGACCTCTTATTTCACACAGAATTATAGATAATATAAATTCCAAAATATAGAGATTTTAAAAATGACATCCCAACATCCATATTGTCAGAAGTGTGCAGCAGCATGTGATATTCTGTTGTATCGTTTGTAAAGTATTGTGCAATTGCTTTATTGCCTACCATAAGAGAAAACCACACAAGGCAACTGTAGCATTTCAACAAAAAAGACAACAACAAACATCACAAAAAAACCCTACATGGTCACACTTTTAGTAAATGTATTAAAAAAGACAATAAATTGACATAATACATCTATAGACACCAAACTTGTTGCATCAGCTTTGTATGTTATACGTTAATTTCTTCTTGATTCATCAAACTAGGACAAATACTGATTACAGGTACGGAAGTCATCTTTTAATTGTTATTTATGAGACAGTCAAAAATCAAAAAAAAAAAAAGATCTGGTATCTTCATGTTTGAATTTTCTGGGGGAGGTAGATCTCCTCAGTTGTGCATCTGAAATGATGAAACGTTTGCGTCTCCTGTCATTTCATTAATGAATTGTGATTTCATCCAGAGCAGATGAAGCATTACTTGCCTTCCTCTCAGGCACTCGGGCAGCAACATGGGGCACGGAAACAGGTTTGATGAATCACACAGCCGTATACTCCTTCAGCTAATCATGTAGGCAACATAACAGTAATTCAGCAGCCCTGGGGAGTCATATCCGAATCCAAATCCTCATAAAGATACAGTCCAACATAAAAAGGCTGGAAAGGAACTTGACAAATAAAAGGAACTTGACAAATAAGCTGAGATATCAAGAGGAGAGTGGTGTTTATTGGTTGTGTTCAAGTTAAAAAAATTTTTTTTAAAAAGCAAGAATTTTTGCTAGATTTTAATAATTTAGTTTTTGGTGGCTCTCCAAATATATTTGAATGTTGTTGACAGAAGAGCAACGAAGAAAAACACATTTAGCTGAAAACATGTATTTTTGAGGGTACTGCATCATTCAAATGAGGAATAAAACGTGTCATTAACTTTATGTAACTCATTCTTTGTCATCTTTATCGCCACTACAAACAGTAACCATTTATTATCATTACCTCCCGCACACTAGCACTGTTCCATTGGACTGATTATTATACAGACATGCAGGATCCTCTAGAGGGCCACAATTTCTTAATCTAACACTTCAAACACATTACACTACCTTTTAGAAAAAGAACATACTTTATTCACTAACTATGCAAACCTACTCTCACAGGCCATGTTATTAGTATAGTACATAAATTATATAGTACAGTTACAAAGAAGCAACTCAGTTCATTCAGGTGCAGTATGTAGATAAGGTTAAGACGACTTTCTGAAGATTAAATCGAAATTCCGTGATTTAAGTGACTTTGAATGTGGCATTATGGGTTCCAGATGGGCTGGTCTGAGTAACTGCTGATCTACTGGGATTTCCCAAACAGGCATTTCTAAGGTTTACAGATAATGGCCAGAAAAAGAGAAAATATCCAGAAAGCAGGAGTTCTCTGGGTGAAAATGCCTTGTTGACACCAGGGGTCAGAGGAAAATGGACAGACTCATTTGAGCTGACAGGCAGGCAACAGTAACATAAATAACCTCATGTTTCTACCAAAGTATGCAGACCCAGAAAACATTCCAATGTGGGCCAACACTAGGAAGCTGTGGGTGAACTGTGGGGCTGTACGGGCAGGGCAAACCCACACTTATACAACATCCCCAACTGCACTTGTCCATACAGGGCCAACAGCAGTTTTGCCCTTTTGGGCACCCAAGAGGGATTTCTGTAGAATGGATCCAAGTGGGGTGTGTTTGCTGGGGAAGAGCATCTGAACAAGCATCACTTTGAACCTTCAAGCAGAGTGGCTACAGCAGTGGCGATCACACTGCTCCCAGTCCTGTCAGTT
Organism: Maylandia zebra; assembly: GCF_041146795.1. Classification (NCBI taxonomy): domain Eukaryota; kingdom Metazoa; phylum Chordata; class Actinopteri; order Cichliformes; family Cichlidae; genus Maylandia; species Maylandia zebra. The sequence continues at coordinate 14,681,840 of NC_135184.1, forward strand.
AAGAACAGGAAGCCGAGGCCACAGTTGTTATTGGGCTCATCGAAAATAAGCAATAGAAGATTGGAAAAATGTTGCCTGGTCTGATGACACTCGATTTCTGCACAAACTACATGACAGAATGGATCCATCGTGCTGGATCACTTGTTCAAGTTGCCGGTGGTGATGTAATTGTATGTGAATATTTTCTAGCAACACTTTAAGCTGAGTATTGTACCTGAGTATTGTTGCTGTCCATGTCCATCCTTTTATGACTGCAATGTATCCACCTTCTGATAGCCAATTCACCATGTCACAAAGCTCAGATCACTTCAAACTGGTTTCTTGAACATGACAGTGAGTCCACTTTACTGAAATGACCTCCACAGTCACCAGATCTCAAGCCAATAAAGTACCTGTGGGTGTGGTGTAATGGGAGGTTGGTATCATGGATGTGCAGCAACTCTGTGATGCTGTCATGACAATGATAGACTGTCGTCAAAGTTAGCTTTCTTCAACTTAATGTACTTCTAAAGGTGAAACCAGTTCTTTCCTTCAAAGATTGAAATTGCTATTCATTACTCTGATCTGGGCTCATGTAAAAGCCTTTATTCTGCAGCTATAATGCTGGCTCTGGCTCCTGACCTAGTACAAGGAAGAAAATCCAATTATCATCCATACTGCATGACAGTTTTAGAGTTGATTTTATTACTCATTTGTTTTTAAATAACTGTATTCAAAATTGTGGACCAGCCTACATCTTTACATCAGGACCTCACAGGTGCTATTTTTAAAATGTGTTTTTAGAGGTTAAAACCAGACAGACTGGGCTTTATTATTATTATTATTATTCAGTTGTGGTTTTATTTAATATTTTCAAGACACTTATTGATTTATTTTTACATGTAATTATTATTATCTTTGAGATGCACGGCACTTTGGTCAGCACCTGTAGCTCTCTCACCTGTACCTTGAGAAAAAATGAGCACCAACAAGTACTTTGCATCTGTAAAATTCAACCGTGAGGTGATTATTTCCTGCTTAAATAACTGCACAGTGTTTTTGGTTTGTTTTGGGTAAATTAAAAAAGAACACTGACCCATAGCTTGTTATCAGATTTGATGTTTTATTTATTTACGCACTATTTTAATATTGATGTAACTCTCTCACAAATCGGTTTATAAGAAAAACCTGAATTTTCTTGAGGTTGTGTGCATCAAGTATGGCCTGTCCACTACAATTAATGCTTAATGACATAAGCACCTTGGGGTTGGGTATTATGAGCTCTGAAATGGAAAATGGGCCTATATCTGCACAAACTGGGGGCACATTTAATAGCATGCTTTTCTCTTATTCCTCTCAGCTATGAAAGCTGATTCCCTCAGGTCAGCATACAAGTAGAATCTTAGCAGTATGACAGGAGCTAGCAAAGCTTTTCAAAAGACAGAAATGGACCAGTGAAAATCACAGGAGGCTTTTAACATTATAAGATTGTCTGAAAAGACTAAATATTCTCAAACCAAAAGCAAAAGTTGGAGAGCTTCATCCCTCAAGAATTTTAAATGTAATCAGAAAGCAAGCTGAACCTGATATGTCTACACATAGATATATGGTAATTAGTGTTAAATAACATATAAAATATTCTAATCAAAAAACAAATGTAAGTTTGTGTTTTACATACATTTTTAAACCAGTACTATAATATATGCATATACAAGATAATTAGTATAGCATATGCCTTCCTCTGGATGCGATGTAAGCAATCACTCATCTGCACAAGAATTGTGCAAGTATTCTGTTCATGGAGGAAAAGCTTTCCATTTATGGGTGATTGCAGCCTGCAGCTGTGCAGAGATGATTGGGTGTGGCTGCTTCTGATGAACAAGTCAACCCTGACCAAGGAAGTCTTAGGATATGCTCTACTACTCTGGCAGTGGGCACAGTTCTGCTGAAACAGCTGCAGGGAAAGATGCTGGCACAAGAATGGCACAATTACAGGTTGGAGGACCAAAAAGTACCTCTGTCCAGTCAGATTTTTACCAAGAGCATTAAGATCAGAGATTGCGCTCTTATAAGCGTGCAGGTCCGCAACAACACATTTGACATGCGTCTCAGCATCTAGCATCCCAATAGCATTGCTTCTGTAAACTCCAGTCAATCACGACACGGTGGCAATGATGACACCAAAGTTAGGCACTCATTTTTTGTCATTTTGTCTGCATAAACTGAACTAATTCTGAAGCTTACAAGTGAGTTTCTTTATGCTCTTCATGGAGAACCCTCCCCCAAAACAGTCATACCCAACACTACCTTAATGAAACCAATCAACCAGAACCAAAAACAACTCCAAGTATGTATTCTAAACCAAGATTAAAAAATGTATTAACCGACAGATAATCATTATTATAGAATTATACAAACCAAAACTGGACCACAGGCATCTAGGGTAATGTAAGCAATTAACAGAATTAACTGCACAGCAAGCATATTACTTGTCAGATAACTGCTTTAAAAATTATTCAAAAAGCAGCAACACCTTATGTCCAGTGTTTCTGATGGCCTAGATCAGGGGTAGGCAACTCCAGGCCTCAAGTGCCGGTGTCCTGCAGGTTTTAGATCTCACCCTGTGTCAGCACGGTGGCACGTGGTTAGCACTGTTGCCTCACAGCAAGAAGGTCCTAAGTGAGCAGCTTCCGGTTCCTTGGAGTACATCTGGCTGAGGATCTTACGTGGTCAGTACACACAAACAAAACAGTGAAGAAGGCGCAGCAGCGCCTCTTCTTTCTCAGGAGACTGAAAAGATTCGGCATGAGCCCCCGCATCCTCAGGACCTTCTATCACTGTGCCATTGAGAGCATCCTCACTGGATGCATCACCACCTGGTATGGCAACAGCACCGCCTACAACTGCAAAGCTCTCCAGCGAGTAGTGCGGTGCTCTGAACGGATAATTGGAGGTGAGCTTCCCTCCCTCCAAGACATCTACAGGAAGCGCTGCCTGAGGAAAGCGGGGAGGATCATCAAGGACTCCAGTCACCCCAGCCATAAACTGTTCAGACTGCTTCCATCAGGAAGGAGGTTCTGCAGCATCCGGTCCCGTACCAGCAGACTGAGAGACAGCTTTTTCCATCAGGCCAGCAGACTGCTGAACACTTCATAGACACCTCAGCTTCACTACTGGAACTTCAACATTATGCACTCCACACTGTATATAAATGCCACTTGTTTTGCACATATTCAACTCTGTATATTTTATATATTTTATTTTATTTTATTTATTTATTTATTTTACTATTTAATTTGTAAAAATGTGTATACACACACACACACACACACACACACACACACACACACACACACACACACACACACACACACACAGAGGAAAATATTTAGTATACACATCCAGAAATGCATACACTATTATATATTGTACATATATTTATTAGTTTCAGGTTGGCCATTCTTGTATTTTGCTCGTTTGTGTTGTTGTGTTTGTACATCTCTGTTGCTTGTGGGGCTCGCACACAAGAATTTCACTCGCATGTGCTGTGCCAGTGTGCCTGCACATGTGATGTGACAATAAAAGTGATTTGATTTGATTTGATTTGATTTGATTTGATTTGAAGTTCATGGCTGGGGTCTTTCTGTGTGGAGTTTGCATGTTTTCCCCATGTTTGTGTAGGTTTTCTCCTGGTGCTCCGGCTTCCTCCCACATTCCAAAGACATGCAGTCAGTGGGGTTAGGTTAATTGGTAACTCTTAATTGCCCGTGAATGTTTGTCTGTCTCTATATATTAGTACTGCAACAGACTGGCGACCTGTCCAGGGTGTACCCTGCCTCTTGCCCTAAGACAGCTGGGGTAGGCTCCAGTCCCCTCCCAACCCTGAGAAGGATAAGCAGAAGAGCCAGGATGGATGGACTGATTTTTTTTTGCTTTGCGCTGTCACGAAAAGAATCAGGAATCCAAAAGAAACCCAAACATAACCAGCAAAATGATCCTGAACATTTACTCAAACAGCAATTCCTCTGCAGATGTTCAAAGTTACTCAGTTATTAGCTTTCTCCCATCTTTGGCTCATACAACAACTTCGACGGCTATCCAACTATTCTGCCAGACGTCTGTTTGACCTGCTGAGTAAACTTCAAAGCATATGGAAGATGACACACCAAACAATGGCGTTGCTGTCCAAATATTTGCAGTGCCATGTTAAATAAATCATCTTTTAGCCTCTTTCCCCTTGCCGTGGCATTGTGTGAGTCACCTAATAGCCTGAATAGACGTGTTAGCTGATGCATTAGCCGGCTCTATTAAGATGAATCATCAAATGGCATCACAGGACTGAAAGTAAAATATTGCAAACTGAAAAAAGTAACACAAAATCTTTTACATTAAAAACAGATGAAAAAGAAGATTAAGCTATGTGGACATGCTGCCAGATAAATTTTCTCAACTCAACTCAAAATTGTATCCGTAGCTTTTAAATTGACAATCTCACCACGAAAGGTCCGATTAAAAGTTTTTTGACACAGGGGAATCTCGTGTACACTCTCATTCTTTTTTCTATGTAATACAGCTGCTCATTAAAGAGGGGAAAGTGTCTAGTTGTGAATATGAACCCACAGTAATTATCAATTGGAACAAATATCCACTTAGCGTCTTATCTGCGTATGTGTGTGTGTGTCCTCCTGACCCTCTAAATGGATCTATTCATCCCAAAGAGGATGTGGCTTCTCCACAGACTCCACACTGCTGTTGCCTCTAGCATACTAAACTATTCTTCAATCCACCCTCCCTTTCTTCCTCCACACCACCTCCTTTATTTGACTTTAATCTGTTCATCATCAGCTCATCTCTCTCCCCCAACCTTCCACTACTTATCTTTTCGTTTTTCCTCGCTCGTTTCGCGTTCTCCACCCTCATTTGTTCTGTCTGTTCCTCTGAAAACCCCTATTGGTCTATGGTGAGTTATTAACCTGAGAGGCCTTTAGTCTTCCTTACACCTCACATGAAACACAAATAGTCAAATGATATGATAAATGATCTTATCTCATACATCATCGAGACTTCATCGAAAACCAGCATGGAAAGCCCAAAACTGTGCACACATTACAGCAGCAAACTATCCAAATATAGTGCAAAAATATACTGACTGGTACATCCTGCTTGGACTGGTTTGGACCCCTCTTTTACCTTCCTTTATGGCAAGAAAATAAAAAAGGTGCTGGAAAGATTTCTCATTTCTCCATATTTACATGCACACAGTTGCACACAGTTGGTGCAGATTTGTCGGCTTGAATTGAGATGTGGGGGACATTTGAGTACACTGAACTCGCTATCAAGTTCAAATTTGAGAAGATTTGAGCTTTGTGCCATGCGTTATACTGCTGGAAGTACCCATCAGGAAATGGTTAGATTATAGTATTTAAACAATACTCAATTGGTACTAAAGGATGCAGTGTGCCAAGAAACTATGTCCCACACCATTACACCACCCCCTCCAACATGAGCCTTTGATGCAAGGCAGGACGGATCCATGTTTCCATGCTTTTATGCAAAATTCTGAACTGTTGCCTCAGTTTTCTGGAATGTGATGTGAGTGGCACCCTGTGTGGTCCTCTGCTTCTGTAGCCCATCTGCTTTAAGGTTTAGTATGTTGTGTATTCAGAGATGATTTTCTGCATACCTTTTTTTTGGGGGGGGGGGGGTTGTATAATCATGGTTATTCAAATTACTGCTACCTTCCAATCAGCTTGAAGCAGTGATTCCCCAGAGAACTTCCAACAGCTGGGTACTGGATCTTCTTTGGACCATTCTCTGTAAAACCTAGAGATGGTTGTGCAAGAAAATCCCACTAGATTAGAAGTTTCTGAAATACTCAAACCAGCCTGTCTGCCAACAACAACCATGCAACGTTCAAAGTCACATAAATCCCCTTTCTTCCCCATTCTGATGCTGTTTGAACTTCACATGTCTCCATGCACTGAGCCATAAAAAGTGTAATTCTAATAGTCCCCTTTAGTCGTAGATTGTAGATATTTGATGAAATATGTTTTCAACATTTATTGTGCAAATATAAAATCTATATATATATATTCTAAAAGTCATTAGACAAATTAATTCTGTCTATCTTGCTGGGCTTAAATGTGTAATTCTTTTCTAATCATTTTCTTTTTTAATCATTTAAAACATAATAACATGAGGCAATAACGTGCATTTAATTAAAACTGACATCATTTAAGATGAGGTTTTTAAATCACCACAGTGTAACTGTCATTGTCTTAGAACTGAAATGTTTGATAAAAGATCTCATGGATGTGTTGAGTATAAATTTAAAGGAGCGACAGTGTGTGCAGTAGGTGGTGGTAAGACAATGACACCACATGCAGCACAACAGAAATAGAATTAAGTAGGACGAGGTGACATTTCTATTCATATGTGAATTCTTTAGATCATTTTCCTCAGTGGTACGGCAGCAAGTGCTCATGCCATTCATTCAAATTCCAATAATATCCAAACCCCTTATTTGTAGTCCGCCGGTGCTGCGCAACTAGTAATAATCCTTTTAACTAATCCACATCAAATCTCTGACAATGCTAATCCGTTAGTCATGATGTTCCACCACAGCCATTCATCTGTGCACACTTCTAACTCTGGCATGCATAATTAAATTGTAATGGTAATTTTTTTGTATTGCTGGGCTTGGCAGCGTCTTAAGTATTCATGTGCTGGGGGTTCACACTTATACATAATGGGGTGGGATGTGAAGCGGTTTTGCATTATGTACAAGACAAGAATCACGTGAAAGAGGAAAATAGAAAATTACAGCATGCCATATTAAAGAAGTCATTACAACACATGAATAAAACAAATAATTAAATATATGCAGAGATGGCATATAGAAGATTGGAATCCAACTCTATATTAACAGTACATGCACTCACTGGCTACCTGGGTACACCTTCACAGCACAGTTATTATTATTAGTAGTAGTATTTTCAGAAGCTCTACTGGGATTTTCCCACACAACCACCTCTAAGGTTTATTGAATTAAATTGTAAATGAGAGACATCCACTTCCGGTTAGATAATGAGAGGGTGAAGACGCGTGTGCCACAGCTCCTGCACCTGATTTTACGAAATTTCGACAAATATCAAAGTAATACATCTTCTTCCCACAAAGCAACATAGGGATTGTGAAGAGTGCATTCTTCTCCAAATGCCTCCAAAAAAACTAAATCCGAAGCTAGTGGCGACAGAAACGACCGAATTTGATGTGGCCTCAACTGAAAATGACGGCGCCAAAACTGGCACGCCAGTTAACTCCGCACTCGAGGAATATACACAAGGTAACAAACAAGTACTCTCTGCGATTACTTCCTTGGATAATAAGATAACTCAAATGAAAATAGACGTTTGCGACACCCTACGTGGGGAAATCGCAACGCTAAGGGCTGAAAATAATGAAGCCATCACAGCTCTAAAAACGGTAATGGAAAATTACAATGCACAGCTGAAAGATCTATCAGAATCAGCGACAATCACTTCTAACTCCGTGGTGAAACTAGAAGAAAAAGTCAAACAACTTTCTAATAAAGTGGAACAACTGTCCGAAAAATGCACTGATCTGGAAGGGCGTTCAAAGAGGAAAAATATAAGGATAGCCGGAGTACCTGAAGGTAGAGAAAAAGGTCAACGTCCTAGAGACTTTGCGGCAAGGCTACTACGAGACCTACTAGACCTGGACGAAACCCCACTGGTGGACCGTGCACACAGAGCCCTACGAGTGACCCCAGAAGAAGAGGCCCCGCCACGACACTTGATTGTGAGGATACACTATTGCCATACTATGGAAGAAATACTTCGAAGAATCTCCATCAGGAAAAATCTGAAGCTCGGAGATATCCGCGTTCAGATTTTCCGCGATCTACCCCAGGCGGTGGTAAAACGACGTGCAGCGTTTACTCCAGCAAGAAACCTGCTTCGAGACCAACCCGGAGTTAAATATGGACTTCTATACCCGGCTAAACTTAGGGTGACACACAATGGTACGGAACTGGTCTTTATAGATCCCAACGAAGCACTTCGCTACGCACAAGAAAAATTTGGATCTCAATAAGGACGGCATAAGGTAGATAAACCAGAGCTCTGCATCTGGCCCAATGACACGTACTTACTTTGATATAAAAAATCATCATTTGCCCAGGAGCTATGGACAAAGGAAGTTTTGAGATAGAATATTTTGGTAAGCTTAGTTTTTGTTATAGCATCCCCTCGAATTTTTTTTTTTTTTTTTTTTTCTGGGATACACGGAAGGGGATGCATTGCTTACGTTTTTTTTTTTTTTGTTACGGTTACACACGGGTGGGGGGTGAGGGTTGGGACCCATATCTCGACTGTACGAATATGGAAAATACGAGAATTAAGCCGCCCTAAAGTATACAAATGCAAGATAATGGAAAGGTAAAAAATGTGGATTTAACTTTTTGTACTTGGAATGTAAAGGGTGTAAATGAACCTGTTAAAAGAGGCAAAGTTTTATCGTACTTGAAATCTCTTAACGTGGATATTATTTTTTTACAAGAAACTCACTTGAAAAATGCGGCTCACAATAAACTTAAATGTAGATGGATAAATCAGGTGTACTACTCAACACTTTCCGCCAAAACTAGAGGGGTAGCTATCTTAATTAAGAAAGATACCCCGTTCAAACATAACTCCACTATAGTTGATAAGAATGGGAGATATGTATTAGTGACTGGGGAGCTGCATACTACTCCAATTATTCTACTGAATGTCTATGGGCCCAACCATGACGATCCAGAATTCTATAGAAAGGTCTTCAGCTTAATTCCGGATATACCCAACAGTAATTTAATAATTGGAGGTGACTTTAACCTAGTATTAGACCCATATTTGGATAAATCCTTGTCCAAAAAAATCACACCGTGTAAAAGCAGTAATTTTATTAAAACATATATGAAGAATATGAATATCTGTGATGCGTGGAGAATTTTAAATCCATCAGGCAGAGAGTATTCTTTCCACTCCCACGTACACAATAGTTATTCAAGGATTGATTATTTTTTGGTGGATGGAAAAATGCTCCCCCTAATTCGAAATGCAACCTATCATAATATTATTATCTCTGATCACTGCCCCGTTACTTGCTCCTTTGCACTTAGTAACCCCATTAAAACATACAGAAATTGGAGATTTGACCCACAATTACTGAACGATTTAGAATTTAAACAATATATAAACTCTCAGATGTCTTTATTCTTTGATATAAACGATAATGCTGAGACCTCTCCAGATATACTATGGGAAACGTTTAAAGCTTATATCAGGGGGTTTATAATATCATATCAAGCGTCACGGAACAAAAGGAATAAACTAGAACAGCTAAATTTAGAAAAAAGAATCCACGAACTGGACGTCAATAATGCAATGGCTCCTTCTTTAGATAAGTATAATACTATTTGTGCACTAAAATATAAACTAAACCAAATATTATCTATTAATATTAATAGAACTTTCACTTTTGTGAGACAGAACTATTTTGAATTTGGGGATAAACCCCATAAGTTGCTAGCCAGACAACTAAAGAAACTAGAAAATGATAGAGCGATTCATAAAATCAGAACAAGTAACGGAAATCTGGTCACATCACACAAAGATATTAACGATAACTTTAGACAGTTTTATGAATCCCTCTATACTTCTCATCCCACTGCAGGGCCTAATGAAATGCAGGAATTTTTAGATAAATGTGATCTTCCTGTGTTAGACCAGACAAATGCCAATATTTTGAACGCTAAGATCACAATTGAAGAAATTACAAAATCTATCGGATTACTAAAAAACAACAAGAGTCCAGGCCCTGATGGGTTAGGGAATGAGTTTTATAAATACTTTAAGATCAAATTAAGTCCATATCTATTTAAATTATATAACCATGCATACAAAATGAGCACCCTACCTCCAACATTGAATGAAGCAACTATTATAGTACTTCCAAAAAAAGGCAAAGCATTGGAGGAAGTGGGATCATATAGACCTATTTCTCTATTAAATTCTGATCAAAAAATTCTGGCTAAAATACTAGCGAGTAGACTTAATACAGTAATAGATAAATTGGTGCATTCAGACCAAACAGGTTTCATTCCAAACAGGAGTTCTTTTAATAATCTTCGACGTCTATTTAATATAATCTATTCCCCCAAGGTACAACAGGACCTACTTATACTTAGCTTGGATGCCGAAAAGGCATTCGATCATGTGGAGTGGTCCTACCTCTTTGCAGTCCTAGAAAAATTTCAACTGGGACAAGATTTCATCTCTTGGATAAAACTACTTTATAATAATCCCACAGCCAGAATTCTTACAAATCAGACACTATCAACTCAGTTTAAACTCAGCAGAGGTACAAGACAAGGATGCGCTCTTAGTCCTTTATTATTTGCCCTGGCTTTGGAACCCTTAGCACAGACAATTCGAACCCATATGGATATACACGGTTATGATACAACATACACTTCTAATTCTATATCGCTCTATGCTGACGACATATTATTATACATAACAAAACCATTAATATCCCTCCCAGCAATTCTCTCCGTGATTGATAAATTCAGTACTTTCGCAGGCTACAAGATTAACTGGGGAAAAAGCGAAATACTGCCCATTAAATTAGAGAATAAACAATGGCTTACATCTCTCCCATTTAAAATAACCTATGAAAAAATCACTTACTTGGGCATTACAATACCAAAAAAACACAGCTCCCTAATGAAAGAGAATTTTCTTCCCTTACTGGAGAAACTTAAAAATAACATTCAGTACTGGAGGACACTTCCTATTTCTTTAATAGGGAGAGTGAATTCAATAAGAATGGTATTCCTCCCGCAGTATTTGTATCTGGTTCAAAACATCCCAATTTTCTTGCCCAAATCTTTTTTTAAAAAGATGGACGCCATCATTATGCCATTTATATGGAATTATAAAACACATAGAATAAAAAAAGACCACCTATGCAAACATAGATCCCTTGGTGGACTTACACTACCTAACTTTATGTACTACTACTGGGCATCAAATTTAAGAATAATTTCCCTTCTATTGGATGACACAGCAATACTCCCTAACGGCTTACAGATGGAGCGGGAGGATTGCCTTCCTTACTGTGTTGGTGGAATACTACTCTCTCCTATTCCTTTGACAAACTCCTATTACAATTCGAATCCAGTGATTTATAATACCGTACAAATTTGGAGACAAATAATTAAGCACTTCAAATTGAAAAAACTATCAATGTGTACACCTATTACAGCTAACCCCTCTTTCCTTCCATCATGTGTAGACGGAGCTTTCAATACATGGCAGGAATTGGGAATTTGTAAAGTAAAAGATTTATACCTAAATGATACTTTTATGTCATTCCAACATTTAAAAGATAGATTTGGATTGCCTCACAGTCATTTTTTTAGATATCTTCAACTAAGAGACTATATCCGTACATACCTGCCACAATTTGAAAACATATCGTCCGATCCTTTGGACAGATGTCTTAGTGATGGAAGGGGGTTTGAACAGAGAATTTCATTATTTTATAATTCAATACAGGAGATGAATATACCTTCAACTACTTCAATCAAAGAGGAGTGGGAAAAAGATTTTGGGACTCTCCTATCAGAAGATTTCTGGCAGGAGGCCTTACACAACATAAATACGCCTTTTATTAATTCCCGTCACTGTTTAATTCAGTACAAAATTATACACAGACTACACTATTCAAGGGAAAAACTTCACAAAATGTATCCAGAGTGTTCCCCCCTCTGTGAAAAATGCAAGATACACTATGGAAATCTGTTACATTGTTTTGCACTATGTCCAAGGCTTCAGGGTTTTTGGTATGATATTTTTACTTATATGTCTAATATTTTTAAAAGTAAGATTGAACCAAATCCGACAGTAATCATTTTTGGGATTTCCAACGAAACACAAAATTTACAACACTCTCAAAAAAGGTTTATGGCATATGCTTTGATTATTGCAAAGAAATTGATCCTGCAGCTTTGGAAAGGCAATGAGACTCCTGTATTAAAAATGTGGCTTACTGAACTTATAAACACTCTTCACCTTGAAAAAATAAGATATAGTATGAATGACAATGTAAAAGATTTTGAATTAATCTGGCACCCTTTACTTATATACCTTGGGAAAATATAAAACTTTGTTTACTTGTTTCTCTTCCCTTTTGTCCACAGCCGGGGTATTGGGACCCCTTATGGGTGACTGCGGGGTTTTTTGTTTTTTGTTTTTTTTTTTGTTTTTTTTTGTTTTGTTTTGTTTTGTTTTGTTGTTGTTGGTGTTGTTTAATTATTTGCCTTGTTAGTTTAGAGAAAAAAAGGAGCATAAGCTATGTTATGTCAATTTGTAAAAACTACAATCATGATACTTGCTCTCAATAAATATATTTGAAAGATGAATTAAATTGTAATGTAATTGAATGTATTGCAATGTAATGTAATTTTATCATGCCACCATATTTCCATCTAAAAACTAAAGTTTTCTTAACGTCTGTTGATTAAGTTCTATGAACGTGGCATACATTCATCAGTTAAATTTCATTCAATTATGTAGCTTTAAATTATTAATCATTCGTTTCGTCTAAATATTGAGCTTTACCAAATCCAACAAAATGTCTGTTAATTTCCAGAGCATCAATCAAATACCTCAGAGTAACAACATGTTGCCTTGTTATATCAACTACTATGTACTTAGTGTAAGAAGTGTCAGTCTTGTTGAATGAATTAATAAACTGTTAGAAAATTTTATGAATATTAATCTCGTTGTTTCAGTTATTTAGATATCAAAGTTGACCACAGATAAATTACATTATTAGCACATCCAAAGAAATGTAACATTTTCTCTGTAGATGGCAACGGGTAACAGCAACCAACATTACTATTATAACTAGTTCTTCCTCCTTTAACACCTCTGTCATGTGCTAATCTTTCTTCAGTTGCTGTCCATCCCACAAGCCACAGGATTAATTAAGGGTCATTTTGTGCTGATGATGTTTGACCCTGTCGCAGATTTGTTTCCATTATTGCTCTCTGTTCGGTGGAGGGCTGACTTTAAGTGCTATAAGGGGTGAATCAGAATTAAATAACGTGAACAATTCACAATTTGTGAGCACACAAAAGCTGTAAACAAATGTTACGTTAGTCAAATTCGCCACATGTAGGATTTTCACTCATTCCATTTGGAAAGCTCTGTTGAATCAACCGGTTAAAATCAGTCCTTGAATCGGTGTCACATTAAATCAATTTTAACCTGCGCTGTATTGTAACAGATACTAATTTTATTTTTCCTGCCCCCATCATATACTTTTGTGAATGTTATAACTTTTGTTCACAGAAATTACATCCAGTACCGAGAAAATAAATAAATTCAGTTTTTTGACAGTCAATATTAAGACATATAATTTAAAATACTGTAACTGATACTTTTAACATATTCTAGTTTTCCAGGTTTTCTGAAGGTTTTTCAAAGTTGTTGGGTTTTTTTTTTATTGGATGCTTTTTCACTCGATTTCAGTCTGAGGAATCAAACTGCACATACCTGACAACTTAGCAAAGAACCAATGTTTAACTGTATATGAAGGTACTTTCTTTAACAGAAAGCTGAGCAGAAAGTTGCCTCAGAAAGTTGAGGCTGTGTTAAATAAAGTTAAATAAAGTTACTCAGTCTTGTTTAACTTGTCCTAAAAGCTTGTTTTTGCAAGTTTTTGCCTTGGATGAAAATTTGTGTCCATCATTCCAGGATGTATTTGAGCTCTGGTGGATCGCTTAGGTCTGTTCATGTTGTTGGACATAGACAACATGGATCCATCTTGCCTTTTATCAAAAGCTCAGCATGCTACTGATGGTAATGTTGTGGGGGGATATTTTCTGAGCACACTCTGTACCCCTTCATATCAAGTGAAGTTTATGCCTAAGTTCAATAAGGAAAATCTATGGTTTCACATCTGTCCGCTTCCTAGGTGTTGCCGGCTAAATCTAAAGCTACATCCACACGTACCCGGGTATTTTTGAAAACGCAGATTTTTCTATGCATTTGCATCTTTCGTCCACATGTTAACGCCGTTTTTGGTCACTGAAAACTGAGGTTCTTAAAAACTCCTGCCAGGGTGGAGATTTTCGAAAACTCTGTTCTTGTGTTTATGTGTGGACGAGGAAAACGGAGAAAACACCTGGGTGGGAAAGAGTAAGCAAAGATGGCGCATAGAAGCAGAACTGAGTCCTATGTGTGGAGGGACAGTAACTGTGTGTAAGCATTTAAACACTGCAGAGAGTAAAATTAACAGTAACCAAAACAATAACCTGGCGCACAGTGTGACATCAAAAAAGGCGCACACCTTTGACGCTGCGTTTTCTCCGTTTTCCTCGTCCACATGCAAACGCAAAAACTGAGTTTTTGAAAATCTCCACCCTGGCAGGAGTTTTTAAGAATCTCAGTTTTCAGTGACCAAAAACGGCGTTTACATGTGGACGAAAGATGCAAACGCATAGAAAAATCTGCGTTTTCAAAAATACCCAGGTACGTGTGGACGTAGCTTTAGATTTAGTCGGCAACACCTAGGAAGCGGACAGAAGTGTTTTTGAAAGATGCAAACGCATAGAAAAATCTGCATTTTCAAAAATACGTAGCCTAAGATTCACATCAGTTCCACTTTTCCACGCTGTCAAGCTGATCGCGACATCAGTGGTCTAGTCCAGTCATCTTTCTGCCAGCCTTCATTCCAATCAGCATACTTTAAATTTCACTTCACATCTGTCATTCTCCCTTGCAGACGCCTTTGTGCAACCCACCTCTCACTGGCTGACTACATTCAAGCCTCCATCTTCATCTCCACCACCAGCGTATAGACTCCAGATCACTGCTGGGATTCCGTTCTGCCAAGGCGGGCCATCGGACTCTAACCGGCAAGTACCTCTATCTAAATTCTGTACATCAATAAATCACATTCAGTATCGTCTAATGAGCTCTCCTTATTCAGCTGACCAGTGTTGAAACACCACAGCCTACCTGAGTATTGTCAGTGTCAATGCCCACCATTTCAAGTTGCGAGATGGAGGAGTGCATACTGCTTTGGACTGAGATGGAAAAGAAATCAGCTCTTGGGTTAATGGTAAACATAATCATTTCTATGACTAAATATTTAAATGTTGACTCTCAGGGATTAACAGCAAATTGGTTGGGATATCTCCATCCACTGTCACATAAATTATAGTGGGCTGTTTGCTTGATGCCAGTGATTACTCTCATCTCTGATTAGTGGGCTAATTAATGAAACTCAAAGCAATACCAACCAGCTCTAACATCAGCATAAAGACTTTAAAAGCATCAGCCCTGCAGACTAATAAGGTCAGTGTATGTCCTGGTATCATCAGCTGTCAACTGTTCTAAAACTTCTTATATTATAAGAGAGAAATTGAATGTTCAGCGATAAAAAATGAAAAACAAAAATCTGTAGTAGCACTACTTCTCTGAAGTACAGCCAAACTGCACTGAATCAATCTGCATACCCCTACACATACATTATATCAACTGCTCTCTGACCTTGCTCCTCTAATTAAAGGTCTTGAGTCTTTTGTGGTACTGTTTCTCAAGTTTATAATTATTTCATATTAAAGGCCTACAGGTAGAAATATTGATAAATCCTTTTCTGTTCAGTCGGTGCAATTTTCCCACAAGCATTTGTTTTATGAATCATTTCAAGGCACTAATCAGTTGTTACACTGGGAGATTTCCATTGCTAAGCGGCTGAAACGGCAACCTCTGCACCGCTAATTAATATATGCACAAAGCACTGTGAATGAATGATCTTTTAAGGCACTGATAGTCCCTTGTTTAATATGCTGAGATCCACCTACTTAGACACATTAAAAACTAACCTAGCAGAGTTGTGAATATGACAAAAAGTCAGCCCACACACTGTATTCATCCTCTCTCACTGTAACAGCATGAGAGCTCAGGGGCTTCAGCATCGTGATGTGCCGTGATTGATCTGAACACAAGTTTTGATTTTTCAAAGTGCTGTTTCTTTCCGGCTGGTGTTCTGGCAGCCTCTTTAATATCATCCTAATCAAAAAAAAAGTTCAGGGCATGTAGTGTGAGATTCTTTTTTCTGCAGGACTTTAAGGCTTATTTTATAGTTTATGCATATTACATATATTCTCTCATACAATGGGGTGTACTGTATATCTCCAGGTCAAAGGCCTTCTAACATTATAATCAGTTTAGAGACTAGAGTTTTACTAATAGAGTTGACATTTACTTAAGTGTTTTGAGTTCAGCGTAAACCGCAGCATTAACACCCCCCCAATAATTGGCATAAATGACATCGCTTAAGTACCAAATTTAAATCTAAAATTCTCAAAATAAGTATTTTTTCTCTCAGATGTAGCTGCGATGCAGTAGATACTGAAAAGAGCCTGCACAATAACAACAACAGGAGGAACAGCAGTGGCAACTGCAGGTGTACCAACACATCCGCTTTGCGCTGAACTGAACACATAGTTTTGATTCTCAAGGACCAATGAGACATAAGTTACAGACTGCGAATGCTAAATGAAAAACACATAAACACATCAAAAGTCCTAAAGAGAGGCATCCTGAATTCAAGGTGAGCAAGTATCAGTTATTAACTTCATATTAACATCATCAAAATGTCCTTGACAGCTGAATCTGGCACTTTTCACAAGGGACATTTTGATGTGAAACAGCATGTAAACACAGATGTTACCAATCACATTAATTGAAGGCCTGTGCCTAAATACAGCAGAACATTTACTAATGTCATTAGTAACATCTGTGTACCTACTTATTAGTGTCAAAATGGTATCAAAAAGTGCAAAGAGCTGGGTGCTGCTTATGATGTTAGTAAGGTACCGTAACGACCTGTAGGCATGTTAAAGTATAACATGCATGCGTTTGCTCCACTAGCAGTTTCTTATTGAATTAGTCTGATTAGATCTCTGTAGTATCAAATTTTATGTTAAAAAAAATTCAGTGGAATTTGTGTCAGAATTCTTCTTTTTTTGTATTATGACCACTCAAATGGAGCATTTAATGCAATCATTTGCTAACCATAACGTTCATATATAAAGTATTACACACATTGAAATTTTGGTCTTTCTGTACCAAATTTTATGCCTTTAAATCAGAAAGTTATCGAGGCATTAACCCTTGTATGGTGTTCGGGTCTGTGAGACCCGTGTTCAGTTTTTTTCAAAAGGAAAATTAAACAATTAATTATTTTTTCACGTGTAAATGTGTTGTGTCTTTCCACTCACTCCACTTGATTATAACTGATTTATTTATAACATTTTATATAAAAGAAAAACGAGAAGCACATTAATTCATAAATGTGATCTAACAAAGGTAAAGGGAAAAAATTAACCATGTTTGCTGTTCATATGTCTTGTAATTGGGATGAAGTAAACATCTGTTGAGTAATTTAACATAAAATTGTTTGATAGTGTTAATTTGGAAAGCCAAAACTCTAGCGGGTCCACCAGACCCATGAACACTGGCTGAGTAACAAAAATACGAACATCACACAAGGGTTAAAAATACAAACGTGTGGCATAAATGTCGGCACAACATTTCAAAGCAAATCTATGCATCAGTTCAAGAATTGGACCAAAGCAGTCAGCTCTCCACCAGATGGGCCTTGTGATCCATCCAACTACTCTAGGTAAAAACCTTTTGTTTATTTAACTTTTAGTCTGTTCATGTGTGAAAATGTTGTGCATGGAGCAAAAGAAATATACTTTAACAGTTCAATCATATGCCTGAGCATACAGTGAATCATCACCTACACAAATGATTTGATGCATACTGTAGCTGCTGGGTGACAACCAAGTGATGTCAAGTTTTTCTGAACCCAGTCATCGGCTGTTGTTAACAACAACAGCATAAATCAATCGTCTCCCACCACCCACTCAGCTTAATGAGAGCTTTTACAGATTTTGGGACGTATTATCAGATCCTGGTGGAAGAAGGGAAACAGAACAGACCTGTCTATAAAAGGAGAAAACAAATTAGTTTCACATTTAATTTAAACTCTAAACAGATTTTAGCACTGATGACTGGAAATTATTGCTTGAATTTTTCAGAGCTTCATAACTAATTGCTTACCGTACATGGCTTTTAGTTTCCTGGTGTTTGTTTTCATCTTGGATTAGTGGTCTAATTAATTTAGTCAAAATGGCCAGGATCAAGAACAACTCAAAAACCTCTTGTTATATTATCACCAACTTTGTATACTAATCAAAATAACTAAATGTCAGGGAATGTAGTTTTATAGTAATAAAATATACTGCTGTCAAACTGTGAGTCCTTGGATTCATGCAAATGTAGCATTGATGCATACACCTCATCAAAAAATGAACCGGTAACAATTTTTAATGTGTAAATAAACGACTTTAAACTGTATCTAACTCACAGGACATTTTAAGAATCTCAAAAGCTAACCTTGCAGGTCTGTGCATCTGTGATTCACTCAAATCCAACATGTTCCTTGAATCTTTGCACTTTAGGATACACAGCCAGAGAAATCTGCAGGCACCCAAACATACACGCTGTTCTTGGTACTGTGGGATAGTCATTACTCAATGATGAAAGATTGGTCCCTTTATTATTCTCCGCGACCAATCAGAGAAGCAGTTTGCATTTAAAATCCCTATAATCGCTCCCTTCCATTCACTGTTAGTGGATACGCATATGCACAAGCACAAGTATTACAGCTGTGAACATAGTCCCACATTTACAAATGTTTAAAGGAGAACACTCAGGCATAGACGTCTCACAATAGAACACATAACTCATTAGTAATGAGTTTAGTTGGCCTACATTTCCCTCACTAGAACCATTAATACTCAGTGGACTCAAAGGGAAACTATATTTTCACGAGAAATAATAGCTTCTACAATTTTCATAGTGAAGGTGTACATGAAGGCTTTGTGTTGTAGGGTGGCCTTGAGAAAGAAGAATCAAAGGACACACTAAAATAATGATAATAACAATAACAGCAGAGAAATAAAAATGAAAAGACACCAACAACTAAGACACACATTAAAATAAATGAAAACGAACACAAGGAAAATGTAAAAACACAAAAATCGGATTATCTATCTGATTGAATATACAAGAATATATTATCTTAGCCAGTAAGAAATTCTTTATAAAAAACAAAAAAAAGAAAGACCCATGACAATACACAGCAATACTTTTGGTTTCTGGTAAAAGACTTTTTCTTCAGCTCCTATTTGCTATCTTATTTTTCTACTTCAAACCTTCATGAATTAAGAGCATCACATACTTGAATGTGACCATGAAAGTGCAACTGAAACAAAACCTGTTTGGCAAAAAAATAAACCTCTCATAAAAGTCCCAAGTCATTGACGATAGGCAAGCTCCAATGCTGAACACTTCAAGGGTCATGGTAAGGGTTGCTGAGGGCTCAGCATTGACAAATTCCTACTGAAAGTTGTACATAGAGAGGAAAAGGCATGAAATGATGACAGGTTGTTTGGAAATGCGGAGAAGAAGGTCTGATCAACAACTCACTCCAGCTTGACCTGCTGTAAACATCTTTAAGTCCACTAGACTATTTTGACTGATTCTGACTATTAGGCTCTTAAATTGCTCTTATGCAACTTAGATTCAAAAGACTCGCTTAGTGAGGTACTAGCCACGAGGTGGCCATGGCTAGTACCATGCAAAAGCCAAAGAAATTTGCCAACTTGTTCTGATGATGGGCCAAACAACTGTTGACAACGCAAAGTGGGCACATAACAAGTTAAACCAATCTTAGCTTTGCAGCAAGCCATTGAAAAACGTCCAGTGTAATCAAAGAATGATGCTGGCTTAAAATATAAAAGACAGGTGCTTACACAACAAGAGTCTGCAATGACCACGAGCAATTAACTGTCAGCTACAAAGCAATGAGCCAACCACAACAAAATGAAATCTAAGACCTGCTTGTTCTCTATGGTGAATATTTTTGATTACTGCTGAAAAAAAAGAAAAAACAAGGCTGTCATTTGTGGTTTGATTTCAGTATTCTGGAAGGACACCCAGTGGTATTATAGGTTTAAATACATGACGAGTCTGTGTTCAGAGCTTTCTGCCAGACAGGTGCTCTATAACGTTGTTAATGCTGTTGAAAACTGTTTTTACTGAAACCTTGATCTTTTTTAAATCAGTTTTAGTAGTTTATCGCCTAAACCAACTCAAGCTGTAACAGAAAACTGAAAATGATATTTAAAACAAAAGAAAGCTTTTCTGCTGAATGACTGCTTGGTGTAAAGCCTTGAGGGCAAACTGTCACTCTCAATAGCAAAGGCAAATTAAAATTGACCCTAAATTAAGCACCTTGATTTGGCGATATATAAATAAAACTGAACTGGATCAAAAGATTCCTACTACAGTCACACTATGAGACAGGTCTATTAGGGAAACAGGTCTACTACCATTTGTGGTCAGCTGTGTTTATCGAAAAAACTTTAATGCACCACAACGATGATACGGCAATAAGACTGAGTCGATTGGGTGAAGTTGACAATTACATCCAATCTGTTTGCGATAAACTGTCACAAATCGGTTGTCATCAAAATACACAGAAATTCTTTTCATACAGAAATTTGTAGTTGGAACCTCATTGATTTGACACAGAAATTCACACATTCCTCCACAAATAGTGACAGAATTGCTGAAGGATTTATGGCACAGACTCTCAGCAACCTTAGTGTTACACAACCAGAATACCACCAGTGTGCCATCAATTAGGTCAAGTGCCCTATTGCAAAGAGAAAAATTACAGGTGAATTCCACTGGTTGTTAAAGACTGACTCAGATTGTTGGCACATGTAAATCTGTGTTCATAAATTAGATGGCAACTAGTTGCAAACCTTCGACAATCTGTCTGAGAGTGACTGCAGTCAGTGCAGGTCTACCTGTGATTGTCTGGCTCCCACCAAGTGATCTGAACAACTGCTTTGGTTGCCCAGAGGTTGGAGGTTTTGCACATTTAACCAGAGGTTAACTATTTGCAATAGGTCTCTGAATGTTTTAAGAATTCATTAATTAATAAATTCTCCTAGTTGGAAGAAGGCTGCTATTTTTATTTTTTTAAAACATTATCTTTTGGGCATTGTTGCCTTTACTTTATAGGGCAGTGAAGATTATAGGGGTGAAAGAGCCGGGGGTTGGATTACATTTTCTGCAGTTTATTCATTGACTTCACGTAGACCCCAAACTGTCACTGCCATCCACCATCTGTTTTCTATTCTTTATGTTAAATGCTTTTATGTTTTATTTATTTGTTCCCTTAATAATTTGTTTTCTTCTGAAGGACCATATTCATATTACTTTTCGTTTCATCTTCTTTATTTATTATATTTTGCTGTTTTTGCAGACATGTGAGTGATAGAAACAGTCCAACATCTGAGGGAGAAAAGCAAAATGAGGCAGGTGAGAAAGAAATAATTGAGTGAGATATTGAGAGAGAGAAGGTGAGCAGTGAGCTCGAGTGTGTTTGTGTGTTTGTGATTGTGTGTGACAGAGAATAACCGACCGTGTTTTACCAGATGACAGCAGTGTGGAGGCAGCGTGTTTTGTCATTTATCACTTGGAGAGCTTGCTTGTTAGAGCACACATACCTTAATAGTCATTCTGAACTGGGAGAGCTGAGATGAGAGGAGGCATTTCATTACCACGCCAACACTACAAACACATGCAGCATACAGTATAATGTGAGAGCACAAAGACAGACGTACGGCGGTAACACAACATTTAGTATAAACATACACAGACGCAAAACAGATCCGCCTGTTGACAAGCACACTATACTGAAAAATAATCTGCGGCTTTCTACTGCACAGTCGATTTTGTTTCTGCGCGTTTTTATTGGTGCCTTTTGCAGTTTGGTGCAAAATAATTTTAACAGTCATTTAATGTTTATCTTAGAGTGTTTGTTCTAGAAAATGTGATAAACTGTGAAAATGTGCAACTTTCTACAACCCAAACAAATATTACCATGGAGATCGTTTTCCTTGATATACTG
Source organism: Maylandia zebra (assembly GCF_041146795.1). Lineage (NCBI taxonomy): Eukaryota > Metazoa > Chordata > Actinopteri > Cichliformes > Cichlidae > Maylandia > Maylandia zebra. The sequence goes on from NC_135184.1 coordinate 14,703,956, forward strand.
CACGGTCTAAACAATTACATAATGCACATTTATTTTCTCCTCGGTAATTATTTAAATTCATTCTTTGAATTAATTTCTCCAATTTTATTTATAAAGCACATTTAACAAGTTATGTATATAAAAAGTGTGTTACATTTTAAATTAAAAGACCCATGCCCATGTGCATTGATAAAATTATCCTAACAGATAACAAAAATACATATAAAAGCCTGAATTCCTACAAGTCTCACTCTGGGTTGAAAGACAGAATAAAAATGAGTTTTAAGGCATAGTTTACAAATGTGCAAAGTGGAAACCACGAGAAAAACAACTCATTCCACAGTTTAGAGGGTTATAGATGAGAAAGCTCACTCCCCCCTGTTCTTCAGTCTAGTCTTTGGAACACAGAGGTCAGCAGATCATAACCAAGATATGGTGTTGCCAACCCATCAAGGGATTTAACATCAGATTAGATTAAATCAGATTAAATATAAATACGACAAAGCTTATTTCTGCACCTACAGTCACTGGTCACAGCAGTGTAATGGAAATCAGTGTAAACCACAGGTGTTATTTGTGCAGTCTCGAATCTCTCATCATAAAAGCATTTATTGTCCTTTAGCTATTTATCCCTGTCAATAGACACTTACCTGAAACCGGCAGTTCAAGCACGAGGTGACTAATCCACCGGTGTAGTTCACTCGCTACACATCACGTTTCCTGGTCTGATTCTTGCATGTAGGTAAAGCACCAATTGTGATTCTGCCCTCTGTTAATTAAACAGATCTTTGCGGGTGATGAGTGTGCTGAGACAGTCAAGCTGTCATTGTTACACCGTTCAAAGCAGGTGAGGCTCAGCTTGCATTTTACTGTATAAAAGCCCAAAAACTATCTCGTGTTTTAAATCAGAAAAACAGGACAGAGACAGAAAAATAATGACAGGAAAATAGGGAAGTCAAAAACAAATATGGAGTTAGACCGATGAAGACACAGAATTGGATAGTGAAAATAAATTGTGCATCCACATGCGGATGAAACTCAAACGGTCCTGTGGAAAAAAACATGAATGGCACAGAGGAACGGAAGCAGGGCCATTTTAATGAAGTTATGGCAGTCATTATGTTGCCAAGAGCCCTTTGCCTCCACGGCCATGGCTGCGTTAGCTTCCTGGCTGTGTGGGAGTGCATAGCAATATGTTTCTGAAGGGACCAGCCTTGTTTATTGGCTTGATTGAAACCACTGAGGAAAACAGGCAGTTTTCCTTTCTCACTCGACTGATGTTATTTCTTTCCCTAATGAACACAGCGATAGCCGAGGAAACACAAGACAACCTCGAGGTTGTTCTCTAATCGTATTTTCAGGTTTTAAAAGGTTCAACGGTTTAAGTAAACACAAAGTCGCACGAAAATGCGGTTGGCATTAACTACTCCCTGCCATTTTTTGTCAATAAGAGGTAGCACAATGTAATTAGACTTGGCGACTCCAAATGAGTAAACACAGAAGAGTAAAAATTTTAAGAGAGTTCGAGGATAAGTATATTGAACTTTTTTTGCAGAGGTTGTTTTAAACTTTTACGTTTTGATGATCAAAGCTTAACACCTAGTTTGGTGGAATACAAATTCCAGTGAATTTTCCAGTTCAATTTGTCACCTGTTGCACTCTGGTGCAAATCAGACAACTAAATAATGGGTTTTAATCATATTAACCTCTCTGTTGTTGTGACAGCAAAGCAGACCATAGAGCACCGTCTGTATGCTCAGTGAGAAACCTTGTATGTGAAAGAGCTTAAAATGAACAGTTTATAAAAGATCATTTGATGGTAACATCTATATATGTTTGAACCAAAACGTGTTGTACTAGCGATATTATATGAGAGGGATAAGGCTCTCATAAAATACTGAATAGAAATTAAACTCCAAAGAACCTGTCTCCAAAGAGCCAATCAGCAGCCAAACCAAGAAACGTATGATCTAATCAGCTGCACTGATACATACATACTGATGAAGTTCAATTTCATATGTTTTAAAGGCATTTCTACTTGTTATTATACTGAAGTTGAAGGCAAGTGTACTTTTTTTGGCTTATTGTTTCCATAAAGGGCTTTGTGAATGAAATGTCACTGTAGAATGAGCCTGAATGAAGCTTTTATGTCCTGAAATTGTGCACATCTACAGTAGTAGTATAACTTATGTCTTTTTAACCCATATCTCTTTGGCAAGATTGCCAAACCTTTCCTGACTCTTAATTCTGTACATGTAAGAGTCCCTCTGACCACTGACATTACAGATATAGCTGTTAACAAGATGGATGCAGAGTTGCAAGGCTTAGTTTTGGAAGGACTCTGCATATACCTAAACTCTTCACCCTATTATCCAGATGTGATCTGCATTTTGAAAGACTCCCGCCAGAAGTTTCTTCCTGTTAAAAAAAGAGTTTTTCCTTCCCACTGTCGCTAAGTGCTTTTAAAAGGGGTCATTTGATTGTTTCGGTTTCTTTATTGTAGGGTCTTTATCTTAAAGTGTCTTGAGGCAGCTGTTGGTTTTGTGATTTGGTGCAAGATAAATAAAATTGAACTGAATTGGTATCAATAGATTTAAAACCTATTCCATCTTTACCCAAATGCAACCATCCATCCTGACATCACACTGAAGTCATTCATTGTCTTTGAGAAAAATGCAATTTACAGAAAAGAAAATCAATACCAACAATGCCTTGCAGCCCTTTCACACATCATCAGCCATCGCATTATTTCTTTTCCCACTGTTTCCTTGTTTCCTATTTTTGACAGAATAACTTTTACAAAAAGGAAAACAAAGAATAAAACAAAACAAAAAAAAAACACCCACGCACTAACAACTTTTTTTTTTACAGCCCATTTCTTTTTTTTTTATAAAATCCACTGAGGGCTATAATAGCTTAATTAGTAGACACTAAACTCTGTATTATGATGACTGGAATTGCTTCTCTGTGTCACAGTGTCTTATTTTCAGATGTTAATGTTAATGATGATGATGATGATAATGTTTCTTTGTGCTGATTTTCCAGCTTTGAGTGAGTCAAGTTTGAGTGAAACTAAGTCTTTGGAAACCCGCACCTTTGTTTGTCTGCCTGATAGTTCACTGCAGGCTACAGAGAAACAAACAAAATAATTTCCCTATCAGAACCTCTTGCTGCATAAAAATTCAACAAACCATCCAAAAGCAACGATTCATGTGACTCAAGAAAAATACAATAAAAATGCAATAAAATTCTGCAGCTTTTTAAAACCACCTTATGAAAGCAAGTGGTGCACGGGCTTCTGTGCAACCTTATAGATCTAATGCTGATGGAACAGACCAGAGAAAAAAAAGAAAAAACAGTCTTAACCTCGAGGCAACTCTTGCTAGTGTTACAAAAATAAATCTAGAAGTGTTCAGTGTAGCAACGTCATAACATTATCAATCCTTTAATAAGGGAAAATGACACAGGGAAAAGCAGAGGAACACCACATGGCTGTTAACTATAACATTTTAAAGCTTTTTTTTCTCTGCCTGTCCCATTTGGTTCTTTAGCCGTCAGAATTGTAGTCTGAAGACCAACAAGGATACCCAATGGATTTACTTTGCCAAATGGATCATCACGGCCTTGGTCCATTTGATCGACCTTTGTTGTTATTATTTATTATTTGATTTTCAGTTGTTACAGATGGGACAGACATGACTGGGGGATAGGAAAGGGAGAAAGAAAGATGAAGGAAAAGAATATCAGAAGGGAAGAGGGACAGTGAGAAAGGGCACTTAAAAAGAGAAAGAAGAAGAAAAAATCTCCTGGATCACCTGTCTCAACATTTTAAAGCTTAAAACAAGTTATCCAATCGCCAGCATCACAATAAAGGCCTTTACACACCAGATGTGTAAAATCTGTGCAAATATTACATTTGCTAAAAATATTTCTCGGACTCCCCTTTTTCTCCTATTAATGCAGCTGTTCACACTGAATGCATATTTACGCAGGACGAATTTCCGAGATTTATTTTTTCAGTTTGCAGCGGAGCACAATTAAAGCGTCCAACATGGCGAAACATTTGATTGCTGTTGTGTCACAGAACGGCTCGCAATTGGCTCTTTGAAATGGTTTCTCTGCTTCTTCAGATATGGTTCCAGTTCTTCCAACAAGAGCTTAAACTGCTCAACTGACATTTTAAAATATGCACAAAAGCAATCATGATACACCTTCAACTCCTGGATCAAACTATAAAATTCTCCCTGTTGTCGCTTTCTCTTACGAATGGTTTATTAAAATCAGACACCAGTTCATCATTGCTTGATGTAAACTCCGTTTTTTTCCACAGTGCATTATACGAGGACAAATTTTTTGCAAAAACACACCTCAATTGGTGTACACATCAAGCTCAAATTTGGAAAATTCAGGATAATGTGTCGGTTTTACCCAATGCTTTTGGTGTCACATTCACCATCTACACTTCTTTTCTGTGTAGTCTCCATGACTCCTCCAAACATGCTTTGGGCATGATGTTACAGTCACCTTAACATAAACATGTGAAGAGCCAACAATGACTAATCAGAAGGAACTTTGAGTCTATTATTTCCTCTTCCTTTTAATCCAAAGGATGATGACGTCTGGAGAATTATTCATTTCATGGGTTCTTTCATATCTTTTGTTTGCCTCAGAGGTCAGATCAAATTGTCTACTATAAAATAATTTTGTCTCCCTGCAAGGTTTACTTAAAAACATAATGTTTGTTTCCAGAGCTCCACTGACTGTGCTAACACATTGTTCTAAACCTAAGCATTTCTATTTAAACCCTCCATTAAAAATGTAGGAGAAAGGTAATAAAACATGCTGTGCTACAAACCCACTGTTCACTGAGCAGCAGGAAGGTAAGGGCATAAGGACCTCCCTGGATTCAAGCCTGGCCTTAAAAAAATGAGGGAGGGTGAAAAATTATTCAAGCTTGTCTGATGGGCTTTCCCCACAGTGGACATACATAAGTCAAAGTTACAAGGGACATGTCATTCTGTTGAAATTACTCGCTGGCTATGAATAAAATAAGCATTTGTGGTTCAGAAGTGGGAAAGGGGGTCTGCATAATGTACAAATGTATTTGTTTCTGCAAACAGTTCAAGCTTGTCAGTTATTATAAATATGCTTAATCTTGCATTTTTGCATGTTCAAGCTTATACAATAGTGCTTATCTATATTTTATATCTTTTTTATTTCATGCATACAAACACATGTAAGCATTCTCCGCTGGATGTAACCAGCATTTGTCTAATCAGTGTTTCAAATTACATATACAATTCCACCTCATCTAAGCCATGTTCTCTGTAGAGTCTCTGTAGCTGTACTGCAGAGCAGAGTAAAGAGTCGTGGACATAGTGGGCTGTTGACCTCAGTGTGATACAGTTGGCCAGTGGAAGGAATACTTCAAGGATCTCCTGAATCTCTCTAACATGTCTTCTGTAGAGGGAGCAGACACTGGGTACAAAGGTGGTGGCATTCCTATGACCACAGCAGAGGTCTGATGTGGGTTAACCCTATTTCTAACTTTTTTTCACAAATTAATATAGTGTCTCAATGTTTAACTTTTAATGTTTGGGTTGATGCTCAAAATTTGAATGGAAAAATCTTCAATTTCTGCATTTTTTCGTCATTAGCAGATCTAGTGATCCAGCCTTTTGGTGTACAGATCACATCTCACCATTCAAAACGAATCAGTATGAATATAATAGGCAATAACATGTTCTTTCCTGAGGCTGTTTAATAATTGTTATTTACAAAGCAAATGGAAAACATTTTACATTTATTTCATTTTGATGGGGTAAATTAAGCAAAGAACTTCAGAGGGTTATATGCACTAACTATCCTCTCCCCAGCCTCTCCTCCAAATCATCCAGACACCAAGGCATTCCCAAGTCAGCTGGGAATCTCTCCAGTGTATCCTGGGTCTGTCCCAGAGCCTCCTCTCCGTAGGATATGCCCAAAACTCTTCAGCTATGACACATCAAAGAATCATCCCATTCAGATGCAGAATATATAAAGGCAAGGTCTCAGTTAGATGATCCTTGTCCCAGCCTTCAAAAATGTCCTGCTTAGTTGACAGCAACTAAATGAATCAAATGCAACCGTCCTAAGATTTCTGCTTATATTTAGCACTTTTACATTAGTCTTTGTACATTAAGCAGCTCAGTGATTCACAGCTTTTTTTGCACTAACTTGCATATCAAATAGAGCAACCCCCTGTACTTGTAGACACTAAGACGAGGTACATGAGCTAACCTACGTCCTCTCTTTCAGCTGCTCCCTTTAGCGGTTGCCACAGTGGACCACCTGCCTTAATCTCACACTATCCCTCTTCTGTCACACCAACCCTCTGCATATCTTCCTTCCCTACATCCATGACTCTTCGCTGGGGTCTTTCTCTTTTCCGGCTGTCTGGCAACATGCAGCACAAGGAACTATAAAAATGATTAACAAATGAATATATTTTCTCAATTTTTAAATGGATTTTTTAGTCATGTGACAAGTAAAAACTGAAAAACGTGGCGTAAGCATGGAGGGTGTTAGAAAGTGAGACGCAATAGCATGACAGATGTGGAAATTACAACGTAGAGAAACAAAGCATTTAAAGAAGAAAGAACAGGTTTTTTGACAACATAATGCATAAATAAGAAGAAAAACAAGCATTAAAACTTAATGACGTAACCTAAACCATTAAAATAGAACAAAAATGAGGAGAAACTAAGAAAACTGTGGAAGAAAAATGAAAGAACTATTAATTACATCCACATACACTGATTAAACGTAGCAAGTATTGGTACCAATGTCCTTGATCCACCCTTCTTAATGGTCTGACCAATATCCAGAAACCCGTTGCTAGACAACACCCCTACAATTCTGGTATGCCATTAAATACTAAATCACCTACCTCCAGGAAGACATAGTGAAATGTCTGTATTTGTACGTTTATGATGCTAACAGTGCAGATTTTAGTGACTTTAGTATTTATGTCTTGGTGGACAACTGCAACTCAAGTAGATGGCTAATTCCTACTAATTACATTTAATTGAAAAAACCCAATGGAGCATCCAATTAAAACAAGACCTGGGAAATAGCTTTTAACCTCCCATTGAGCTCCCAGTGCATGTGTGTGTGGTCTGGGTGTGTGCTCAAGCATCCTCATGTCTTGTACATGGGACATCATGAGTAATAGCAGGAATAAATGCAGGGACGTGAGGAGAATTCACATACATGGACTTGTCTGAACTTAACTTGCGCACAGAGAAAAATGCATATGGAATTTAAAACCCACAAATCAAAACTAAAAACGTGACAGTGCATATCAATATGCAGCGAAAAGACACCTGACACAAATGTGAGGCTAGTCTGTCATCAAATAATCAAGAAGAAGCAACAGAAAAAGATCAGTGGTGAAACTGAGATAAATAAGAAGAAAAGAGCATTTAAAAGCAGTAAAAATAGAAAACTAAATGCAGCACAAGACCATAAAGCTATCTTAAATATAAATAAAAATATTAATTAATTATTAAATTTTGTTATTATAAAAAAATCATAATTACAAATTTAAAAAATGCATTTCGTGTAAATACATTCAGCCTCATTTACACAACCATCACTTACATACAGCCTCCAAGTTTCAGGTTAACTCCTACTAATCTGTCAGATGTCATATTTCAGTCTATTGAAATTCTAGCCACCTTAGAACACATATGCATCAACACTACAATGAGCGGGTGGAGGGAGGTTTGGAGTCTTCTCCCACCCCCATTCTCTGCGGCCTGCTGGAGCGGGAGGGCTAGTAGGAGGAGTTGGCCATCCGACTGCGGTCTGGGGTGTGGGGCCTCCCTGCTGCTGCGGAGTCGGGGTGGTCTGCCTCTCCCCACCGCAGGGAAAAGGGAAACACCACCTGGGTCTGGGTGCAATTCCCCCCTCCAGGGGCAAGGGTACCTAGACCCGGTTTGTAGAGTACGCTTGGGGAGTGTGTTTGTGTGTACAGCGTCTCTTTATGTCTGTCTCCACGTTGGTTGAGTGTGGAGTGAGTGCATATGAGAGCATGAGGGTGGGAATGGATGTTTGTATCTGTGTGTGCCTGTATGTCTGTGTCTATATGTCAGGTTGGGTATCAGACGCCACCTCTCTGGGGACACCTCAGGCCCTCCAAGGTTTGGAGGCCTATCTCCACCCACCACCACTTCCCCTGCCGGTGGCGGACTCCCTCAGGTGTCGGTGTGTTGGTGGTTCTTTGTATCTGGGGGTGGGCGTCCGGGTACACACCGGCTCACTCCTTGGCGGCCGCTTGTCGGGGCCTGGGGCCTGGGGCTCGCTCGGGCCCCTTTGGAGGTGGGGTGCCCCCGGCCTCTCGGCCTGGGGCTCGGTCACTCAGGCACAGCTGGGGGCCGGCGGAGCTCACGGGCGCGTCACTGCAACTCCCCCTGACTTCTGCTCCGCGGCTGCTGGGCGAGCCCTCATCTGGGACTCTCCTCAGCTCTTACTGGGACAGTGGCGCGGCTGCCCCTCTGTTGGTCTTCCATGGTCTCTTGTATTCTGGGGGCCTCTGGATGTCTGGAGTTTTGATCTCCTCCATACCCGCTTCACACCCTGGAGGACGGGGCTGTGGCCCCCCCTCACTCCCTAGCAGATCATTACATGGAGAAACCTTTGGAATGCAAGCATGCTGATCCACACAGGTATGCACACATGGGTATTCACAGACGCGGACTAAAGCTTTCTTGGCTTTAAGACATGCATGCGCTCAAAGCACACTGTGCGCTGTCTATCTTGCGTGCTGCACAATATCGTTTATTATTTAGTAAATATTGATATCTATGACTAGCTAGTTTATTGTGATGGTGCTTTGTTTTCTCTATTATTATGTTGCTCTTTGTTGTTTGCTGTCTCCTCTGTTTGTTTTTTTTGTTTGTTTTTTTTTTTTTTCTCCATACAGGTGACCCAGGAGTTCTTTTTTTTTTTTTTCTCTCTCTCTTCCCCCCCCTTCTCACCGTCTCTTCTCCCCTTTGGTTTTCTTTCTTTCTCTCCCCCCCTTTCTCTCATTCATTCCCCCTGTCCTATTTATTAAAAAAAAAAAAAAAAAAAAAAAAAAAAAAAAGACAAAGGATGAACTGAAGCTCTGCCATCACGTAATGTCGCATACTGCTGTTTCTGATGTCATTTAATAAAAAAAAAAAAAAAAAGAAATTCTAGCCAATTACCAGAGACTTTAGGATTTAGTCACCTGTAACACGTATAGTGAGATAGTGTCACTTTAATATCCTGACGGCAACATGACGTGTGCATAACATGAAATTATCACATTGCATAGTTACCACATAGCAACAGGCTCAAATAACAGACCAGGCATCAGTGGACCAAGTAGCATACATGTTGTAGACATAAAACCTGACTGACTTGTTTTTTTGTGCCAAATCACAACAACAGTCATCTCAAGGTGCTTTAAGGTAAGGACCCTAAAATGATACAGACAAGAATTATTATTATTATTATTATTTTTTTTTTTTTTTTGCCTGTCCCGTTTGGCTCTTTTGCCATCAGAATTGTTGTCTAAAGGCAAAGAAAGATGCCCAACGGATTTACTTTACCAAATTGACCATCCCAGCCTTGCCATAATGGTCCATTTGATTCACCTTTTATTGTTTATTTTATTTTCACTTACTGAATACGGGACAGACTTGACTGGGGGAAAGAAGGGGAGAAAGAGAGGGAAAGAGAAACAGCTGAGAAGAGGGACGGGGGAGAAAGGCAAAAACCAAAAACCAACAGAATGAGCAGAAAAAGAGAAAAAAAAGAAGAAAAAAAGAAAAAAAAATGCATATATCAATCACCTGGATCACCTGCTGAGAAAGAAAAAAGAAAACAAGCAGAAGAGAACAAGAGTAATAGAATACCAACATCACAATGATATATGGGAATATGACAGTAAATACTAAATATTAAACATTATTGTGCAGCACATAAGATCAACAGAACACAGTGTGCTTTGAGGTAGGAGCCAAAAAGGGTGTAGTTTGTGGGTGTGATCACCCGTGTGTACACCTGTGAGCATGGACGCGCTTGTTTTTTTGTTTTTTAAAAGGTTCCTTCATGTAATGATCTGCGGTGGTTGGATGCATCAGCAGGGATGATGAGACAGAGTACCGGGCTGTGGTCGACTCCTTTGTCACGTGGTGTGAGCAGAATCATCTGCAGCTCAACGTGGCAAAGACCAAGGAACTGATCGTGGACTTCAGGAAGACCAGGAAACACTTGACCCCTGTTTCAATTCAGGGGGTCAGTGTTGACATTGTGGAGGACTATAAATACCTTGGAGTACACATTGACAATAAACTGGACTGGGCTAAAAACACCACAGCACTTTACAGGAAGGGCCAGAGTCGTCTCTATTTTTTGAGGCGACTGAGGTCCTTCAACATCTGCCAGAAAATGCTGAGGATTTTCTATGAGTCTGTTGTGGCCAGTGCGATCCTCTATGCTGTTGCATGCTGGGGGAGCAGGCTGAGGGTCGCAGATGCCAACAGACTTAATAAACTAATCCGTAAGGCCAGCAATGTTGTGGGGATGGAGCTGGACTCCCTCAAGGTGGTGTCGGAGAGGCGGATGCTGTCCAAGATAAAGACAATGTTGGATAACACCTCCCACCCACTCCATGACATGCTGGTCAGTCACAGGAGCTCGTTCAGTGTAGGGCTGCCACAAACGATTATTTTGATAGTCGACTAGTCACCGATTATTTTTGCGATTAGTCGACTAATCAGATCATCATCCATTGGACGTACAGCGTACAGCTTATTGCACCAGCAGCATCTGGTCTTATATAACTATCATTAGCTTACAGCTTGAAGTGTTTGTGCTAACTAAAAATAAAGACAAGATGGTAGTTTATTAATTTTTAATGAAATTTGCAGATTGTTTCGGTGAAGTTTAATAAACTCCTTGCTTTCTAAAATATAACAGGACACCGGAGTATATTCTCCAGCGTCTAGGGTTGCCAACCGTCCCTTAAAAAACGGAATCGTCCCGTATTTAGAAACAAAAGTACACGTCCCGTATTGAGCTAATAAGGGACGCACTTTGTCCCGTAATACAGTGAGAATCAAAAGTAGTCTATAAATGTTTATGGAATTAACGCTTTGTTTGAAAACATAATTCCCAGCCCCTCTCCTGCTTTGTGACCAATGAGCTGACAGCACACTTATGACAATTCAGATTACCGCTCATCTCATTGGTCGAGGAAAGGTCGCTTGCGGAGAAAATACCGGAAGACAACAGATGACCACAACAAGAAGCATGGCCAACAGGGAAACAAACGCCGACACTGCGGTGCAAGTCTCGGACGACAGTACTACTAAAGCTGGGCAGACACTGTGCGATTTTTTCAGTCACGTTATTCAGCTCCTGCTCAAACTGCACGATTGACTCGCAGGGGTTAGAAGTTGGTAGGTCACGATGCAGGGTCTCACACTATACCGCCCGATGCTCTGATGCGACCCGAGTGCTCACACTGTGCCTCCATAACATGAAGGTTATAACAGAAAATCTGTCGCTCTCTCTGTCTTTCACTCACACAGACACACAAACCACCACCATCAACTTTGCTAAATTGCTAACGAAAAACATTGATCAGGCAGCTGTGATTGAACAGCAATGTAAATCCAACTATTTTAACGGTTGTTGTGGTCGTGATAATTTTGTGATGCCACATCGAAAAGGCTCGGATGAGCTTTCCAAAGTTCTACAAGTTGTGCCTCCATCGCTTGTGTCCAGATCACACGCTGCACAGCCGAGCTGCACCGTCTTTTTCACCGACGTTTACGTGTTTGCGCGTGAGCAGTGTGAGCGGCTCACGAGCGATTGATGATCGGGAGCTGCTCGAGGTGTTAATCGCTTCTCGTTACCCCACGTATACTACACGATGCACGATGAAGGCCAAAATCGGGCCGATCACCAAATCAGTCGCACGACTCAAAAATCGTCTCAAAATGGACCAAAGATCTCACAGTGTGAGCCCAGCATTAGAGCAGCAATGTTTGTTTGCTCAGAGAAAGAAAAAAAGGCTGCAAAAGCACAGGGAGGAATGGGAAAAGGGAAACACCTGGCTGGAAAAGGTCACCATAACACCTATAAAGCGCACTGCACTGTGTGCCGGCGCACTTTTTCCATAGGCATGCGTCTAATGGTGGGCACATGAAGAACATGAGGGGCGTGAAAGCTCGGGGAACCCTTAACCAATTTCTTGTCCACCAGGCCACGGCAGAAGCAGATATGGTATGTAAACACTGGTTTGTTTTTTAAACCCTCTGGTTAAGGTTAAAATGGGCATGTGCAGTGAATATCAGCGCTATGTGGCCAGAAGTGTGATAATATAATTTATTTTGTGTAATAAACAACTCCAAGGATAGATGATTACAACAAATAGATGACTAATACATAAAAGTAATACATAGATGAATAATGATGATGAGTTAAGATGCGTAATCATGGGAACAAGTGGGTTTACAAACAGGAGCAGCTGATTAGCTTTAGAAAAGCTGAAATAATACCTCAACTGAAGCCAATTGTACTAAATGCACTAAATGTGCACTGTTACAAGAATATTTTTCGTTCTATTGCTTTCTATTAATTTATATAATTTTAAGTTAAGCAGGACAGAGTTCTTTTAAAGAAAGATTTACTTATATTCTCAAAAGTTAAGCATGACAGGCTTCTGTTTAAGAAAGAGACCTGTTTTACTGTGTTAATGTTGTCATTTTGAGCTAAAAATAAATGGCTAAATGATCATTTGTTTCCCATATGGTCATATCACAAAGAATATGCATCTGCTTAAATCAAATTCAAGTCAAATGGTTAAAAAATAATTTCACACACACAAAAAAGAGCTACCACAATGGGAAGGGTGAAGACAACTAGGTTGCCCGGCCCTGGCCACGAGGTGTCCCTTATTTATTTTTCAGGGAGTTGGCAACCCTACCAGCGTCTCACACTTCTGATAATCAGCTGTCTGCTTGACAGTTTTAGCTGTGCAAAAACTATAACTTTAATCTCAGCCAAACCGATTTACTCAGGAACAAATAAAATACTAAAGAAAGCCAAACAATAACATTTTTAAGTTATCTAAGTGACTTATATATATGTTTAACCTGACTAGCGAAAGACGGCGGTGGGTTTGAAAACGATTTGCCGGGAGTCCGGTGTTCTCACGGCTCTAGTTAGCCTTGCCCCCACCTAGCTAACGAGCTAGTGGGTAACAGACATCTCCGAAAACGTCGGAGCGCTTTTGAAAATATGTGGTGTCTTGATAAACTGAGCCGATATTTGAGGTTTACACAGCTACATTCAAGCCTGAAAACATGTTAAACGTTTATTTTGTGACCCAGAAAGAATAATAAGAGTAAAGTTAAAACTAACTAGCTGCCGCCATTGTTGACAACTGCGCTGGGCTGCGCTATGAATTCTGGGACACAGCTTCTTCTTCTTCGGGGTTTAACGGCAGCTGGCATCCTTGTACATGCAGTGCTGCCATCTTCTGTTTCAGTCCGTTATTACACTCTTAAATCCTGCTATTATTCCTGCGTCTTTTGCGATCTTACAAAGCTTCAAACGATGCGTCGACTATTAAATTAGTCGTCGACGATTTTAATAGTCGACATAATCGTGACTAGTTGACTAATCGTGGCAGCCCTAGTTCAGTGAGAGACTGAGATTACCGAAAAGCACCACTGAACGACACAGGAAATCATTCCTGCCTGTGGCCATCTCCCTGTACAACGCATCCACTTAACACACTGTTTGCTGCTACAACTACACATGTTTCTTTTCCAACTATTTATCTATGAGTGACTTATGTATGTATGTATGTATATATATGTATATATTGTACTATTCTTAGTTAGTGTATTGTCTGTCTTGTCTTAATGTTGGTTTAAAATGGAGCACTGTAACAAAAAATAATTTCCTCCAGGGATCAATAAAGTATTCTGATTCTGATTAGAGGGTGTGGGGGGGCCACAGCCCCGTCCTCCAGGGCATGAAGCAGGTATGGAGGAGATCAAAACTCCAGACATCCAGAGGCCCCCAGAACACAAGAGACCAAGGAAGACCAACAGAGGGGCAGCCGCGCCACTGTCCCAGAAAGAGCTGAGGAGAGTCCCAGATGAGGGCTCACTCAGCAGCCGCGGAGCAGAAGCCAGGGGGGGTTGCAGTGACGCGCCCGTGAGCTCCGCCGGCAGCCAGCCGTGCCTGAGTGACCGAGCCCCAGGCCGAAAGGCCGGGGGCACCCCACCTCCGAAGTGGCCCGAGCGAGCCCCAGGCTCCAGGCCCTGATAAGCGGCCGCCAAGGAGTGAGCCGGTGTGTACCTGGACGCCCATCTCCGGACACAAAGAACCACCAACGCACCGATGTCTGAGGGAGTCCGCCACTGGCAGGGGAAGTGGTGGTAGGGGGAGATAGGCCTCCATACCTTGGAGGGCCTAAGATGTCCCCAGAGAGGTGGCGCCTGACACCCAATCTGACATATAGACACAGACATACAGGCACACACATATACAAACATCCATTCCCACCCTCATGCTCTCATATGCACTTACTCCACACTCAACCAACGTGGAGACAGACATAAAGAGACGCTGTACACACGATCACACTCCCCAAGCGTACTCTAAGCCCTGGGTCTAGGTACCCTTGCCCCTGGAGGGGGGGAACTGCACCCAGACCCAGGTGGTGTTACCCTTTTCCCTGCGGTGGGGGGAGGCAGATCGCCCCGACTCCGCAGCAGCAGGGAGGCCCCACACTCCAGACCGCAGTCGGACAGCCAACTCCTCCTCCTAGCCCCCCCGCTCCAGCAGGTCGCAGAGAATGGGGGTGAGAGAAGACTCCAAACCTCCCTCCACCCGCTCATTGTAGTGTTGATGCATGTGTGTTCTAAGGTGCATTTAAAACCCAGGAGGGCATGGAGCTACCTGCCAGAGAGCAGCAGGTAAGCGCATGGTCCCTCCTGCTGGCCCTCAATGTCTACGTGTATTTAACATTGAGAGGTGGGCAACGATGCCAGGGGTGAGGTGTACACCCTGATGGTACTTTGGATTCCGTGTATCGTGCCCACCCCCAAGATCCTATATGTATGTGTAATGAGAGTGTGAGTAATGTGAATGTCTAAGTTGTGGGATAAAATTGAGGCAGAGGCAGCCAGAAGGGGACAGGGGGGGGTGGCCTCCTCTGCACCCTGGTGACATACCCCTACTCCAAGGTCCTGCATGTGTGGGTGGTTGTGGTGGAGCGGGAAGAGGGAGGCAGCTGGAGATGGGGAGGGAAGGAAGGGAGGGGCAAGTGACCCCTCCCTGGGGCCAGCTCCCCCGCTGACCCCAGTAGGCACCCCCATACTCCGCGACCCACCAGGGAAAGGGGGCCCAGGCCCATCCAGACCGGGGCCCAGCGCAGCAGCGCCTCCCGGCCCCACAGAGCCCAGGACAGTCCACCCAACCCCACCACAGAGAAAACTGCACCCACCCCACCATCCACTCTTCTTCCAGACTACATAAGACAATAAACACCCAGGCTGAGATCTTCCTCCACCTCTCCTGTATCTCCCCCTCCTGTAGAGAGAGCCCCTGAGGAGAGGAAAGCTCCTGCAAGATGTGACAATCTTCCCCACCAGTTGAAGAGCCCCCCAGGTGGCTCGATGCACCGGCGGCACCCTGCTCCAGGGCTGGGCCCCCATGCACCCACCCGCCCATAACCCCGGCAACACACCAACCAGGACCCAAGCCCCCAAGGCCCGGCCCGGGCCCCAGCCCAGAGACGGAGCGCCCCCAGAACCTCACGCCCATCCCGGACCCACCCAGGGGCAGCCAGGCTACCAGGTCAGTAACCCACGTCCGTCAGCACAGACCCTCCCCTAGCCCCGCTGCACGCAGCCGCGAGGAAACAGTCACCTGAGAGCCAACAGAGCCCCTAACCGGACATGACCGCTACCCCGGGTTGAGCCCCCCAAGGAAGACAAGAATTAAAGTTAGCTCACCATCAGCCCTCACTTACACTCAGGTACTCGCACTCAAAACCAAAAACACTGCATGTGAACTAAAAAACAGTGTTTGTGATTTTCATATTATAGCCACATATTTTTTCTTCCTTTTTACAGAGAAATTGCTTTTAAGTGACAAACATGAACTCCTTAATCTGTATTTTCTTAATATCTATATAAGAATTTTCATAAGGAACTGGTGGTTTGCAAATCCACAAGCCAGCTAACACTAATAAACACAAACACACGGCCACAAACAGAAACACACACATTCAGGATATAAACTGTGGATGCTAGCCACTCATACAGGAAGCACCTGTCAGCTGGTGTTGTGGGACAGCCAAGGACTTGCTTGTTTGTTTCTCCCCCCTTTTCACTCACTTTCTATGTGAGTTTGTGTGTGTGTTTGTGTGTGTGTGTGTGTGTGTGTGTGTAGTGTGTGTGTTTGTATATACCACTGTCCAACATCTCCCTTTCTCGCTCTACACCCCCCTCACCTCTCCACCTGCTGTTCCTTCCTTCAGTCCATCCCGCCTCTCTTTCTGTCGTACTTCATACAAACCATCATACCGCCATCAGAGATCACTCTCACGCTTTCTGTGCACCTGTGACTGAAAAACAGACTCGCTCAGTCTTTCTATGCCTTCCTGCTCATTACAGCCCCAAGGCAGCCACTTCATCACTGAGAAAAGGCAGAGATAAGCTACAAGAGTACACCTGTGCCTGGTATGAATGCCAAATCCAGTGTCAGTGACAGCCAATTCCAGGCCAAATAATGGAATCAGCAAACCTCAGCTTCAGACAAATCAGCCTGACAGCTTCATCTCTCACTCCCAATTTCAAAGCACGTTACCAACCTCATTATCAAATGAGAAAAGCAATCAGTGAAAAAAATAGAAAGATGTTCACTCCTCTACCCCCCACTGTTCACGAGGGATTACGTTTACTAAGCTCATTTACAAATGGAACAGGTGGGAAAGAAAAAGAGACATGTTTTTTTATTTTACCAGAAGATGTTTTGAGGGGTTTTTTTAACAAAAGAAATATAGATATACAATGTTGTATATTAACCTCATATATATATATATATATATATATATATATATATATATATATATATATATATATATATATATATATATATATATATATATATATATACATATATATATATATATATATATATATATATATATTTGTTGACTATATGTGCCAAAGCTTAACTTAAACCACATGAAAGACAGCAAGTTTAAAAGAGTAATATCAAATAACACATTTTCATTTCAAGGTAAATATTTAAAAAGTCCACCTACTCTTTCTCCCTCACTGAACTATGAAGAAAAAAAGATTCTCAACTTAAAAACTGCTGGAAAAGTCTGTTTTTACCGTATGAACAGAGTGCTGCAAAAAAAGGGTTGACCCACTTCCTGATTTCTTTTTTGAATACTTGTCACAGTGATGTATTTCAGATCATAGCTTTTTTTTAAACTTATATTTAAACTTAAAATGTGGTTGATTTCAATTAAATGTAATTTATGTTGCATCAAATCCCAACAACAGTTGCCTCTAGGCCCTTTATATTGTAAGGTAAAGACCCAACAATAATACAGAGAATGATAGAGGCTGACGATCAGAAACAAGTGTAACAAATATGCAAAGAAAGAAAAGACACGTAAACGCACTTAAACTGAGACTGACTTTCAGCACAATGAAAGTTTTCTTTCTGATGATGATTTTAAAGAAATGTTGCCGTATCAAACTGGAAAGTGAGGAACAAACATCCAACAACCGGCACAACAATTAGTCCTTCTTCTCTTTTTGAAAGGAAAGAGACTTTAAAGTAATGGTAAATGGCCTGTATTTGCATAGCGCTTTACTAGTCCCTAAGGACCCCAAAGCGCTTTACACATCCAGTCATCCACCCATTCACACACACATTCACACACTGGTGATGGCAAGCTACATTGTAGCCACAGCCACCCTGGGGCGCACTGACAGAGGCGAGGCTGCCGGACTAGTGGGCCCTCTGACCACCGCCAGTAAGCAACGGGTGACGTGTCTTGCGCAAGGACACCACGACCGAGACTGTCCAAGCCGGGGCTCGAACCGGCAACCTTCCGATTACAAGGCGAGTTTTTGTTTTGACTCATTAGGATGAACTGAATGATGCTGAGATAAGCAGCACGCAGATCACAGGTCAAGCCTACTTTAGCTAATGTGAAATAATGACAGTCGGAGTTCCTTCCTGAGCTCTATTTATCAGTAAGTATTCATGAAAGGGTGTGTTTGTGTTTGTGTGTGTGTGTGTGTGTGTGTGTGTGTGTGTGTGTGTGTGTGTGTCTGCATGGGTGTGAAGTAAGTGTGTGACCACCATGTAATTATGGATTTAGTGCACCCCAGGCTTAGTGTGACTCTATCGACCTCAGATTTGTTGGGTGGATACATAATGATGATATGTGTGTGTAAGCAAGTGGAGGTGCCCTGTGTGCAGCTTGTTTTACATACATATCGAATATTTTCCACCTATTCCCAAAGTTATTCATCTAAGCGTTACTGCCTCCGTGTGTGTGCATGTGTGTCTTAAAATCCTTTTGCTGACGATGGGAAGTCTTACAAAGTCCACACTGTTTACAGTCCCACGGTGCATTCACAGGGCAACCCGGCCAGTCTCCTAAAAAACATACTGGCTCTAAACCGAATTCACTGATATGCAAGTCAGAAGGTTGGGAACCAAGAAGCCGTCTCCCCATCAGACGATGTCTTCACTGAGTTTCAGTTTTCTTTTTTTAACTTTTAAATTCTGTTTTTTTTTTAGATGGATAATTCTGCAGTTACACTAGAGAAAACAGTGGTTTATGATCTCAACATGACAAAAAATTACTGTAACCATGTTTTCAATGAAGGTCTCATGTTAGCTTTGAAATAGCTGCTCTAAAAATGGAGAAAATGACTATGGCAGTCAGTCTGCTATCAGTTTGCATTTAAACGGCATCAAGGTAGCAATTAACTATGACAAATCTGCAAAAATTACAAGTCTGTGGCTGTAGCAAACCACTTGCTATGTACATACACAAAAATTCACATTTCATAGAGATTCAACTACAAAATGACATACAGATAGTTGGCAACCAGTCCAGTCCTCTATCGCAGACGGACAGATCGCAGACAAGTTGTTCACATCGGTTCACACTGATTCAGATCGACTGCAAAGTGCTGGCAACCTGTCGATATTTATAGAAATACATTTGCAAACCTTAGACAACCTGTCTGAAAATGACTGCAGACAGTCCGACCAGTCACCAGACCACGGTTGTTATGTGACTGGTTACCTCCCACCACTTGTGCAATCACTACAAGGACTTGCATTTAGTCTTTGACAGCAGAAACATTTAATGCAACCACCAGGCAAACAGTAATTTGTCCTCGCAAGGAGCCCGCCCCTCTGTTTTAACTCTAATGTGACTGAGCCATAAGAAACCAAAGCAACTAACTAGGTTGAGTAAATCGGGTTAAAATAATGTTAAAATAGAGCCTTTCCTTTGTTTTTAAGTTTCAGGGTGATGAGCCCACATTCTTTTTCTAACACTTTTTTTTTTTTGCCTTACAAGAAACATTACTACTTTATATATTATATTAACATTTTTATTATAACACTAAGAACACTAAACAACTAAAAAAATGCAGGACTCTTTTAAAACTGATCCTGCACCCTCCGCTTTCATCTGTGCTGCTGTGTGTTTGTGTTTGTGTCAGCTCACGTGTCTCACTGCATGAATTAATAGCTCCACTGTGAGACTATAAGGTTGAAATACCACATTGTAAATTGTTGACATTAAATCCATTTTATGTTTCAGGCTGACCCAGAAAAATAAAATTATGGTTACACTTGCTCTTTTGCTAATTGGAGATGCATTTATTTACAGAATATAAAGTAGTACCTACACAGCTTTAAGCTCTGATCGAAGGCTCATCTAACTACATCTGCATCTAACATTACTCTAATGAATGATGTGCAAATCCTCCTGGTTTAGTTATACAATTACTCGGTATACAGTACAAGCAAACTGGATGAAGAATAAATAAATAAGCTACGTATTATCAGAAAAATCTAAAGAAGTGTAAAATCAGAAAATTAAACCTCAAACTTGTGTACACCGTAACTTAGATCTGACTTGAGCTAAAATGAGTTGTGATAGGAGCTGAAGAGTACAGTGTAAGCACAACAAAAGCTAAATGCTAGTCCACACATATTATATTAAAAGCAGGAGTTACAAGGGAAAAGCTTCTCCTAGAAAATATGATCATGAAATCTTTGTTGTTCTCAGGCAAAAAATTCACATCTTCAAAAGATTCATTTTGCATTAAAAGTCAGATCAAACAGAGATGCACACAGACGTCTGCTTCACATCTGTTCGTGTCATCGACATCCCCCTGATATATGCAGAATCCTGTCTATCTACAGTTAGCTTGCTGGCTACATGACAAAGACAGGCCAGATAAAGTAGAATCGACAGACTGCTGCTGTGCCCATGGTTTCGCCTCCCAAGAGGAAGTGTCACAGACAAACACAACTACAGACAGGAATATTTTAAATCTCACATTTTTGTGAAAGGCAACTGTGAAATTTCTCCCGGGTAGCTCCACCATATTTAAAGTCACCGCCAACAGCTTGACAATAAAGACAAAAAATCTACCTGTTTGTACATAATGCACATGTGAGGAGCGACTACACTGACCAATCAGAAAATCTGTGAAAACATATTAAGGGTGAGTGTGTGTGTGTGTTCTGGGGTGAAAACAACTCGTTATTGTAACTACAAAAGAATTGGAAAAAAGCGAGGGAAATGTAGGAGAAGTCTGTGACATTATTACTCACCAAGGCCAGGCGGGCTTTCAGGACATGGTGGCAGTGGTTTGGGAGACGGTGTCTGAGTGTTCTCCGGCTGCACACTTGGCACCAGCTGCTCGCCTGTGGCCAGGTAGCTGGCTAATGTGGCGTTGGGCCTGGAGAGGTTGTAATAGTAATAATGATGTCCGCTCCCTGCCCCACTAACATTGCTCCTGGATCCGTTGCGGCCATTGTTAAAGCGACTGAAGAGGTCGAAGCGCTGCGAGTACACATCGAAGTACAGGATCATCATGATGAGGAAATGGAGCAGGCAGAGCAGCAGCACGCCTTTACAGATGCGCTCCAGAGTCCGGCCCAACATCAGCCGGGTCATGGCAGAGGAAGACGACTGTCCTGCGGCGGCCAGCCACGACAACGCTGACGTGGCCAGGTTAGGGGCATGCGCTCATCCCGACGGACATGTGGGTAAAATCAGGCTACTGTTAGATCTCTGATTAGGTTATTTCATACTCAACGATCTGACTTCAGCAGGGGTCATGGGATTACTGATGAGAATGGGCAAGGTACACCATCACCTACGCCTGCTTTTCCCAAAATGTGATCAGCCAGCTTGTTTCTGGCGTGTCCTGAGATTCCCTGCATGACAAAAAGTACTAAATGCTATAGTTTCTATTTATCACAGCACTCCTCTAGCCTGGTGAAAAGCATGGATAGATCAATTTAAACTACAAAATAAGGTGGCTTTGTGAACATACTCATATGAAAATGTGGTAAAGGGTTTAGTTGGCCATCATCAAAGTATCAAACTATGGCTGATGCCAGAATTAAAAGGCAGTCCACTTCAGTAGCTAGTGCTGCAAAGCTCTAAATATGTGCCGATACCAGAGATGGCTCAGATGTTCATCGTTGTAAAGAAGAAAAGTGTAAAGCGTCAGCTGACATGTCTGTTGGGTCGATCTCTTCTCACATGTCTGCTCACGGGTCCATCAGACTTTGTTGGATGGTGAACACGGTCCTCTTTAGTCTCGCAGCGTTAAATGTGGAAAGCCTCAGCGACCTGGAAGATAGAAGTTAGATAAGAAAGAAATACTTTAGGATGAAGCCAAATCATCTTAAGTTCATTTTAATTACACTAATAAATCTTTTTTCATTAAAATAATGGCTTTGTGCTGTTAAATAACATTAATATTTTGGCTTCTTATTTAAACAGGAACAGGTGAAGTGTTATTAATTGAAGCTGTGCATTTCGACTCCGTGCAGTGACTTTTTGTACCATTTGCTGCATAAAATCAAACTGGGCATCATCGATCTTCCGCTGGCATTTTCAGTATTCTGTGACCTTGTTCGTATTCGAAATGCCTGGTTTAATAGCAGTGAAATAAATTTAGGAGTTCTCTCTCATCAGAGAAAGAAGTACACATGGGGATTTGGCAAAAACAGAATCAACAATAAAAGCATCTACAGGCGCAAACAAACACCAAGCCTTGACTGGGGCGGTTCAGCCAAATTGACATGCCAAGTCAATTTTCCAGTCAAGTGATTTAAAAAGCATTTATGATAGAATGAGAAGGCAAGTGGGAATACACAATGCAATGAACATGTGAGCAAAAGGAGAGAGGGAGAGAGAGAGGGAGCACTTAGAGCATTCCCACAGGCCAATCATACTGAAGGTTTATAGCTTTTCCAATCAATGAGAGAAAAGGAGGAGATGAGGTTGAAGATGATGATAAAAACCCTGAAAGGCACGAGACTTTCTGATGAAAAGAAAAAGAATTAAAGGGAAAGACAGAGGCGGTAATAGATATCTGTATATGAATGCTGGTATTCTGAATGAACGTCAGCTCATAGTTTCTCTACAGGTTAAAAAGACAGACACACTAGACAATCAGAGGAGGTTTTGCATACCCGGAAAAATTATTCTTGTCCTAACAACTCTGTCTTCAAATACAAGCGAAAGCAAGACCATCTTTAAGTGAAGACGTCACTTAAAGAAACGGGAGAGTTTTATCTTTTTAATTATCCATCCGGTGGGCCCGTTTTACAAGTGCTCTTTAAATGACTGTAACTATGTTAGCATCTGTGCTAAAGACAAAAAGGTTTTGTAAAGAAGAGAAGAGAAGCATTACTGTAGCACAAAGCATTCACAGCATACTGCTGTCTGGACACAGAAACAAAGCTCCAATTAGAGTTTACCATGTGCACTTCACATTACCAACTCCTCAACCATTTTCAGAGCCAAAATTACAAAATAAGTCCAGGTGACCATATATGTCAGTTTTTAAAATCCAATCCAACATAACATATACACTCGTGTACCACTTTGGTAGATAGACATTTTGAAAAATGAGAATAAAAAGAGAATATATCCAGTGACTGGTAGTTCTCTTGGCAAAAATGCCTTGTTGATACAAGGGTTCAGAGAGAATGGCAAGACTGCTTTGAGCTGATAGGAAGCAAAGAATAACTCAAATAATTGTTACAACCGTGCAGGAGAACATCTCTGAACACACAACACATCAAACATTAAAGCACATGGGCTTTTTGCACTGGCAATAGGGAGTCCAAACCAGTACTAGTGTTCCTAATAAAGTTTCCAGTAAGTTTCCAGCAAGTCTAGAAACCTGTTTAAAACTTACATGTGGTATTAAAACAGGTCATTACTTACTCAGATGCATATTGGTTTAAATCAGAACTTAAATCAGGCAATTTCATTCAAGGTGATTAACTTGTCACTGAAATATCATGAAATGATTCTAATAAAAAATGACCACAGTGATTTCCAAAGGCACAAGATGGCTTTTGGAAATTCTCTTTCAGCTGAACAAAAACTCAGCGGCATTTACTTAACATTGAATAATAATAAAAAAAACATCTAAAGTTCTCAGTTTGCAAATGAGTTGTCATTTTTTACAAGCAAAACTAACTGAATTATTAATTATCAGCATATCTGACTGAGTTTCTCTTGATTGAGCAACTAATCCTTTCAAGTCTAATGAGGCTTTCAGACAGGAAATGACAAAGGCACTGCTGTGCTCTGAAAGCCATTATTTCCAATGGCTTGCACTAAGCAGAGCACAGTGCAGCACTCAGTAATTTGTACAGTCAAACTTCAGCTGAGGTTGGTGTTATGTATGAACCAAGAATTATTGTGTGCTATGCAAGCCATCGCCAGTAGGGGGCACCACGCCCAGTTATGTGTGTATGTTACTTCTGTGTGATCCCAATAAAGAAGAAGTCAACTTGTAAACAAACTGTTGTATGTGCAGTCTGACTCGGCATAATCCTTAATAGTGTATTGACACTACAGTGGAAATATAACAGTTGGAGCACTTCACGCTGTGACAAATGCACACATGGCTAGTAAAAAATCCATGCGGCGGCAGGCAGGGAAGGCAGAATGGTTTCTCTGAATGATGTGACTTGTGTATAAAGACCTTAAGAGGAAAACCCTTTCCTGGAAAAAGGCTTCAATCCAAAAAAGACATGCCAGGTGTGCACTCCAAAATGTTTAGGTTTCCCTAAACAGTACTTTGGTGACATCCATCCATCCATTCACTTCCGCTTATCCTTTTCAGGGTCACGGGGGGCGCTGGAGCCTATCCCAGCTGTCATAGGGCGAGAGGCGGGGTACACCCTGGACAGGTCGCCAGTCTGTCGCAAGGCTAACACACAGGGACAAACAACCATTCGCACTCACATTCATACCTAGTGACAATTTGGGTTATCCAATTAACCTATCCCCACAAGCTGCATGTCTTTGGACGGTGGGAGGAAGCCGGAGTACCCGGAGGGAACCCACGCAGACACGGGGAGAACATGCAAACTCCACACAGAAAGACCCCGGCCTGATGGTGGAATTGAACTCAGGACCTTCTTGCTGTGCGGCAACAGTGCTAACCACCGTGCCATCTCTAACTTTCTACAAGAAAAACTTTTACTGCCAGAAAAATAACATTTTCAAATAATGACCTGTCCAACTGACAAAGTTTCCAGCCTTTGGGTACGATGCTGTACCATCTGCTTTACTCTGCGTTCTGATGCTGACTTTTGAGGCAAAATGTAATAAATTTAAACACATGTTGGGTGACTGAGCTGATGGTCGTGGCCTGTCCAAAAAGCTGGCTGCCTTTTGTCTGTGGGCAGCAGTGTTAAAACTGCCAAGACCGAGCCTCGAGGGTGCGTGTTTGAATGATGTGTCTGCGAATGTGTGAGTGTGCGCAACCTGCCAGTTAATGAGATGGATTTCTGCTGACCGAAGGACCCGGACACTGCATGTCAGTCACATGCTTGTGCGAGCCAGGATTTATTTCCCAGTCGTGCTGCTCTTCAGTGGCTAAACAGGCCGACACGTAATGTATCGGGGTAAATTTTTCAAACGTGCAGTCAGGCAGTCAGACAGATAATCAGTCAGACAGACTGAAGAGTTTTTGCCCCATTTTCTGCTTCAGCTGCAGAGCTCAGGGACAAAAAGGTTGCCACTGGCGTCGAGCGGGTATTAAAGTGTTTGAGAGTCAAGTGTAGCGCTACTGAAAATCATCAGCAGCAAAACAAAAGAAATAAATCGGGAGACAGGACTGAGATTTAGTTTTCCCACGGACGACCGGCTGCACAGCATTTATCAAAGATCAATGTAGATAGCGTAAACATCACTGCTTTTGCTCTCTTGTGGGGTACAAAACAAAGTCCATGGGTGCTAAATCCATCTAGACATCGGCTTATTTATTTGCTAACATTTCGCTCAACTGACTTTTCTTTAAAGAAGTATAAGTTTGTTTTGAAAAAGGTCAGCAGAGCGAAACAAAAGAGGAAATGTGTGTCTTTCAGCCTCTTTTTAGCGCTTGTCTCTCCCGCTCAGCCCTTTATTATCTATCTCTCTCTCTGGGAGCAGAGATTGTATAGATGGCAGACAAAGTGCTCACCTTCAATTTAATATGTAAATGTAAACTAGGGAGGAATACGATGACCAGGAATTGATTAATTACATCTCTAAAGCTCATAAATCTCAGAGTATGGAGATGCAAGAGGCAGAGAGAGAAGAGACAGATAAAGGTAGAGACATAGATCTTTTATGTAGTTTGTGTAGCTTATTCAAGGATCCCTGAAACTCCCTTTTTAACAGCAGCAATAAATTTCATAACAGTCCCTGATCATATCACGTCTGCCAAGGAACCCACAGAGAACTGCTGTTAAAATATGTGAAGTAGAATATAACTGCTTGTTTCCATCTCTGTTAAGTTTCAAGGCTGAGAAAGATACTGCAGATGAGAAGGAGGGGAATATGAAGATCACTAAATCTACTATAATGAAATCAAAGAGGGGATGGGCCACAGACAGTCAAAGAGATTGGAAATGAAAACAATGATTAGGACAGGTGAGTTTTTATTACAGTTTGTCTCTTACTGGAGATTAGCAGGTTCACTAATCTCTATGTGAAGCTGCAGAAAGTACAACTCACTGTTAAATGGGTTGTGGATTAATTATGATACTGCAACTCTGAAAGAGGGTGTAGCTACAGTAAGCTTGTTGGATTAAGAGATGCGTTCAACAAAAGCGAACTTCCAACACCTCCGCTGTGATGTTGCTGAAATGTTTGTAGAGGGAAAACTTTTCACATTGTGCCTGGATGTTAGTACCAAAAGTTGTCTCTGGATCATAAAGCAAATACATTCCTGACTCGAGAACTTTTTTTTTATTCCAAAAACAACACAATATCCACTCACTGGTGTAACTACAGGCTAAATCATATGCACTAGGTATGGGATTTAAATGCTTCCTCCAACAGTCCAAAGACATGCTTGTTAGGTTAATTAGTAATTCTAAATAGGCAGTCACTGTGAATGTGAGTGCGAATGATTGTCTCTCTGTGTTACACGTATGATAACCTGGCAACCTGTTTGGGTTGTAACGTATCTCAGCTAATGTCAGTTATCTGCAAGTGTGAATTGTACAAGTGATTAAGAAAATAAATGGATGGACGGGTGGATGGATGGATAAGTACCAATGATAATAACATCTTGTAATGTACTGTACAACTAAATGATTATAATTGGAGTAAGTGGTCAGGTGGTAGTTATTTAAATAAAGCAAGTACAACTTAAGTGCTCTCTTTCTTTGAACACCCTCTTTGGCTGGTGCTTAAAAGATAAGTGAATAAACAACAGCTGGAAGACACTGCTGCGACAGGAGGTGGAGCAGGTCATCTACTAAGTGAAAGGTTGGTGATTCAATCATTGGCTGGTCAAGTTTGAACCCTCGTATTATTCCTAATTTCATAAGAAGCCTCTCTGAACTTTGAACGTTGTCACTTAAAATGGATTAATGGACGTACATACAGACCACTGGTACAACGCTACCCTTTTAACACTATGCCTCACCAGATATCAGCTCCAACAACCTTTAATACTTTTCAGCAAACTTTATGCAGTTCCAAATTAGATCTCATTGCTAAAAAAAAGCCAAATGTGTGTTGTTTTACAACACTAAATTAAATTGTTTGAATTTTCCATCTATCACGAATCTTCATTGTTTGAAGATTGATTTGATATCAGAATATAAAGACCTCAGAATTCTTGTTTCACCTGGGTGGTAACACTTTATTGTGCATTTTATAAACTGTATTTTGAAAAGCCCTGTCAGCAACAGTAACAGAAGCCATTTCCAAACGGCCTATTCATAACAGAAATTGAATTCTATGTTATGGTATCAATCAGTAGAGCCGTATACTACAACTACTAAGGGACAATAAAGCAGAACTTGCTTTTCATTAGATATACAGTATACGCAGCCAATCAGACTACTACCTTCCTTCAGCTTATGTTATATATACATATACTGACACAATGTTAGATGCTTGTGTTATACATGTCCACAATTTCAAATAACAAGGGCAGCGTAGGCACAAATACACTAGAATGTTCAGTTTCACACAGGATTTCTTTTTGTTTTCGACCTGTATGATTTGGGGAGCCAGGATTGAGATTCTGTTTTCTTCTGGGTTGTGCAGCATTTATCAAAGATCAATGTAAATATTGTACACATGAGTGCTTTTTCTCTTATGCGGGGTACAAAATAAAGTTCATGGGTGCTAAATCATTTAGACGTCAGCATATTTGCTTGCTACGTTTCTCTCAACTGACCTTTCTTTAAAGAAGTACCTGAGTAATATGATCATCTCAGGCAGATGAGCAGTAGCCCCACCTTCCATTCCAACCTTAAGTTTGTGAGGAGCAGTGAATCAGAAGAAACCTGACTCAAAGAAAGTATTCACGAAAAAGCCTGATGTAAATTAATTATCATAAGTCTGGTTTTACTTGGCCTATCCACACAGTTTAAAATGGGTAAATAATTTGAAGCTGACATTTTAGCGCTGGCACTTCCGTGGACACATATGGAAGTAGAAGCATACAAGCATGTATATGCATATGTGAAACTCAGTGGTGGGTAGTCATTTAAAAACAAAAACTATACTATAAACTATATATATAGTTTTCATTTATGAATTATATGCTCAGCTGTTACTCTTTTCACATGCAGCACTGAAATTTACATCTCAATAATACTGTAGAGCTTAGCTATTGCACTTTTGAGCCTGCCATTGCAAGAGACCTATTCATGTACACATTTATAGCCCAGTGCAATGCCTACAATAGAATAGAATAGAATAGCCCTTTCGTGTCATTGTACATGTACAACGAAATTATGAGTGGAACATGAATGTAAGATTAACTAGAGAAATAGAGTAAATATACATGAATCAGGGATTGTAGTAGTCAAGCCATTAAGTTGTAATATATCAGACACCTGTCTATTGTAGTAAAGAGAGAGATGAGTGTGAAAGCAAAACTGTTGATTAACTGGTCAATCTAAGTTCCTCGCTCATCTATGGGCTTCAGCTCTGGGAAGTGACCAAAAAAAATGAGACTGCAGACAGAAACAGTGGGTGTCGAAAGATAGGGCGAGGAGCTAGGAGGGGTTCAGAGTAGTGTCGTTATTCCTTCACATCGAAAGGACCCGATTGGCATGGGCATCTGACTAGGATGCGTTCTAGGTGAGGTGTTTCAGGCATATCCAACTAGGAGGAGATGCTGGCACAAACCAACTTGCTGGGGAAAGCGTGTCTCTGAGGGAGGTGTGGGCAGGTCTGCTTAGACTATCGCCCAGCGACACGGATGAGCAGAAGAAAATGTATGGATGGGTACGAGACGAGGTTAAAACCTTCTGTGTGGCTACACTAACGTTGGCAGCCTTTAAAGAAATTTCAAGATACTAGACTTCTTTAATTTTCCGGTTCTGTCACATTAACGTAATGGATTCCTCTTTCAAATGTTGCACACTCACTACACACACATATCAAAAAGCACATTTAGATGAAGTGCCAACTAAAGCTAGCAGAATGTCGACAACATCTGTATCTTAAAATTTTAATTGGCTGCCAGACGGGTGGCAAGACTGGTAATTTGTGAGGGTACATAATTCATCAAGTAGAGGCCAAGCATATGCTGGAAGGAGAGATGGTCTCTGACTGAACAGGGGGCTTTTAATGCGAAGAGATCACTCGAAACAAAACATCACATCACTGTCGCACAGTTTCAGATGAATGTCTTTATCCGAACATTGAGAGCCACAACAAACCACCAATTCAAAATTTGGAGGAAAGAGCTGCTTTTTATTCTCCGCCGTTAACCACTGGTCACCTCCGATGGGAAATTTGTGGTTTGAATTTAGACTCAGTTACACCATATTCAGAAACGAAGGTTCAAAAGTAAGTGTATAGGGAATCTAAAATGTGATGATTTTCCAAACTTAGTCCCATCAGTCCAGAGCAGGGTTTAGATTTGATAAATGTCAGTTTGAGTGGTTTGAGTGTAAATGAGAGGATATCTAAATTCTTCCTTTGACTCACACGATAGTTTGTCTGTTCCTTTTAGCAGATTGTCTTCACTGTGCCATGCCGCTTCATATCTCTTTCAAACTAAGCATCCCGACAGTTATTCCAGAATGCAGTCATGCATTTTACCCGAGTGCTCTCACAGCACGAGGCCATGTGTGCAAGAGTGAGCAGTTAACACGACTTATTTTCTAACTACGTTTTGCACGTCAGTGTCAGGTGTAAGTGTAGGTTACCAAAAGTTAACAAAACTTCAAATTTTCTGTGACATGTTAACAAATGAGCATCAAAATCCATTGTTTAAAATATTTATGAAATAAAACTAAAGAGTCAATGTTGATAAAAGAAGATAAAAAAAAGCATAGCACAACACCCCATCATAAAAAAGGACTATTTAAACACACCACTGTGATTCGTTTTTTTACTAGTACAACCCGATTGTGGTGATTTTATATAATTTACCACAACATGATGTTTGTATAATCATAATAAAAACCCCTGGGTGTTCTCTTCTTCATACACATGCAACCGCTGTTGTCACTGCAACAACTTCTACCTGTTCTCTCAGTCTTCCTCACACCTCTAATTGCTTCAAGCTGTGTTCCTACCAGATGTGTTTCAGAGGTGCAGCAGTAACACACAATCCAACATGGAATTGCCTTCACTGTTAGATAACGTGGAAAAAAAAAAGATTTTAATTTGTTTTCAACGCTGAGCTACAGCGACAGTCATACTTGAGGGTACCTCAGGATGGAAATAAGTTCAAATTGCTAAAACATATGGAAGTTTCAAGAAGCATAGAAGGATGGCCAGTGAAACAGGGTAAGTAAAAGCTGTCCACCAGGGGCAGATAAAGTACTGAGCTACCCATTATTTCTTGATGTTTTGCTTTCAAGGAGAGAGACTTGCAATTTTTTGTAGTGCAAAAGTGGTAACTCTTCAGGCTTTCAAAAGGTCCTTCAAAACTGAAAACAAAATATAATAATAAATTGTTCTTCTCCACATCCTGTACTTCTGTCCATTTGCCATAACTGAACTGAACATATCAAGTAAATTAAGAATATGAGATCGTATTGTATACACTCGTGGATCTTCCCGTCAGTGCAATCACCATTGATCATTTCTAACAGGGTTTAATGCAACAGAGAGCTTTTTCACCACTACACACATCCATAAAGACATTTACAGTTTGTACTAGAAAACCTATTGATATAATGCATGACCCACCTCCTCACCCCATCATAAATACTTTACTTTTAAACCTAGAACCAGTTCTTTACCCTAAAACAAAAACAAAGTACTGTACAGCCCAAAAGATCCTCACTCCCAATATTTAAAGGTTCACACTGGTTCTTACAAAGACAGACATACAAGCGGATACACACACGTCCAGGATCATGAGTCTCCAGCTCTTTAGCAGATGTTCTCAGACTGCACTGAGAACATCTGCTAAAGCCTCAGGCTGTATGCCTTGTTTAGTTTATTTTATATACTCATCTTAACCAACTGATGAGGCAGACAACAGATAGAGAACTGACATTTTTGTCACATGCAAAGATTTTCTTTGCCATCAAAGTGGCTATAATAATTATTTTTGTTATAATAAAACATCACTACTTATTTAGAATTCTGTATTTTCTGTAGTCATAATAGGCAAATGAAGCAGTCGCAAATCAGACACTTTCCAAATACTTCATGGTGGATAAAAATTTCATGATAACTTTCTGCATTCACATTTTCATCAATTTTGACAAGATCTCCAACACCACTGTCTGAAGGGCCCAAAGCCCAAACTCATGACCGAGCCTCCACCATGCTTTATAGATGGCTGTAGACGCTCGCTCTTGTACCTCTCTCCTGACGTCCTCTGTATATATTGATGATGATTTCAAGCAAAAATAACCCATCTGGTTTCATTATTCCATTTGATCTGTTGACTCTGATTTTCAGTCCAGTTTTTATGTAATTTGGCATTGCTTGGCCCTTACTCCTGGTTTCCCTTCCTTACGAATGACTTCCTGACAGCCACCGTTCAACTGAGACCATTTCTGATGAGGCTTTAGTGAACAGTAGATGGACCAACTTTCACTCTTCACTGTTCATCGACTGCAGATAGTTTGTTGGGACACACAATGCTAAGATGTACCAATAATTACTTTTGGTATTTTCTGCCATTTTTAAAGAAATAGGAGAAAAATTGTAACAGGCTGCTAGTAACAAAGTGCCTAAAGAGACTAATTAAAATGGGCTGTTTGGTAAGATGTATGTTATGTGTAGACACAACACTGATTCATCCCTAGAGTTAGGTGCCTTTTATATGCATGAATAATTCAAAAGGTCAGTGTGAAGTGGCTTCAAATTTGAAAAAAACAAAACAAACTACAACAAAAACAAAACATTTTAAACATGATAAAAAAGTCTGGCTCCTGCAATACAAATATAAAGATGAGGGGTGTCATGGAGAGTTTTGCACAGTACTGTAAACCATCTGAAACCCAAAATATAACTGAAGAGAAACAGTTCTTCCACATCCTGTACTTCTGTCCATTTGCCGTAATTGAGCTGAATATATCAAATAAATTAAGGATATGAGATCGTATTGTATACACGCCTTGATCTTCCCGTCAGTGCAACCACCATTGATCATTTCTAACAGGGTTTAATGCAAAAAAGAATAAGACTTTCTTTTCCCAGCAGTGAGCTTTTTCACCACTACACACATCCATAAACACATTTACAGTTTCTACTAGAAAACCAATTGATATAATGCATGACCCACCTTCTCACCCCATCATAAATACTTTACTTTTAAACCTAAAACTAAGTATTAACCTTAAAATACACACTCCCAATATTTGCAGTTCACACTGGTCCTCACAAAGACATACACACGCAGACATATAAGTACATACACACTCGCTCCCAGCATCATGAGTCTCCAGCTCTTTAGCAGATGTTCTCAGCGCAGCCCTCAGGCTGTATGCCTTGTTTAGTTTAGTTTATATACTCATCTTAACCAACTGATGAGGCAGACAACAGATAGAGGACTCTCACTGTTGCCTCATAAAAACATTTTCTTTGTTATTAAAGAGGTTTTTGTTATTTTTTTAATTATCTGTTCAATTCAGTCTTATTTATATAGCGCCAAGTCATAGCAACAATCCAAACTGGGAGCTGGTTGGACAGAAGAGGGGCCTGGAAGCTGACGGCTCTGCCTCCCATCCTACTTTTAAACAATCTACGAATCACTAATAATCCTGTAGTTTGAGAGATAAGTGCTCTATTGCAGTGATACAGTACTCTGAGGGCTTTAGCATAAGATGGGGACTTATTATTCAAGGTCTTGTATTTGATGAGAAGGATTTTAAATTTGATTCTGGATTTAACGCGGAACCAATGAAGAGAAGCCAATATAGAAGACATATGCTCTCTTTCTCTAGTCCCTGCCTGTAATCTTGCACTAGAATTTTAGATCAACTATAAACTTTTCAGGACGTTTTTAGGACATCCTGATATTAACAAATTACAATAGTCCAGCCTAGAAGTAAGAAATGCATGAACGAGTTTTTCTGCAGAACAGGACGCTTCTAATTTTAGAGATACTGTGCAAATGGAAAAAAGCAGTCCTACATATTTGTTTAATATGCATATTGAAAGACTGGTCCAAAACAACTGCAAGATTCCTCACTGTGTTACTGGAGGCCTAGGTAATGCCATCTAGAGCGAGCATCTGGTTACATAACACATTTCTAAGATTTTGAGGGCCGAGTACAATAACCTCCGTTTCATCTGAATTTAGAAGGAGAAAATTAGAGGTCATGTCTGTGAGACAGCCCTACACTTTAAATAACTGATGTGTGTTATCTGGACAGATAAAGTTTGGTATCATCTGCATAGCAGTGAAATTGTATGCTATGTCTTCTAATGACACTGGCTAAGGGAGGCATGTACAATATCCACAGAAGTGGTACTAACACAGAACCCTGTGGAACTCCATAACTATCCTTAGTGTGTAAAGAGGACTCTCCATTTACATGAACAAAGAACATTGGAGATTGGCCTTTAATTAGCTAACACAGCTGGGGCAAGTGATGGCTTATTAAGTAACGATTTAACTACTTTCAGCTTGAAGGCCTCATCGGTACATGGCTGATTTTAAAAATTTATTTGTGAAGATATTCATAAAGTCATGAATCAAATGAAAACCAAGCCAGGAAAAAGCAACTTCCTGCTTAGAACCAGGAGATTTGGGCGTTGTTTTTCACAGACACCAATACAGTATATCAGGTTACTTGGTACTCATAGGACAAGGCTAGGTTTTTGCACTGTTTTTAGACCGAAGTTGTAAACTTACTTAACTGATCTCGAATCTTAACATCCGGCATTTCCTCTAATAACAACTTTAAAGTCATCGTTTTCCAGGCCATAACTTCACTGTTCTGGTTTTCCCCACTGCACCCACACTTCTCACATTTTCAACTGCAGAAGCCTGCTTTTTTAAGTGTTTTTAATAAAACCACTGTGGACTACCTGCTTATCACAAAAGCTGGCAAACTGGCAAACCTTATTAACTAATGCCCAAGGTGTTTTACTGAGCTAGGCAGAGCACAAAAAGAGCTAGAGCTCATTCATCAGATTACCTGAAAATGCTCCAGAAAGTGGGTGAATAAGAAACCATTTACTAACAAATTCACCATGTCATCCAAAATATGTAATTATTGACCTCACAGTTTGCTTCTGCTGCCCCCAAGTGGTCATAAAAACGCGGGGCTGTTATATTTCTTCATATATTGACTACGACTCAAAACAAAGATGCTCAAAGGTAAATAAGCGTAAGTTTAAGTGTGACGTTTGAGTGTGAAGGCAGGATGAAGGCTGGATGAAGATCACAGTCTGAGCATCTCTCTCTCTTTTCCTCTTCCACCCTCCATCGCTTCTGCCTCTTGAGCCTCCAGCCTCTTGAGTTTTAACCTACAAGTCAGCCCTCTCAGTCTTATCAAAAATTAATTAGCCATGCTGCACTTGATAGTATAGAGCCTCAGAGGTCTCTCGTGGCACCAACACATCTTGCTGTAGGCAAGTTCATCTCCCACAAACTAACCAGCACACACTGAGACAGACAGAAGTTATCTATGGCTTGGCACAAGCAGCCTGTAGAGTGTGAGTCTCATGTATTAGGAAAAGAAGCTAAATCTTTCATTCACACCACACAAAAAGAGGTCACTTAGAGGTGCATATCTGACGAAATTACAGATTTGGAATCCAGTCAGAGGTATTGCACCACATCTAAAGTCAACCAAAAAGGCTTTTTCAAACCTATAAATCAATTTTCAAAGAAAACCACAGAGTATCTGTGTCTTTGCTGAAAATTTGATCCCCATGATGAAATCTGAAACCAGTGAATGATATAATAAAAACGGAGAGAGAGGGGGGAAGGGGAGATGGTGGAAATAGAGCGACAGAGAACACACTGTCATTGTGAAGGATCTAGGTCACGTCCCTAAGAAGCAGGGTATGATGGCAACAATACAACAATACAACATACTGCACAGGAGTTAAGAAAATAGCTTGCCGCAATATTTTAACATAGTCTGATCATGAAATACGCGCACAACAATAACCCCCAAAAAACTGAACTTAAGGTAAAATATTGAGAGATCTAAAGACCTGACTTCCACTTTCTTCCTTTATCATTAAGGGAAGTCAAAGAAAAACAACTTAAGTCTCACTGATTGAGTTTACATGTACAAATGTATCCTGTTTCCAGTGGTACAGCCATTTCTCTTTGATGGCATTATATTATTTGGAATACTCACAAAGTGTAGGATCTCCTACAAACACCTTGTCCATATTTATGATCTATGGATGTATGGCTATTTTATAAATTGATTCATGTAGTTAGTACTTAAACATTCTTGACTTCAAGAAACACAAAACCCCATAATCCCCTGTAACACTAACATGTTTTACATTCTTTTTTGTAAGGATTAACACACAAATCGTAATAGTCTGTAAGCTTTAGAGATCCTGTCAGGAATATTTTTATTTATTTATTATTTCACTTATTCTGAGCCTGGCGAGCTGTTTCCACCTTTGTGCTAACCAACCTTTTAAAATAAAGTCATACTTTATGTTTTCCAGATGTGGTAAATTACTTTGTTGCAGCAGTTTAAAAAAAAAAAAAACACTGGCTGTACACCTGCATATTTAAAATGCAAATACTGTATTAAGATTATGGCAGACTAATGTGCTCATAAAAATACATACTCAGATATAAGATTGTGAGAATAATAGAATTTCAAAGTCAATACCAATACCCAGAGAAGTACCTGAAACCTGATTTTAAATATCATAATAAAAATGAACAAAAAATCTGATCTTTTTAAAATAAAGATAGGAAAATACCAAAATAACATTAAGAGCAACACCAATGTTACATTGTGTGATGATCACACAGTAACTA
The DNA here is from genome assembly GCF_041146795.1 of Maylandia zebra. Taxonomy (NCBI): domain Eukaryota; kingdom Metazoa; phylum Chordata; class Actinopteri; order Cichliformes; family Cichlidae; genus Maylandia; species Maylandia zebra. The sequence goes on from NC_135184.1 coordinate 14,740,186, forward strand.
TAAAGTATATGTGACATATTTTAAGATGCTGTTCGAAAGTGCAAAAAAACAAAACAAAAGAAGAGAAGAGAAGAGGGTTTTGGGGGATTTTTGTTTTAATTTTTTAAATTTTGTATTTCAATGCTGGTTGTTAAGGTAGGCTGCTGCTGTTTCTAGTTCTAGTAGCTGACAGAACCATAATCCAGCCTCAATCTGGGACCTTATGAGAAACTTTCTTCAAAACAAATAATTGTATCCTTCTGTTAAATGAGACTAACCCCCACATTGTTGTTTTATCATTAACATTAGCCACTATCTTAATAACAACATGGTATCAAAACATTATGCTGCGTCTTAAGGATTAGTATCAAGTTTGAAATTCTATTATGGTGACAACCCGACTGCAGACATGAGACAACTAAAACGAGGAGTGGTACCGTTCAACTTCTCACTTCAGTTCAGCCTTTTTGTGTATGGTTCTTGCTTATGTAATTCTGTCCATTTCAAACCCTCTCAAGCTGATTTTTGAGCATCGTTAGTGAAAAAACCGACATGTGCACACGTTAAAGGTCACTTTCAGTTTTATCAAAGGATCAAGTAGCCAGTCAAACCCAGTTTGTCTGAGAGCACGTAAGCTCAGTGACTGAGCTTCAACCTCACTGTCACGATGGGAAAGGACAAAGCATCATGGGTGAATCAGCCACTCCACGTCAACACAGCAATGACCTTTCGGTGTTCATCAGCAAAGTTCATTCAGTTTAAGTTCACAGAGTTCATCTCACATACTGCGTCCCTCATGAGTGACATAACAAAAAGAAAACAATCTAAAGGTAGGCGAATCTAAAGTGAATCATAAGTGGAAAAATACATCCACAATCAGCGCGTCATTAACTTCTTCATCAACATAGTAACATTACTCCTGAAAAAAACACAAACAAATGACCAAAATAATGATAATAATACACTTTTCTTATACTTTTTGTTAATTTTCTAAAAAAACAAGAGGTGAAATTACAATGTTATTACACATCAGGCATCATCTTTTCTATTCTCAGGAAGCCTGTTATTTGACATGTAGCAGATTAAATAGTCAAAGATGTAACTACAGGAAAATCATAATCATCAATTCACAAGTATACTGCTAACCCTGAAGTAAAGTGCTGCAACTACTCAGCCGTTAATTAAATCAAGTCATTCACAAAATGAAAACACTGTGTCTGTATGTTTATGATCTTTTCATTGAAACTGTGTTTTTAATAGAAAATAAAAGGTAAAGAGAATATTTCTCTGCCTGCAGCAGAACAATGTCACATGAGAACTCTACAGTTGACCCACCTTATGGTTGTGATAACTCCAGGCTCAAATGTGACTTACATTATTAATGCACAAGCTGTCATACAATCACGAAGTTCTCCTGCCTGAAGGTAGGACTGACAATAGTGTCTAGCCTGAGCTAGGTTTATAAAGACAGTTCTTCATGACTTATACAGTGTTGTGTGTCACTTTGACAGATGTTTATTGTTGCAAATATGTAGGCCTCTATTTTTACCTGCGATTACGACACACACTACGAAATGCGAGGAGTGAAGTTTTAGAGCTTCGAGAGAGTGACCGAGATTAAGGGTCGGCAATCTACTGGGTGTTTTTCTATCCAGGTATACTTTCAATACATTGTGTTTGGGATCTGATGGTACTTTGCTGTCTTTGTAATTCCAATAATTTCGACATGTCCCTAACACCACAGGCTGAAATACAGCCTTAAATCAAACAGAGGCTCCACCATGTTTTACTGTAGATCCTCACAGTTGTCACTCTCTCCATATATATTGATAATGATTGGACCAAATATTTCTAATTTTTAAATTTATCACTCAATCAGACATGTTGCCTTGATTTTCAATTCAGTTCTTGCGTAATTTGGCATAACTCAGCCTATTGTCCCCATTTCCCTTCCTTAACAATGGCTTCTTGACAGCCACCCTTCCACTGATGAGACTTCAGTGAGCAATAGTTGGATCAACTGAAGGGTCAGATGCATCTCTCAGGTCCTGCATCAGGTCTTTGTTGGATTCTTTTTTTCCATTTCTTACAGACAAGACTTTCAAAAACTGTTCACCTGCTGTACATAATAGATAGCCTTTTAGTCTCAGCACTTCTTCTTTTGTCTTCCACTTGTCTAGTTTCCTCAGATTTTTTAACGACACACTCCACACAAAGCTAAAATATGCCGCGCGTTTGGCTAATACATCGTTGGGTATCATCTTGTTGGTCTAAAAACCCTTTTGCATTCCTGTCAGACTGTATCATCTTCCTCGACTCAAGAATAGTGTAAAATACAGTGTATGTGTGTAATGTATATAATGTATGTATATAATGTAAAAATGGTTCTTTGCTAAGTTTTCTGTTGTGTATAGACACAACACTTAAAAAACCTTGATAGACCTTCAGAAAGGAACAAAAAACAAAACAAAACAAGAAAGCTTGCTCCTTGGTAGCAAAATATAAAGAAATGAGGAGTGTCTCAAGACTTCTGAACTATATCAGCTGTCTCATTATCTACCCTCTAGTATCAACTATCTCTAAAACTTTACCAGTCTTTCTTTAGCCACTCGCACTATACAAAGCAATAACAATCCCCTCCAGACCAACATCTTTTTATTACCTATGTAATAAAAATATAAAAAGAAAAAATATTTAGTTTGTGAAAGTTGTGAAGCACACCTATAACTGTAAACAACATCAGCTTTTAATCTTGTGTTATGGCTTTTTTTTTAATAACCTCCCCTGTGCCTAGTCTACAGACTGAGTGAAATCCAGTGGGAGGCTGCAGTAGGCCACTCAACTCCAAAATAAACACAGAAGGCACAAAAGTATTGGCCTTATCTTTGGCATACAGTATCCAGCTCTCCATAATACAACTACACTAGTGGCTGTGTAAGGCTGCAGAAGCTGTCACGCTGTGAGCTAAATGACAACATCAGCTTGCTAATGTGCTCACAGTGGCGATCTTAATAGGTTAAATAAAAGTTCACCATGTTCACCATCTTAATTTAGCAGGTTTTCACACAGCTGAAGCTGAGAGGAAAGCCAGAAATTTACAGCTAAATTTACAATCAATATGAAACACTAAGAGGTGCTGAATAAAAAATAAATAATTGGGATAGTGACAATAAATGCAAATCATCCTAAGAAGATGACTGCACTGTCTTTACCTAATTTAATCGCAATCCACTTAAGAAAATAGGAGGATATTTCCACCCAGGCTGTGTTTCACTCTCGCCCGTGCACTATTGAGTTTTTCCTCAGTTGTTTGGGCCACGCATTATGTTTTATGGTAGGTGGTAGGCATTACCTTATTCTCACCTGCCACCCAACATCAACCAGGGAGGTACCAAGAGCAAGGCCACATCTTTGGCTAAACGTTAAGCATCCATTAATTAAATTTAATCCTAAGGCTGTGCACTTCTCAAATCCTTGCCTCATATATTATTTATTTTTTTCTAATGGTGGAACAAAAATTACATTTAGCCTGGTGGCAAAGGTTAAAGTGGTTAGCACTGTCGCCTCACAGGAATAGCGATAGTAGAGTTCACCAGCAACGGGAGAACCGCAAAATAAACTTTAAAGACAAAAAAATAGAGTATGGAAAACACAGACAGTGATTGCAGTGGGTACTTTTCATTGTTTTTGACACTCAGTTTTACTTCTGCACTTTGTACGTTCTAACTTTGCTTTTCTCAGCTGGTGGCTGACAGATCAACAACAACACGAGTAAGAGTGGCCCAAAGACCGGCTGTACCACATACACTGCCTCCATCTGACAACAGAGCTCCCTGCAGGCAGACAGGCTGTCCCTGGAGGACCCGTCCAGGTGTATCCTGGCTTTTCTCCTAGGAGAGATGTAATAAAGTCCATAAATGGAGGGATGGATATCTACCCTGCTAAGTTTCACCTCAATAAATAAATAAATAAAGCTATTGACAGAACCTCTAAGTAAAGTGATGCTAAAGCATCCTTGCTGCCTAATGTAGAATTAGCAATTTGAGATTATGGAATAGAGAACGATGGATCAGTATCAGCTATTTTAATATTGTGACAATGAGATTTTTAGTTTTACTTGGAGCGGAAAATTAATTGCGGCTACAACAAAAACAAAACAGAACAAACAGATCCGGTAAATATATATTAAAAAAAAGAGAGAACAAGATGAAAGAAGCTGAGTGGGACGAGGTCGAACAGAGGGGAATAAAAGCCGACCAAATCAGAACAAAACTCTAGTGTTCTCTTGTCTAAAACTTCCTCTTCTCAGCTCTGCCCATGCGGATATTAAATTGCCTCTCAGCTGTCTCTGATCTCAAGGAGGCTGAACTGTTTAAAAGTCTGGTATCACATTGCCTCTCTGCTCCTCTTCCTGCTGTCTCCCATCGAAGAACAAGCGCGCCGCTTTGTTTTAAAGGTCCACTCCTGCTCATATATTCGTAAATTTGTTTTTCCAGATGAAATTGACAAGCAACAGAGGAATCAATGAGATATCACAGTGGGAAAAAGTATTTGATGCTGCTTTTCACTGTTTCTCAGCAGGCAGGGCTGCACCCGCATTATGCAAATACAACAAAGCCCCGTCTGTAGTTACAATGCATGGACAACATTGGAAACATCATCATCTCCCTCTCTTTCTCTCCCTCTCTCTCCCTCTCCATCCTCTTTCTCTGTCTTCTTCCCCCCCTCACTGTCTGATCCAGCTGCTCATTTGGCAACAGAGCAAAGAAATAAATGAAGTGCTTCAGCGGAAGGAAAGCTTCACTGTGAGAGGGATTGTGGGCAGAAGGAGTGAGATGAGGATTTGGTGAGGGGGGGGGGGTGTTTAAAGACAGTTTACTTAAATGAGTGTCTTTTTGGCTTAAAACATCAGTGGGACTTTTGGCTTAAGGCCACCACTTTCCAATCAACCTGTGTCCTTGGGTGTTTGGATTTTGTAAACAATTTGAAAAGCGGTGTTTATTCTTTTTAAGTGCAAAAGAAAACAACATGTACAAACAACAGAGTCTGTAGTCACACTGAACAGAAGGAAAGGATAAACCTAAGAAACTAAGTGAAAGGAGATCTGTTGTTAGTTACTGCATAACACAGTCGTTCTTCAAACACTATAGGGTATCGTTACAGACAGTCGGTGGCCACTTTGTAAGAAACACCTGCTCATCAGCTTGTTCATGTAAATCTCTAATCAGCCGATCACATGGCAGCAACTCAATGCATTAGGTATGTAGACATTGTGAAGACGACTTGCTTAAGTTCAAACTGAGTATCAGAATGGGAAACAAAGGTGATGTAAGTGATTTTGAACGCGGCATGGTTGTAAGTGCCAGATGGGCTGGTCTGAGCTGGTCTGATCTACTGGGATTGTCCCACAGAGCCATATCCAGAGTTTACAGAGAATAATCCGGAAAAGAGAAAATATCCAGATAACAGCAGTTCTCTGGGTGAAAATGCCGGGTTGACACTGAATGGACAGACTCCTTTGAGCTGACGGAAAGGCAACAGTAACATAAATAACCATATTTTATGACCAAGGTATGGAGAGCAAGTAAAAATGCCCATTGGGGTCTACATTGGGCATTTGTGAGTAAGCTGTTGGGCTGTGTGGGCGGGGGAGATAGAGCAGGTCCTCTACCAATTGGAAGGTTGGCAGTTTTATCCCTAGCTGTTCCAGTCTGCATGCCAAAGTATCCCTGGGCAAGATACTGAACCCTGAGTTGCTCTTAATGTGTTCACTGGAGTTTCAATGGTAGACAGAAAGCACGATACTGCTTGTGTGAGTGGGTGAATGACACATGTTGTATAAAGTACTTTGAGTGTTCATGTAGAGTATAAAAGTTCTATATAAGAATCTTTCCTTTTACCCTTTTACCTACATGGAGTTCCTTTGGGCAAACCCAATATGGACTTGCCCAGTGTCCAGAGCAGTTTTGTCTTTCTGGGCCCCCAAGAGAGGATTCTGTGGGCTGCTCGCTGTGGGCCACATGGCATGTGTGCTGGGGAAAAGCATCTTTGAACACACAACACATTGTACCTTGAAGCAGATTGGCTACAGCAGAAAAGACCACACCATGCCAGTCCTGCCAGTTAACAACAGGAAACTGAGACTGTAATTCCCACTGGCTCATCAAAATTGAACAACAGAAGAGTGAAAATGTTGCCAGGTTGAGTCTCAATCTCTGCTGCAACATTTGGATGGCGACAACATGAAAGCACAGGTCAATCCTTCCTTGCATCAACAAATCGGGATGATTGTGGTGGCACAGTGGTGAGGGGGGATTTTCTTGCTACACTTTGAGCTTTTGGGTAATGACTGGTTTGGAGTCCCATAACTAGTGACCATAAGTGGAAGAATATCAGGAGAACAGCTAAAAAAAAGACATGGAATCATAACATTTGCTCTTTTGGCTCTGTTTGACTTTTTTCTACTTTTAGTCTGCTGTTCTTTGTAAGTATTTAGTTTCTTTTTTCTAAAATGGCTCACCTGTCTCCATGTCAGTCATTACTATATCCGACACATATACAGCACACTATTTCAAACACACAAACAACCAGCAACGCAGAAAGTTATACAGGAAAGAGAAGAGACAATCTAGCATCTCTGCAAAATTACAATTAAATTAAGTTCTATTTTAAAATCAAGGCAGCAGAAGGAAGAAGCACCATTGTCTTCTTCTTTTTTTTCTCGTTTTGAAATGATGCATGCTCCCCATACATGCATTCATTACGGAGATCTGAGGTAAGAGGCCAACTCTCCAGTCATACTTGTCTGTGTAACAAGAAACTATACCCAAGCAAATGAAATTAAACACAAATCTGATAACAATTTTAAAATCAATACAATAATGGGAAGCCAAACTGAACTAAAAGCACTCTCACCATAGTTAATCTCCAGAGACCATAATCCATCAGGACAACCAGACACCTAGTCCTCAAAAATAAAACTTTTATATGTCATACAGTCAAATGCAAAGTGCAAGTACAAAACTGAACAGTGCAGTCTTACACAATTTCAACTTTTTCTCTTATCATCTTTACAACACCAAAACAACAGACTATTCAACCAGAGTGCATGCATCATACAGTATGCTTTCTGTCATGCATGGTATCTGAACTTCTTTAGGTTTTTTGAAGATCACCTCTCATCCGAGAAGCTTCTTTACTTCTAAAACCAAAAAGTAAAGAGTCAAAGAGTCCAGAACTATGTCTCCATAGTTGGACAGTTCCACACATACACCTTTATTATCTTTGCACGGACAAAACTCCAAGAAAACCCCTAGCAAACCAAAATGTATCACTAAAAACAACGTAAGAACATTCACTTTGCATATTAGCCAGATGAGGAACAAAAGTAAGTACAGGAAGACGGAATTTTAGAATACTCTGCAGAATAGAAAAGGTATTGCAAACATATGGATTTATCTGGGATATACTTTAGGGAAAACTGTACTGATTTAAATGGAATCAACAGCGCGGGTAGTGCATCTCAGCACAGTGAAACTGGTTGTGATAGAAGAGAAAGAGACAGTTTTAGCCGGAAATAATACTTCGGAAGATCATTTAGAAAAATACTTGAATAAATATTCAAAATCATCAAAAATATAAATATATATTTGAGAGTTATTTGGGTTTTGTTTAATCTGCACAAACGTTTCTTTGCTAATCTCTAATTGCAGTATTACTTTTTGTTCCAGAGCATTTTTGTAAGGTTGCCGAGCAACCAGCCAAGCACCTCCCTAAAAGGTCAAAGTGTTCACTGAAACAGCAGCACTGTCCACCCATGGTTAAGCGGAGCAATTTGTGCCGTATATTAAATGACAAGAAATGCAAGAAACTCTGCAAAAAAAAATATGGTCAGCGATCATATCTGAGACTGAGGACACTGTGATTTAATGATATTAACACCCTCTCAGTCCACAGGGACACTTGTGCAAACAGTGCTGTCCTCACAGGCTGAATATAACAGAAGATAATACTTAATAATAAATTAAAGATGATAACTTAACCTTTACTTTACTCCCTAAAGAAAAAATGATAAAAAAAATAGACCACAAACGACACCACACACACACACACTCTGAATTCCCCCCTTCGGCAACTCAGGAATGGCCTGATTAGTTCCCATGACAACAAATCCCAACATGAAAGGGCGATCAGAAAAATGAATCAGTAGCAGTCGCTGTTAAGGTCGCCAGAATCGGAAAGGTGAAGATAACGAGTGAACCAGAGGTTACCAATGTGAAACAAGCTGCCCGCTCTTCACTGCTTCATTCTGTAGAGTTTCTGTAAGGGACAGTAAGGATTAAGTTTATCTGTGGCAGCGTAACCTGCTTATTGTCCATTCCTGGAAACAGACGCAAATTCCTTTACGCAGGACGGGACATTAAAAAATAAAAAAAAAATAGAAAAACTTGGAGTGTTTACGCAAGGCTGATCCAAACACTGTAACAGTGATGCAACGTGCCGCAGCCAGCGAGGCTAACAAGAGGCTCTTGACTGAAAAGAAAAATGCCTTTTATATATAAAATATACATAAGAAATCAAGCAAGAGTCTGAAAGTAAATGTTACTCTGGACTCAGGAAACAGATACACAAGAAAATCCGATCACCTGTCGACACCATGTCACCTGTTTAGGTTGAACAGATTCGGACGAAATCTGGGACCTGGCAATTTAAACAATCGCAAATGTATCTTTTTAATCTTCCCGTTAATAGTTTTTACACCTGTAAAAAAAACTCTAAAGAGGTAGTAAAACCATAAAAAAGGTTTTAGAAAGTATAAACTATCAAGCAAATGCTAGGACTTAATTCCATTTTGCCTATTCAGCTGACTTATTCAGCCACTAATGATGAATAACTGGTGCTGACAAAAGTGGGGATGTCTGAGCATCACACACTTCATTTCCTGCGCTGAGGTGAATTTTATGCATCAATTTGCAACTTTTTCTGCATCAGTTTATCAAAGAAAAGTCTATTTACATAAAAAGGAAAACACAAAAATCAAGCAGCAGGTAACAGCTCACCATACAGTGGAATGATGCTCTCAGGCAGGGATGCTTGCAAATAATTGTTATTGCTTATTTTCTTACTTAATATAGTTTCTGCTGATTCAACACACATACAAGTACGATTTAGTCCTCCCCCCTCTTTTGTGTGTGCCTGGATAAAGAAATCAAAAGGGTTGATTTTTCTAGATATTAGGATATTTGTTTGTCAGCTGTTTGAGAAAGTAATCTACTTATTATTATGTGTACATTACCTATGTTTGTGACAAATAAATTAATTCACTTTAACTTATCAACCTGGTAAAACAGTGGCTCAAAATGTTCTTGTTTTTTAGGCGTTTCAAGAAAAAAAAACAACCTCATGTTGAACCTGATCACTTTGTTCTTTCTGACGCACCATTGGACAGGAAATGCTATCCCATTGCTGATTAAGGTAGGGGTGTGTGTGTGTGTGTGTGTGTGTGTGTGTGTGTGTGTGTGTGTGTGTGTGTGTGTGTGTGTGTGTGTGTGCAGTAGAGATGCCTGCTACCAAAAAAATAACCAGTTGTATGAATGCATACTTCATATTCATATTGTAGTAGTAAAAAGAAGCTGACCCTCTTGATTAATCTCTGACATTTGCTAAATAACTACTCTGCTGTTTACATCTTCATATCCTGAGGGTGGAGACATAGAAAACCCTGTCCGGTGTAATTAAACGTCCCTGTGCCACAGTCCCCTCTCTGCCATCAGATAAGCCTTGAGTGAAGTCACAGGCTCACTCCGAGGGTCAAAAGATGCTTTCACAAAACAATGAGAAACTACTGCTCAAAGGGATAATTCTACTCTACAGGGAGTGCAGAATTATTAGGCAAGTTGTATTTTTGAGGAATAATTTTATTATTGAACAACAACCATGTTCTCAATGAACCCAAAAAACTCATTAATATCAAAGCTGAATGTTTTTGGAAGTAGTTTTTAGTTTGTTTTTAGTTTTAGCTATTTTAGGGGGATATCTGTGTGTGCAGGTGACTATTACTGTGCATAATTATTAGGCAACTTAACAAAAAACAAATATATACCCATTTCAATTATTTATTTTTACCAGTGACACCAATATAACATCTCCACATTCACAAATTTCTGACATTCAAAAACAAAACAAAAACAAATCAGCGACCAATATAGCCACCTTTCTTTGCAAGGACACTCAAAAGCCTGCCATCCATGGATTCTGTCAGTGTTTTGATCTGTTCACCATCAACATTGCGTGCAGCAGCAACCACAGCCTCCCAGACACTGTTCAGAGAGGTGTACTGTTTTCCCTCCTTGTAAATCTCACATTTGATGATGGACCACAGGTTCTCAATGGGGTTCAGATCAGGTGAACAAGGTGGCCATGTCATTAGTTTTTCTTCTTTTATACCCTTTCTTGCCAGCCACGCTGTGGAGTACTTGGACACGTGTGATGGAGCATTGTCCTGCATGAAAATCATGTTTTTCTTGAAGGATGCAGACTTCTTCCTGTACCACTGCTTGAAGAAGGTGTCTTCCAGAAACTGGCAGTAGGACTGGGAGTTGAGCTTGACTCCATCCTCAACCTTAAAAGGCCCCACAAGCTCATCTTTGATGATACCAGTACTCCACCTCCACCTTGCTGGCGTCTGAGTCGGACTGGAGCTCTCTGCCCTTTACCAATCCAGCCACAGGCCCATCCATCTGGCCCATCAAGACTCACTCTCATTTCATCAGTCCATAAAACCTTAGAAAAACCAGTCTTGAGATATTTCTTGGCCCAGTCTTGACGTTTCAGCTTGTGTGTCTTGTTCAGTGGTGGTCGTCTTTCAGCCTTTCTTACCTTGGCCATGTCTCTGAGTATTGCACACCTTGTGCTTTTGGGCACTCCAGTGATGTTGCAGCTCTGAAATATGGCCAAACTGGTGGCAAGTGGCATCTTGGCAGCTGCACGCTTGACTTCTCTCAGTTCATGGGCAGTTATTTTGTGCCTTGGTTTTTCCACACGCTTCTTGCGACCCTGTTGACTATTTTGAATGAAACGCTTGATTGTTCGATGATCACGCTTCAGAAGCTTTGCAATTTTGAGACTGCTGCATCCCTCTGCAAGATATCTCACTATTTTTGACTTTTCTGAGCCTGTCAAGTCCTTCTTTTGGCCCATTTTGCCAAAGGAAAGGACGTTGCCTAATAATTATGCACGCCTGATATAGGGTGTTGATGTCATTAGACCACACCCCTTCTCATTACAGAGATGCACATCACCTAATATGCTTAATTGGTAGTAGGCTTTCGAGCCTATACAGCTTGGAGTAAGACAACATGCATGAAGAGGATGATGTGGACAAAATACTCATTTGCCTAATAATTCTGCACTCCCTGTATACAAGTGCTCCGCCAAAACAGCTTTGCGGAAACTGTCTGCATGACGTGACTTTCAAGCTTTCTTTTAAAATATAACACATAAAATATTTGTAAATTATTTACTCAGTAGACATTATGTTTATTATGTAACAGCACTTTGGGTGTGAAGAAATCATGGTTGACAAATCTAACTTCGTTCTGACATTTTAACGTGTTGTTTATCCAAGAATAAAATAGCAGATTAATTAATGAAAATAGCCCTGAGGTCAAGTACATGTGTTACTTGTACACTAAACTGAACATGATTTAAAAATAAGTACTTCTAAAGCCTAAATATACAGCACCAAAACAAGTACTAAAAAGTACAAATACTGCAGTTGTGGTACTTGTACTTCATTGGCTAGTATACGGTCTGTAACAGCAGCACTAAAGTGACACCGTGTCATACATGAGAGAGATGTCAGACTGGATTACAATCTAGGTCCAGTGCTTCTGTGTAAAACGCCTAGTTAAGCTATGAAGACACCCCCTCCTCGTCTTCCTCACTCACATTCCCCTAGTGTAACGCTGCCAGTGCAGGATATGTTATTATAACAGCACCAGCAATTCTGCGAAAAATTGCACTTTCAGAGTGGATTTTTAGAGCTCCGGAGCCCATCCAACTAAACAGGAATGCTGTATGCTGAGATGGTTCATTTACTGTAGAAGATCAGTGATGGGAGGCTCAATGAAGCCTAGTATGGCGGGTGTAAAGATGCTTCTGGTTTGTGGGAATGTGCATGATAACAAAAGAGGGGTAAGGAGCATTGCATTGCGAGAATATTTCCACAATATCCACAAACTCAGTGAAATGTTGAAAAGCTGCAGGAATTATGCGGAATTAAGTGTGCAAATAGCAACAAAGGAAAAAGCGTGTGTACGATGCTTTATGAAACAATGCATCCCAGAAAGCAGATGGAGCACCTACCTTGATGTTGTCAGGCGGATACTTGTATCTGTGCATCTTCTCTGCTGGAGCACTACAAACTGTTCACATCATCCGAGGGAGAGAGAAAAAATAATAAAAAATATTTTTTAAACTCTCAATAAGCATTTAGTTTGAAAAATCTGGGGGACAAAAGAAAACACAAAAAGCTAGAAGCTCAGCTCGACTCTGCTCGGGATAACTACACTGTTTTCCCACAGACTGGCTATTATGTCTGCTCTTCATCAGGGAAAAAGCTTCATGTTGTAGCATTACGCTAGTCAAACGTTAACGCAAGCGCTGACGATATTCTACCGCAAACCGGGAAGAAGAGAGATGCTCTGCTCGTGATTTCCCGTCATCCCGCTGTGTTTTGATGATGATGTTAAGAAAGCAGAGAAAGGATGCTCTCAGGATGTGGCAGCAAGCAGGTCCTTTCGCTCCTGCTGCCTACGGAAGCCTGCGCGCTCCGGGTTTTCCTTCGCTTTTTTTTCCTGATACAAGGCGAGCTGATAATTTAGTATCCAGCTTTTGCCAGCTATTATTATTAGTATGCTGCAGTCATGAGCAAAATAATAATTGTAAGATTTTTTTGAACGATACCCAATACAAGGGAAGTTCAAAAAAGTGATAAAGTCTACATTTAAATTTACAGAGAGACAGATACTTAAAGTAAAAATAATAATATATTTCTAAAATCCCTTTAAATTTGTTTTAAACCCATTTTCTACAAGTTCGGTATGACCGTATAAATATTGGTAAATCCAAGCTTTAAATAGAACAAAATAAAGTGTTGTAAAGGCTAGACAATTACAGGCAGGCTAACTCCGCCCCACTTGCGTTTAGCCTAATTGAGACCTTTTACAAGATTATCTTTAACTCTAAACATCCAAAGTTTAATGGGTTGCTTTGTTGTTGTTTGTTTGTTTTTTCTCTCTATTTTTTCACTTTTACTTCTTTTTGACACTTAAATTGTGGTGTTCAAACACTTTAATTGACCACATGATCTATTTAAAATGTTGCTACATACTTGTAATCGTGCTTTATTTTGTTTATTTATTTTTGACTTTGGTGGCATTTTTAGAGCTGAGATGGTTTGGACATGTGCTGGGGAGAGATATTGGATATACTGGACAAAATATGTTGATGATGAAGATGTCAGGAACAGAGGTAGACTACCGAGAAGATTTTCAAAATCAGCTTTGATGGGCACATTTTAGAGGTCAGCAAACTGATTGTAAGTTTAAAACATTACAGTATATTACGCCACGGTTGTAGGGCTTTCATTGTGATGAAATCATTATTCTTCAACTGCGCAAACTGAAAGATGGATATTAATGTTTAGCTGAGACGTTAACAGGACAAAAAAAAAACTATTTCCTCAAGAAAGTTTTCAGCAGCTGTTTTATCAAGGCAGATGCTGTGGATTTCAGAGCCATCTAGTGGAAACAAGTACAAACTGCAAAGAGTAAAGCGGCCTTTTCATTGGCCTGGGTGACAATATGCTCACATTTAATGAAGACAAACACAGAAAAAGCCATCAGAGATCTCGATTGATTCATTTTATTTTCCTCAAGGACATTTATGAAGGCAGAAACAAAAATCTGATTCTGTTTTTATTATACACAATTTTGAAAAATGAATTATTTTCCAAGTCACCATCACATCAACATAATGTACACACAGTACCACCTACAGTCACTGAAAGCCCGGGGTTTGGTACACAGCCTGGTTCTCCAAAGGCATCTTGGAGTCACATCTGATTATTATCATTTATGAGAGCAAAGACCATCTCACTGCTCCGACACCTTTGTGAGGCCAGACTTCAGTGTTTGAACTCTTGAGTATGTGGAGGGAAAATTTCAAGAAACCAAAACCAAAAACAGGACAATTCACAAAAAAGCCGTGGTCTGTCAGCTCTGTGGAATGATGATCAAAAACATAAGACGTTTTCAAGCTATGTTTACACACACACACACACACACCACCATTACAGCATTTTCTCATTTTAGGCTAAACTCAATTTTATGTTACTGGTAGCTTAGAAAATAATCATTTACACCACCCAAAAGGCTGCTTTTCAACATATACCCACAGACAACTGAGATTTAAAACATAAATGAATGAAACTTTAAGGAATGTTGAACATAAATGAGAAGAGTTGACATTTTCACACAAGACAAAACTAACATTCAAAAGAAAAGTTTCAATGAAATGAAGATTTGGCTGCAAAATTTGGATGTTTTATTATTATGAATCAGCAAATATAACAGAGTCAGAGATTTGGACCCTTGTTAAATGACAGTAATACCACAGGAAAAGGTAAAACTGGGTATTAATGGTGGTAAAGATTTTACTTTCCTTTCTAGTAACTGACTAGGACAGCAATAAGCTTCTTCTTTTGTTTTACTTCAAGCAAACACTATATCCAACTACAGGAAAGGATCACGACTCTAATAAAAGTGAAGTCAATTGGGAAGTTCTGGCTGCCGGATACGACCGCAAGACTCAACATTACATTTTTAAAGACTGCAGGAAATCTATATGTGATTTGACCAAATTTGACCTCCCATTGAGCCACCCAACCTTAGTGATCAGGAAGCCTGATAAATACTGTATTATGGCTGCTGTGTGGGTTAGGACCATCAGCCTATCAGCAAAGAACAGATTTTAAAAAAAGGAAACAGATCTGACAGACCAGGCTACAAACACAATGACAAACATCCTCATGCTTCACAGGAAAAAAAGATCACATGTCCTGCGCGCGCGCACACACGCACACACACGCACACGCACACACACAGTTTTTCAAATACTCCAGTCTAATTTTTAACTACCATTCAACAAGAGCGGTCAGATAAAAATGATGCAAATTAAACAGTTATCGGTGTAAACCTCTCCTTAAATGCAGAGTGAATCTGTCCGTCTAGCCACTCCTCAGACTGCCCCGTTTACTTCTACTGCTCATCAGGCTAAATCATCACAGAGTTCACTCATTTTTCTTTATTTAAAAAAAAAAAAAAAAGGTATGAAATGCAAAATATGCTGTTTTCTTCAACTTTCCTTCTTCCCTTAAGAATTAAGAGCAGGGCATGGGTGTACCAACTCTTGTATGGATGTTAGTTAAAAAAAAAAAAATACCAGGCAAATAGAGACATTTAAATAATTTACGATGTATTTACACAATAATCGATCTTTTTTGTTTTGTTCCAGCGTCTGTCTTCTCAGCGTTTGAATGCACGTTCTAGTCACCCATCTTTACTTTCGACGTCTGAGGAGAAACAAAAAGCAGTTTTTAATAAACATTTACTGTAAAGAGTTATAATTTTTTAAGTCTCTGCAACAACATCTGGGCCTTTGTCCAAACAACTATGTTGTGGAAAGATTGTTATAACAAACCAAAACTAAACTAAAAACTTAGTTTGCAAAAAAAATTGTAAACTGAAATAAATTTTTTTTTTAAAAAAAACGTGAAATTCTATCACATATTTAGAAAAAGATGTTTTAGCCTCGCTTAGATTAAAGCAAGGCTAAAACCGATAAAACTTAATGATAAGATTGTGATGATTGACAGTTTCTGACCTAAAATAATTAATAAGTGAAATTAAAAACTTCAGTTTGTGCTATGTGGCCATTATTCTCCTGTGAGGCAAAAGATGAAGGGTAAAGGCTTGCAAAAAACTGTATTTACCTGCAGAATAGCTACAATGACACCAAACAGGCCGATGGCACTTCCAAAGATTTCCACAATTAGGATCTTCACGAAGAGGCTGGCGTTCTGGGCATCTGCCAAAGCGGCTCCGCTGCCCACGATGCCGACACAGATGCCACAGAAGAGGTTGGAAAAGCCCACAGTCAGACCAGCTCCAAACATGGAGTAACCTAATAGGACAGAAAACAAAATGAGTCACAGTTCAACCTGAGTAACTCACAATGGAGTCGTCTACATCGTCGTCGTTTCACATCACCACATTCATCTGATTGGCCTTCATCTTAGTTTCATCTGTACAACGAATTCTTTTCCCCCAGAACTGTGCAGACTCTTTTAGTTGTTTTCTGACCTTCCTGTTCCTCCACCTTGTTGTAAACTCTCTGTACATTCATAAAGGTATGCCTGGATTGTAGACTGTAACACCAGTAAACATTTATCTTAAACATGGAAATAATTCTGCGATCATTCTTGTGAGACCTTCGTTGAGCTGGTCAGTGCATTGGGCTCAGTGCTGTAACTCAGGTGGTAGAGCAGGTCACCTACTAACCAGAAGTTCGATCCCAGTCTGCTCCAGTCTGCATGCCAAAAATCCTTGGGCAAGATACTAACCCTATGTTGCTCTAAGATGCATCCATCAGAGTATGATTGCGTGTGTGAATGTTAGATGGTGTGATTGGGTGAATGAACAAGTTGTGTAAAAGCGCTTAAACTGCTCAGGTAGAGTAGAAAAGCACTATATAAGACCCAGTCCATTTACCAATTTTAAGACTCAACCAGATTGCAGATTTGCCCACTAAAATTTTCCATCTATGACAGGTTTATTTTGGCTTGGGGTTGTTTTCAGCCTAATGATGACACCCTCGCTTGCATAGATTCTCTTTGAACAGAATATTGAGATCTCCAGTAAACAGCAACCAAATACAAAGTCAACACCTGAAATCAACTCTGGATCTTTTGTCCTCCTAATCCTTCATGAAATTAAAAGGGCACAGGCCTCACCTGGGCACTGACTGCTTGTCAGTCCAGTTAATTTTGAGCCTCTGAAAATGGGGGCCTATGTATAAACAGGGCTGAAATTCTATTATTGTTATTATTATTATTTATTTTTAAAACCCTAGAATTAAAGGTGAGATTTTCCTATTTCAGTCAGGAGTCTCTTTTCTTACCAGCTTGGTAGTTTCGTGCCCCAATAGTCTCAGGAGTCGTTCCACTGAAGTTCTGTAAGACGAAATAAATCATTTCAGAATCCTTATTCCGGGCTCTACAATGACATTTCACTTGTTTTTGTCTCTTACAACTGCAGCTTAATTTCAAGGTGTCGCTGTCCTCTGTGCAGGCTTCCTTGCATCATTTATGAATTTTTTAAAAAAAGGCTTCCTCAATCATCAAAAATGTGTTCCTTACCTCGGCCATATTGCTGATGACAATAGCCATGATGATTCCATAGATTGCAACAGCTTCACAGAAGATAATGCTGGGGGGAGAAACAGAATAAGCAAGGGTCACCGTCTCTGCAAAACACTGCTTTGGACCTGCAGCAATAAACTGATGTTACTGGTGCTAGATGGAACCATAATTCACTGAATGCCCTTCTTAGCAACGTACAGCTGTTGACGGGAACAAAACAGACAAGTGCTCTCTTTGACGGGGCTTACCTGACCAAATTTTTGGTTTTGATTCGTGGAGCCTTGACGCCACCACCAATAATGCTAGAGCCAGTGACGTAGATCCCCCTAGGAAAACAAGCGGAAAGAAAAACAACATCACTTACAAAAACATTTTAATGTTACAGAAAAGTCAACAGTTGGTATAAATGGAAACAGGAGAAGCATAAAAACACAGCATGAGTTAAATGACTACCATTATTGAGCTTCACTCTAAAACGACCCATTTACACGTAGTATAAATACACATCTTCTGTGATCCAAACGGTTTTCAATGCACTCGAGACTTGTAATGATGCAAAAACAAGGTAAAAAGGATCCGTTTCAACACACAGTGGCAGCACATTTTTCATCTAATGCACTTAATGGGATAAAATACTAAACAATAAAAAGGAGCTCAAGGTAGGCAATTAAATGAAAATAAATCTTCTGAACACTGATCCAAAATAAGCAGCCAGCCCAGAGACTTGTAGGTAATATGTGTGAAAACAAATAAGACGATGTATTTCTCATTAATTCCAAATGACAGGAATGTGTAGGACAATCATGCAGAAGAGATAAGTTATTCAGTGTGTAAATCAAAATTATTAAGCAAACACAGGAATCATTTTGTAATCCAGGAACCTGTGGATCGGCAGGTGGCGGTTTTTCCCCACAGACCACTGGCTGTAGCTGGCCTTTACCTGCAGCTGTTCAGCCAAATCTGCTTTAAAGGAATTCGGTTAGAGTTCTCAGAAGATCTGTGGTTCGATTCCCGAGTCTTCTAGTCTACATTTTGAATTCTTCTTTAAGATAACGAACCGCAAACTGCCCCGAAAAAACGGATCAATGTTAGTGTGTGAAATATATAGGTGTGCAAAGTCCATAAAATAAAGTGCTGTGTAAGTAGGTGAATGTGGTATTTTATGTGTAATTTCTGCAATTTATTATTTCACAATCGAAAACTCTGAATACAAAACAAGAAACTTGTCCAAACATCTATTTTTCACTTCACACAGTTTCAGATTTTACAGTTCTACATTTACACCTGTTGTTTTAAAAAGTAAGGTCAAAGGTTTTAGGGAACAGCACTTTTTTTTTTTTTTTTTACTCCTCTTATGTTGAAACAAGACAACTGACAGAGTTTGGCATTTTGTGTAAAATTATGCTCATGTTTTGTAATCAAACATAGCCAGCCATGGATACTAGTATGCACTTAAAGAAGTCTTACTTACCAGGCAGCTCCCACCACAGACAACGAGATGGCCAAACCAATGCCCAGATTGGCCCACATGAAAGGAGAAGTCTCTGTCAGGAACCTGCGAGTAAAGAAGTAAAGCTCACTCAGCCTCAATTTTATAACAACATCATTGTTTGCAATACCTTTTAAAAACACGATGTACACTCTGTTTTAAACTCTAACCTTTTTCTCAACAGTCTGTTAAAATAAATACCTGTAGTGGATAAATCCAAGCTATGCCCTCTTCAAGTAGTAGATGGAAACCACTTCATGCGTTTCTTTCACATCCCAAATTTATTTGGGGAAAGTACAGACAGACCTCAAAAATGTCTCCAGTGACACATTCACTGTTACTTTCACTTTCAACATATACAAATTATCTTGGAAAATGTCTGATCAGCCAAGTGAAACGGATTGGTGCCTCACTATCACTCTGCAAAAAGGGAAAAGGCGGGCCCTGAATCTGTCAAAGAGGAAACAGGCAACGTAGACTCGCTTATGTTGTAAGGCATGTCTCTGTACATTTACAATTGTGCAATGTGGGAAAGGCAGTGCTGTTTTATAACTTTTATTACCCAGAATGTCAATATAATATTTTTCCTGGTAGAACCACTTATAAAATATAACTAAAACAACAGACTAGATGTCAAACAAGGTCAAAAATCATCACTTTCTTAATTCTTTCAGTTGCCCAATTTAGGTGGATCACCTGCCTCTATTTCACCCTATCCCTAGGACCCTCATCTGTCACACCAGCCCTCTGCATGTCTCCATCCATGAAATCTTCGTCTTTTCCTCCTGCCTGGCAGCTACATAGTCAACATCCTTTGTGCAATATATCCCCCCATTTGCCCCTTTTTCAAACCATCTCAGCCTTGCCTCTCTAACTTCATCTCCAAACTGCTTGACCTGAGCTGGTCCTCTCATTTCTAATCATGCCCATTCTGGTCACTCCCAATGAAAATCTTAACATCTTCTACTCTGCCACCTGTCTTTTTTCTTTTTTTTTTTTTTAAGTGAAAACCATCTTGAAACCATACACCATTGAAAGTCTTACTACCATCTTGTAAATCTTCCCTTTCATTAGTGCTGCTATCCTTCTGTCACAAATCACCTCTGACACTCCTGCCCTCCTCCTTTCTGCATTCTCTTCTTCACCTCTCTTGTGTACACTCCATTGGCTTTGTATGGTTGACCCCAGGTATTTAAACTCATTGACCTTTGTTACCTCTTCAGCGTTACACCCATCTCCCTCTCATTCACTCACACTCACATGTATTCTGTCTTGCTTCCACTCAACTTCATTCCTCTTCTCTCCAGAGCATACCCCCACCTACTCTCACTACACATCACAATGTCATATGCAAACATCATAGTCGGCAGAGACTCTTGTCTGATCTCATCTGTCACTGCGACAAGGAGGAGCTCAGAGTGGATCCCTGATCCCACCTTAGCCATCTGTCACTCCTAGCAGACACACCTCACCACTGTCTAGCTGTCCTAAAACATGTTCTACACCACCCTGACTTCTTCACGCAGTACACAGTTCCTCTCTTGGCATCCCATCATATGCTTTCTCGAGATCCACAGTGAACCTCACTCTGACCTTCTCTATAATTCTCCATCAACAGTCACAAAGCAAACATCTGTACAGCTCTTCCTCAGCATTAAGTCATAGTGCTACTAACTGATCATCACGTCTCTTCTTAACCTACCTTCAACAACTCTTTCCTATAGAAAAATGGTGTGGCACGTTAACTTTATCCCTCGGATACTAATGATTTTAGAGTATATATGAATCTTTACCTCCAGACAGCAGCTGTGTACAAAGAATACTTACCATGCCACATCAAAGCGGAATCCCAGGTCAAATATAGTGTAGCAGATCCCTGTGGAAACAGTGACGGTCATTTTTAGGCATATGTGGGAAAAACACGGTAACACTTTAAAGATGAGCCATTTAGTCGACCCGTGTGTATTTCTGCATGAGTAATCTTGTGTTTTGCAGGTTGCGTGAAACACAGTCACACTTCTGTTCTAAAAGAAGCTGCAGCTTCGGTGTGACCACTCACACTCACGTGAAAACCACTGTAGTTCCTACCCAGCACAGTCAGCTGGACACACAAACACCTAGACAGCTAACCTTAGCACGGCGCAAACAGACGACTTCAAACTAAAATAAGAAAAGCGATCCAAGCATGGTAAAATATTTCCAAATCATACAAGGTGTGACACTAATAAAAATAAAATACAATCACTAACATCCAACGTTAAAACCTCTGAAAATTTCTGTTATGAGAGTACGCTGTAAGCTAACTACCCTTAGCTAACAGCATGCTAGCCAGATGCTAACTTAAACCGTGTTGTTTATATAATATGAGCACACAGCGATTTTTAAAAATACATTCAACAACGAATTGGGTTTTCATGTATCCCTCTTATCATGCATTAGTAAACCATTTTTTCCATATGCTAACTAACCTATCGACTATCCCAGTATTTAGACGGGTCCTGAAGTACAGCTGTCAAACATACCAAAAAAAAAAATCACAATGTCACGAAGAGACAACGATTAAATACACGACCATTACTGCAAATTACATGAAATATATATTTTCATTCATTCATTTAGCTATTATTAGGCATTTTCCTGTAAAATAAAACCTTACCAACGATTAGTATGGTGCTCCAGAAGGCCAAAGTGACCCCCGTGTAAAGAATGGCGTGTCCGTTCATCATCCACTCTAGTAGCATCTACCCACCGGGTTAACCTGCTGGATCAGCAAGATCTACTTGGCCCAAATTTCAAATCTGATGCCAGTACAGCCCAGGTAGCGATATAATGCAGTTTTACGAAGCGCTATCAGTCGATGGAGGAGGAAGAGAATCAAAAAGAGAAGCTGGGTGATGTCAGCTGATCCGGCTCAACTAGCATGTGACCCAGGAAGGAAGGGAGGGAGGGCTGCGTTCGCTTACGTTTTTACTTTACCCACTGTCGCTTTAAAACAAGCGTTTAAAGCACTCTTTGTGTTGAATTTACTCGGTAATTATTCCACCGTAACTTACACAAATATAGAGTTAAATAAAACAAAACGACACCCAACCAAGGCAAAAGAGGTTTAAATATCCTCGAAGATAGTATCCGAAACCGGAGTGTTGACTGCAGCGCGCACAGTGGCCGAAAGATGTCACTGTTGAAATATATATGGCGCAAAGGCAACAAGACTGCAGTGTACACGATTTATAAAGGAAAAACCCAATCAATACTAAGTCTATTTGACTGTTCATTTTTATCCTATAATTAAATATAGTTAACTTGATAGGACATGTGCAAGACAATAACTTCATCCTTAGACCACGAGGGACACTATTATTTTTCAATAAGTGCAAAAATGCTGTGATGGAAATGTTATGGTCTTTGTAATAACCTGATATCATCTGAATAATTATGGGAGATTTGGGACCAACATGTTGAGCAGTTGTGTTTTGGATAAATGTTACATATTTTTCCTCTTGCAGTACTTAAGATATCAAATCAAGGCCAGGGGGCAGGGAAGCTGTTCCCATGACACATGGTAGGGAAACACAACAGTAAGACACTTCATGTTGGCTTTTTTCTTTAATTCATTACCTGTTTGAAACTTTGTTTGTTTGCTAAGCCACTTAACACCAACCTGTAAATAATTCAGGCATCGAAATGACACTTAACTCCAACCGGTGTTTCATTCACACATGATACTTAGCAAAGAACAGATTTAACAGTTGCATATTCACACACTTTGCTACTAGCAGCCTGTTGCAAAAGTACAACATTTCTTAGGTTGAATCTACAAAAAATGCCAAATATAACACAGTTTTATATTCATTGGCACTGACAAGGTGATTCCCAAAGATCTATTGGCTGAAAACTTGGTACATATTGGCATGGCAAAAAAACTGAGGAAGCTAAACAATTGGGGGACAAAAGAAGATATTTCAGACTTGGATGTAATTATAAATGCAGAAAGGAACCATCACATCCACTATGTAGCAACATCTCAAAAAATAAAATTGTCAATACTTTCAGTGTTCAGAAATGCAGTGATCCTAAACATACTGCAAATGCAGTAAAAACATACCTCGATTGAAAACCACACAATGAAACACTATTAGTCATGGACTGGCCTCCCCAGAGGGGAGAGATGCTTGATCCATGTCTCAAGTCAGTATTTGGTATGACCATGGCCATACCAAATACTGACTTTCAAACGTATTAGAATTGCATACAGTATTGTGCATATGTATATAAAATAAAACACATTTCTATTTGCAAGCACTATCTGCCTTGTTGCAAGTGTTCTGTCACAGATTACTAATTCTTACATTATTTGAAAGCTAGACACTGTGCTTTGACGCTCTCGGTGTACTCTCAGTATACTCCAGATTTCTGTTGAGGTATGTCTGCTCATCCTTTTAGAACTGTATAAAAGATTTCCTGTGTGTTTCAGCTGAAATACAATAGTATACAAGAACGTATGAAGCACTCTATCACCAAAGCCTTAAATGAAAGTTTTGAAGTTTTGAAGTTAATCCTAGTAATCCTTTTTTTGTTTGTTTTTTCAACTACTGTGAAATTTAGAAGAAAAACAATAACCTTGCATCAAATGAAAATGCCATGACACTGCGTTACTCATTATCTATAAAAGCTATTTTTCTTGAACTGTTTCTTTCATTTTCACTGATCTGTATACTTTTTTTTTTGCTGAGCTATACATCTTCAAAAAACTATCAAAATGCAATACTGAAGCACTGTTATATCGCTATGTGGAGTTTTTGAATTAATGTTGAACTTCTTTTTAGTGATGAGCCACCAGTTCTTTATCTGTTATTCTTCTTATAGACTCATCTTCATTAAAATGCAGATGAATGAACTGCACATCAAGTATGTTTTTATGACAAAATCCACCAAAGCAGGCCTACAGCTAGGATTTGGGAAGCTACACCATTGATAACAAAATGACATTTGCATGTGTGATAACATAACGTGTGTCATGTCAAACATGTCTCTCAGCAACATGAAAAGAAGCAAAAAAAAAAAAAAAATCCCCCATAAACCAGTTTTCCATGTGACTGACAGCTCAGAGCCAAAAGCAATTCAGAAGTCTGATTCTCCCTTTTCATTAATTTCAAGTTGAACAGCGACAAGGGGCAGTACCCTCCATGGAGAAGGAGGCTAGAGGGCAAGATCAAAGTAGCACGGAGGGAGGTTAGCCAACTAACGGAGTTGCAGCAAGGTGCGACAAAGAAGGTGCATAAGAAATACAGCAAGCTGTCCATACCTCAGGCCTTGGAAACTGCCAAGCAAAGACTTACAGCCTTGGCCAGCCGCTTGAGGAGGTACACCAGAGAGATAGAAGGCAGGAGAATAAACCAGCTGTTCTCCACAGAACCAGCAAAGGTGTACTCTCAGTGGCAAGGGAACAATAAGAGAACAGCACCACCAAGGCTGGAGACGGAGCAATACTGGAAGAGCATATGGGAGAAGGATGCAACCCATAACGGCAATGCTCAGTGGCTAGAGGATCTGAGGGCAGACCACAGCGACCTCCCTGAACAGGGTCCAGTAACCATCACAGTGGCAGATATCCAAGAAAGGGTCTCCAGTATGAAGAGTTGGACAGCACCAGGGCCCGACATGGTTCACGCCTACTGGCTGAAGAAGCTGACTGCACTCCATGAGCGTCTGGCAGCACAAATGAACCAGCTGCTAGTTAACGAGAGATACCCGGAATGGCTAACCGAAGGTCGGACGGTCCTGATCCCCAAGGACCCCAAGAAGGGACCGGTCCCCTCCAACTACCGACCAATAACCTGCCTCAGTACTACATGGAAGCTCCTGTCAGGCATCATATCGGCTAAGATGAACAGGCACATGGGTCAATACATGAGCGGGACACAGAAAGGAATTGGCAAGAATACCAGAGGCGCAAAACACCAGCTACTGGTAGACAGAACAATCAGCCGAGACTGCAAGACCAGACTGACAAACCTGTGCACTGCCTGGATTGATTACAAGAAGGCCTATGACTCAATGCCCCACAGCTGGATACTGGAATGCCTAGAATTGTACAAGATCAATGGGACCCTAAGAGCCTTCATCAGGAACTCAATGGGGATGTGGCGTACAACACTAGAGGCCAACTCCAAGCCCATAGCACAAGTCACCATCAAGTGCGGGATCTACCAAGGAGATGCTCTGTCCCCACTGCTGTTCTGCATAGGCCTGAACCCCCTCAGTGAGATCATTAACAAGACTGGCTACGGATACCGACTACGGAACGGAGCAGTTGTCAGCCACCTCCTGTACATGGATGACATCAAGCTGTATGCCAAGAGTGAACGAGACATCGATTCACTGATCCACACTACCAGGCTATACAGCAATGACATTGGAATGTCGTTCGGACTGGAGAAGTGTAGTCGGATGGTAACAAAGAGAGGGAAGGTAGTCAGAACTGAGGGGATTGAACTACCAGAAGGCAACATTGCAGACATAGAGGACAGTTACAAGTACCTGGGGATCCCGCAGGCAAATGGGAACCATGAAGAGGCCGCTAGAAAGGCTGCAACCACCAAGTACCTGCAGAGGGTCAGGCAAGTCCTGAGGAGTCAGCTGAATGGTAAGAACAAGATCCGGGCCATCAACACGTACGCCCTGCCCGTGATCAGGTACCCTGCTGGGGTAATAGGCTGGCCAAAGGAGGAGATAGAAGCCACTGACATAAAGACAAGAAAGCTCCTTACCATGCATGGAGGGTTTCACCCCAAGTCCAGCACCCTGAGGCTGTACGCTAAGCGGAAGGAAGGGGGCCGGGGACTGGTGAGTGTCAGCACCACAGTCCAGGATGAGACAAGGAACATCCAAGAATACATTGGGAAGATGGCCCCAACTGACCGAGTGCTCAGTGAATACCTCAGGCAGCAGAAACCCAAGAAAGAGGAGGGAGACGAGGAACCATCATGGAAGGACAGGCCCCTGCACGGTATGTACCACCGGCAGATAGAGGAGGTGGCTGATATCCAGAAATCCTACCAGTGGCTGGACAAAGCTGGACTGAAAGACAGCACAGAGGCACTAATCATGGCAGCACAAGAACAAGCTCTGAGTACAAGATCCATAGAGGCTGGGGTCTATCACACCAGGCAAGACCCCAGGTGCAGGCTGTGTAAAGATGCCCCAGAGACAATCCAGCACATAACAGCAGGGTGCAAGATGCTAGCAGGCAAGGCATACATGGAACGCCATAACCAAGTGGCCGGCATAGTGTACAGGAACATCTGTGCCGAGTATAACCTGGAAGTCCCGAGGTCAAAATGGGAGATGCCCCCAAGGGTGGTGGAGAATGACCGAGCTAAGATCCTGTGGGACTTCCAGATACAGACGGACAAAATGGTGGTGGCTAACCAACCGGACATAGTGGTGGTAGACAAACAGAAGCAGACGGCCGTAGTGATCGATGTAGCGGTTCCGAATGACAGCAATATCAGGAAGAAGGAACACGAGAAGCTGGAGAAATACCAAGGGCTCAGAGAAGAGCTCGAGAGGATGTGGAGGGTGAAGGTAACGGTGGTCCCCGTGGTAATCGGAGCACTAGGTGCGGTGACTCCCAAGCTAGGCGAGTGGCTCCAGCAGATCCCGGGAATAACATCGGAGATCTCTGTCCAGAAGAGCGCAGTCCTGGGAACAGCTAAGATACTGCGCAGGACCCTCAAGCTCCCAGGCCTCTGGTAGAGGACCCGAGCTTGAAGGATAAACCGCCCGCAGGGGCGTGCTGGGTGTTTTATATATATATATATATATATATACACACATATAGTATATACACTGGGTGAATGTGCAGTAGTAGCAGCAAGCAGGTGAATTCTGTACATTAATATGAATAGACATCTGACTATTTTACAGGATAGACAATATAAACATATTTAAAATTAAAGGAATTGAAATGTACATTGTACATTGTACATTGTGCCTTGGTTTAGTGTCTGGAAGAGTCCTGTCTCAGTCAATTATAGATGATGTGAGAGGGCGGGTGTGTGTGTTTAGGGCACGGATGGCTTGGGGATAGAAGCTCCTCTTGAGTCTCTCTGTCCTTGCCCGGAAGATGCGGAACCTTCTACCAGATTGCAGAAGTTGGAACAGTTTGTTGCCAGGATGGGACGGGTCCTTCAGTATCTGCGCTGCTCTAGTCCGGCATCTCCTGGTGTAGGTGTCCTGAAGCGGGGGGAGAGCAATCCTGCAGCAGCGTTCTGCTGTACGGATCACTCTCTGGAGAGCTTTTTGGTCCTTCACACAGCTGTTCCCGAACCACGATGTCATGTTCTGTGTGAGGATGCTCTCCACAGCGCCTGTATAGAAAATCCTGAGGATCTTTGGAGAGACCCTGAACTTCCTCAGTTGTCGTAGGTGATACAGGTGCTGCCTAGCCTTTTTGGTCTGGACCTGAATGTGGGCAGCCCATGTCAGGTCTGAGGAGATGTGGACACCAAGATACTTGAAGGACTGCACCCTCTCCACTGGAGCTCCATTGATGATAATGGGCTTGTAGTCTCTGTGCTGACCCCTTCTGAAGTCCACCACCAGCTCCTTGGTCTTGCTGACGTTCAGCATTTCCCCTGAAATGAGGCTTTTGAACTTTGGTTGTCTGGTTTTGTACCCTGGATTGATTATAATAAAGTGTAATGCATTGCTTTTTGAATCTGTGAACATACCAACACTCTCTAAAACATTTCTTTTCAGCAGAAAATAAAGCCTCATCCTGCATTTCTCCTCATTTAAGACGTATAAATGTTCCACTTTAATGCTGCTTAGAGACTGCTTTATAATCACTGAAAGATAAATTTTTTTTTAAAAAAGCCCAGCTTCTAACAGTGTCTGCCATGAAAGTTATGACGGAAAAAACCACAACTCCTACTTCTCCCAGAAATCGACTAATATGGTAGCACTTAGCAAACTAGAGCAGAGGCAGCGTTTTCTAAAGAGAGGGTTTAAGACTAGCTGTTGAAACTGGGGATACTAGAGTTCATTCTATGTTTATTTACAGCTGTTGAACACATTTTTAACATAACCCTGGGATGTTTTTCTCTTATCCAACAAAAATCCTGTGAAGTGGAAAAACAAATTGCTAAAAATGCCCGGACTTTATAATTGCTTACATTTTGTGCAGTTTCTGACATGTTATCATGATTTCTCCTCTAAAGTAGTCCAAAGAACATGATTTTCACCCCCTATAACTCCTGACCATGATTTTAGCATGTGTGGACTATTAACTAATTACTTACAGAAAGTACAGCCTCATTCACTTGTAGGGTTTTACATATCAGGGTAAAATGAAAAAAATCTTTGGTAAGTCTTAGTAAGTCTTAAAATAAATTAAATACAACCTCAGATGAATGAAAACTGAGAATAATTAAAGAAAGAAAGAAAGAAAGAAAGAAAGAAAGAAAGAAAGAAAGAAAGAAAGAAAGAAAGAAAGAAGCTTCTCAGATGAGAGGTTAAACATCTTCAAGGCCAAAGGAGCTTGCAAAGAAAAGCGTCTGGACTTCTTTAAGTACTTAAGTACTTTTCTTTGCAAGCTCCTTGGACTACAACGACCTGGACGACTGAAAACCTTCACAGACAAATAATGTTATTATTCAATTAATTATAACATAATAAAGATCATCTGGTCGTTAAGAAGCCTTAAAGTTTGGTAAATACAACCTCAGATCAACTGTGAAACTCTATCGTTGTTTTTTAACAACAGCTAAGCCAAATATTTACAAATTAAGTACTCTAAGTCATGTGACAAAAAGGTTTTACTGTCATGGCCTGGGTCTAGGGACCCAGGGCTCATGTATTTTAGTGTATGTTTATGTTTATATTTTCCGTGTGGTATTTTGATTTTCTCTCCTTTTTTCTCCTGGTTTCTCCGTGTGAGCTTCCGGATGTTTTGGTTCGCTGAGGAGACTGCGAACCCGGAAGTGTTTCTTCACTCGAGACAGCCACACCTGCTGCTCGTCCTCCTCTGCCAGCTGCAGCAGATTACACTCGTCAAGGGAGCGGTATTTAAGACTGCAGCTGAGCTGAGGCCGACGCTGGATTCTTGAGTCAGAGCGCGTCAGTACAGCCGTGGACTTTTGTATAAACCTTCGAGATAATAGATGTCCTGCTAACCTTAATGTGTTTGTGTTGCCAGGAATCTGGAGCGGAGTGTGTTTTGAAGTCACGGTGTAGGAGTTTTTTGGACATCTGCACTGTGTGGGATTCAGGGAGAATCGCCACAGGACCACAGTGCCTGGATTTTGTATATAGTTGTGGGTTTTCCACCCCCTGTCAATAAATCCACTGTCCTTCACTAAAAGTCTCGCGTTTGGGCCCTACTTTCACTGCAACTCCACGGTCTGCCGTCGCAGCCCGTGACCTTTATTGGACTCTGTGAAGTCCTGTGCAAAACTTAATATACCCAATGATTTGGTAACCTGTTCAATGACCTTTAGCAGCAATAACTTGAAAAAAAATGCTTTCTGCATGACTCCATCACTCTGTCACATGGTTGTGGAGGAATTTAGGTCCACTCTTCTGTACCACATTGCTTCAGTTCATTAAAATGTGTATATGATCATGCACAGCTCTGCCACAGGATTAGAGTCAGGTTGAGTCGGCCATTAAAACACCTTAATTCTTTTCTTTTTCAGCTATTATATCATACATATGCTAAGAATATTATCCTGTTGAATGACCCAGTTTCGTCCAAGCTTTAGGACAAATGTGAGGCCTGATGACCTCACATTTGTGTGCAGTGTGTTTTGAAGTCACGGTGTAGGAGTTTTTTGGAGTCGCCACTTTTCACCTTTCACGGACATCTGCACTGTGTGGGATTCAGGGAGAATCGCCACAGGACCACAGTGCCTGATGACCTCACATTTGTCTCTAGAATACTCAGAGGAGTTAATGGTCAACTGCAAGGTGTTCAGGTCCTGTGGCTGCAAAACAAACCCAAATCATCACCACCGTGCTTGATAGTTGTTATGAGGTGTGTCCCGATGTGCTGTGTTCGCTTTTCTCCAAAAGTGTTACTGTTAGCACCAAAGCTGCACTTCTCTGTCTGAAGGACATTGTTCCAGAAGTCTTGTGGTTTGTTCAGATACAACCTTGCAAATGTAAGCAGTGCTGCCATGTTGGTGTTTTTTTTTTTTTTTAGAGAAAAGAGACTCCTGGAAACCCTTCCAAACAAGCCAAACCTGTTCAGTATTTTTTTTTTAATTGTACTGTCATTTTTTTGCAGTTCTTTGAGCATTGCACAATCTGACCTTGTGGTAAATTTGCTGATACACCCATTTCTAGGAAGAATGTGGCATTGTATCGATGCACACCTGAACCCTCCAGACCAGCAAACTGCCAAAACGTGTACTGGACATGTTCATGCATTAAATATGGCATCAGAAATAGCACACCCTTGCCTCAGATAGCTGGAACAGAAAGAATAAAGGCATGAATCAGTTAGGAAGGCACTCATAAGAGCACATTACTCCAACATGTCCAACAGATCCCTTTGATTCAGCCTGTTTAATGTTTCCTTCCATTTTGTACTTCACACAAGGTTTTACTCCCTATCTGCCAGGTCGTCTTGTCCTGTTCATTTTTTGTCTCAGCAGTCTTGAACTTTAACTAAATGACATAAAAGTACGTTTCTCATTGGAATACAATTCTCTCTGGAAACTACTGAATCAGACATTTCAGGCTCTAAAATGCAAACCAACCAACAAACACCTAAAATAGAATAATACTGTGGAAAAAGCCAAGGTTTAACCACAATCTAATGTGTTTTACAGTGTTTGGGGAATACAACCGCAATTAAAACATATCCGATCCCGCCTATTCACTTTGATCCTGTTAGTGTAATGAGATTCTGAGTAGTGTCAATTAAAATGAAGATGCTGTTAGCTTTGTTCATTATGTAAAGTACAAACAAGAAAAAAACAAAACAGACCCTTCCTATGAATAACAAATGAGACAGGGAGACCAGCACCAGCTCCTACATAAATTTAATATTTACTTAATAAATATTCCAGTTTGCTGAATTATAAATATAACAAATCAAAGTAAAAAAAGAGAGAGAGAAAAGAAAGACCAGTAGGATCAACAACAAAAACAACAAAACACAATAACTACTTAGGAATAATATGATGGTAACAAAAAATAAATAGACAGAAAACCTCCCCCACATATAAACTGTACAAATAGGAGATGAGACGAGAAGCAAATTCTGAGATTAGTGCAGCTCAAGTTACTCTTCTGAACAATATTTAGGGCATATAGAGTTTACCAGTAAGTATATAAGTGCTGAACTTTCAGAAACAGCCGCATATTTGCTTCAGTAACTGGCCCTCGATTTGAGTCAGACTTAAGCAACAGTTTGGCCATTTATTCTTGAGGCTGACGGTCCTGTCATAAGCTGCTCACAAACAAAGGCGGGCATAGTCAGAAGGGGTTCTGAGAGTCATTTATTTATGCCGGCCTCCCAAAGTGCACAAAGGAATATAAAACAATAAATAAATTACAAAAAAAAAGTCACGGCAAAATCTAATTCCAGCATCTTTTCCACAGCTCGAATCACATAACTCAGCGACGTCATTTCAGAGATCTTTGGTCACGTGATATTCTGATAACCGGCCTCGATGGGGCTTCATTTGAACACGCCCCCTTTACTAGACAGAGACACTTTTTTTTTTTTGCACAGAAATGTACAACAATTATGGCAATCTCTACAAAGATTCTATTTTCCCAACATGAAGTAGTATCAGAACAGGCTGAATTCCAACATATAGAAGATAGATAATGAACAGGAAGTACAAACAACAAATAAATAAATAAAAACAAACCCCAAACAGAATGAAAGCAAACAAACAAACAAACAAACAAAAAAAAAAAAAAAAAAAAAAAACAAAAAAAAAAAGATGTTATACCTTAGGGGTTTTCTAGCAGATCTAGTTCAATAATCATATGATTCAGAACCAGAGCTTGTTTTTTGTCCATACATGTAACAGATGAGAGGAAGAGGCAGAGTTCTTTGTGAAAAGTAAAAAAGGACAGCTTTGTTTTCAGAAAACGACATTTGTGAATGAAGAATTTGCCCATAATAATTATTACATTTAGAACATTTTCAAGCTTCTTTTCTTTTCTTAGAGAACCAAAGATACTATCATTTTTAGAAAATTCAAGTAAGTTTGGAATCTTTTGAAAGAGCCAGTAGTGCACATCGTTCCACAGGGCTTTGCAGAATATACAATTATAAAATAAATGTTCTGTAGATTCAATATCCCCATCACAAAAAGAGCAAGAATTATTATCAATAGCTGCGACGTCTGAGAAATTCTTTGGAAGGGTAAATACCAGAAAGGGTTTTGTAGTGGACCTCCTTAGCTTTGGGAGGAGTGGGAAGTTTTAGGTAATTTTTTCTGCTAAATGTAGTTCTACAAGCAACCAAATCATGGGGTGTACTTAGCTTTTCATACACTGTGTCTACATTTTGGCCTAGATTTTGTTAAATAAATAACACAGTGTAATATGTCATGTGTTATTATTTGTCTGAGGTTGTATTTACCCAACCAGGTCTGGGTAATTTTTATATCCTGATATATAAAACCTTAGAAGTTTTCCCAGGACTGCATGATACTGTGATAACTTTGGCATGAGTTAGATACAGATACTAAAGTGTAAAAATTGAGCTCACTGGAATGTATCTCAAGAAACTGCAGTGACAATGTAATATTACATATTATTACTGGTAGGAGCTTATGAATACTTAGATTTTAATTTCTTTCCTCAGCATGAACATATCCAAGTGGTATTAAAAATTAATTTTGTTCTAGATTAATCTGTGTCTTTCATCAAGCTGCTGCTGTTGATAGATCACTTGTAGCTGTCTTTAATGCTGTTGCTGTTATACCATACTGTTTATTAATTATCCAGAGCAAGCACTTCTCTGGTGTGTCACCACACGAGTCGGTAACGTCTGGTTTCAGACACGTCTGTTCACTTAGCGAGTATGAGTCTCCTCACGTACTTCAACACAGATTGAACATCCTTGAGTTTGCAGAATAGAGTTTGCATTCTCTGAAGAGATTAAAGGAACAAAAGGAAGGATATTTAATTGAGGCACCAAAAAGATACTTTTTTACTAACATTTAATTTAATAACTAGAAATGAAGGCAGTTGGAAATGTGATGAAAAATCAATGCAATTAGTTTGTATGCTGGAATGAGACGAGACTGGGCAAATGTTATTGAACTGCTCAGTTTCAGTTGCGAGCCTGTGGAATTGACCATCTCGACACATGTGCTGAGTTTAAATCTGACTCAGAGGTCTTCTGTTAACACACAGAGGTCTTATTTTGCTTGTTAGCCCCTGCAGGGTCATTTTGGCTTTCATCCTTTTTTTTCTTCTTTTTTTCAGTGGTTAGTTGGTTTATTGGACCTGAAGCACCATTCAACTCCAGCAGAGTAGTGTTTTGATTCCCGTTATTGTTTTAAATGTCAAAATTTAATGCTAAAATTACCCTGGACAGAAATTTGAAAGGTCACCCATTTGGTCCATCTTAGAATTTTAATGCAAGAAAAATAACTTACCTGCAACATGTAAGACGTTGTTTAACTAACACATGTTAGTTGCATTCACTGGTTTTTGTAATAATTTCTTGACTCATTGTGAAGCATTGCTTGATTGCAACAGTACAGCCTTCTAATAAGAGAATGAGTACAGCTGGTTAGGAATAATACAGCGGCCATCCAAGAATGAAATCTATTAAAGTTTTATTCAAATATAACAAAGGAGAAAATCTTCATGGCAGCTGTATTCCATGCAAGTAGAAGGACACATTTTTAAAACATTTTCATTAATTTGAAACCCTGAAAAAGTGTTTATCAGCTTGATCTGTGTCTAAAAGTGTATTTGGTTTCTGGAACCTCCTACCTAAACATATTGCTATCCGGTTGTTAAGTGATGACGTGAGGAATCCTACTTCCGGGTCTAAAGTAGTCTGCGTTTAATATGGCTTTTGTGTTGTTAACATGTTTAATGTTTTGTATTTTCTTCTATTTGATCTCAAAAAGCTCCTAAAACAGTCAGTGATCACTGTTGACCTCCCTCGGCTTTTATTACCGCTAATCATTTATTTAAGCTCAGTTTTTAAAACCTTACGATATAACTACAGCCCAGCCCATGCAGCAGTATATGAATGACTAACCTCGTATTGTGGATGGATTATCTCAGTTGTTCTCCTGGCTGAAATTTGATCCTTTTACAGCATCCTGCCATGCGATTACATTTGTTCCTCACCACCGAGAACACTCGCGTTAACTTTTATCGAGTGGAAAAAAGTTAGCTTGTTTATATTATGCTAACATAGCTGTGTCGCTAGCGGTCACGTAGCACATCATTATATACCAGCTAGCCAAACTTCAGTAACCCTATAAACGTCATTGCTGTTTAGTTTTCTGTCTTTATTTATGTTGGAAGTAATAACAGAGTTGTACGTTTTAATTTGTTTCCAAAACCCCGCAGTCAGGACATGCTATATTGTATTTAGATAGAAGCTAGCGAGCTAACATCCTGCTAACTTCTAACTCCGTTAAATGTCATAAATTCCGTTTTCATGGATGCCTGGATGTTAAACTCAACTGTTACACCTGGTAGAGCAGAACACTGATCATTTTATTAAAGATGAAAGACTTTAGACAGTTTTCCAACTCTCAGTAATGCCATAGTGATCGTTTGATATATGGACCTGCAGCGGAGTTTAGGCCCAGACATGGCTAGTGACGTCAGACTTAACGACCGGATATTTATGATTCATTCCAGAAGACTCAGACGTCTTATGGGGAAACATTTACTGTATTCTCAATGCTGAGGAAACAAAGATGACAAAAATTGTTCATTTGACATGTTGCCTCTCTTTTCTTTACACTGAATTTCTGCTTCTTCTGTAGAATGTTTTGTAAGCAAGGTCTACCTTCATGAAATCAGACAAAAGAGATGTGTCTCAGGCTCAGATATTTTTTTTTAACTGGATCATTTATTGAGCTTTCCGACAAACAAACATGTGGCACAGTAGCACGGCATGTGTCTGATTGCATACCTCAGGTTTTTCAAGAAAAAAAAATCATACCGATGATGTAAATGTTAGGGGTGCAACGATATTCGTATCGATATTGAACCGTTCGATACAGTGCTTTCGGTTCGGTACGCATATGTATCGAACAATACAACATTTGTAATTTATTTTATCAACTTTCCTTCTGACGATGCTGTCTGTGTTGAGCGCTCAGTGAATCTGCGTTCGACTACTCCGCCTAGGCTGCACTGTCGAGCGCAGATCCACTGAGCGCTCAACACAGACAGCATCGTCAGAAGGAAGAGCGCAGGGCACCTCCCCCACCCTCATTCAGATGTGGTGTTTGGAATTATTTTGGTTTTCATGTGGCGTATGACCCTGAAGGTAAGCGCGTCATGGACTAAAGTAAAACAGTATGTTGGATGTGCCATGCAATGCTCAATTACATGGGTGGGAACTAGTGTGTTAGCGCAGTTAGCTCGTTAACGTGTTGGCCGTCTAGCCCCATGCACGGGGCGATCGGCGGTAGCTCGTTAACGGAGATTTGCCGTGTTGTGGCGTTAAGGTCATTTCAACGAGATTAACCTGAAAGCACTATATATTAGAGGTGGGAATCACCATACAACTCGCGATACGATATTATCACAATACTTAACGCACGATACGATATTATTGCGATTTTTTAAAATATTTTGCGATATTTAAATTCTGCACATAAAGGTAAACTTTATCAATATTCATTTTATCTAATATCAAAGTCTCACACTCAGTCTTTCTCTCATTTCAGTCAGTTTTATTGTTGACAAACTGAACGGTTTGTATTACAGTCTAGTCCAACTTAACTGAATGCAACCATCTGGTACAATTATAGCTATTCTGAACTATGCAATTTATGAAAACTATGCAGCCCCTTCAGCAACTGAAGAATTTGAAAGTAAATTTAAAAAAATATATAATTTTACATTAAATAAAAAAGTTTCAAACTTAATTAAAATTAAACATGTCTTAAATTAAAATAAGTAAACTGTCATGTTTATTGCTGCCAAAAAAAAAGTTAAACACATTTGGACAGTGAAGGAATGTCAGGATTGTTGCTCAGAAAAAGGATCAACATGCTCTGAAGTCAACATGCTCTGACTCCAGAGCATGTTGACTTCAGAGAAAAAATTGTTTGTAACAAAATATCGATTTCTGCTGTCCCTGTATCGATACATTATTAGCAAACAAAATATCACGATACTACACAGTATCGATTTTTTCCCCCACCCTTACTATATATATATATATATATATATATATATATATATATATATATATATATATATGTATGTATAAACCAAAAGCAAAACAATACTACGGAGTGCACACATGTATCAGGTTAAATAGCCATCATCTTGGTATTATTTAAATCTTATTCTTAAGACTCCCAGAACTGTGGTTAAATGGTACAAAACATATCTTTTTTTATTAGTTTAAGATCTTTCTTCCTTTATGTTTTTCTTTCAGGTGGTAAAGCTGCTCGAAACAATAAAAAAGCAAACCACAGCAACCACTGTGCAATTAAGCAGAGTGATGCATTTGATATTGGAGAAAGCACGTTATGTTCACATAATGATCTCTTTTCCAGTCTCTGTCTTTTATCCCACTTCGTTTCCGTTACACAGACACAGTCTAAATACAAATGGGCCTTCTTAAGATGATAACAAACACCAAGGGTTAATAAAAGACACAGGACAGAAAGCATAATGTTCCATTCAAAATCATCAAGCTCCATTAACTAAGCTCCACTGAGGATGTTTACATGCACACTAATACCTTGTTTTTTCCGGGATGTGTTTTGCCTTTTACAGTTTGTACATTTATAAAGATCTTACAGAATCTAGATTTATAAAAAAAAAGAATGAGTAATGAGCTATGATATTAATATTTAATATAAACCAACTGTTGGGGATATAAGGCACACAGTATTGCTAGTTGGGTTTAATTAGGCTCTAATCAGCATGTAAGCTTTCCTCCCGACTGTGTGCACATGAATTACAGTTCTGTGTAATTCTGTCTGTGGATGCTGCAGATGCTGTTCTCCTCTGCAGACCTAATAATGCATCCATGTTCTCCCAGCCACACAAATTAACCATCTTCAGAAAAGTACACAGAGTATCAATAATAGGCTGGAAAAAATATGTTTTTACATTACTTAATGGTTTATCAGCTGTGCTCATGTAAGGTGGAATGAATCATTCTGTTCAAATTGGGCCTATTGTTTGTCCATTTCTTCGTAAATACAAAACTTTTTCAACTGAAGTGTCTTGACAATCTTGTTCTGTCTTGGACTGTGTGCCAGTGAACCATCACGGTGTATTTCAGCATCCGGGTACATTTCCCTTGGCCAGTCACACTTTCTCCATCCAGGAAAGACAGTTTCAGTGTCAAGTGTGATATGATTTCCCTCCTCTCTATAACAAGTCCAACCAGTGAGTCATAACCAAGTTAAAACCTGTCAAAATCATTCCTTTCAGTTCTTGCCTTTTGTAAAATAAGTAAACCATAAAAATGTGTTCAGGCAGAATGATTTGTATTGACTTTCATAGATACTGTCTTATGGTTAAGACTATCACACCCAAGAGCTACATCTCAGACTGTACACCCCTCAGTATATTAAACGTTAAAGCTCAAGCCTCATGAGAAAGCCCCATCTCTCCAAATCAAAACCTTTTAGTGGTCCCCCACACTCGTTTTAGAACTCGAGGGGACCGATCTTTCCAAGCTGTTGCACCCAAACTGTGGAATGCACTTCCTCTATTTCTACGGTGTCTGGACTCGGTGGAGACCTTCAAAAAGCAGCTAAAGACTTTTTTTTTTTTTTATTCAAAAAGCTTTTAATTAGACCAGGGTTTTTATGATGTATTTATGACTGTATTGTGTTTTCTCACCTTTCTTGTACAGCACTTTGTGACACATGTCTGTGAAATGTGCTATATAAATAAACTTTACTTACTTACTCACTCTAAAAGACTGTGGCAGCATGTCTTAGGATAGGAAGTTACATCTCAACAAACCAAAATACTTCTAGACCAATGTACTTTGGACATGTGACCAAAGTGAAGCTGTTTGACCAGAATGCACAGCACTATGTTTGGAGAAAGCCAAACACAGCATATCAGGGAAAACACCTCAGCACGGTGGTGGATGATGATGATTCGGGCTCGTTTTGAAACTTCAGGACGTGGGCACCTTGCAGTCATTGTGAACACCATTAAATCCTCATTTTTCCAAAATATTCTAGAGTCAAATGTGAGGCTTTATGTCCAATGGCTAAAGCTTGGCCCAGATCAACTTATACAATACAACAATGACTCCAAGCACAGCAGCAAATCTATAACAGAATGGCTGAAAAGGAAGGAATCATAGTGCTGCGATGATCCAGTCCTTAAGAGAGCTGTGCACAAAGGAATGCAAAAACAAAAAAAACAACAACAACACTAAATGAACTGAACTGATGTTGTAAAGAAAAGTCCTCCACAATGATGTCACAGGGTGATAAAGTCACACAGAAAACAACTACACTGTAAAATGTAGTTCTGAGCTATTGAATGTTGTTTTGTTGTTTTTGGTATGACTGTACATTTTCAAAATACATTTACTTTTATGCCTAACATTAAGAATTATAATTGTAAAAATATCTTATATCATCAAAAAACAAACTCCAAATTGGCCAAATGTCCTTAATGCAATTTTGTTTTAAATCAGGCCAACATTTTTAATTTTTTAAAGTTTTTTTGCTTAATAAAAACCTCTTTCTGATTGTTCCTACAGTACAGCAATTAACAACAGTTGTGCAGAGGCAACTGTTATTTGTACTTTATAAATAAAACTAAACTGGACTGAACTGAATTTAAAAGAAGTTGCTTTGATTCTTTCCTAGCTGCAGTCTTTGACATAGTTGTAAATGTTGACAAGAAAATGTGCTCCCCTGTGTTTAATCATAAACTTGTTCCACACATTTGATGGTATAATCAACCACCAAGTCACTACTATAAATAAATACTGCAATGAACTGCATATCATGTATCATTTATAAATATTTTGAAAGGGTAATCAATTATGGGCTCCCTGAGGCTTGGACACTTGTTCGATATATATCATCAATCTGAGTGCTGGTGTTATAGAACAGCAGGCACAAAGGACTTGACGGTATTGATCTGTCTGGGATGTTAAAGCTTAAATGTTCTCTGTAAATGTATTCTTGTTGAATGGGTAATCTTTTGGGTCATTGTGTGTTTTTCAAAAAGTGCTATTCAAGTAATTGTAAAACTGCATCCTATCATACTAGTATTAATTTGTGTATATTCTATGCCATCACCTGCCTGCCATCTGCCTAATTGATGTCAATGTGCTTGTTTTAAAAAGCTTTTTAAAGTGCTGCCATTAAAAACTGAGTGTGCAGAGATACACGCATAAAAGCAGATAATGAATCTGCTGTGAACGTTCAGACAAAAGGGACAAACATTGATTGCAAGAAACACGAGAAGGCTCGACAGCATCTATTGTCAATTTTGTCGCCTTCCTGCACTTTTGTGAGTGTTGGTTTCAGCAAGCAGTAATGTCGTGAACTACTCCATCAGTCATGATTAATTCAATGGGCTTGATGAGCTGGAGTCTTCCTGATGACTGCCTGGGGACAGATGCACTGCTGCACTGGTTACTTGCCGCAATCATTAGCTGCTTCTATAAAGAAGAAGAATTGCTGGACCACAATTGACTGACTTTACATATCAAGGATGTGTAAACTCATCGAGAGTGTCTTTATGCCATTTTCACCATATTTTATCAGGATAATCAGCTACATAATGAATCCGAATCAGGCTCACCAAATAATTAATGTGCATCCCTGTGCACAAATTGCCATACGAGGATTAAAAGCCTCCAATTAGTTGTGTTAAGTGGAAAGGCCAAACATTACAGAACGTTCATACAGTTTAAATGATCATTTTCAGAAATATAGGCATATCAATCAGCCAGTTGTTTAAAGCAAGTTTGAGCTTTTCTTAAATATACCATGGCACGGTTAAACAATTTCAATCCTAGCTAGAAGATTTTGCATTCTAAAGTCAAAACTGACTGCTCTTGCAGCTGGTTTAAAGAGCTGATTATTACTATTTACTTTAAATGGGATGTAAATGTACCATGCTCTAATGAATAAACTGTAACTTGTAACTAGTGATAGAGACCATATACTAAAAAATGTCAAATGTGTTTTAACATCAAGTAACCACAAACGCGTCTCACAAAGGATGAACACTTACATTGTTGCTGTTTTGTATTTTAACTCCTTGTTTGCGGCAGAAATATGAGACGGTCATGTTGGAGAGACGGAGTTACTGCTCATGATTAATCTGAATCAGCTGGAGTGATCAAGGCTGATATTTTTTTATTAACCGCATTAAGGAGCAAAATCTGAAATGGAACAAATCAACAATGTGCTGGGCATTTAAGATGACTACTTCCTCATTTTAACATAGATGATAACTTAATACATGACAAATGACAAATCGTCATTATTATCAGATTTTTGAAAAACTCTAAAAATTGCCAGACACTCCCCTTATTTCCAGTGCTGGAAAAGTGTGGGCTGAAATGTTTTCAGATGCAGTTTGACAACCAAACAAGCCCTTTTGTTAGCAGCATATTAAGCATACAGTTATTTATGCTTGGCCGATGAGATGCAAGTATTGAGGTCTTTGTGTTTAGTCTGAATGGCACTGAATCATGCCTTTGTGAGTACTAACACGAAGAGAATAAACAAAGGTAGACAATTTCAACCATTGCAGACCATAGAGCAGACTCTTCAGTTTAGACTCTGTCATCTCCTCTGTTCGTACTCTTACAGATTATAATTATTATGATGAATTGTTTTGTACAGAGACAGGTTGATTATGTAGCTGGGTACATGTTTCTGCCATTTATCATGCCTTTCACTAGTGCTTAGTCCTGTTGATTACCTACGCGTGTGTGTGTGTGATCAACAAAGACAGAAGCCATGCCCCTAGGGTCCTATCACTACAGGGAGTCCAGAATTATTAGGCAAATGAGTATTTTGTCCACATCATCCTCTTCATGCATGTTGTCTTACTCCAAGCTGTATAGGCTCGAAAGCCTACTACCAATTAAGCATATTAGGTGATGTGCATCTCTGTAATGAGAAGGGGTGTGGTCTAATGACATCAACACCCTATATCAGGTGTGCATAATTATTAGGCAACTTCCTTTCCTTTGGCAAAATGGGTCAAAAGAAGGACTTGACAGGCTCAGAAAAGTCAAAAATAGTGAGATATCTTGCAGAGGGATGCAGCAGTCTCAAAATTGCAAAGCTTCTGAAGCGTGATCATCGAACAATCAAGCGTTTCATTCAAAATAGTCAACAGGGTCGCAAGAAGCGTGTGGAAAAACCAAGGCGCCAAATAACTGCCCATGAACTGAGAGAAGTCAAGCGTGCAGCTGCCAAGATGCCACTTGCCACCAGTTTGGCCATATTTCAGAGCTGCAACATCACTGGAGTGCCCAAAAGCACAAGGTGTGCAATACTCAGAGACATGGCCAAGGTAAGAAAGGCTGAAAGACGACCACCACTGAACAAGACACACAAGCTGAAACGTCAAGACTGGGCCAAGAAATATCTCAAGACTGGTTTTTCTAAGGTTTTATGGACTGATGAAATGAGAGTGAGTCTTGATGGGCCAGATGGATGGGCCCGTGGCTGGATTGGTAAAGGGCAGAGAGCTCCAGTCCGACTCAGACGCCAGCAAGGTGGAGGTGGAGTACTGGTATCATCAAAGATGAGCTTGTGGGGCCTTTTCGGGTTGAGGATGGAGTCAAGCTCAACTCCCAGTCCTACTGCCAGTTTCTGGAAGACACCTTCTTCAAGCAGTGGTACAGGAAGAAGTCTGCATCCTTCAAGAAAAACATGATTTTCATGCAGGACAATGCTCCATCACACGCGTCCAAGTACTCCACAGCGTGGCTGGCAAGAAAGGGTATAAAAGAAGAAAAACTAATGACATGGCCACCTTGTTCACCTGATCTGAACCCCATTGAGAACCTGTGGTCCATCATCAAATGTGAGATTTACAAGGAGGGAAAACAGTACACCTCTCTGAACAGTGTCTGGGAGGCTGTGGTTGCTGCTGCACGCAATGTTGATGGTGAACAGATCAAAACACTGACAGAATCCATGGATGGCAGGCTTTTGAGTGTCCTTGCAAAGAAAGGTGGCTATATTGGTCGCTGATTTGTTTTAGTTTTGTTTTTGAATGTCAGAAATGTATATTTGTGAATGTGGAGATGTTATATTGGTTTCACTGGTAAAAACAAATAATTGAAATGGGTATATATTTGGAGCACGGTGGCACGGTGGTTAGCACTGTTGCCGCACAGCAAGAAGGTCCTGAGTTCAATTCCACCATCAGGCCGGGGTCTTTCTGTGTGGAGTTTGCATGTTCTCCCCGTGTTTGCGTGGGTTCCCTCCGGGTACTCCGGCTTCCTCCCACCATCCAAAGACATGCAGCTTGTGGGGATAGGTTAATTGGATAATCCAAATTGCCACTAGGTGTGAATGTGTGAGTGAGTGTGAATGGTTGTCTGTCCCTATGTGTTAGCCCTGCGACAGACTGGCGACCTGTCCAGGGTGTACCCCGCCTTTCGCCCTATGACAGCTGGGATAGGCTCCAGCGCCCCCCGCGACCCTGAAAAGGATAAGCGGAAGCGAATGGATGGATGGATGGATGGGTATATATTTGTTTTTTGTTAAGTTGCCTAATAATTATGCACAGTAATAGTCACCTGCACACACAGATATACCCCTAAAATAGCTAAAACTAAAAACAAACTAAAAACTACTTCCAAAAACATTCAGCTTTGATATTAATGAGTTTTTTGGGTTCACTGAGAACATGGTTGTTGTTCAATAATAAAATTATTCCTCAAAAATAC
Source organism: Maylandia zebra (assembly GCF_041146795.1). Classification (NCBI taxonomy): domain Eukaryota; kingdom Metazoa; phylum Chordata; class Actinopteri; order Cichliformes; family Cichlidae; genus Maylandia; species Maylandia zebra. The sequence goes on from NC_135184.1 coordinate 14,783,239, forward strand.
AACTTTCCTAATAATTCTGCACTCCCTGTATATATAGAGCTGAGGAGCATGTTTTTTGTTTAACACACTGTAGGTCCCAAGAAGAGCACGTACACCGTGTAGAACTGCAGAAACACACTACCCTCACGCAGTGTTATGTACCTGTACCACATAAATTGAGAAACATGACAAAATAATCTGCTGGTGTTGGAATGACTGTGCAAAGAAATACATCTGTGCTTCCTTCATTATAAATAGTTTCTTAGTGCACATACATATCTCTCATGTAAAGATCGGCACCTTACACTTAACATGTTTTGTGAAGTGCTAAAAATAACTGAAGGACATAAAGCTCGCACAACCAGAAGTAAAGAGCACTGGATTATGTAACACAATGCTTTATATGCTTGATCACACAGATACTGCAAGAATTAAATAACTGGTACTCACTGAAATATATTGAATTAATTTCTGCTCATTCTGTGTTTTTAAGAAAAATAAATGTCAGTTTTAATTTGAATTGAATTGAACAGTTGGTGCTGTATCTGCTTGTTATGTTTAACATCATTCACACATTGGTGCTCCAGCCTTTTCTGACTGAGAGCCATGGCCTCAGACTTGTTGCTTCACACCTGGCTGCAATCTGTCTCACTGCAAGCTGAAGGTTGTTGGTTGATGAAGCCGACGGAACCACATCATCGGCTAAAAGCAGAGACGAAATCTTGTGATCACCAAATGTGACGCCCTCCACCTCTTGGCTGCATCTAGAAATTCTGTCCAGAAAAATTACAAACAGAATCTTTGACAAAAAGCAGTCCTGGCAGAGCCCGACACCGATTGGATAAACAGTTCATTTGGAAAGTATTCACAGTGCTTCACTACTTCAACACTTTGTTGTGTTACAGCATTATTCCAAAATTAATTAAAGTTTATTAAATATTTTAATTCAATGCATTAAAATAAATTCATTTTAAAAAGGATACATGTTATATGCAGAGCATTTGTGAATACTTTCTGGGTGCACTGTCAGTCTGACTTACCAACATCCAGCCAAGATCTCACGATGGTTTTACAGGGACCGAATAGCCCAAAGCAACAAGCCCAATACTCCTGAAGCACCCACCACAGGAAACCTGAATGCCTTATCTAGATCATAAAAACACATAAGGACTTGTTAAACAAATTGCGATGTACCCATGAATATCCAGTCATTTAAAATTGTAACTCTTTCACTCTCTCGCACACTATCAGAGGACCTCCTTTATTTAAAGTCAGAAACAGTGTAGGGTAAAAGGTCAATACACACATGGTTGACCACAGTAATTACACTAAATCCATATTTTACACCTTTATATATATAAATATCCATGAATACTGTCTCGTGTTTTCTGTGGATGAAGAAAACGTATGTTTTGGAAAAAAATGGGGTATATCTTTTTCTGAGTATGTGGCAGTGAAGTCGAGAGTGCAATTTAATATTTGATTTAAGTGCAAAAAATCAGGAATCAGTTGTAAAGTCAGAAATGAAAAGCAAAATTCTGAACAGCTACACTTGAAGGTGGAGATGAAACACCGCTTAAATGTGGAGAAAACAAAGCACAGTTTCAGATTGTCCCTCGTGAAAGGCATTCGTAATATCGTTCTTGACCGATCACACAAACAAGACATAAATAATTGTTTCAAAAGGAGGAAAAAGGAGCTATAAAGAGAAATTCAAACCCTGGCTCCGTCCCTCATTTTTGTACAGCTAATCATGTGTGAAATAGCTTTGCATACCTGGTCAGCATTTTCAGAAAGCTTCAGAATTACCAGACACAAAGGGCCCGTACACCCCATCAGAACTGCTCCCCTTTACACCTTTCCAGAGATTGGGGCAGTTCCAAGCCTGTTTCAACTATTGATAAGCACATTTGATGGAGTGTGACCCAATAATTGGGACCTTCTACTAACTGATCGTTGCTGAACGAAGGCAGCCAGAGTACAAACCTGACAGAGCCGTGTTATCACCTGGTCAACATCCTGGTGTCTCGCTTTTCTTTTTGTGCTAGCTCACTAATTTTCCCCACTTACACTTTAACAAGGTGGTGAGGTTTTCCGCTGTATCTGGATATATGATATATATATTTTAAGTAGTTAGATTTACATTCATTTGCATTAATACATCTCCTCCCTTGCTTGTTACTTGGATTTTTGATCCCACTGACAACAGAGGCTTCTACTGGGAAAATTACAAGCTCTCTCGAGCAATGGACCCCTACAATCACCATTTTCCAACATAGTGGCAATTCCTGTGGGACCGTGAATAGGCAGTGTCAGCTGTTAAGAGTGTGTCACGGTCTGCAGAGACAGGCCGTGCGGTGGTGTGTGTGATGGACCCAGGTGCATACACAAGTGAGTAGACGGGAGTGGACTTAACAGAAAGCGAGCCTTTAATATGGCTGAAGACAAAGTGCACAAACAAAGCAGGGATGGCGTGACTAGATTATAACTAAACTGGGAAAACTAATACTGCGACAAACTAAGAAAACTCAGACTATGATGATCACTGCAAGGACTGACCGTGAAAACATGGAGGTGAGAACACAGACGACGCGACACAGTGTAACGTCGGGTTGCGTTTAGTGGTTGAGAGGAGGCGGCAAAACACCTAGCAGGGTAACCAAAAGAGTACACACTCACGCTGGCGTTGGGGATTCCACAGTGTGTTCTTTAATATACCTTCTCTTCATCAACCATATAAGCCCGGTTGAACGGCTGCAGCTTAACAAACATAGCGCACAGTGTTCGTACAACCCATAACGTTGCAAACAAAGGTGTCTGGCGAGGTAAAACATAAAATCCGTCCCTCCTCATGTACTAGCGTGCAAGCACATGTCCACACCATCACAGAGAGAGAGAGCAGAGAGACCAGTGGCACACACTGATGACACCATCAACCCTCGACTTGGGTGTCTTAAAGGGACACCACATCATAGTGGCTGTTACATATTCCCCCCGGGTTAAACAAAGGCTGCCCTCAGCCGGACCCAGGTGACCCTCCTCCCGCTACCCCCTTTCACCACACATAGCTACTTTAGGTAGTAAGCAGGTCGTGGAGGAATTGTTACACACCTGTACAGCATTGGTACAGTCCAGACTTAACCAGCCTCCATACATGGGCAGCAGGATAAGAAGTTAAAACCAAAACAGGGAAATGTACAGTGCAATATTGACAAACTGGCATACATGACAGTGTCCCACATGGTGAATGTCCATTTAAACAAATGTTAAAGAAAGAAAATAAACTTAGGATAGCCAGGACAATTGCAGAATGAAATTCCCTTTTTCTTTCATTGCGTTTCTTCTACTTCACAAACTTGCAACAGACAGCATAATATGTGAAAACAGTACCAGAAAGTACTGTAGAAAACCCAAACAACAGTCATGTTACAACAGTAACCAATACGAAATACATAAGAAAAAAAAATGCAAATTCAGGAACTATGGCAAAGCTGCATCGAACCCATGCCCAGGAAACGCAGGTCCACGCGCATCCAATGGAGCCACGACGAAGAGGCCAAACAGAGAACGGCGCCACAGTCCACAAACCACGCTGGGGCAGCTCCAGCCGCTGCCATGGAAATGCACCGCCGCGACCCTTTGATCCTCCCGACGTCCTCGTCCAGGCCAGCCTGGTCCGTTCCCGCGAAACATGGCGGACAGCCACTTTGCCGCGTCGTACCTTTTTATGTACCAATCATCAACTGCTCGAAGACACTGCATACTGAGGTCCAAGAGAAGATGTTCGGGCGCCATTTTGTAACGTCGGGTTGCGTTTAGTGGTTGAGAGGAGGCGGCAAAACACCTAGCAGGGTAACCAAAAGAGTACACACTCACGCTGGCGTTGGGGATTCCACAGTGTGTTCTTTAATATACCTTCTCTTCATCAACCATATAAGCCCGGTTGAACGGCTGCAGCTTAACAAACATAGCGCACAGTGTTCGTACAACCCATAACGTTGCAAACAAAGGTGTCTGGAGAGGTAAAACATAAAATCCGTCCCTCCTCATGTACTAGCGTGCAAGCACATGTCCACACCATCACAGAGAGAGAGAGCAGAGAGACCAGTGGCACACACTGATGACACCATCAACCCTCGACTTGGGTGTCTTAAAGGGACACCACATCATAGTGGCTGTTACAACAGACTGTACGAAACACAGAGACTAAATACACATGAGGGATGATCAGGGGAAGTGGATGCACACGGGGAACACAGGTGACACTGATAATCATAACAAGACACGGCAGGAGTGAACGTAACACTGATGGGAGATGGGCAAAGTAAAGCAGGAAGTACACAGAGGTTCAAACAGGAGGAGAGAGAGCACGGGGAGAACGCAGACATAACGGGCTGGGGAAAACATAGAATAAAGCACAAAGAGAGACGAGGGCTCATAAATACACAGAGGGGCACACAGGGGGTAAGAGTCACGAAGGGAAAACACATAAGGAACAACGTAACAGATCAACCCAGGAAGCATGGCCTAAATAAAGAACAAAATACAAAAATACATGAAACTAAGAATACTGGGCCCACATGGCCCAGGACCATGACAGAGTGCCGTGAATCCCATGGAGTCCTGAAATGAGAAACTGAAAAAGCACTTTCTGCTGCTTTTCACAGAAAGCGGGTGGGTGAGAGGCCACTGTGCAGTTTCAGTTTTCCCTCCAAATAAAGCTCCTCAGACAAGTGAAAAAGTGTGCTAAATCGTTGTCCATATATTTGCCTGTTTTCTTTTTTGTCCTCAAATAGGCCTAACTTAATCAGCTCTTTGCCAGTGTTAATGACCAACATGTTTAAAGTGCATTCACATTTATACAGCGCCTTTAACACTATACAAACCTACTGTGCAGTGTATTTCCTGTCACAGACTTACTGCTAATTCATTGGCAGTGTTGGCTTCAGTCTGTGTTATTTCTGTAAGCTCATCATATTTTCCCTAAAATTACAGTTTTATCTTCATTTGTGAAACCAGCCGCTCTGCTGCTAGCAGGCTTATCCATGTTTCTGATTGATCAGATGCTTCCTATGGCATGTGAATGCACTCATAGCTAGACTGGGACCACTTAGCAACTTAGCAACTAGCTTCATGTGACCAATTATCCGGACTACCGAAGTGTCAGGCTAAGAAAAAGCAGATAACTGAAAGCTGCCTTGGATATGTTTTTTACTTGCTTCGTATTACACAGTCCAGCGCTAGGAATTAACACAGAGGTGATTTTGTTTGGGCTTTTAGTTATCTGTAGAAGGAGTTTGTTAACATAACAACAGCAAAACCAGGAAATTTGATACGTGCCAGGCCCTTTCTCTTTTCCCTCCCACCTCCTTTTTCCTATTTTATTTTTTTGTTAAGCACCTTGGTATACCCTTGGTTTTTTAGTGTGCTTTATAAATAAAGTTTATTATTATTATTATTATTATTATTATTATTATTATTATTATATGCAGTCATTCAACTATGTAGAGGTTTTATTAGGTTCAGCGTGAAGGCCAAACTCATGTATGTATGAACTTATGTACTAATGACAACTCATGAGTGCTAATGTAAAGACACTTCAGGGAGGCACATCTGGTCTGAGCCAACTGCAGGTTCTAGCTTTAAATCTCGGCAGTAGGACTTAAAAATCTTGGAATAAATGAATAATTTTAAACACTGACATGTGAAGGAAATTCTATACATCGGAGGGCCGTACTACCAGCCAAGATTAAGGGCTTAGCGAGCTATGTTGACCTTGAAGTCAGGGTTTTGTGAGATAAAAGTGGCTCCCTTTTTACCTGACTAAATCACCATTATAACTTATGCTGAACACATGACCCGGTTGGGAGAAAGTTATGTTTAGAGTTTTGGTTTAAAATCATCTGGAAGCACCACATTTTTGTTTGCTATATTCAAGGTTACCTATTCATACCTATTTAGTCAATAAAATTAATTTAAATTTCATCTGGCAACAAACTAAGACATTTTCTGTATCTCTTTTTGTAAACAGTTGAACAGTAACCTTTAACATTTAAATACATCCAGTTTAAAGTTTCAGAACTGTAATGAGCAGGAGTCACGTTAGAAACAACAGCCTTAAAATAATTGACTATTCTAATAATTTGCTTTCTGTGCTCCCAGGGTTATCAATTTTCTTCAGGATTAATAGTATCTTTGTTGCTGCAGTGTTGAATTTTACACTTATATTTTTATATTTTTATAGATTTTTATCAACATTTAATCCTCATCACCTGATAGTTTCTCTGATTGTAATAGGGGGGATGCATGGAGGACATTGTGTGCAGTAGAAGAGTCATGTAATTCATAAAACATAAATTTTTAAGAAACAACTCACAGAGCCGGAAGCAGAAAGCTCAGCCTAACAAACAAAGTTCATAACTACCAACGTGATACCCGACGTCTCTGACTGGTATTTTAGTTTTTTCATGCCAGCTAACTCAATAAGAGCTTGGCTGTGTTGATTATTTTTTCGTTCTACACGATTCGGCTTTGTGCTGGCATACCTTCAGTCTGGCACTCACTGAAAGCAATGCACAGGTACCACCTACTGAATTCTTGAAAACAAGGCTCAAATGTAATGGGGCTGCCTTATAGCAGCAAACTCCCCCAGACAGGACGCTGCACCCTCCCACACAGACGAAAACTACTGATCTAAAGGAACACAGCACAGCAGCACGTTTAAGCATAAGCTGCATTCAGGAGACTGACAGCAGCGTTACAGTTTTTATTATAAAATAAGAACAACTTTATTGAGAAAAGGTAAGTGACATTAGAGGGAGGTTTCTCAGCAGGAGCTTATGTCGGAGAGGAGAAGAGATGTTAGCAGGAGCTGAAGTGGGTATGATAAGATTTTGCTGTTATTGTGATTTGACTTGGAGACCTTGCTTGTTTGCATCGTGGGTAGATGATCTGGTAGGCAGGTGAGATTCCAGGGAGGCAGAGAGAGATTTGGTGGAGCGTGGGCACACAGGTGAGTTACAGGTAAGCACTTTCCTGTGTAGTAGCAGCGACCGGCTGGGTGTCCGTAAAACCACACAGGGTAACATTGATCGGAGTGGGAAACTGAAGAACAGGTGAGAAAGCAGTGTGTCAGAAACACAAGAACTAACTAACTACTATAACGACAACAACAAGCTGGTGGAGGGCCCCAGCCTTTAAATATCATGAGCAGATGAGTTACCAGAGAAAGTGCAGACAAGAGAGCCCAGGAAAGAGATGCTCCACTCACAGACGAGCCAACAAGGAAACACCAGCCCACGACTCCAGCTGTGAAGGAGGAAAGTAAAGAGAGACAGAGAAAAGAGGAGAAAATATCACAGAGTCCCCACAGAGTCCCCAAACCCAATCTGTGGAGGCCCCTCTCCTGCTAATGACACTTTGTGAGACACCACAGGAGACCCCAGTGTTCAGATGTGTTGTGGTGGCACTAGGGGGATGTGCGCAGCACTTGGCAGGTGGTGGTCCTTCTGAATGAGTACAGATTTTAAGTGTGACAAACTGTCTTCTCCTCTCTCCCGTCACGGTCATAAAAAGGACACAGTCAGCACATGTTACCACAACTGTCGCTCAGAGTCTCTCATTTTGTTATGTGATGATTGCATACCTGTGTATTTTATTCACTGACCTTAAAAAAATACAGAAACACAGCAGCCATTATGAGACTATAGTCATCGAGTTCCATTATTCCACACTGGCTGACAATCACACAAGACAGCAACACGGCAGATAGGCAATACTCAGTGCAGCAGCAGATCTACATCTGTCAGCATCCTATTACTCTTTATTATTTACAGATGTGCAATTATGTGCCTCATTTGTCTTATGCTGAGACACGATGCACTATAAGCATTCATTTGCACCGTTCACTCTGTTGTGGAGACAAGTAAGCAGCATTTTAGGTGCTAAATACATGAGCAGAATACAGAGGATAATTATTCTCTGATCTATTTTTAATGTAAAACTATTGATTAGTGCAGCTTTGATTAAAGGTCCATCAATAGTTCATGGTTTAGTTAATTGAATTGATTTTCCTTTCACTCACGTTCTGGATGAAGTTACAGAAACATGCAAGACAGCTGAAAGCTAAATACAAATGCATGCAGTGGCATTAATTTATAGCCTTATGGGAAAGACTTCTTAGTGCACATTTTGTTCTCTGTACATTGTGTTATTTGTTCTCAGACCTTTATCAGCAGGCTGCTGGTGTTTCTCAGCTCAAAAAACAATCCTGCAAGAATCCATTAAAAGCCAGCCACCTTCCTCCTGTGCACCTACTGCTTGTCTGTCTTATTCTCCTCAGTCTCCTCTCACCTCTCCCACTCCCCTGCTCTTTTATTCTCCCCTTGTCCCACTCCCTCTTACCCACTGTCTCAGTGCTTTCCATTTCTTCCCCGTCGTCTTCTATTGATGGATCCCAAAGTTCAATTTCTCAGCCCTCGGAATGTCAAACAGTGTAGATACTGCCCCAAAGCACAGCTCAGAGCCTCCACAGCAAAACCATAGTGCCAACATTTAGCCGCAAGTTAAGGAAAATAACAAAAGATACTTCTGTGGCACTTTAAAAAGAAAATTGTTAAATTACCCATCTGTAAACCATGCGGAGATAAAATAAACGCCAGCTATTACAGTGTCGGTTAATGGAGTCTGACCAATGCGGCTTTTTAAATGAATTGCAGCCAGCATACGGACAGACATTTTCATCTGTGCTTCTTGGTGGACACTGAATATGTAATGTACATGGTGCCATGTGTCTGCACTCATTTTGACAGTTTTGTTGGTCCCAAAGTGACATTTGTCCAAAGAAGAATGTCATTGTGAATATTTGAAACTTTCTTTTTGGCCATGAAGAACTGTTTGAGTGATAGTTACAATCCATCTTGTATCTAGCCACCCACTGCAGTGCTTCAGCCAACGGCTGTCTGCAGGTATCTGCTCATACTGTAGAGATTAGTCAAAGTGCTGATGACATAAGCACCTTGCCTGCATTTACATCCTCACTCACCACACAGCAGGCACTAACCAATTAGACTCAACTGAATTAAGCAGGAGTCATGGAGGAGACGTCAACCGCTGCCTTTTTTTTTCTTTTTTTAAAAAAAGCTTAGTTATATTTAGCTTCAAATATTCTTTTAACTATTAAAAAAATATTTCACTGCATATGATGTGATGTCATGTGACAGCAGATTGGGCTTGTCAGAGATTGCTGGAATATGCCATTCATTTAAAACCACACCACTTACAGATGATTTTCCCTTCCGATTGATCATTTTAAATAATTTAGAGACCTTTTTATGTCCTGTAGCAGACATTAATATCTGAGAGTTAAATACGGCAGATTCCGCATACTACTCACAGAGGTGGTTCTCATTGCTTTTTATGCATGGGTCTAATTTTTGTGGATATACTAAAAAAGCAATACATTTTCATGAAGTGCCTTTGTTTGTTTGTTTGTTTGTTTGTTTGTTTTTTTAACACAACCACATCTGCAAGCTCTAATGTCCACATTACATGTTTCTAGCAGCATATGGATTTGTATGCAGGATCTTCTTGTTTGACTGATTATTGTTGTGATATTGGATCAAAATTCCATCAAAACTGAGAAAATACTAGATGTCTATTTGAAACAGGATCCTATATTCTGCCTACTGGAGCTATACAACATCAATTTCAAATGAATTTGAAAACTCAAAGGGACATGTGGCCACCTTCTGCTATTTTTTTCTGCTATCTATCTATCGATCTATCTATCTATCTGATCTAATGTACAGCACTTTGTGTCAGCTGTGGTTGTTTTTAAAGTGCTTTATAAATAATGATGATGATGAAGTAAACATCATAATCAGACACATACACGGTGGAGATACAGACAGAAAATGCAGACAACCTTTTGTTTTTTCATAATGCAACATTTTTATTTAATCAGCCGTTAAAGCTTGTTTTGTTGAGCATGGCATTCAGTTTAATATTGCTAATATTCTGTAAACGGCTTCAATATCCTTTATTTATCGACCACAGGGTCTCAGGAAATTACATTTCTTAAGAACTGCATTTGAGCAGGCCAATTTAGCTTGTGTCTTGCTTTCAGAGGCTCCTCTACGCAATTCAAGACCCTGAGCGTGACTCACGCTCCAGTGAGTATTGTTACACTATCACCATTAGCCAACATTGAAATAAATAAAATAAAATCTGTTTTATTGTTTTCCTCTTTTACACTGTACAAGTAATTATTGGTGAGCAGTTGTTGAACACTATACGAAACACCCACCTGATCTGACAAGAGGCTCCACTTCACCTGTGGTTGTCTGGTCCCTTTATCGCTACAGCTAGCTGCTACTCTGGTGCAACATTGTTTTTGTTTTCATGTAATAACAATGCTTGAAATGAGATGGTTTCAAGTAATAATTCACTGTAATTATTTACTGAGGCCCAAATGAAATGTTCAGAAGTAGGACATCAGTCACTTTCTAAAGCGATTTCTAACGATTTGAAAGTTACTTTCCAAAATGTCCCCTTATTTAACTAACAACATTAAAAACAGCTGCATTTAGGTGCGCCAGCGCTGGGATTGTGGTATTGTTCTTACTAGCATGAATCGTTAGTCATCAGTGGCAGCAAGGCTTCTCCTTCTGATGGAGACAAAGCAGCAGGAGCTTTGAGTTACTCTGGATGAACTCAGATTTAGAGGAGACACAATTCAAGAATAATGCTCAAACTCCTACTCATTAGATCATTCATGGTCCTTTCAGACGTGCTTCGGAAGTTTGTGTAATTACACTGATACGTGAATGATTAACAGCCTTTGGGGGTCATAGAAGAAAAACAAAATGAAGGTTAACAGGGGGTATTAATAGATAACTGACACCCAAAGACCTATTATTTTTCACTGATGTACTGTAACTCCTCTGCAGTTTTGCAGTTCTTCATGGCTGAAACTGCAATTACAGCCTCAAATCTTTTATAAATGATGACAACCATTAATTAACCTGGCCCTATTTATGCATGAATTAGGCAAACACACTAAATGCCTGCTCAGAAGACTCTTTTTAAAGAAAAATAAAAGTCTGCTTGTATTTGTACTCAAAGCAGCACACTGAAAGATGAATTTCACTGTTAATCATCGGGGAAAGAGGGGAATCTAGATTTTATGTTACTGTACTTGTTGTATTTTTCCTTGAACTCCAATTGTGTTCTCTGAGCTTCAGGTTCCCTGTTAAGCTGTCAGATGAGAAAGCATTAAAAAGGTGTCGCTTTACAACATGTTTAACAAAAACACAATGAACACCTGGCCAGGAGGTTAGCTTAGTATGTGTAGCTCTCTGCTGCCCCGCTCCAAGATGGCCAGTAGGTTGTGTATGTGGACACAGCTGGCTGGAGAAGCTGCATCCCTGAGAGGTTGATGCTGCGTGTTCAAGAGGTTGCTGTAATTTTGGTGTCATTACAGTCACATGCTGGCAGGTTATTGTTATTGTTTCTTCCCTCCCTGTTTCTGTCATGGACCTCGTGTCCTCCCATGTCAACCTGCCTGTCTATCTGTCTCTACACTTTTTTGCTCTCTCGTTCCCTCTCCTGTCTGTTTGTTTGGTTGTGTGTGTGTGTGTGTGTGTGTGTGTGTGTGTGTGTGTGTGTGTGTGTGTGTGTGTGTGTGTGTGTGTGTGTGTGTGTGTGTTCTCTAAGCTTCAATTTATGATCTTTTTCTCAGCATGAAGCTAAACTGCTGCTCCCTGAATGTCACCTGTCTTTCTTAAATTTCCCATATCTTCATGTCATGGCTTGTCGGCTTTATCCCTCAGTAGTTGGTGCAGCTCTGCTATTGTTCAGTAAGCTTCTTCTTCATTCCTCAAGCATCCTCACTCTCTAGGACTGTGTCCTCTCTCCCAGACATCTCCCACGCCTTCACAGGTTTGTCATGTGGACAAACTGCCTTTCCACTCTGTATCTTTTTCACATCTGCCCTCACTTCTTTATAATTCCTCTGCCCTTCCTGATTCACTAACTGTCCTCCATCCATAACCCCATTTTTGCACATTTTCTTCATTCAGCTCCACAAAGTAGTCCCTTCATCTTCTCAGCACACTCTCTTCACTTGATGATACATCACCATCTGTATAACCTGCTGCACATCCTTTCCAGCACAGTCCCGTTGCCTTGCCAATCAAATCTTTTTCTCAACCCCTTTTCTCCTGCCTTAGTGTCCAGCCTCACATACAAATCACTATACGACTTTTCCTTTGCTTTTACCACCTCTCTCCCTGTCATTTGCATGGTCTCTCAGTACTCCCGCCTACTTTCTTCATCTCTCTAAAGTATTCATACTGCATTTCACGGAGACATTTGGTGGTGGTCTCTGGTACACCCTTAGACTCCTCAGGAGAGTGAAAGCTACAACTGAAGCCTTTCCAAAATGAGCAATGCCAGTTTTCTGAAGAAGACTAGAGAATAGTTTTTGATTCATTTCGATTGTAACAACAAATCCAGAGGGATTCAGAGTAATCTCAATGAGGCCATTTCTGTTCATTCTGACTATTTATCAGAAACTGTGGAAACAACAATTTATAGTGTGTATGTTGCTCCCAGATATGAGGTGAATCATACTCCCCCCCCTCCCCTCCCTTAGAGTGACAAGCCTCCTGTGTGCCTCTCTATTTCTCCAGGTACGTGTTAGCATTTTTCAAGCCTGGCATGGTTGGGGTGCCTGGGGTTCAGACAATAGCACCTGCATCTGGCAGTGCATGCTGGGCTAGTAGTGTGTGCATAATGTAGATTTGTAATTTGTCCATTTGTACTGGGCAGCAGTCCTGCTGGCATGATCAGTGGTGTGTTTTCTTTGGAGGATTCATTAGCTTTGCAATTTGTACAGTGTTATCACTGGTTGTCACACTGCTTGCATTAGGATTTAACATTAAAAAAGGTTTTCATATCAAATATGACGTTTTAAGACCCAGTTTTACATTTGAAAATAAACCTTTGGAAAACCAGATTGTAGCTAAGTGAGAGGGAAAATCTGTAAATTATTTCCAGATTCATCCTTTCTGATGATAATTTATTTTTCTGGTGTGGAATAAAAGGGATTTTGACCATAGACGGTCCTCGGAGAGAACACATGGTTAAGAAATATAACATCAATATCTTTAGAAACGGCTTCTTTGATATTTGCAGGTTTGTTTTTTTTTAAATAGACAGCTTTCTCAATTTAACAGTGATATTCTTGATGTTTCCTGTCTGCCTCTGTAAAGGTATTTTAAAATGCTATCTTATTGTAACTCCATGTGGAGCACGGTGAAATCGGTTGGAGGCTGTTTTTGGCAATTGTTACTAAAAGATTTAGGGATAACGTTGCTAGGAGACCCTTACATCAGCTATTTATCCCAAAGTCATGTAGAAACCCACACACAAACACACTGACACGGATTCAGTGTGTGTGTGCGTGTATCTCCTCTTCCCACTGCGTCTGTGCGTTCTTGCTCATACTATAAAGCTGCAAGCACCTCGTTCACTCTGCTCGCTGCCGTCTCCGCGAAGCATGATTTCTATTCAACTCAGCTCTGCTTAGAGGATGCACAGCAGATGAGGTTTTTTTTGTTCCCAGTTCTTTTTATTAAAAAACAAACCATTTTGTCAGACACAGTTTTGTCAGGGTTAGAGAGCAAATATCAACTCATTTACTAGCCTGTATTTATCTTTTAGTCAAGTTACTATCCTTTCCTCTAAAGGAAAATCCCTGGATGGAAGGTTAGGTGATGGATTGAATTGTGGACCTTACTACAAAGAAGTGGAACAGTGGGGACAAATCAGCTGAAAACCAACTCAAAGAAAAGGAGAGGGAGTTGCAAGTACACTGGATTTGCTTCTGAGTATTTGATGACCGAGCTTGGAGAAGACATCTGTGTGCCTGTCAGCATAACCTCGGTTGTTAATAATTTCCCAGGGCTATTGAAATGGGCGCTTAGCTCTCGAGTCAGAAAAACAGCAAGCTTTAAAGCTCAACGGTGTTGGCAGTGGCAGTTTTCATCCAACAAGCTTCAAAGAAAAGAAGCCCTTTATCCACTCCTGCTCACCTCCTATTTTTTTATGACCTGTTGACATAATTTCTCTATCCTACTTTGAGTCCGACACTTGAGCAGCTTAAGAAGTATTTTTCCATCTTGCCCGACCCCCTTTTCTCCTGAATTGCATCCCTCCACCTTTTAATTTACCTTGCTACCCTTTCACTTTGATTAAACTGCTTGCTATTCACTTCTATTTTGCCTCATCTCGTATCTGGTGTTTTTCCTACAATCTGCCACCCCATATACCTTTCACTGCTCAACTTTTCTCTCATGCGGTCTTCCTGCCAGACTTTTCCCCTCCTTATTATTTGCTTTTCTCTCATTTTCTTTGCCTGAGGGCAGAGAGGACCGCATACTGCACACTCTCTCTCTTCAAATTGGTTCTAGACCTCATACAACCTGCTCACTTACCCGCTCCCGTCCGTCAATTATTCCCCCTCTCCTGTCACGATGTACTCCTCCGAGGAGCTGTGGAACTCCACCGAGCAGGTCTGGATCAATGGATCCGGAACAAACTTCTCTCTAGGAAGACACGAGGATGAGGAGGAGGAGGAAGGAGACAAGCATCCTTTCTTCACGGATGCCTGGCTGGTCCCTCTGTTCTTCTCTCTCATCATGCTGGTCGGACTGGTGGGCAACTCTCTGGTCATTTATGTCATTTCAAAACACAGACAGATGAGGACGGCAACCAACTTCTACATAGGTAAGCTTCCATGTGCAAGTTTGTATTTATGATTCTTGGTAAATGGACAAAGACTAGAAGAAGATAATGATGCATAGGAGATGTGACTCATATGGACAGGAGGGAGATAAACATCAGCTATGTTATTAAACATCTCTTTCGTCCATCCTGTAAAATTTCATCACATGCTCAAGTGGGGATCACGAGAAAGCCAAGTGCAAATTTCCCTGAATATGCATTTGACAGTTTGAGTGCACAGCTCATTGGAAAAATGTCTGTGCTGATTAAAGATTTCACTTTAATTATTAACGACAATGCCAGGTGCTCAAACGTGTCATTTAACTTAATGCAGATGTCTTTTTTGAAACAAGAGAAAATTAAACATTTTTTAAAAATAATTATCTGCTGTTTTGGGACCAGTGCAACATGGAATCTAAAATTTATCTGCACCAGAAAAATATTTTTCTCACTCAGTGGTTCATGGTTTGAAATATGCATCAGTTATTTGTCGCTATGTGCAGAGGTTATTTGCAAATAAAGCTCCAAGGATTCATGATATTAAATTCATCAATACAAAAGAGTAAATCATGAATTCCATTTTTATTTCAGCGTGTTTCATTTAACAGCAAAAATATCTATCCTGAAGAGACATCAACTTAAAACTGGCTAAATGTAGATGGAAACACACCTACCTCCTTCTGCCAGCATTTTTTACATTTCAAATTTGCATTTAAAGGTAGATTTCAAACTCTATGAAGGACAAGGTCATGGCAACAGGTAGTATTCAGCGGATGCTGCACTCCACAAAAAAGGGCTGGGGGTCTGGGAGGGAAACAAGGCGAATGTTATTAAAACATTCAAATTAAAGAGATGCTGAATCCTCTGTGCCAAAAGTCTGAAACAAAAGAAAGTCAGCAGCAAATCTGGAAAGTTGGAAAAAGTCAAGTGCGATCATTAAATGTAAAGTACACTCTCCTTTCAACAAGAGACACAACAGAACCACTCACTGATATAACACTGCCAAGCTGGTCCAGCACTGGGCTAGCCAAGTCCTCTCTTCAGTGCAGTAGCCAGTGCTGACTGCCAAGTGGAGACAGCTGTACACTGGCTCCACAGGACACAAGGGATTGTATCTGAGTCAGGGAGAGAGCAGGGGACACAATCACACAACAAAACCTTCCTCTGTCCTCCTGCCTGTGACCCGGAAGTCAAACACAAAACGCTGAATGATGCTTTAAGTCCTTAAAAAAACAAATACAGGGGACAAAGGAGAGAGGAGGCATTGTTTTTGTTGTTTAATATAATCAAACCCTTCCTGTGTGAGTGCGATTCAAAAGTTATATCTTGTTACTCTGTGCCAGATGTCTTATTTAGTTGAGGTTGCTTGAACGTGATCGCTCCGAGGCCTGTTTACTCACCTTCTCCACTCTCAGCTCTGATGGGAGGGACTACCGCCCAAGGAGAGGAGTTGAGGACGTGCAGTTTGAGAAATGAGACACTACCTCAGTGAATATGGCTGAGAAGAAAGACTTGGATGCTTAAATGTCCCAGACAGCAATACCCCTACATGACCAGCAAGAAAATCATGTCAGGGCAAGATTTCAAAGATAACCACATATGCATGGTTTTCTGCTTGAGTCATACATCAGATTAAGTCTGTCCATAAGGATGTTTAATTAAACAATGCTGCTGATGTTTTTATCTGCTTCAATACCTCTGCTCTTTTGTGAAGTTAACCTTTTATTTGAATCACATTCTTCACAAGTACAGTCTGCGACTTGACTGGTGAAATTTCTTTTTGCTGGTTTGTCAACTCAGCCAAGCAGGCATTTGCACTTACACTAAAGCCAGCATTAACTGTACTTATGAAAACAAATGAGACAAACACACTTTAATGGAAGCTGCAGGTGTTCAGACATGTCCTGAGTCCCAACTGAGTGCAGATTATTTCTAAGACCATCCACATTATGAGAAAAAAATCTAATTAAAGTGGTATAATAATGATCATGTTGGAAGTGCTTTGGGATCCTCGTTGCATACAGGTTGGAATTATTAATTTCTGCAAGCAAGCAGTTTTCATGGTTCAGTAGACCCCGTAGCTTAAAATCTGCTTCCCTTTTCTGTGTGTGTTTGCAAAAGGTTTTCTTCTTAGCAGATAATGCTCAGGGGATTCATATGAAAGGAATCAAAGAAAAAAGGATTTCTTACTACGTGTTTGCTGTCTCCAGTGTAGTCAGAGCTTCGGTGGACATTTAAACCATATGATTTATGTACTGCTAATTGTTTAATTGTGGTTGGTCACAATTGTAACAGTTAACTTTGCCTGAGACAGCTCGGAAGTGACATGACAAGACGAGTGAGATGGAGGAAAAAGTCAGAATATAAGTACTTGTTTTGCAAAAATATGAATTAATCATGAAGCAGACAAAGTCAGTGGCTTTCGATATCATTAGTGGTGAGGGTGTGTGAGTGGGTAAGTGCTTGGTACTGTGTGGCGAATGAAACAAATCATACAGAAATGCCTGTGAAAGAAAAGCTCCACTGGGACTGAGGAAGTGTGGAGCTTTACAGCTAGGAGACACAAATGATGCACTCTAAGTGGACGAGGCAGACAGGCAAGCAGATTATCCCAAAGGACATGGGTGTAAATATTTCATTTTAAATGTCACATAAAGTAAGATAAGAAGGGGGGAAATAATTCAGCCCCTGCCGAAGGTGTAACTTTAAAATGAACCATCTTCAATTTTATGGTAGCTTCATTTTCAAAAGACACAGAATATCAACCAAAAGTCAAGAAAAACACACATTACATAAAAGTTATGCATTCATTTTCATGCCATTTAGTGAAATAAGTATCTGATCCCCAAGAAGAACATGATTTAGTACTCGGTGGGAAACCCTCGTTGACAACCACAGCACGTTTCTTGTAGTTGGTCACCAGGTTTGCACACATCTCAGGAGGGAGTTTGGTCCACTCCACTTTACAAAAACTCTCTAAATCCTTTTACAGTGAGGGGACACTAATGATATGCTCCTTTGTAGACGAGCCAGACAGGCACAATGGACACATGCATAAATATTTTACATGGAGAGTTGCACAGATTTTCAATGTCTGAAATAAAGTAACATAAATCAGTGTCCAATCATGCTCCGATCTGCTACCTCGTCTGGTCCTTAAAGCACCGAGACTTGCAACCTGTGTGATTATTCTTTTACTGTTTAAGTCAGCACGCCGGCTAGAGCTGTGATGTCTACTGTCGCTTGAAGAGAAATGCAAAGGTGATTGATTTACTGGATGAGCACACAGAACAAACAAACAAAATATAATTTCAAAAATGGCTTGTCACAGGCATTCACGGAAATGAGCTCATTTGTTGCGTAAATGTTGCAGTTCGGTGATTTACTGCAGAAATGATTTGCGTCTCTCTTTGCACAGTGCATTGTGGATATGACGAGAATTTCATGTTGGATAATATACCTCAAAACCGCAGCATGGAAACAGCTTAATATTCAGCAACATTTCATTAGGGCCTGCACCATCTGCCTATCCTCTCGACATAATGGTTCAGTAGCTACACTGTGATTAGATCAACTAAAACAAAAGGAAGTAGTGTGTGGCATATTGGAATGATGAATAAATGAAGACAACACCAGAAGCAGGCTATAAAGGTTTAACCAAGCTCCAACTTCTGCTTGGTGTGTGTGTGTGTGTAGGTGTACTGTATGACCTGCCGGCAGTCAAGTAACAGCTTGAGTCTTGATTTTCTAAAGGCATCATCATGTAAATACATTTTCCTTCTGAAGCAGACTATCAGTACCTGAAAAAATGTGCCAGTTTTATATTTCTTACCTTTAAATTGGAAGCTTTATGCATTTTCCTGTTTCTGGCGTGTGTTTTAAGGTCAGTGCATATGTTTGTTATATGAGCCAGAAATTCTGACTTATTTCAGAAAGTCAATAAATTTGCGTGCTGAATCGCGGTGCAACATAAAGATTATTTTGGATTATGAAAACTTGCTAAGCTGATCTAGTGTTCAAGAATGAACATTTTTTAACGACTCAATACAGCAAAACCCCAAAGAGGACACTAAACACTTCACTCAAAGCACTACAACCTTTATAATAGCTGTATTTTCATGCGGTCATGTGAAAAAGAAAGTTTTCACTGGAGTCTGTGGAGTCCTGTGAAAAACTAAACACACCCCATATTTGTAACCTGTGGAACCACCTTTAGTAGCAATAAATTGAAGTATTAATTTTCTTTATAAATCTCTCACATGATTGTGGAGGAATTTTAGCTCACTCATGTTTGCAGCGTTACTTCAATTCATTGAGGTTTGCATGTATTTATTTATGCACAGCTCTCTTAAAGCCCCTCCACCGCATTTCATGATTTCATGGTGGTGGATCCTGTTGCATGACCAAATTTTAGCCAAGCTTTAGCTGTCAGACAGTTGGCTTTGTGTTTGACTCTAGAATACTTTGGCATACAGAGGAGTTCATGACTGACTCAATGACTGCAAGGTACCCAGGTCCCGCAGCTGCAAAACAAGCCCATATAATCACCATCCTTCATAATTGGAATAAGGTATTTGTGCTGATGCATGAAGATGTGGCCCTGTGCATCTTTGGTGTTGTCTGTCCAAAGGATGTTATTCCAGAAGTCTTGTAGTTTCTTCAGATACTTTTTGTAGAGAAGATGCTTTCATCTGGCAGTCCTTCAAAACAACTCGAATCTAGGCAGTATTTTTCTAATTGTATTGTCATGGACTTTAACATTTAAAATGCTAACTGAGTTCAAGATGTAGTTCTTGGGTTTTCTTATGCAATCTGACCTTGGGGTGAGTTTGCTGTGGTGCCCACTCCTGGCAACACAGCCTGACGCTTCAGATTGGCACACAGCTTTTATAGAGGTTGTCACACGTCCTGATGATCACTTAATCAAGTGAGTGTTGAATAGCAGCACCTGGTTGCTGCTTATCCTCTTAATTCCTATGCAAGCAGTAAGGATGTACTTAGTTTTATCAGGATGTTTACAGGACTATGAAAACTTTTCCTTTTTGGATGGCCATGACTGTACACGCCTGCGAGTCTGCAAACTTGCATTAGATTGCACTAAACTTTACAACGCTGCTGTTAGTTCCTAGTAGTTGATGTTACTGCAAACAGGACTGCGTGCCTCCATATCCATTTTCCCACAGATGGTTTAAAAAGACTTGTTATGCAAAAGAAGAAAGGTGGGATGATAGTTAGAAGTCCTTCTGCTTTTTCCAGGATTGTTGAAGAATCCATGCCACTGGCTTCAAGCGTTTTCAGTTAAACACTGTTCTGCAGACTGTACAACATTCATCAAATACAGCGTTATCTTTTCTCCCTGTGCAGCAAACCTGGCCGCCACTGACATCATCTTCTTGGTGTGCTGCGTCCCCTTCACGGCCACCCTTTACCCCCTCCCTGGATGGATCTTTGGCAACTTCATGTGCAAATTTGTCGCCTTTCTGCAACAGGTAATATCTTTTGAACCACTTCAACTATTCTGTTTCTCAGCTCAGAAATGTGCTTTCATGTGAATATTATATTTTCAACACTTCCCTTAAAATGATCTTGGATTCTTTAACTTTCTCACAGTAACAGCATTCAGGGCTTTAACACTCCCACTCCCATGAGAACAGTGAGCCAGCTCGGCGTTGTCACAGAAAAATCAATCTATATAATCCTGTGAAGGTGGTCACAGTTCATCCTCATAAAATTACAGTTCTCAAGAAAGCTAATCCAAAATAAGCCATTGTTGAATTTAGAGTTTCTTCAAAAATGACAATGAAAGTAGGTCGAACTCTACAGCTTTAAAAGTCAAACGTGTCAAGATGTGTCATACACAGCTGACAGAGAATAATAACAGTAATCAGCATCAGTCACAAGAAGGAGGAGACACAAAAGAGAATAACAGAATCTTCTGTTAAGGAGATGAAGATGTTACGTGATACGATGCTTCCATAGACCCAGACATTAATCAAGATTTAAAGGGGCTACTGAACACCGTGTGCCAATGAAAAAACATTATTTTCGTGGGAACCATTTATAATATCTAATCCAGGAATTCAAAACAGATTTCAGCCACTTAAATCAATCATGCCTCTCAATTGTTTTGTTTGATTAGTGAGAGGCCAAAAAAAGTATAACAAATATTCAGAGTGTCATAATAAAATAGGTTTGCACAGCTGCTGTTGGTTGGAATTATCAAAGGCACTGACTGACGGTGAGGAGCTGCAAACTGGGTAAAAAGCCATTTTCACCTTTCATGCATGGAACAAACCACAACTAAAAGCCTGTGCAGCAGACAAACCACCTAACAAAACAAAAAGGAAAACGACCTGTAGACAGTACGACAAAAGCTGCCTGTCATGGCTTCAGCTGCACTATAAATTGTTGCTCTAAATTTGGAAATGTGGATGGAATAGCACAACAATCCTTAACTTGGAAGTGTCATCTGCAAGATTTTGAACTTATCTGTTATTGGCACATAGTCACTGATGGAAACTGTGTGAAAACAACCTGTGAATTCAGTGTTGGAGAATATTACTAAACTATCCTGCCACTTAGTAGCAGTGCAAATAGCTACAAACACCATTATCATATCAAGTGTCTAGTTATGCACTCACCAGACAGAAATACTTTTTGTTTGGAGTCATATTTCCATGCAGTTGATAATTGTTCTCTTTTAATTCTAGTTTACTCAAAACCCTCCCCCGAGGAAAATATCTAACTCGATATACTGACACATGATACATCGAAGCAGGAAGAATGTTAGAGGCAGGAAAAATGGGAATGAGGATTTTAAACATTGAGTCTGACAAGGGCGAAATTATGATGGCAGGACGTCAGAGCATCTTCAAAAACTGCAGCTGTTGTGGGGTGTTCTTGATCTGCAGAGGTCAACATCTATCAAATGTGGTAAAGGAAGGAGCCATGGTGAACCAGTGACAGGGCAGCAAAAACTCACTGATGCACGTGGGGAGAGAAGGCTGACCCGTGTGGTCCGATCGAACAGATGCTACTGCAGCTCAGATGGCTGTAAAAGATGATGCTGGCTCTGATAGAACAATGTCAGTGCCTTGCAGTTGATTGTGTATGGAGCTCAGCCAAAGACCAGTCAGGGTGCCCAAACGGATCACCATCCACTGCCAAAAGTGCCAACAATGAGCACGTGAGCATCAGAACTGGACCACGAAGCAATGGAAGAAGGTAGCCCGGTCTGATGAATCACATTTTGTTTTACCTCACGTGGATGGCCGGCTGCACATCCATCAGGGGAACACCTGACACCAGGATGCACTATGAGAAGCAGCCAGTGGAGGCGGTGCGATGCTTTATGTAATGATCTACTGGAAACTTTGGGTTCTGCCATCTATGTGGATGTTACTTTGATATGTACCACCTGGACAAACAAATCTGATCCGTGGAGCCCCCACCTCTCAGCTTACAGGACTTAAAGGATCTGTTAGTAACATCTTGATCCCAGATACCACAGCGCACCTTCAGGGCTCTATTGGAATCCCTGCTTTGATTAGCCAAGGCTATTTTGGCAGGTAATCATAATGTTGTGCCTGATCGGTGTATATCCAGCACAAATCAACAAACTGAGAGATGTGGGAAAGTAGGGTTAGAATAAAAGTCGAGTTAAATGAAGTGAATCAGGTCCACAGGGCTTATATTGAAGAGCTACAGGGGATAGGATCTAAAAACAGCTGGAGCACAGTGAGTGATGCAGAGCTACACAAAGAGATGACTCAAGAGGAATAATGGCCAATTTTAGATAATGTTTCTCTTTTTTTGTGGAACTTTTTGAATGCGCCAATTACGTCCATGTTTTTTTCTTTCCTTGTACAAGTGCATCACGAGGGGAAGCTGTCCAAGGTATTTTAGCATCGCCCGGCTTATTCACGGAGAAAAGATGTTAAAAACAACATTAAATGCATAGTGTCTGACAACGAGCAGACGCTTTAATTAAACTCAGCCTTGCACTAATAACCAGTTCTCTGACTACTCTAATGACAAAGTCAACCGCGAACCAGATACAGTCACTCAGAGAGACCCACAGCTCCTGTTCAGTTAATAAGCACTTTGTCATTACAAGCAAAATCACTTTCCCCAACATTTTAATCTTTAATATTAGAGGCTGATAAAGTATGCAGCAAATGTATTTAGCTTTCTATTTCGTGCGGCAATTTGATTAAATTTCATCTCATTCGACATGCAGGGGATATTCTGTCAAACTTAAAAAAAAGAAACACTTTAAAATTTTTAGATGTCAGCCTCAAAAAAAAAAAACCTCAAGAAAAACATAGGCATGATTTGATTAATGGATGTGAGCAATCAGACTACGTGGTCTGTGAGCGTGTCTTGATGACTAAGACCAAGCTTTTTATTCTGAAAGCAGAAAGCGTCTGTCAAACAAGACTGTCTGTCTCGTTTTCCTCTCTTATCAGACAACCATTTTCTCATCTCAAACCTTCAAGTCAGTTTCTATTATGCTAGCCTACCATCATTTATTATTGCATACAAGGGAGAAAGGTAATTAGGTGACGAGATAAGAGAAGTGGCCACTCTCTTTGCTTTAATCTCTCAAATTTCTCCAAGAAATAAGAGCTGTTAGTGTTATTAGTGTCTTAAAATTTCCACAGTTTAATGAAAAAAACAGTTGATGGGTAACAGTGGGTGATGCATTCCTGCTGTGTTTACATCCAGCCTCTGTTAAAGGATCGTGATGACAGATAGTACAGTTATATTGTAGAATAGCAGGGAATGTCTAAGGGCTTTATAGGATTACTGGTCAATACCAATTCCATCCAACCGGCCATCCATTTTCTTTCGCTTATCCAATTCAGGAGCCTGGAGCTGATCCCAGCTGCCATAAGGTGATAGGCAGCGTACACACTGGACAGGCCACCAGTCTCACAAAGGGCTAAGATGGAGTTACAGACAACCATTCACACTCACATTCACCAATTTCAAACCACAAATTAGATGTGTTATTGCCCACTTAGGAGAAAGTTTGTGTAAAAATACCATCACACTTCATCAAAGGTTCCTGCCCTGTTGTGCTGTTTGAAACTAAATTAAGGAAGCAAGATTACATTGCTAGGGTGGGATACTGCTCCTTCATCTTTCCAGTCTAATTAGCAGATGTATTTTCATGTCCAGTTATTACCAGGCTGAAGATTAGTCTGAGAGGAGCATTGATTACGTTAAATCAAAGATCTCTGCAGGAAACTTTTAGCTCTTCACAGACTTTAGTCAACATTTAATCTGCCTGTTATTTTCTTGAATCATGTATTAATGAAAGTTTTCAAACCTTTTAAAGTCCAAGCTGTATGTGATCTTCAGAAGTTTTATGCGTTTTAAATCTGGAGGAGATTAAAAAAAATACTGAAAACTGCTGTTGGGAGGTACAGCGGTGCAGTGGTTAGCACTTGGGTTCAAACCTCCTTGTTGGCTGGGCGTTTCTCTGTGGGATTCCCCATTTGTCTGCAGGGGTTTCCCTCTGGGTAAGCTGGTTTCCTCCCACAGCCCAAAGGCATGCACATTAACTTCTGGGTGTTTCTAAACTGACTGAGGTGTGGATATGAGAGTGTGTGCTTGAGAACCCTGAGATGAACTGGTGAGCTCTCAAGGGCGTGGAACTGCCTCTTGGTCTATTTCTATTTTGCACAGGACCCAGCTGATGGACAGATGGATATTTGAGAAGCTAAAATCACAAAATGGACTGGTATTGATGATTTTTTTTCAGATGAATAAAAGTAAACTGTCCCTTTAAATGTATCTTATATATAAATATTAGACTGCAGATCTCAAATACTTTAAGACACTGATGTAAACAGCTTTATCTGAAGCTTATGGCTGAATGTTAGGAGAATATCCCCCGTGTAGCCCTATGATTTTAATTACCATGTTTAAACTGAATAAATAAGATTAGGAAGCTTAAAGAAAACAGATTCTTATTATTTATCCCTCCCTCATTTTCTTCCGTCATTAAAAAGAAATAAAACTACAGTAGAATAGAAATTATGAGCTACTAATATACCAGACATCTTAAAAAACAAAACATAGGAAATCCATTTCCTCAGCCGCCTCAACACTGAACTTATGATGACCCCTTTCTCTCTCTCTCTCTCACCATATCTTTTGAAATCCTGTGGTCCTGGTGCACAAAACCTCTGGAGGGTAATGTGAGCTGGCTTCGTAGTCGCAGATGAGAGGTGGCGAGAGAAACAGGCAGACACATAGACAAAAGAGGGACAAAATTAGATCCTATTTGTAAAAGAGCATAGAGGGAACTTCATACCCCTCATTTTTCACCCTGCTCCACATATTTCAAAACAAAAATGGATTAGTTTGCCTACATACAACCCACTAAGACCCACAGAGGTGATGTATCCAAAAGGAACAAAGATGGTAGAAAGTGTTAGGCTTGCTTTCTGTGTCATCCTGCTCCATTGAACATCAATGCACAGTTGCATATGAAACAAGAAAAGCATCTGTTTGAGGCTCTTTTTTTTTTTTTACTCTAGAACACCACTATAAGTCCTAGTGGAAATATTGATTCGATTCAATTCACTTCATTTCTCAATGTGCTTTATGTTGCAAGAACGTCAATTACACAGAGAACCTCCCCCAAAGAAATCAAATACAAATGCCCCCCTGTGAGCAAGCACTTGGTAACAGTGGGAAGGAAAAACTCCCTTTTAACAGGAAGAAGCCTACGACGGGACCAGGCTCAGGGAGGTGCAGCCATCTGCTGCAACTGGTTGTTAGTGAGGGGAGGAAGACAGGATAATAAGCACACTGAGGATGAGAGCCAGAGGTTAATAATAAGTAATGATTAAATGCAGTCATTTAAAATTTTGTGTAAGATGGAAAATTTGTCAAACTTTAATGTACGAGTAAAATTCTATATTTGGTCTTCAATTACAATTCTTCTGATTAGCTCAAGTTTAATTGAATCAAGCATCATTGAACTCCATTAAAAATGAAGTTGGATGATTGCTTCATATGCTAATGAAAAACACTCATCACAAATGCTGCCACCTCTGCACTTCCTCTGTACGCGTCCTCTCCGGTTCTATCCCTCGCTCTTTACCATTCTGAATGATCTGCAGCTTAAAAGCATGCAAGCCCATTAGTAAAAACTGGAGAGGGAGTCTGAAATAAAGGACAAAAAAGCTGCTTGAACGTCTGCTTTCTAGAGAGCAGCGATTAAAATATAAAGCAAAAAAAACAACAACAAAAAACAAGTTTGCAAGACACTATAAGAAAAGCGCTTCCTCTAATAGCTTGTCAGCAAACTGTAAGAGCTCTTGTAAGAAACACATTTGTGTCAAAGTTAGTTAGGTGCAGGACTCAAAACTGGTGAAAAGTGAAAGGGGTTTATTTACAGATGCACACCAGGTGAAATATATACAGCAACAGGGGAAGGCGGCTCCAGGGAATCTAAGGGGAGAATGTCCAGGGCAGGGAAACCTTCACACTCCTCTTCACACAGTCCATGAGTCACAAAACCTCCAAATCCAATCCAAGAAAGTTCACTCACACTCACTCACACCCACTCAGGGTCCACAGGGCAGGAGAAGCAGGTAGGGATAGGGAAGACTGCACAAAAAGAACAGATTAGGGAGAAGCACTAGGAAACACAAGGAACTCACTAGCCAAGCAGGGTCTACACTGACACAAGTTAGCACAACGATTCAGCAAGGAAGCAGACTCCACTGAGGGTAATAATCTGTGATGATTGGCAGGTGAGGGATCACAGCAGATGGGTGACAGGTGAGTAGAGCTGAGTAGGCGAGGACAGAGGTGGGGAGCATAGTCTGACTCCACCCTGGCGAGAAAGAGTGAAACAGCAAAAAACAACAACAACATCCTAGAGGTCCTTGAGGCCGTGGCAATGTGTATGTTTGACTGTTTAAAATGAATATATTTCAGGTGCGTTGGCATTTTAATGTCTCTGTTTGGTTTATGGATCCAGTGTTAAGCCAATTTCTTCTCCTCCTATTCAGTTTGACCAACCAGACCATGGCATCTTTCTTTGAGACACCACCACTGCCTAACTTACATCAAGGGATACTCTTTTGGAACACGCTCTACATATTTCTGCAACTTTTCCACAAATGTGCAATATGAAATAATGCCAAACATGATCATTTCTTTTAATTTTAAGCTAGTTTTAAATTTGAGTCTTTCCACTGAACACATAGCTGTGTTATGGATTTATCTGTGGTGCTTGTGGGGATATCTTCTATGAAAGTAGACTAGAAAGATTACATTTGAATTTATTTTTCGGTCATTTATCCCAGTTTTGTTTGCTAGTCTGTTTTCCCTTTGTATGCTTACTCACTATTTAGTTGTTTTTCTTCTTTCTTGTGGGTGATGTAACATTATAAAGCACAGATGGAGCAGAATGAGGACTCAGCTGTCTAAAGCTATTATTTTTGTTAGCCAAGCTAAATAGACTTTATTTAATATATTTCTGCTTTTCAATTTTCTTGGTTCACAGCTGTATTGTTAAACATCTGAGAGTCATAAATAATATTTCTTCTCCTTTCCTAAAGCACAATAGCTTATGTACCTAGAATCACGTCCATTATTATTTGGACAATGACACATTTTGTAATTTCACATCTATACACCACAGCTGAAGTGCAGACTTTCAGCTTTCATTCAAGGGATTTAAGAAAAGTATTAACAGTTTAAGATATACATCCCTTTGTATTCATAGCCCCCATTTTCAGTGGGTCAAAATTAATTGGAAAATTGACTCACAAGCTGTTTCATGGTCAGGTGACCCCAGATTATCCCATCCTCTGAGTAATATTTGATTATTTCATAAAATAATAAAAATAATCTCTGCACGATCACTTTTCTTCTCCAAAAGGAAGAAAAGTTTTTTTCTTTTTGGAGAAGAACCGTTTTTGCTCACACAAACTAATTTGAATAAGACAGCTTCATAATTTATCTTTAATTCTATTATCTTTTCATGTATTTGTCATTTATGTTAAGCACTTTGAGTTTACATGTAAATGAAATGAGCATCGTCTTCATTTGTTAGGTGACGGTGCAAGCCACCTGCATCACCCTGACTGCCATGAGTGGAGACCGCTGTTATGTGACAGTCTACCCCCTGAAATCTCTTCGGCACCGAACCCCCAAAGTAGCCATGATTGTCAGCATTTGCATTTGGATCGGTACGTCATTATCGACTGACTCGTTAAAAATAGTTGCGTATGTGTATAAAATTTAAAATGCCATCATTTCACCTAACCATGTTTCTCCTCTTCAGGTTCTTTCATCCTCTCTACACCAATTTTAATGTACCAGCGTATAGAGGAGGGCTACTGGTACGGCCCGAGGCAATACTGCATGGAGAGATTTCCCTCTAAGACGCATGAGAGGGCTTTCATCCTGTACCAGTTCATTGCTGCCTACCTGCTGCCTGTGCTCACTATCTCTTTCTGCTACACTCTGATGGTTAAGAGGGTTGGCCAGCCCACTGTAGAACCTGTAGACAATAATTACCAGGTAAGGGCAGGTGTTATATCGGCCTGGGCTTCACAAGTGCCTCACAAACACAGCCACTAATGCACAGAGATATTATTGTCACCAGCTGCTGCTAATTTTCAGCCAATTAAAAGTTTAAAATCTCTCTTCTCTTCTCTTCTCCTCTCTTCTCTTCATGTCCCCGTCTTTGAAAATGTGTTTTAAAACTTCTTTAAAGTGGCTGCAGTCAACTCTTTATTTTATAATTTTCTTCATTTTATAATTTTTTATTGTGGCTTTCTTTTTCAATGTGGAACCTATTCATAAAAAAGAGCAAGTGCATTATACCTGCCAACTTCTGCACACGAGTGTTACAGGAAGACAAATTATTGCCTTTGTGTCAACACAAAGAGATCTTACACTTCACTACATTTTGGGAACATGAGCAGGTAGACCTGCTGTGGACAGAGTGGGAGTAATGTTCATCACTACAGGTGCTATATTGAAAGTGCGACAGGATAAAGTAGAAAACAATTATGGGCAATTATGTTGCCAAACATTCCCACTCAGTGTGGTAGTGATTTTTTTTAAGCACTAATGCCCTGAGCAATAATTTATACCAATATAGGAAAGAGAGTGAAACAAATATCCTCTAATATCAATGGATAAATAGGTTGCAATGCATTGACAACCTCAAGGGGAAATAAAGTCTTTAATACAGTCACACTAGGAAAAGTAGTGGTTGGTGACCCAGCACGACAAAGGTCTGCAACCACTCTTAGTCAGTTGCTGTCTCTAAAGCAACTTTGGTGCATGAATACATGAAATAAAACCACAACAAGATAGAACTGACTTACTAAGACACTGAAAGGGGTCAAGCTGGCAATTACATGCAATCTATCTGCGATAATACACCAATTAACTCTGTGAAATCTGTGAAAACCGCTAACCTGTGGAACTCTGTTGCAAATCTGATGCAGTCTATGTAGACAGAAAATCACAATAAAGAGAAAATCTCATTCACTGCTTATATTCAGTGTCCAGCCAGAACGTCACAGATTTGAAACAGAAATGAAGAAATGTCCACAGAAACATTGATGTAGTTGCTGCTGGTCAGTTTTGTCTTTAGAATGAATCGAATATAACCAGGATACAATAAACTGGCAACCGAACAAGTTGAGTCTCCAATTACAATGATTCAGTTTAATTTTAACTGATCCCCTATGAGCAAGTACTTGGCGACAGTGGGAATGACAAACTCCCTTTTAACAGGAACAAACCTCAGTGTAGTGGTTGCCCAGTACTTTGTGTGTTGCATGCTCAACCTCACTTACTCACCGAGTCACCAAGTGCAAAAAAGTGCAATCACCTGGAAACCACTGATGGTTCTTCTTGGTCCCGAGGACGTTACATTCTTATTTACTCGAATAAGAGATTCTGTAGCTACCCGAAGGAGCGTTTCTGTGTCCTTTAGTTCCTTCTTTTGATAACTTTCTGTTTTGATTGACTGTTATCACTCTGGTAACACTGTTACATATTCTAAATATTGTCAAAAACATTACAAAGAGGGTTCCTTGTTTTGTCTCTTCAGGTGAATCTCCTGTCTGAGAGAACAATCAGCATCCGAAGCAAAGTTTCCAAGATGGTGGTAGTGATTGTGCTTCTCTTTGCCATCTGCTGGGGGCCCATCCAGATCTTTGTCCTCTTCCAGTCTTTCTATCCTAACTACCAGCCTAACTACGCCACATACAAGATCAAGACGTGGGCCAACTGCATGTCCTACGCCAACTCCTCTGTCAACCCCATAGTTTATGGCTTTATGGGAGCTAGTTTCCAAAAGTCTTTCAGGAAAACTTTTCCCTTCCTGTTCAAGCACAAGGTCAGAGACAGCAGCATGGCTTCCAGGACTGCCAATGCTGAGATTAAGTTTGTTGCTGCGGAGGAAGGCAACAATAATAACGCGGTGAACTGATCCCGATCATTTAACATAAGAAGGATACAGCCAGTTTTCTAATGTGAACCATGAAAAAAATAACACTAATTGTGTGTAAACGTCCTCAAAGAGCAACTGATCTGAAAGAGACACTGTTTGGCAGCTGGGATGTATTTATATCAGTGAATATAACTAATGAAATGATGTGAGGAAACTCAGACACATAAAAAAGATGGGCACTAACAGTATTTGGCACAATATGTTACCTGTTCCAACTGCCAAGGCTGGCAATGCTGGCACATGTCTGCCAAACACCAGGTCTGAATAACACAAAGCTGAACACACCAGATGACAAAAGAGGAGAGTTTGGCCTGAAAGCTGCAGGCAGGACATTTAATCCCTGTTTGATCTGATGAGGTCTGCAGCTCTAGAATAAACTGGACCGAGGACAGATGATGATTATAGATATCATATGAAATGAAACAACACTGAATGTATATTTGAATTTAACACTCTTGACTAAATGGCAGTTGGCTTGTTTTATTTTTGTTTGTTTTTTTGCTAGTTTTTCTGTGGTTGACATTTACGTCTTTGTTGGAGAAAAAGAGAATAATTTAACACTTTGAGTATGCGTCACTCCGAAGAACAGCGAACACTGTGACACTGTGTAAATGTTTAAAAGGTGAGCGTTCTTATAATTTCTTTAAGCAATCTTCAGGAATACTTCTCCTGGCTTCTCAAAGGACATTCAAAGCTCTTCTTTGGATGTTCGCTGCCTTTTGTTCCATTTTCTGTCAAAATGATCTCGTGCTGTTTCAGTGGTGTTGATGTCCAGGCTCTGGGGAGGCCAATCCATGACTGATGGTATTTCATTGTGTGTTTTTCTATCGAGGTGTGCTTTGAATGCATTGGCAGTGTGTTTGGGATCATTGTCATGATGAAAAATGAAGCTGTTTTCAGTCAGATGTTACTTTATAGTGGATTAATATCTGATAATACTTTTCTTTGTTAATAATTCCATCAATTTTGAAAAGATCCCCGACACCCCTGACTGAAATGTAGCACCACACCAAGTCTCCACCATGTTTTACAGATGGTTGTAGACACACTTTGGTAATGGTTTCTTGACAGCTTCCCTTCCACTCAGACCATTTCTAATGAGGCTTCAGTGAGCAGTAGATGGGTCAACTTAAGGGTCAGATGCATCTCTTTAAGGTCCTCTGTCAGGTCATTTCTTAGAACATGATAGGACTCTACTTTTTTTCAGGTCTGCAATTTTTTATTTTCTTCTCCACTAGCCCTAACTCACAGTTTTTAGAACACACCAAACACTATGCCAAGATATGGCAGGTTTTCAGCTAATAGTTCTTTGGAAATTGCCTCGTTGGTGCAAAAAAGACTATTTTATGCCTGTGAACCTGTGTTATCATTAGCATTCTTCATAGATTCAACTAAAGAAATGAGAACAATCTGTTTTTGCTACAGGTACTAGCAAAGTGCCTAAATATACACATTTTAAATGGATTCTTTACTAAAATATCTGTTATGTGTTAACACAATAGTGAGTTAGGTGGCTTTTTCATGCTTGAATCCTTGGGAGCAAAATATAAAGAAATGAGGGGCGACTCACAAATTTCACGTAGCGAGGTATACTTGTTATTACACATTTGACAACACTGTTTAAACAAACAGCCTTGAATGCCTCATACCGGTACACTGACCACTGTAACGCCAAATTTGTCAGCTTTCACCAGCTCTCTTATCATACAGCCATGTTAAGGTTCTTATCAATCTCTAAGCAAGACAGCAAATATGCAAAACTCCTCAAATATCAAACTGTTTGTTTAAAAATTATGAGTTTATCTCACTTCTGTTCAGTTTTGTGAGTTTGTGAGTCATGTGGATCCAGATCCACATGACTCACACAAAGATTCATCAATTTTATATACTTCACTACAGGTTACTACATACGTCCATGGTATTATAAGTGAAAATAAAAGGGAATCAGATCGTTTCTTGAGGCAACAGAAGTTAAAGCTGTGCTTTTTTGTTCGTTTAAAAACAACTGAATCCAGCTGAATCGTTTCCGTTGCTGGCAGTATGATGAGTGGTGTGATGGCTAAACCGGGGGTTGTAGTCAGTGAAGTGTAGACAGTGTTTACTTTGCTTTTGTGTCCCATGCACAAACATTCGCACCTTACTTAATTGTGCATTCACAAACACTATAGAAACATGCACGCATGCACACAGGCAAATACAAGCACACATCCACATTTCGCCCACTGCATCTACTTTTTTCGTTAGTGGTATCAGTTGTTACATCTTCTCAGAAAAAAAAAACACCCTTGCACGATCTTGTCAGACAGACGGCGGAGACGACCTGCTCCATTGTGAGAGTGCACTCTGAAGGAGAAGCTGATGACAGAGCAGCTGTCTGGCAATAGAAATGCAGCCTATCATAGTTAATAAATCTGTAAAGCTGTTAATTAGGGGGAAAAAAACATGCAGGAAGATTTTTCTAACATAGGTTGAACTACATGGCCACCTTAATGCAGCTATAGATAATGTAACCTTACATTATACTGGTCATTAGTAGATGCTAATTACATACTTGCAAGAATAGAGTAGAACACAGCAGAACATGCATCTTGCAGCCGTGTGTCAAAATGTTTGTACTCGTGCTAAAAAAAAAGCACTTTGAGTTTTGTTGAAACAATTTGAGCTGCACTGTTTTAGCAGCAAGTAATTAGTCCTCCATTTGCAATTCAAATTGTACAAAAAGCAGCCAACTAAAGAAAGTGTCACCCACTAATTAGAACAGAAAAAAAGGGTATGGCATGGAGTGCATTGTGAGGCCATTTATTTACGTGAGCACTGCTCTAAAACACATCTTAACATGTTCGAGTTCTGCCGAATGGCTGCATATTGCTCTTTAAAAATCCTCCACATGTATGTATAGCCATTAAGGCAAAAGTCATTAATAAAATTTTCATTACTTATACCACACCATCATTGTGCAGCCTTGACAGCTTCAAACATGCAGGCAGAGGCCTGAAAGGTTTTCAGCGGGTCTTCACTGACAAGAAAAACAAGAAATCCTGCAGCACAGAGCCCGCAGAGCTCCAACGTCACGAAATCATCGTGAAATCTTGGATTATGTAGAGACAGAAGACACTGAGCCATCCTATATAAAAAGAAGCGTAAAGACTTGTATTTTAAACTTTTTCTGTTTATCTGAGGTTAACTGATGGAAAACTTTTCATGGTATTATTTTTTTAATTCTTTCCTTTGCACAGCAATGTTTTGCACACATTCTCATGACATTGACACTTTTTATGTCTGTCTGGTTTAAAAATATATTCTGCTTGGGTTCAGCTTGAACTGTCTTGTGAGATGAAATATGTTCAGCTTTAGATGTACATGTGAGCCGCTTTGTTTAAAGAAATGATTGTAGTGAAACAGACAAATGATTTCAGAATTTCTCAGGGTTTTGAAGAATCCTGCCTGCAGTGAGATTAATTCTAACTTTTGAACAGAGGTAGTAATGTAAATAAAACCTTGATTCTAATCATGTTGTTGGTGCCAGCCATGCATTGCTCTATACTGTAGAGATGTTGCTGTAATGTACCGCACAGCTTCTGGAAACATTGTTTTCTTTGGTCATTAAACAAATGAAGAACAGGTTATTGGCTTGTGTTGTGAGTAACTTAGCAAAATTAGTAAAAATGATTACCTGCAGGTAAGATTAGAGGACAAGCAAGAAAAAAAAAATGCTGAAAAGGTTTTGGTTTTGTTTTTTTGCCCCTTAAGTATTGAACACATATTAAATCTTTAACATACATACATATTTAACATTCTGGATATTGTAGTATTTTTCTGGTATTTTCATTTTATAAGATCACGTCTCCCTTTTAAAAAAGATTTGATCTTCCGGCATGGTTAGCCCAGGGCCGACTGAAACAATAACTTGGGAATTTGATATCATCCCAGGCCACTCAATTTTATAATCTAACCCTATGGCTTCTTTACAGTTATTAGCAGTGTTAGATTAAAAAGTTCTATCACATTGATTATTACCTTTCCTAAATGCAATGCAGTATGTTACGTATTTAATTATTATTTATTTGTTACATTATTGTTACATTACTTTCTTGTTACTCCATAAAATGGCCTGAAACATATTGTCACATAATTACCAGTTAAGAATATGAACCTGTGGATACAGTTCCACACAAATCCCTATCTTAGTGAGCGTCACATCACTGCTGGTGTTACCTGCTGAAGTTCATACTTTGGCTGCTGGGCTCGGGTCAGCTTTACATTAGCATGTAGGTATCTGTTAAGAGTGGAGGTTCTGTTAGCATTATAATGCAGTTGTTTCTGTCCTGGATGCAGTTTGCCGTCATGTTCTTGTCCTTTTGTGCAGTCAAAATAAAAATAATTTTAACACCGATCTGCCTGGCATTCAGATAACTGAAGAACCTTTGTAATGACATAACTGTAACTGCAACTGAATTTAGTACAGTAACGCGTTACATTACTGTGTTACTGATAAATGTCATGTGATTACAGTAAAGCATTTCTTTGTCACCCGACAAACTCAACACTGGTTTTCGGAGATTCACTACAGAATCATCTTAACCTAAAGAATTCCTTTTCATAATATTAATGCTATATCAGTTGATCAGTAATGCTTAGTGAAATTCATGTTTCAATAGCAAATGAACATATAGGTTTACAGGGGTGAAGAGAGTCTATAACCATGAATGTATAACAGCTGTACAACAAATTAACTAGCTAGTAGCTAAGGTGTTCTTGACTGACCTGGTCTCTGACTGGTGCATTTCTCCTCCAAATGTACTTTTTCTTGTTTTATGGATCATCTATCTATATAGTGGGTGCATGTTGACTGTCTTTCCCAGAGAGAGTAACAGAGAAAGAGGCTGCGAAGAGGCTGTTTGCTCACACAGAAGAGCAAACAGTCTCCACACATCCGTCACCCCTGAGAGGTCTGTCAACTCAATACTGCTTGCTACAATGTCACTGAACAAGCTGACAGTTCACAGCAGGGCTAAAATAACTATCAGGCCACCAGTGCTCCTGATGTGCAGTCTACGACTAACTGTAAATAAATAATCAGGCCTAAAGTTGTTTTGTCCTGAAAATAGACTGGCAGATTCTTAAAACCACCACATTGAATCCTCTCAGAAATATCTCAGTTACCCCTGGATGGATTGTCATAAAATTTGGTACAGGTATTTCTGCTTCCTATAAATAACCTCGATAGACCTTAAGGACCCAAAAATGTGATGATGAATCACTGCTGCTGTGGTGAGAGAAGGCCTCCAAATTTGCTCATCACCTGACCATTAACTGTTGACCGCAGGATGGTCTGAAGAATATAATAAAGAAAATCGTTATCTTCAAATGTCAGAGATTGAAATGTCACAGGAGCGGTAGCGTCTGGTTAGTTTATAGCTTTCCAGTACAGACAACAGAGGTCAGTCCTAATGGAAAAGTTCACAGAAGAACAGTTTATTGTTGCTTTTTAGATTCAACAAAAATGTAAGAACAGCCACTAACAGATCTGCCTTCTGTGTATCAGTGCAGCTGGTCATGATGACCTTGGTCCTTTTGGCAATAGGTTAACTGACAGGTGTATACCAACTCAAAATTTTAAGGAATGGGAAATAAAGTGGGAGGCAAAAACCCTTAAATATTTAGGTATAAATATAACCAAAAACTATGCCAAACTATATCAAAGTAACTATGGACATATAAATAACAGGATAAGGCAGGATATGGAAAGGTGGAATACATATCTGTTAGGATTTAGTGACAGGATAAATGTGATAAAGATGAATATCTTACCACGATTGCTATATTTATTCCTCTCTCTTCCGATAAGCATACCTCAAACCCAATTCTCAGAATGGGATAAGTATATATCTAGATTTGTCTGGGAAGGCAAGCGGCCAAGGGTACGATACACTACTTTACAGCTTACTAAGGAGAAAGGAGGAATGTCGCTTCCTAATTTAAAAGAATATTTTCGTGCTGCACAGATACGCCAGATAACATATGATTATGGGGCTCGCTGGAAGGATGTGGAGCTCTCCACACTCAATGTCCCAATTCAAACAAACATGGGTATGAAAAAGATCCCTGAATACGTAACTAAAGACCAAGATAGGAACCCGATAATATCCTTTACATTAAATGTCTGGTATGATACAGTAAAGGAGTTCAGGATTGGCAAAGAGCTTGGTTTGCTAAAATGGATAGCCTTCGATGAAGAATTTAGACCAGGAAAATTGGATCTTGGTTTTAAAAATTGGGATGAAAAGGGAATCACAGCAATTTGTTTATTAATCAAAAAAGGAGAAATTAAAAGTTTTGAAGAATTAAAACGGGAATACAACTTAAAAAACAAGGATTTCTACAGATACTTACAGGTGAGAGATTACTTTAATAAAAACATAAAAATAGAGGAAGACAAAATCCATCCTATTATAAAAATAATTATACTGGCATATAAAAGTGTTATTCCAAAAACAGTGTCTACCCTATACAAATGTTTGATGGAATCAAGACAGGAATCAACTGTATATGTTAAAGTAAAATGGGAAAGAGAGCTGAGTGAAGAAATCACTGAGAGGGTGTGGTATGAAACATGGAAAGAACATAAGAATACAACTCACTCATTGAGGTGGAGAGAATTCATCTGGAAAAATCAAATTCGCTATTTTATTACACCTAAGATTAAAAATAAACAAACCAATACACAACAACAATGTTGGAGGCTGTGTGGATGGGATGAACCAGACCATACACACATTTTCTGGAAATGCAGAAAAATTCACACTTTCTGGGTTAAAATTCACTCGGCTCTCTGTGATGTATTAGGTTATATAATTCCTAGAACCTGCCTTATTTTGTATCTAGGGTACTTGGAAGGTACTGTAGATGTAAAGGATCATTACCTGGCTAAGATTCTTCTTTTGGCAGCAAAGAAGGCCATCACCAAAAACTGGCTTGAGACAGAAACACCAGGAAAGCAGCAGTGAGTAGCAATTGTGGAGGACATTATGGAGATGGAGAACCTTACATATAAACTGAAATTAAAGGAAGAACGCTTTTTGAAGGACTGGGGAAAATGGTTGACGTACAACGGAAGGGGGAAAAAAAAGACTGAACTGAATGGAGATGGGCATACAAAAAAAAAAAAAGTGAAATGAACGATGGAAATGTTTGACGCCACAGGCATGTTTCCTTTTTTTCTTTTGTTTTACTTTATCTTATTTTTCTAATTATTATTCTATATGTATTTATATTTTTATACATATATATATTTGTTTGTTTCTTTTTCTTTCTAATTTCACTGTCTTGAGTTTGTGACTCTCTTTGTATTCTGTTATTCTGAAGAAACTGTATGCGTAATGGACAGGTGAGTTGTTCAAATAAATAAAATAAAAAGTTAAAAAAAAGAAGAAAAAAAAAGTAAGTATTCAAGTTCAACATTCAACATATAAAAGGCCGAAACCCAAAAAATAAATTATTGACCAGCATCCCTGCTGCCCGCCATTTGCCTGCCTGGCAGTCTGACCATGTCTGCAACTGACAAATAGCTCCTGTTAGGTTTTTGTGTGCTTTCCTTCAACTTAGAAACCTCACTTGTGTTCAAGCGCTTCCTCTGGCAGCAGCTTTTCAAGCAAGTAAACAGAAACATAATGTTGATCTGTAACATTATCCAGCCTGTAAAAGTGTTAAGCTGTTGACCAACCTTTCAATACAACACACGGTACTACATGATTAATAATATCACCTGGCTCAATGTGCGGCTCCCAGAGGAAATTAATTTCTGAATTGGAACACGTTACCCCAACGGTGAGGAAAAGCTTGTGAGGCTCGCGAGTTTCTATTTACCAACCTGTTTGTAGCCTCACCACTTCACATTAAACCGCAAATGTTGTAGAGCATAAAAATTATGTTAGTGTCAAACTGACACAGCCATTATTTTCCTGCTATGCTGCCTGCTAAGTGGAGTCATATTGATGCCTAAATGACTTCTGAGGGCTCATTTTGTGAACAGAGGTAATTCACTACTCACAAGGGAAGACAGACAATCAATCAAATTTTCAAACTCCCCTTTGTGCCTGACTTCCGCTATCTTGACAACACAGTATAAGATCTGTAGAAGAATGAAAGCTGACAGATCGATTCGGCTGTTAAGAAGAAACTTCTTCCAAACAAGTATTTTCCCCCTATGTCTTCCCTCCTTAAAGTATAGCGACAAAAGCAACCAATGATTTCCTCCCGTTTCCTTTGTCATTTGATGACGCAGCATTTTCATAGTTTTTTTTTCTTATATACATGGCTCGGTGTGACTGAATGTGACGGTCTGGTTTTATGTGTGGAAAAATCCATTAAAAAAATCCATTTGGCTAAAGTCTAAAGAAAAGTATAACATGACAGGAGAGACCACATCAAGATATATGGGGAGCAATCAGACACATTCTTCAAATTAATACAAAATAAAATAAAAGTGTTAGTTAAACTCTTTTAATCCTGTTGCACTCTGTTACTTTAAAGTGATTTAGTGACTGGAGGGAAAAAAGTGTCACCAAACGTTTGTTCTGATGTGCCCAACTCATAATGTTTATATGCTTATATGAAACGTTTGAGGCTCATATTAAAAAAGTCCTTCTGATGACCTGATTAGAAAGCTGAAACTTCAAAATCAAGCCAGGTTTCTGTTCAAAAACAAGCAGTGCAGCTCTTCTGTGGTACTAGCAACACTTTTATCAAATGTGCCCTTGGATTTATTATTGGAGTCAGTTTCAGCGCCCAAC
This sequence comes from Maylandia zebra, assembly GCF_041146795.1. Lineage (NCBI taxonomy): Eukaryota > Metazoa > Chordata > Actinopteri > Cichliformes > Cichlidae > Maylandia > Maylandia zebra. The sequence goes on from NC_135184.1 coordinate 14,822,302, forward strand.
AGTGTTTAGAGATATGATAAGATGACCTTCACTTAGCTCAAACAGAGCACCAGAGACTTCGCATTTATGTACCAAGTAGTCCTTTATAAAGAGTGTGTTATTGGTTATACTATTCATGCTCAAGCACTCAGTACCTGGGACATGCCTCATAGGTTTCAGGGCTCACTTAGGTTAAACAAATATGTCTCTTAGGAAATTCAAGGCTTCTTTTAAGTTTTATATTCTGAATTATTTTCATAAGGGGTCTCTGTTTACCTATAGTGGATGCAGAGAGACACAGTGAAGTGCATTCTCTTTGCAATATTTTGGAAGAAAGAGCACGAGATGCCGTTATGGACAAAGCAGAGACTTTAGTTACACCTGCGCCTGCTCTCGCCGTGCTTTTCGTGCAGCGTGAGACCAAACGTGGTCCTGCATGACAAATTACTGCTTGGATCTTATTACGGAGAAAAGTCAAAATCAATAGCAATCGCTCAAATTTATGGGCTGCATCGAGTTAAGCATCAGGTAGGTCAGAGCCTTTCTCGCAGTGGGATTTTGGAGAGAGGCATATCTTATTAGGATCACTGATCTCGAGTCTCTTTCCTGCCACCAGGATGAGTGTGGAGGTGCCATTTTTGAGCTCGTTCAAAAAGCTGGGGAGTTTTTCCATCATTGGAGGTCCTCACCCCTGTGGTACATGATGGGAAGGCAGCTGTAAATTTAAACCAACAGGCAGCAAAAATATTTAAGGTAGAAGCTGTCAGAGATACCACTGAGCCAAGAGGGGCGTGACGCAGTTATCAGTGCAATGATCTCCTGAGAGAAACCTGTCATTCCTGAAGAGGGAGACAGAGAGTCAGAGTCACTGGAGGAAAGACGTTTGGTAGCAAAGCAGCAAATCACTGTGAGAAAAACTGAGAAAAAAGGATGTCTGACAGATGGCTAATGACCCGTGGTATGGTTTCTTGGCAGTGCTTCACGCTCTTTGGAAGAAAACTGTTGAGCATGTATCAAGTGTGTTTGTGAAGACAGAAAAAATAGTGTTTCACTTGAATTGCAGCAGAAAAACATGTATGACTGTTGACACCACTGCTTCTGCTCTGGCCCCAAAAACCACATCAGATCATCCAGTGGGTGGGGGGCATGAGACGGGGCCTGGGATGTGTAATGGAGCAACTGGACACAAATGAGAGATTTGGGTCCTATATACTCAAGATTTTCATTCTCATGCAGAGATGGTGTTGTGAGTCATCTAAAATAAAGGATATATCAAAAAAGAAAGTCATACAACTCTCAGCAGCCTGGACACTGCAAAATAAATGCAACACATAAGCCCAAAATGTCTGAGGCTGCTCAGTGTGTGAGTCCCTGGAGTTGTCGTTGCACTTAAAGTCGTAACGTTAAAAATCTAAACCCGCAGCTCTCCTTTTCTTTATGTTTTTTCAGTCTTTCTTGCTCATATATGAAGTCGAATGATGACGGTGACTCAACACACCAAGCAGTCAGCTGAAGGTTGGAGGGGAAAATAATTGTCAGTGGTGGAAAGAGCGCCGAGGCAGATGGCTGTATACAAAGAGGCCTTTCTACCAGTGAGCAGAAGTGCCTCGCGTCACAACACTAGCAGGAAACCATACCAACACCAGCACCACCAACTTGCCCCTGGGACTTACTGTATGCGTGTGTGTGTGTGTATGTGGGAGAGAGATTGGTGAGGGGGCTGGAGGAACACTAGGAAAAAGGAGGGGAAAAGGAAATCAAGGAGCCTGGAATGTTTAATGAAACCAAATATCCTGCCTCTAGTCTAAAAATAAGTGGAGCAACGAGCACATAAATAAACAAAAAATATGTGTGTGTGTTTTGTCTGTTTGTGTGACGTATAGGCCCAGCAGTGAACTGTATTGATTTGCCTTGCTTATTTGAGCTGAAAACGAATATTGTTTGCCCCCCACTGCCCCCGTTATAGCACACACACATCAAGTGGTGCGCACAAAAGCATGTAGAGGGGAAAAGTCAATTTGATTACAGGAACTACTCGCTGCTGTATATGCAATTAAATGGTAGAGTGGGTGCAAGTAATTAAATAGTGAGCTGAAACTTTACTGCTGCATATTTTCTGCAGTGTTATTCTAAGAGTATGTGACTTCTAATAATTACTAATTAGTCAGAGAAACTATGTCTCCATTAAAGTTTTTCACCTCGCTGAAATAAAATTTTATTAAATCTCTATAGCATTGCATGCCTGCCAAGCACAATATACATATATGGTTAAAATGATGCAGGTGCAGGAAGCCGCTCACTAAACTGCACACATTTCAACATTACATTTTTCTGTTTTTAAGAAATCGCAACCTGTGGCAGACCTCACTACTTCTAATAGTATCTAGGCTCATTACTTTGGAGTTTATTTGCTCGAGTTTCCACATATTTGCTCCTTCAGTGCAAAAAAATACAATCATAAAAACCGTGGATTATCGATAGTAATCATGACATTGTTTCCCAGTTTGGTCATTGAGGGCCAAGGTTTGGATTCAGGAAGCCTGAGAACGACTCAAATAACCTTAAGGAAGTTAAGCTTCTCCAGGTAGTGTTGATGTGTTTTTGTCTGAAGTCCTCTGTATGCCATAAATATGTATAACATTGCAGCTATTCTTGTGTCTTTGTATTCAGAGCAGAAGATGTCCTTAATGCTTCACTGATTTGCCTTCTGCCTGATTGCTTGGATGTCAAGAAAAGTGCAGTAGCCCCATGCTGTAATAACATAAAAGTTTACGTCAGTCTTAGCTTGAATTCCTTGTTTGCACTGACCAATTGTTGGTAATTTAGGGTAACACTGGTGTAGTAGAGAATTGGCCGATTTTCTGCATACTCGGTCCAGGACGATGATTAGCCACTAAGTCTCACAAGTAACAGAGAATGAGCCGGTCCATGTCATGCCTGCACATGCAGTTGCACAATAGTGGGCTGGGGTCCCCTGGTGGGAGGAAGTGAGCTGCAGCAATTCAACAGCAATTCAGCTTGAAATTACTTACAGTTACATATTTATATATATATTTAGTTTGCGATGTTACTCATTACTTTGAACTAGCTTTACAGATCTTGTACTGAAGTTTGTGTCCCAGTGGCGGATGGGTCACACATCGTCTTTAACACGTTGCACATGACTGGGTAGCAATTTATAACCAACAGCTTGTGTTGTTTATGTTTTTTAAATAGAAGTAAATACAAAACTCAATTTTGTATTTAGATTTTAGATTTATGATTGAGTGGTGGGATTTTCTGGTTTTTAAATGACACTCTTGACTTTGAGAATGGCTGAACAAAATATTGGTAGCAAAATCCTCACTGTGAATGAGGAAGAAACAAAGTTCTCCAAAGTCCCCCACAAATCCTGTACAACAAACATAATTAGACACTTTAACGAACTTTACTCAACTGAACGTGTCCAGTTTAAAGTAACTAAGAAAGGGGACGTAGCTAAAGCTAGCCAGAGCCCAGCCACAAGCCAGCAGCCTCGGTATGAGCAACAAGTGAAAAAGAGAAAAGAATTAATTTCCTATTATGTGGTGAATTTCAAAACATGCTGGATATTGATACAAGTACACTTGTTTAGTTATATTAATGTGTTGCAGCTCCTTTGTTTGGTGGGGTAAACTACGTAAGCGGAAAGTAAAAGTGGGTGTAAAGCAATTCATTTAGGGCTCATTATTTGTATCTCTTTCCAGTCACAGATCACTTTATTTCCAGATTTTTGAATGAGAGAAGATTCTGTAACTCACTGCTTTTTTAAGGAAAGTTTGATTTTATTATGAAAATAAAAAATTGCATTAAAGGAAAGATATTTTTGCTTGTATATGCTGTCAATTACAGTTAGTTAGAACAGAAATTGTAAGTATTCAAAATGTAATTTGCCAAGAAAATTGCAATCAGTGCATTTCTAATATTTAAAAATCTGAGGAATAGCCTATTTCTTTATTTACACATGGAATAATAGCATGTTATCAGTATTTTTTTTTAGTAATGTTTGTTTTTCAGTTGTTAAAAAATAGTTTGTGAATCTCTAAAACTAAGAATATTGAGCCATCTTACTCATATTTCAGTCACTTTGTTTACATAAAATATTTCTTGCCCCCATTTGTCTCTGTCATCTGGCACCCTGAATACTAAGTGGTGATATTTTGTGTTGGCTCTGAAGGTTCAACTTGCTGTCTACACGGCTTGTCTATCCTGACCAGGAAGGGTGTAGCATTCACGTCACGCTGGAGCAAAGGTGGAGATGAGAAAGAATCCACTGGTCACGACTTCCATTGAGTTCACAAGTTCAGGATATGTTGTTAAGCAAACATGCACAAACAGAACAATGCTGCATGTTTAAATCACGCTGACGGGACAAAAGAGAAAATAATACTGTGACAGTTACGTCTTTATTAACAATCAGCTCATACCCACAAAATCCCTCCTGGGTGCCCTTGAATGAGACAGGTAACCATACTGTGATACGGTGTGTGCTTATATGTGCGTGTGTGTTTTTAGGAGGTGCCCAGCCACCTGGAGCGGGGCAGGTATGATTAGCGATGGTGCCAAGACACACATAAGATGCAGCCACTCTGTCTAGCGCAAACACGCCTGTCTGAGCTCAGATCAGACGAGTGTGTGTAGGTGCACATATACCTGTACAACTATCTGCGTGAGAACCAGTTTGACATCAGAGCAGGGCCAGTCGTCTCTTACAAACACGCACACCGTGTGTCTGTCCAAGGGTTAACCTAGGCCTAAGGTTAACATCAGGTTAAGATTAGGGTTGGCATTGGCTTTGTTAGGTGCTTAGTTGTGATACCTAAAATCAGATGTCAGTAAATCTCTGTGGAGAGCCAAATGTGCGCAATTAAAAAAAGAAAACAGAAAAAAGTGAGAGAAAGTACTTCACACTATCTGGGTTCATCCAGCGTTGTGCTCTCTCCTCGAGCTTTCTGTCACAGCTCATTTGTGTTTGCGAGTTCTAACTGTTCATTTGCAGGTATGTCCCGTTTTGTGTAGTTCATCAGGCTGGTCTTTGTAAGCTGCTTCATTTGTTTAGTTGCCATTAATTTGATACACTGGGTGTATTTTACATCAAAAGACGTGTCGAACATGTTCTTGGTGTGCCCCGGCTGAGGTGTCGACTTTCAAGTAATGCTGAATAGGAGGAGGCAGAGATTAAGATTTTTTTTATTTGGTTTGTTAAGAGGCTAAAAGAAATGACTGGGTTGTAGAGGATTGCCCGTGGCAAGAGTGGTATTTTAAGACCATGATGTCAGATTTAAGAAGAAATATTTAAAAGTATAGTCAATCATTGAACGTATGTTTTTACAGGGAGTGTAACTGTTTAACACATTTCCCATACAGTGCATGAAACAGAAAACTACAGTATACATTTTAAATATACAGAAATACATAAAATAGATTCATTACGCTTTAATAAGAAATAATTAACTCATTCACTGCCATTGACGTCTATAGACGTCAATTTCGTTTTTCAATGGGAGGGGCTAGAATACAACCTCGGGCAGCTTGTCAGTGAATTTTATTTTTTCATATATTTGTAAATAAATTGTTTTGATAAAACATAACCTTTCTCAGTGTTATTTCTGTTTTATAGAAGTGAAAAACTATTTTATATGTTAGAGGTGTCACAAAGCAAGAAATATTAGTGTCAAAGGCACTTTTCTGCTTTTCTCCCTTTTTTTGGTCAAAACAGGCATTTTTGGTGGAACCCACCTCTCTTCTACAGCTGATTACTAATGAATGGAAAATGGTAGAAACAAGCTTTTTTTTTGGATGAAAGAAGAGAGTCTGTTCTTCATTTTGGTAGGTTCAGCGTTTATATGATCATAACACACAGTTTTCTGTGGCTCTTCAAAAATGAGTAAAAATGCTCAAAAACCCTGGCAGTGGGGAGTTACCTGATTTGAAAATGGCTGGCAGTGAATGAGTTAAAGTAGCGGGCAAATTTGCAAAAAATCAAAACATACTTAAAAGATTTTAGGGGCTCATGAAAAATGTAAGTACAATTGTGAAGAGATTGAAAAATATATATATTTTAACTTAAGGGTGACTCATGAATTGCATGAGTAATTACACTAATTACATGATTGCTGCAAGTAGAGATAATCCTGTGACTAAATATTATAAGTAAGTGCATTATTATACAGCATTTATCAGCGTGTCAATAATAATAATAATAATAATAATAATTATGATACATGATTATATATAATTTTAGTTCATAGAATTCAAACAGTTATGAAAGGGCTCGTACCCTTAAAGTTACTGAAATAAGTAGCTGAAAGAAGTGAAAACAGGTCTTTTTTATATGAGCTTGTTTCCATCACTGTGAAAAAATACATCTGCAAGTCAAAATTCTGAGTTCAGAATGTTAAAACTCTTACGTTTGAGTCAGTACAAGTCAAGATTTTGAGATACCTAACCCGGAAACATTTGCAGTGCACTCAAATTCCACAGAGTGACCACACACGCGCACTAATTTAAACCGTTCACCTCAGGGTGGTGTAAGACACAACCAAATGGTCTTCTTGGTGCAGCACAGCCCAGCCAGGCATTTTATTCTGAAAGACAGTGTCTCTGCGTAGTTTGTAGTGTTAATAGAGAAAGTGATGATAGCAATGTTTTTCTTTTTCATTGCATGCACTTAGAGGGGTTAGGTTATCTGAGCCAAGTCACCTGAGGCATGTTCAATGTGATAATGATGCGGTGTATTAAAAACGTAGTGCACACAATAGATCCACTGCCATAGATACTGTAACCCTGTTTTCAGTGTGGCAGCCTCACCATTCAAATGAAGGTCCTGTTTTTCATAGACCTGCTGTAAGAGGAAGCGTCTTCATCTGGATTTTCTTCAGAAATGCATAAACATTGAATATGTATATAATGTTTAAAATCAAATATTACAAGAAAACATCTGGATTTGAAACATATCTAACCAGCTAAGAGGTCGGTTACAAAATTATATTTGGAAAATATTATTACATAAGTGATATCAAGTGAGTGTATTCTTACAAGCAGCGCTTTGCTGCTGCGTTTGAAAATCTTAAAAAAAAAATTGCGAACACTTCACAAAACGTAATTTCATTTTTCTCTGGTGCGGCAGCAGAGGTCACATCAGTGAGTGCTTTCAAATTTCATTTCCTTCACCCGTGGGTATATAAATAAATGTGCTTATAGTGAGACTGTTAGCAATTTGGTAAGGCTGACCCTTTAAACAGCCCCTGCCATCTTCTAATAAATCCAGGCATGAAGCCGCCATCCAAAATACAGACGTTACACCGCTCACACAAAGATACGTGAACGGTGCGAGTGTGAGCTTAACGTTTGGTTTGCAGTAAAAAGTGCCGTTCTGTTTGTACTCTGCAGCTCGCATACAGTCACCGAGGCGTCATTTCTCAGCGACTGACCCCAAATGACTTTTGTTATTTGGAGATTTTCCATTTGAAAGAAATGAAATGCACTATAAAGTATCTTCAGCCCTGAATGTTTGCTGTTATATTAACAGTTTATTGTATCATGAATCAACAAAACATGCTGTCAAATAAAAAATACTTTGAAGTCCAGGCACAAATCACTTTAATTGACTAAAGCTGACATAGCAGGAGGGGCAAAAATATGAAATGTATAATGTGACAGTATGTAAAAAAATAAGTTAAAGGTCACAATTACACTTCACTAGGTACGAAATCCCTTTTCAACGCTTAATTCCCATTCCAATAATATTTGCATGCCATAGGCCTGTTCAGTCAAAGACACAAGAGCCATCATTATCTCATTTAAGTGGCTGTACCTTCCATTCTTTTCAGGTGCCAATAAAAGGCAAGTTTTATAAGAAGCGCTGTCAAAAACCCTGTTAAAAGAACTTTGATCACAGATTTAAATGCCTGCGCATCTAGCGGTCGCACGCAATCCAGATCACCAAGTATTCGGAGAGATGGTTTAACATGTGCGGCAGCTGAAGACCAGAAGTTTGTCCCTCTTTGACCTGCAAATGCTTCGATTGAAACTCTTTTCATACTTTTTTTTTGTCCTTTTAACCTCCATTCGTCATCATTATATACTGGATGTAATACGCTTTCTTATTCATTCCCGATATTCCTGTGTAAACTTTGAGCACTCACTACGTTAGAAATCCAACTTACAGTAACTCACTGACTGATGTGGTTACATGACTGCTTGTTGCCGTGAGTGTACCAGTGTGGTCATCTTTAATCATCACAAATGGACCAGTCACATTTGCGAAACATGTAGAAAGACTGGGTTCTTTCTAGATGACAAAAACAACAGGGAGCGTTCAGGGCCCATAAAAAAAAAAATCACTGTAAATGAGCTAGCTGAAAACTGTGCTCTCGCTAACCACTTAGAAGCTGCAATGCTAAAAGGTAACGCTAGCTAAGAGTCTAAGGTGATTCAGTGTAGCTTTAAACGAAGACGACGGCTGCAGTTATCGGTGCATCGTGCAGTTAACATTTCTAAAGCATCACAAAAAGTGAGGAGACTTCAAATCCTACGAAGACTTCATGAATTTGTTTGCTTTCAATCTGTCCACAATCTGTCCCGCTGGATCTCCTCTCATCCTCTGTGTCCCCTCCTTCCTTCAAACCATTAGAGACAAAAAGAAGCCATGAGCTCATCGATCATACTAACCTCCTGTGTGACCTCTTGCCAAATAACAGCCCCCCCCCCCGCCGCCCCCCACATTTAGAAAAGCAGGTCTGCTCCATGCTGCTCTTTGTCTGCGCTCTTCCTGCGTTTCTCAGAGCAGCATTGTGAGACTCTCAACAAGTGGCTCCTTTAGCCGTTGCAGCAACAGCAGATCGACGTGTTGAAACATACATCCTGCTCTAAATGGAGGTTTGGTTGCAAACAAATGCAAATAGAATTTTTGGTATTTTCACCAGATATCACACTGTTAAACAGCAAGATTATACTGATGTCACTTTTCCGGAAAGATAATTTCGAGCTGAATACCTGTTTCAAATGAGAAACTTCCAAAGGTCTCATTTCTCTCCTGCGGGGCACTGATTTATTGAGAACACATGAAAACTCTTCCGCTTTCATATCACTAAAATATTTACAGTTAGGGGCAATAATTGCACTTCCCGACACAAGAAGACAAATGCGTGAGCTGTTAACGGCAAGAAAATACCGATGAAAATACCGTGGGTGAACATTAGAGGGAAAGAAGACGTGGAGAGCCAAAGTGTTAATTTCTCACAAAAGAAACGAGTCAGGGGTACTGATACGTTTTCTGTGAGGTAGGAATCCAGCTGTAAACAAATCTAAAGTGGGTGTTCAAGTTGCAAAGAATATATTTGCATGATAAGAAAGGACAAATCATGACGCACATGTTAAAATGCTGGTGAATTTAAGTAATTCTGGAGCTTTTGTTGGACTCACGAGCAAAAGGTCACCCAGTTTATCGATAGCTGCCGTTTAATTTTGCATGAACTGTTATGAACTTTTAGCTACGTATAAAAATGCAAATGAATTCAGCCACAGAAATGTTTCGCAACTGCTGATTAATGATAGATGGACAGAAATGATGTGTGTGAGCGCTGAAGTTTTATGGCTTCGGTTTTAAGGCAGATATTTGTCGAAGGAGCAAATATCCGTTGGAAAGAGGCATCTCCCAGCAGAGGAAGGTTGTGACTCATTCACCTTGAAGAAGAACATTGCTGGCGGCTGAGTCACCGGGGTCACACCCTTACACACCCACCAGCCACTCAACCGGTTTCATTTCACACACACACAAATTCAAGTATTACAACATGTCTGTGCTTTGTGGGAACACGTGCGTTGTGTGCGATAGTGGTTCATTCAAATCCAAGTTAAGTGTTAACGTTAATATTTCTCTTCTGTAAAAAAATACATTACAAATAAAACCTAACAAACCGCCGATGGATTCAGTTCTGACAAAAAGGGGACATCTGTAAATATTAAGCTGTTAAGGCGAACGGTATCGGCAATGTGTGGATGTAAAGAGACGATTTACATTGTTCAAAGTAATAATTAAATTTAAACTTTTGTGCATTTACTGCCATATTTTTGCATGCGCTCTGCTTTTGTGTGTAAAAAAATGCAGAGAGAAACTGTAAATGTTGATGTGCTTAGTGCTAATTAACACACTTTTAGACAAATTTACAGACCACATTAACAATTATAAAACAGCAATAATTTATTTTTTATTATTAACGTACTCAAACTTTAGCTAGCGCTATACATCAGAAAGTATTTGCTGTCTTAACTTCACAAAAACACCCAAATCAGCTGCTTTTAATGCTAATGCTGAACTGCTGGCAGTTTACACAATCATTGTACACACTGTACACATCTGCACTACAGCCGCTACAGTATTTTCAGTAACCTGTTTTTATTTATTCTGCTCTTTTTATTAATATGATTTCCTTTATTTTTATGCTTTAGATTTTATAAAGTGTTATGTTATATGCAATATTTGCTTCACTACATGCAATATTGTGGGGGCTATGAACCTAAGAATTGCATTGCTGGTACTGATGTGCCATTGTTACACGTATATGACAATGATAAAACTTGAACTTGGATTTACGTGTGCAAAGGCATAACATGGATCGAGCATCCTGTTAGCTTGTGATCCACATTTTTAGGCTACACTGGCTTCAAAGTAGCTGGATAAAACTACAATTTTTCACTGGTGCTACAAAAACAACTCTGACATTATTTAACAAAATTTGAAAAATCACATTTATATATTAGGAAATTGTTTTCCAGCGTACATTGTGGAGACAAAGGAATCGGTTGGTAGATGAAATTCAGAGCTGGGCCGACTTTACTCTGTAATCGTTAACAGAAGGATGTTCACAAAGCCTGAAACAAAAGCATGCTGGTTAGGAAAGAATTAAATGTTAATAAACACATTCACGAACAGTGGAAATGCACAAGCTTGTATTTAAACTCTCTGTACAAACATTTTACATGCAAATTATCATTCATCATGTTTTCTGTTTCGTTTTTTTTCTGTACTTAAATCATGGAGGTAAGATGAAGATAAAGGCCCAGCTCTCTTCAAAAACTACAAAAAGGTTAATAAAGCTAAATTCATTAAAAAGCCATTACCACTGCACTGCCATATATATTTAATATAAGTATAAAATTGATGCCCTTTCATCTCTTGTGGATGTCATTACTCTGTGGATCTTTGTTCAGTAATTGCAGTGAGTCTGTCATCTTTGGCTGATAGATCAGGCCGTCCAGTTTTTTGTAAACCTGTGTCACAGATCCTGTGTCAGAGGACGCAGCATATACATCCTCAATTACTGCAGCCCACATGTACTTGTCTTTATCCAACCGCTGTGCCTCTTTTTTGGATCCCACCTCAGACACTACTTTTTAAATTTCTTAGTCATGAATCTCGTGAACGTCACGGCAACCTGCCCGGCCTCTCGCCCTGTTATAGATGGAGTAGCATGCAGCCCCACCATGATCCTGAGTAGGATAAGTAGATGAAAATGGATGCACGGATGGTTGAAAATGATTTTTGCTGCTTTTGCTTTACAGCAGCAGCCTCGCTTCTCTGAAGCACTGCACCACCTTGTCCACGCTTCACCTCCAGGCTAACATATTTCATTGCATAGATGAACGGAGGTGCAGCAGCTCATGGTCGAACATTTTTCCAACATCATACACTTTCCTTTCATCACCAGGCATTAACATTTGAATGTAAACCCCCTCGGCGCTGTTTGAGATCAGAACGAACAGATTCTCCTGAGGGTACGCTGTTATTCACTGCGGCGCTCCTCTTACAGTCAAACTGTAAACCGTGAGTGTCATCAGTGTGAGCGTGTTGAAACCACTGACCTTGAAAGACATGCTGATTTGTACTAAATGTTAATGACGATCAAATAGAAGCCTGTCATTAACTGACATTTTTGCCTCTTTCAAATTATACACATAAATGGCTTGGCTTGTATTTGTATAGCGCTTTACATGTATGTAGCAGAAACATCCAAATTATTATTTGTTGTTCGTCTTGTACCACTCACCCCTCTGTCAGCATCTTTTAGCTCCTTTCTAATGCAAATGACAGTTACAACTGCACCCTTTACATTTGAGACGTTTACCCCTCAGCGTACAATTTCAGACGAATTAAATTGAAAAATGGTTAAATATCAATGAATGCTTGCTTCGTCATTTCATTTTTGGTCTAATATTTGTCATAAAGGCTCATTTAAGTAATTATTTAGACAGATATACATATATAGAGAGAATTATTGTTATTATTGTATAGGTCAATACCAACCAAACTGCAGGTTTCTTGTATAACTGGGACTTTGCAGCTCACTGCGGTGGTCCTGTAAGACAGATAACTGATCCAGCTTCTATTTTATTGAAACACAGCTTTTGTAATTTGGGTGTACGTGCCTACTCTCCAGGTCATGTAGACCAAAATGCTGTAGTAAAGTAGCAAAACGTGTGTGTGGGAGTTATTTTTTGATTCATTACACTATCAGATAGGCTAACACTAAAGGTGTTTTGAAATATTTAGAAACAAACTGCAAATGAAACATGAATAAATCAAAGAAATGCCTTGTATTTGTGCTTGTGTCTCGCAGCAATTTCTATTGGGCCCCCAAATTTAACAGGCTTTATAAAACATAATCCGCCTTTGACTCTGCTTGTGTTTTCCCCTTGGGACATTAGGTAAGTGGATAATTCTAATGTTACATTTATTTATTTATTTAAATTACACTACTAGCAGGAGACCTGGGGTTTTCCCCACCACACAGCCTTTATTAGTTTTAAGTTCCTGATTGCCAAGTTTGGGTTAACACTGTAAGCTGCTTTGGTGCTTCATGGTTCGACTCCTCTCTTGCAGTCAACATAATCCAGTCTTAAAACCTTATTAAATTTATAAATCATCATTTACTGATGTGATTGTTCTTTAGATGAACCACAAGTGAAGGAAATCAGGCCCAGAGCAGAGTCAAAATAGTGACTCTGCGAAGAAAGGTTTCCCTCTCAGCACACACGCCTACATTCAAACACATGCAGCTCAAGCTACACGCTATGAAAGAATGCCCGTGTGAAGCAGACTTTCCACATGGTCGGCTGGCTCTTCCAGTAACTGGATGGCACACTTCCCTCTTTTCCATGGAGGGAGAAAACTGAGGGTAAAAAGGGTGTGGACAATTAAAATAGACATTTCTCATGCTGCACGAGCAAACAATTTGACTCTTCTCACTGACAGCTGTGGTGGACAAAACTTGCAAAATATGCTCTACTGTTGCTTAGCCTTTTTAAATAAGATAAAGCACAAAGTGTGACTTCCAGTTCAAAGATGACGAGCTCAAGTGTCGTGAAAATCTGCCATAGGCTTAGCCCCAAAGTTAACATGAAGGAGTCAGTCTGACCAAATGTTCAGTTGAATTTCAATTCAATTTTATTTATATAGTGCCAAATCACAGCAACGGTTGCCTCACGCTCTTTATATCGTACAATAATACAAAAAGAAACAGAGAGAACGCCAAAAACCTTATGACCCTTACTGAGCAAGCGCTTTGGCAAGAGTGGGAAGAAAAAACTTCCTTTTATGCACAAAAATAAACCTATGAGCCTCCTCAAAGGTCTTAAGTTGTTATTTTATGTGAAAAATGTGTAAAAATCACACCAGTAAACCCACACCTAGCTTCAAAATGATCTTACAAGCATGCGAGTATCTGTTTTTTTCATATAAGCTAGTTCAGAGTTTCAAAATGCCAATCCTCTTCTTTCCAAATAAAAATAAAACAACACAAATTTCTTTAAGAAAAAAACTTTTCGGAGGATCTGAACCATTATTCCCAAACAGCAATCTACGCAGAGTCAAACACAATGCAAATACTTTCTTTGTTCCTGTCTTTGTGCTACCAGCAAACAAAGCACAGCTCAACACCCACAAACACAATTTCAAACAACAGCTAAATTACAAATGAGAGAAACAATCGTGTGTGAAGCGAAATTAAGCCGTGCATGGCTGCATTCATAAGGCATCATTTGCACCACACCTGGATTTGCCACTGAAAAGCAAAGTAACGTGGAAATTATGGCCTCACAGTGAAGATGCATATGTGCACAGGTAAGACAATTCCACTGCAACAAGCCAGCTTGTACATAGCCAAGTAATAGTGTCATCTGGCATCACAGGGTTGTGTTTTTGTTAGTTTTTACAGGGGGAGGTTAAAAAAATGTAGAAAACGGGCCATAAAAGTGAAAAACAGTAACCATGTGCATGCAGGTTATTACTGGGCTCTTTCCTCAAAGGTTTTTGTGTTTTCTAAATGAAAGAAAACATCACGAAAACAAAGGTAGTCTGTGCAACATAGCAATTTCAGCAGTAACAATGTATGTCCCTGTCAGTACCAATGTTCCCACATCAAGTATACGTAGACGACAGGGCTGCAATCTGGGGCTCGAGCCTGCTGCATCTCTCCCCTTTTGCCTTGTAATGAGGGCTGACTCAAGCAGTGATTAACTGCGATCTGGCTTACGTTAAACACCAGCAGCTTCGCTAGCTTCAGATAAGGATTAAATATTTTAACATGGGACTCTAAGGTGGAGGCTCATTTGATTCACTTAGTTTGTCAAGTCTGTTCATGAAAAATACACCCAATTAGATGGAAATGAATGAAGAACCCTGAAAAGTACACCCAATTATAGAAAAATAAATGAACATCTCCAGGAGGGAAACCTTGTTAGTGTAAAATGAGTAAAAGTCTGTCCGAGCTGATGAAAGTCATAGAGAGCTGCAGAAATCGTGACTAATCCCTGACAGCTTATTTTGTGAAGTCGCCCAGGGTGGAGATGGAGATTACAGTGAAGCAAGAAGCAAACAAAGCCAGTGTAATGCTTAAACACATAATGAGATGGATTTTTGCCTCTCGTGGCTTGTAAACCCAACTTTTAAATTCACCCTCAACTCTGTACAGCTCAACAAAACGCGAAGCACGAGGCCTGTAAATGTGGCTGCCAAGACGCCACGGTGCCTCGGCACCGGGATGAGCAGACCTCCCAAACACTCGTGTACCTGGTGCATCACAGAGACCACAGCGATACGAGCACCCATGAATATGTATAGGCGTGTGTGTGTTTTTCTTATGTATAGAAAAAAACCCTCAACAACAAGTAGCTGTAACTCAACACAATGCAAAAACTGAAATTCACACAGTGAGATTGGTTCCAGGTGCTGTTGGCTCACTGCTGTCCGCTGCCAAAAGGTCAATGGTTGGATCATTTAGGAATAATAAAAAAAAGTTGTTAAGTTTGTCATATTATTTAAACAAGATTGTCCAGACGTGAGTTAGTCCTACTGAAATGTTTTATTTATAATAATTCATTGTTCAAGGAGGAACGCTGCTAATTATTTCAACCTTACAATCAGTTTTTTTTGTTGTTTTTTTTACTCACCACTGTGAAATTAACTCCCAAAATCATCCTCTAAACACACACAAAGATAAAATTAAAGATATTAAAAATATAAAAAAATAAATACAAACGTATAAAACTGATAAAACTCTGAGAATGGAGCCTAAAAGTAAAATCATAATCTTAAAATCTCAATTATAACAAGGTGCAGGACTGTCCTTCAATGAATGAAACACACCTGAATATGTTTATACTCACAAAAGCCCTTTTATTAAATAAAAAAAATGATAAATCCATAAAAAATAAATAAATAAAAATATACCCTCTTATTATTTAAGCCTTGTGTTTATCACATAAAGCTAATTTAACAAACTACTGTGAGAAAGAAATACTTGGTTGTGGAAACATTGCTAAGAAATCTAATACACGAAACACGAGAGGCCAGATGTTTAGGGAGGCTGGGAGGCTTTTTTTTTTTAAAAATATGAAATTTCTTAACATGAGAACATTACGTTGATTTAATCCTTAATTGCTCAGGAGCAGAAACTCGAGTAGGTATTGTAAGTCGGCATGTGCAGTACCTACTCAGAGCTTTCTTTGCTCATCTCTCTTACCCCTTTACTTTCTTACTTTATTATTAAGACGATGAATATATATAGTTAAATATGACTATTGGGAACACCCAGTTGTCATAAACCAGAATTTTCCCTTTGTTTTATCACACATGATAAGGATTGTGTGTGTTTTCCCTCTTTGTTTGAAATCAAACTCCTCTCAGCCCTGAGCTGGAACGCAATATTTAATTCACCTTTTTGTCAGTGTTGAGTTTCACGTCTTGGGCGAATGCAAATCAGGTACTCTTCACATCCAAAACTGGCATTCTGTATTTTATTTACCTTCACCATATTAGCGATGGCTAGAGGGCAACTTCAGCACATAATTAAGGCGAGAAATTATATAAAGATTTGCATCCAGGTTTCCCTTAACCCTGTGGGTTTAACTCCATTTCTGTTTTGAGACGTATTCATCCATCTGCACTCTCTTGATCCCCAGTCCAAACCACAGCGATGACTCATGGGTAAATGAGCTGAAAGAGGCGGGGCCCGTGAGGCCAGAAGGAGGGCGGCAGAAAACGGACAGATTAAGTGAGAGGGAACGGTTTGTGGCGGCGAATCACAGAGATGCAGTTAGAATGAGACTGCTTGCGGGACTTGGAGACGCATCAGGCGGTGCAGTTGCCTAGAATAACAGAGTCTGTCAGGATGACGAGCATGGATGGTGGTCCCTACAAGTAAAGCCTTTAATAGTAGATCCTTTTCCAGAAAACAGGGAGAGGAGATGGATTTCATTTTAATTCTGGAAAGGTTTTGGGAGTTCATCCAGTGTACATCCACAGAGTATACTAAAACACTCTCAGATGGATGAGAAGTAGGAAACACTACTTTCATTCACATTTATCAGAAGGACACTTTGGTTATTTATATTTTTCTCCCCGACACAACCTCACTATTCTCCTACCATGGACACTCTTAAGCGAACAAATGTGTATTATTCTGCAGATAAAAATAGTCCCCCAAGAATACGCCAATTCATTATATGTTCTTTGTGTAATTTAAGAAAACACAAGATTTATTAAAACTGAGTGCAGCTGGGGCAAGGACATCAGAACGGTTGAGAGTTTCACTGTTTATTATTTAGTCAATTTTAAATACTGGTGCTGGCTAATGTTCGCTGTATTGGGTCTTAATTTGTAGGATAGAATAGAATAGCTTAAAGACTGACATTTCAAAAGAGTAAAAAGGCCCTGAGGGGAAACCCATGGGCTGGTTGTGATGAACAGAAGCACTAAATCACTGACTTATTTAGGTCGCCAGACAAACACACCACATTCAGCATTCATTGAGTTTCACATTTAAGCTTAAAACAGGAGAAACCTGCACGAAGATGAAATAATTTTGAATTGCAAAACAAAATAAGGTAGCTGTAAACGCATCTTGTTTTTCAATCTTTCGAAAGATAAATCTAGTCTCCATTTAAGACGACCGTGACCAACAACAACCCGGTGATGCTGTAGATATTTTACTTTAGGCAAGAAGAAAAATAAAGAAAGCACTTTACAAGTATCAAGCTGAAGTTAAGGTGAAGGGTGTAAGAAGAACATAGTAGCTGAGATGTTTTTGACTACCAGTGTTCAAGCATCCCCACATGGTTTCAGTTGAGCGCTGGCTGTCTGCCAGTCCACTTCACCAGAGGCACCACCGTCCAGACCAGAGTCGTCTCTGCTAGCGAGCGTCCAAATGTAAAAATCTGTTTCTGAGATAAACAGCCTTTGAATAGGAGGGCAAAACTAACTGCTAGATGAATTAAACCATGTGGGGTTTAAGTTTGTTAAAAAAAAAAAGTAACTGATTTTTCTTTTCCTTTTTTCTGCCAGCACAGCTTGGACATTTGTTTCCTGAAGCGACGTCCGCTGACATAAATAGCGACTGAAAAGGCCTTGCAGGGCTAAGCTGCGAAAACTGGCCTTTCTTTCTCGTGCTGCAGTGTCTGTATGTTGCATGCACGCAGCATATGGAGCGCATTTATCCACTGCACATAAACAGTGCTGCGCTTAAAAGACGGACGTTCTTAAAAGAATGAAAAGGTGAAGATTTTTAGTGTGGCTTTAAGAAGAAATATGGAGTTGTTGATAAATGGGAAAAAACATGATAAATATATGTGATTGGGGGGGTCACCGTACATGTAAAACACAAATAAATCAAAATAAATAAACGAGATTGAAGAAAATTTTACTTCAAAACGGAAAAAAATTGGTATGCTGAATGCATACAGGAGGTGAGATCTGCTACAAAAGACATTTTTCTATGAATTTCCTGTGAGAAAAAAACTAATAAAAAACAAGTTAATCAAGTAATCATGAACTAATCATCCTGCACCTCAAATCAGTTGGCTTTTTTCCTCACTTCTGCCCGCGTCGCCTCTCTGAGGTTACGGTTCTTGTCGTAGAACAAACTGCACAGTTCAGCTGGTCAAACACTGCAGTGAAAAGGGCCTGCCCAAACCTTTCATTAACGTGAGTAATGACAGTAAATATGAGTTGATAATAGCAGAGTTCAGGCAAACATGACTCACAGCGTGTTGGGAATAACAGATGTCCGTTTTGATTAAAACGTCTGCTTATTGTTTGTTGTGTTGCTATTATCTCTTCATCTTTTTTTTCTTTTTTACGCAAATGTCTTTAACCCTTTGAAGCTAAAGCCTGAAAACTGCTACATGAGTCATGATGTATGTTCTTATTTTGCTTACAGCATATATTCTAGGTCCACAAATTCAGCCCTCATAACTATTTAAAACAAAACAAAACTTGTATTTTTACTACAAACTGATGGGAGACATATCCACTTTGTACTGCATGCTTTTATTTTAATAGTGCAGCATTCACAGGTATGTTAACTATTAGTTCATTCCAGTAAAATATTTTTAATGTAATCTGAAAGATTTTCTTTTCTACAGAAACAGTCTTACTAAAAGAATTTAGAAGTTGAAGCAACCCCTGGATTTATGAATATTTTGGATTATATTTTTGAAGGATAGAAAAAATATTCTATATAAAAATCAATGTTTAGTTGATCGCACACAACAAAGCAGAGGTACGGGACAAAAACAATTTTATTTGAGTACAGCAAAAGCTTAAAGTGACAATTTATGTGGGCTTTACACACATTCACACGCACGTCTTCACACTTTTTTTTAACCTCCATGAAAAAGTCTTGAACCAGGGGGAAAAAATGTTTAACAGTTTTAATGGTCTTGAACCAACCTGCATTGTCCAAACCTGCCATGTTGTATTTGCCATGTTGTATTACAACTGCAGCCAATAAGAAACTCAGTGAGTGACTCATGAGTGTATTACCATTGTTTTGATTTGTCTGTAATTTTTAACAGAGTTCTGCAGTTCACTGACCTCGCTTCTGAAGCACAGTTCATATTTCTCCCCCTGAGCTCTCGCTCTGCCTTTGAAATAAAAGCAGCATGTAGCGAGGTCGACTGAGGTAGCTACGAGTCCTTCGTTATTCAGAGAAGGATGTACTACTCACGCATCTGTGTGTGTGTGTGTGAGAGAGAGAGCCTCACCATCTGGCCTCTATCCGCAGCCTGAGCCGAGGTCCTGCTGACAGTCATGACCAGCTGGCTGACTGGACAACTGTGCATTTGTACCAGAGAAGACCAGAAGCAGAAGGACGCGGGTTACTGCGACGTCTGACCCGCACTGTGGGAGGAAAAAAAACAGATTTTATTTAAACTTTTATTAGATTTAACAACTTTAATCATACAGTCCATTCAGCTATAAAAAGCAAATCCAGTATATTTACTGTTATTGCAGCATGCTCTTTTCTTTCATGTTAGAATCACAAAATATTCCTTTAATATTCTTTTATATGGCACACACAGCAGTAATGCATTCATATATGTCGATGTGGATGAGTAGGAGGTATGCGGTGTTACTCAATGTGCATTACTTAAGTGCATTTATGTTTTATTATTATGAATAATTTTAACCGGGTCTTATGGGAGGTGCTATAACCCCCTCACCCCACCCAGGTCTTTGGTGCCAGCCATAAAAGGCATTTCAGAAAATTCAATTTACTTTCAAAATAAATCTCATTTGCTAGTCTGAACATGTGTCTTGCATTGTGGGAAAAATACAACATCTACAGTAATAACAGTGATGAACAAAACACCCTGAATGAAGAAAAGCATTCCACTGCTTTAATTCCATCTTATTCGGTTACTTTACCGACAAAGGGTGTTACACTGTATGATCAGCTTACAGGGATCACACTTCACCTAAACAAGAAACCCACCAGATAAAATAATTTAACTACATAATTAGACATAAGCAATTCATCTGTGATATTGTAGCTTTACCCCATAAAACCTCTGTACTTGTGTTTTACTGTGATTTCTGTGTTATTTTATACTTTTATTCTGGACTTAGACCTGCGTTCATAGACCGCTGTGCTTTAAATACTTCACAGCTTCCTGTGTTATGTGTTGTCTGTGGCACTCAGCACATTTTCATACTGAAAACACGCAAATCTGTGAAAACTGGTGCAGATTCATTCAGATCAAACACAGTGATCCTTGAGTGTTTTTAATATATGCCTGTTGTGGTGTAAAATACAAGAATAAAAATATGAGACATCCGCTGCACACAGCTGTACTAATTTAAGCGATGGATTCATGGCTGCTTCTGATCATATTAAGGATTTTGGTGAAAATTTGGTGGAAATAAGTACAAAAATGGCATTTTTTGTTCTTTTTACTGCGTCATCTATGTAAAGGATTCACCCCTCACAGAGTCTCAGACAGACAGAGCACATGGAGCAGCTGTCAGTTTGGGAAGTAGAGGTCTGCTACATTTCCTCCATATTCAGCCCTGGATGAGATAAGAGGGCAAACCAGGCACACAGCAGTAAAATGCAGAGGACTGAGACATCCTGTATGCCTGCCAGCACCCAAGCTGGCACATTGCCTCCGTCTGATTATTGTATATTCCACCGCCGTGTTTCAAGTGCTCTGACGCACATTTGAATACACTGTGGAAATTGCCAAGCGGCCTGTGCGACTGGTGACTCAGTGAATCCTTGTTACGGCCCACCTTCCTCAAAATGTCCCCTAAGGGCCAAAATGGACCAGAGCACAGCAGAAAGAGAACAAAGCATGGCCTCTGGCCCCAGTGTTGTTCCCACACTTCCACCACTAATCATAGAGAGTCCAAAACACTAGACCAAAACAGGCTTAGATGAATCAAAACAGTTTGTATAATCCATAAAGTCTGAATAAGTGCTAAGAGAAATTATTAACAGTTATAAAGATAAAAACAGCACGCTGCTAACGTATCAGATATCTTCATTCATTTGAAAATTACACCCAGTTTTGTGTTGTTCAGGAGAAAGCCCTCATGGTTTAAGCCATGCAGTTTGTGACATGTGATTGTCTCTTATTTTCATTTCATAAAAAAATGTATGTGTGTATATTTTCCCGAGCACGTCTGCGCCAACATCTTGTGCAATAACGGCACATCCCACGAACCATGAAACAAAAACACACATGGGGGCTGTGATGGACTTAGAAAAACAAAACAAAAAAAAACAAAAAAAAAAACTACAATCTTGACAGGAGAAGTAAAAAAAAGCCATGAGTGAGAACGTGTCTTTTAAATCGTTCAGCTAATTAATCACAAGAAGTAAACCTAATGCTGAAATAGTAGTAGCTCACTGTAATGGGCTGAATGTGTTTAATCTAGTAAACGGTTGTCTGGTGTGGAAAAGCGTGATCCCTGTGGTGTAAAAAGATTCATTTTTTAAAGATTGCGTCTGACTCATTTACTGTATTTCTGCAAAACGCTTGTGACATTTCCAGCGATCATGTATTGTCTCTTTAGAGGCGAGCCTGGATGTCCCGGAGGTCTGAGGCCTGTGACTCATGCTCAAAGCTTTTGGGCCTGTGGCATGAAGAAAGGAAATAAGAGCCAGATGCCAACAGATATCTACAAGCACATGGCTCGTGCAACCAACCTCACTCTGTGTGTTTGTGTGCATGCATGTGTGTGTTTATTTCCAGCTGTAATACAAAAGACTCAGGTGTGACTCAAGTGATTTTCCAGTGGCTACAAAATTTCTCAGAAACTCACCTTAGGAATTAAACCGTCAATAGAAAAACACATTCAAAGCACAAACATTTTTTCAGTGTTTACTTTTGAGCCTATAATTGTATTCTGGTTTTTAAGATTTTGGCAGAGGTGAAAACATTTCAGCTAAAGCAGATTTCACCAGCCATATTTTACAGACTTTACTTTCCTGCAGGGATCCTAATATATTGGCTGTGCTGCCAGGAAATAATTTAAACCATTTAAAATTCAAGATCTACCAAATTGCCGAAGTTTAACCGTCTGCTCTCATAGCCAATTGAAAGAACTCTGCTTTTTGAAGTTAAGCGTTCTCAGGGGTTTACAAAGTGTATGTCGTTTTAAATAAACTTCAACAGTCATTTATTCTTTGTTAGATTATTACGAGGCTTAAAACAATAGTTTGGCAGGTATTTGGCAAGAAAATAAAGTAAACGTCACAGTTGGTGGATGGTAGCAGGAGCAGGAAGCAGACTTACTAACAAAAAGCAAGACAATGTATTGACGTTGATGCAGGAGTTAGGAGATGAGGAAAAGCCCAAAAAGCAAACAACATATATAATTGGTAGGGCTACTTCACACTGACGTGTCAACACTGTGTCAAGCTTATGCAGTGCAGATGTTTTGAAATGCTGCTGTGGAGTGTGGTTCCTGTCACCCACCTCACGTGACCACGGCTAATTGAGGTTCTGATGTGTTTCGGTGCAGTTTCTACTGGTGACTTACCTGCTGCTTTTAAGTTTGATTGATGATGTGTAGAACAAATCTAATGTCACCACAAACTCCCAGAAAAAGTCATCATCATCAAAAGCAGGAGTGTCAGAAGCAGCGATAGCAGAGGACTGTTTGTAGGAACTTTTTACTGGCAGGTGAGTTTAGTACATACAAGGCAACCGCTGATACCACTGTAGAGGTCAAAAGATACCTCACAAATGCATTTGTTTCAAGGGCACAGGGTCCACTAGTTTATTTGCAGGAACAATGTGTTGTATATTCACACTTTTAGAGCTTAGCAAAAATTATTTATGTATATTCGCAATACGTTTGAACAGGTTTTTGGCAAGTCTCAGGACATAAGAAACTGACCCAAAACAGCTGAACTACAACAAATGTAGACATTATTAATGTGATGTTCTCTTAATCATCTTCAATCTCCATAAGAATAATTAACTACAGTCATTCACACTTTCCTCTGTAGATGATAAATCTTTCACAGAATTCCCTGTTGTTTACATTTAGCCTAAATGCAAAGTACGTGACAATTAAATCTACATAACAAATGTAGTTATCACAATAAACACTGCAGACTGTTCTCTATTTCTCCATTACACTGAATTACTAAGAAAGTGAAACAGTAGGTAAAGTATTTGCTGAAACAGCCTTACAGTCACAGCCTGTTGTCTAACACAAAATATGTTCTTGCTTTGGTGTGACGATTTCTTCAAAACATGTGTTGATTATCAATAATTATTTATTGATAATCTTGTCTAATAATTAGCCTTGACTCCAATTGTGCAACAATCTTCTTTGTTAGTATTTAACGGAACAGTTTTTTAAAGATGTAATAATAACAAAAGTGTCCAGTAGGTCCCTTTGTGGAGATGGATGTCCGATTGTTTTGAAATCTCTGTAAATTTCTGGCTAAACTGTGTTAAAAAAATTCCAGTGTTTCACAAAGCCTCACTTTGCCCATCAAGAATAACCAAGAGGAGCACAGAGTACAGACAAGGTAGAGAAACAAACATCCTGCCAAAGGACACAGGGAAAATTGGGCTATTTGTACACACAGAAGCCTGACTAGGGACAATGCAAAGCTGGGGGAACGAGACACAGGGGCAAACAATCAAGAGTCCATCAGACGGTTAGTAGAAACCCAAACAATCAGAACAAAACAGGAAAGGAATTATGACGCTAACAGAGGTACAGTCATGGGGAATTAGCAACTAACATTAGAGTATAATAGTAAATCATATAAACAGGCATATACAACTCCATGAAAAGTAAACATTCTTAAACTCAACACACTAAGATAATAATGAAATCATGAACCAAAAACACAGGACTGGCCAGGTTTAGAATAATAAAGAACTCAAAACAGGAATCCAATTAAAGCTCAGTTTAAGTTATGATCCATATCCATCATTATTTGTTTCTAAACAACATTAAATTTGAAGCACAGTGAATTTAGTGAGTCCTTCTTCTAGCAAAAGCAAGTGATCTTTCTTATTTTTCAGGCACAGTTCCTGCAGATCTTTGTTCTGCGCTATGAGGCTTTTCACCTCATTGAAAAGCTCTCCATGCTGCACCTCAAGTTTCTTACACCTTTTCTGCAGTTCTTCTCATGTTTCTTGATTTTCTTCATGCTTCTCTTGCAGTTCCTCATTTTTTCTGTGGCAGTTCTTTATGTTTTTCTTCTCAAACTTTCTTTTCCTGCATATTGTTGTTTGTTTCTTGTACTTTGTCATGGATGTCCAGTAACTCTTGATGTCTCCTCTGCAGTTTGTGTAGCGTACACTGGATGTCATTATGCTTTTTCTCCTATCGTCACTTCTCCTCTTGCATTCTGATGTTTGTAGAGTGTGCTTTGTTATACAATCCTTGCAAATAGTTTTTTGGTTTTTTGCTCACCAGTGCTTGGACTTTACTCTGCATTTCTATGCATATTTTCTCCAGTTCTTCAAGCTGGCACTGCAGTTCTTTGTATTTAGCTTCAATGTGAAATGTGTTTCTTATTATTTAATGGTTACTAACAGAAATCGTGAACATTATCTGTTAAAGAAATGTTTGTCTATTAAAATTTAAATGTTTATTTTTAATATTTTTTTTAAATCCAGATCATTATAGAATCCATGCCCTTTATTAATATACATAATGCAAGCTATGTCTCAGCCATTGGAAGTATTTTGTATTATTTAATATATCTGATACCATTTCAGCTCATTACACAAGAGAAACATAATTATTCTATATTACTGTCTCTGTTACCTGAGTATTCATCACTTCTATATTCAACACTATTTCACAACATTAAATATAAATGTAAATTTGCTAACTTAATCTAAGTTAGTTACTTTGTAAAATTAAAAAAAAAATGTATATAATATAGTAAAACATTACAACAACATTAAATTTAAATGTACTCATTTAATGTAAAGGAGTTATTTTATGCACTTGAGGGTGGACGATGGGTAACTGTTTCAGGTCATCTAACCAGTTATTTAACAAAGAAGTCCTTCTAGAAGCAAGTTTCCCCTTTTGAAAGCCCTTTTATGATTCATGTTAAGGTTTCTCGATGCATTATCATAGTTATTTTTACAATCACAAGTGAAATGTGGTTAAAAAACTTTACTTTGCCCCAAAGTAAAGTTTTCTCTGCTCTTCATAGAATTTGTTGCTAGGTACACGGCAAATGAAGACAAGTTTGAACAGAATAGGAAACTAATAGTACACGAGCTCTTAAGGATATACCAGCGGACCTATAGTTTAGAAAGCTAAAATTAATTCGCTCTAACAATCTAGCCTACATTAGCTAACATTGTAATGCTATTTAGAGAACAAATAACCGGCACTTATTGCGTCACAGTAATGGCCCTGAGTTATCAGAACTATTGACCCTTTTTTGTGTTTTGAACCTTCACAGCTGAACTGCGTCATGAAATTCTTCTTTATGTTGTAGTAACGCAAAATTTACTTAGAAATGACAAGCTGTGCTGACGCATGCAGCACCTCTGTGGGAGCGCACTGGTTACGTCATCACCTCAAGAACAGTGCCCGGAAAAGGCCCGGCAAAGATCTTGCCAAGTGTAAGGCTTTGGTAAATATGTGCATAGATTTCGAACGTGTATTTAAGTTTTTCTTTCGATAAAGAACTCCCCACTGCCATTCCCACTACACCAAATAGTTACGAAATCAACAATTAAATCACAGAAAAATTGCTGTTTTTCCAGTATCAACTTTAGAAAAAGAGCCTTATTATAACCTTACTATAACTTTATTATAAACACAGGACAGTCTAGCCAATGAGCTACCAGAACCTTTCTGGTATTTTACACATTCATCATGTAGAAAACTGTGACGTAAATTGCACTTCTTCTTTCTTTAGGATATGTCAGGGATTAAATGTTTAGTTAAATGTCTGAAGACACTTAAGATCAAAGTGGGCCATATGTGGCCTACACTGCAAAATTAGTTTAATATCCCTCTTCTAAGGACAATCAAACTAATTTTATTACCAATCAACTTCATAGCAGTTATAAATTGCCCTCTGGGAACCATCACTGTGCTCCATCAACAGACCAACATTGCTATTATTGATGCAGTAATCTATGAAGGGGAGCCATGCAGTTAGGGCTGGGCGATATGGACTAAAATCCATATCGCGATATAATTTGAAGCACGTGCGGTAACGATACAGTGGGGCAAAAAAGTATTTAGTCAGCCAGCGATTGTGCAAGTTCCCCCACTTAAAATGATGACAGAGGTCAGTAATTTGCACCAGAGGTACACTTCAACTGTGAGAGACAGAATGTGAAAAAAAAAAAATCCATGAATCCACATGGTAGGATTTGTAAAGAATTTATTCGTAAATCAGGGTGGAAAATAAGTATTTGGTCAATAACAAAAATACAACTCAATACTTTGTAACATAACCTTTGTTGGCAATAACAGAGGTCAAACGTTTACTATAGGTCTTTACCAGGTTTGCACACACAGTAGCTGGTATTTTGGCCCATTCCTCCATGCAGATCTTCTCGAGAGCAGTGATGTTTTGGGGCTGTCGCCGAGCAACACGGACTTTCAACTCCCGCCACAGATTTTCTATGGGGTTGAGGTCTGGAGACTGGCTAGGCCACTCCAGGACTTTCAAATGCTTCTTACGGAGCCACTCCTTTGTTGCCCGGGCGGTGTGTTTTGGATCATTGTCATGTTGGAAGACCCAGCCTCGTTTCATCTTCAAAGTTCTCACTGATGGAAGGAGGTTTTGGCTCAAAATCTCACGATACATGGCCCCATTCATTCTGTCCTTAACACGGATCAGTCGTCCTGTCCCCTTGGCAGAAAAACAGCCCCATAGCATGATGTTTCCACCCCCATGCTTCACAGTAGGTATGGTGTTCTTGGGATGCAACTCAGTATTCTTCTTCCTCCAAACACGACGAGTTGAGTTTATACCAAAAAGTTCTACTTTGGTTTCATCTGACCACATGACATTCTCCCAATCCTCTGCTGTATCATCCATGTGCTCTCTGGCAAACTTCAGACGGGCCTGGACCTGCACTGGCTTCAGCAGCGGAACACGTCTGGCACTGCGGGATTTGATTCCCTGCCGTTGTAGTGTGTTACTGATGGTGACCTTTGTTACTTTGGTCCCAGCTCTCTGCAGGTCATTCACCAGGTCCCCCCTTGTGGTTCTGGGATCTTTGCTCACCGTTCTCATGATCATTTTGACCCCACGGGATGAGATCTTGCGTGGAGCCCCAGATCGAGGGAGATTATCAGTGGTCTTGTATGTCTTCCATTTTCTGATGATTGCTCCCACAGTTGATTTTTTCACACCAAACTGCTTGCCTATTGTAGATTCACTCTTCCCAGTCTGGTGCAGGTCTACAATACTTTTCCTGGTGTCCTTCGAAAGCTCTTTGGTCTTGGCCATGGCGGAGTTTGGAGTCTGACTGTTTGAGGCTGTGGACAGGTGTCTTTTATACAGATGATGAGTTCAAATAGGTGCCATTCATACAGGTAACGAGTGGGGGACAGAAAAGCTTCTTACAGAAGACGTTACAGGTCTGTGAGAGCCAGAGATTTTCCTTGTTTGAGGTGACCAAATACTTTTTTGCCCCACTGTATATATCGCGATATATTCTTTTCTTCTGTATAACGTATTTTCCACACTATAAGGCACACTTAACATCCTTTAATTTTCTCAAAAATCGAGTGTGCCTTATGTATGAATTCTGGTTGTGCTTACTGACCTCGAACCGATTTAGGCGTGCAGAAATCTGTTAAAAAATGTTTTGATGGATTGTCAGAGCATTACGGCTGCCGTAGTGAGGAGCTTTGCGGAGTAATCTGGGTCCAAAACTCCGTCCTCTTCAGGTCCCAAAGTCAAACAAACACAGTTAAAAACGGTCTAAATTCTTTCATCTTTAATTAAATCATCAGCATTGCTGGTGTAACAATTAAGTTTAACATCCAGGCATCCATGAAAACAGAATTTATTAAATTTAATGGAGTTAGAAGTTAGCAGGAAGTTAGCTCGCTAGTTTACACCTAAACATTTCATAGCATGTTCTGACTGAGAGATTTTTGAAACTAATTAAAACGTACAGCTCTGCTACCACTTCCAACATAAATGAAGACAGAAAACTAAACAGCAGTGGCGTTTGCAGGGTTACTGAAGTTGGACTACCTGGTATATAATGTTGTGCTACATGATTGCTAGCGACACAGCTATGTTAGCATAACATTAGCACAGTGAAGCTAGAGGATGAACGCCAACTTTTCTTCCACTCGATAAAAGTTAACGTGAGGGATTCTGGTGGTCAGGGACAAATGCAATCGCATTGCAGGATGCTTCAAAACTTCAGTCAGGAGAAAAACTGAGATTATTCATCCACAATACAAGGTTAGTTATTAAATATACTGCAACAGCATGGGAATAGAGCAGCTGCGAGAGAATTCAACATTAATGAATCAATGTTATGGAAGTGGAGGAAGCGCAGTTTTTGGCTTTCCCCATATTTCAAAAGTGCTTCATCTCTTTGCTATGACTGTCGCCCAGCATAATTTGCAGATGGTAATGGTTGTAGCCTCTGCGATGCTTTCGACCAAAACAGGCGCAGCTTGACGACATCATCAACATGCGCTATCGCGATAGAGCGGTATAGTCAAAATCTCTATCGTTGGCCAAATTTATATCGTTTCTATCATATATCGTTTATATCGCCCACCCCTACATGCAGTAATATGAAAGTTGCTCCCTGAGCCTTGTTTTTTTTCTTTATCCAACTTTAGAAAATCTGTCTTCATCACTACTCCCCTCTGGGAAAGAAGTGGTTTCATTCACACAGAGGTTTCTTATTATTTGCCCCTGATCTAATATTTGCTCCTGTCAGAATAAGTAGAGTTCACCATAACCAACAAAGAAGAAACTCGTAATCCTACATGTCTGGGCTACACAGAGCAGTTCATCCTGCCAAAGAAAGATTACACTTGCACTTGTAAAATAATAAAACAAAACTCTCTCCCTTTTTATCAGGATGCATCATTTAAAAAAGAGAGACACCAAGAACTTTGCAGTGAGTAATACACAACGCCAAAAAGATATATCTCTCAAAGGCTAAATGGCTCAGCTATGGATATAGACACACAAAGGAAGGAGATTATTAAAAAAATATGGATGTGCCTTCAGAGTAATCCATCATTTGTTATTAATTAAAACAGGGAAGTAATGCATCATGGTACTCGAAAAGGCAATTACAAATCCATCTCTCCAAAGGCTGACACAATCGCACTGTACCGTGGATAGAAGGAGTAATTAGAACATGAATCTTTAAGATGTTATTAAAAGCTGCAGTTTGGTTTATTTTAATCAGAAGGTGTATGTTATGAGGATATCTACAGAAATAAGCTGTCTTATTCTGCAAACGGACACACTGTTGGAAGTTACTTCTCAAATATACAAATACAAGTGACGCTGCCATTAAAAGTGCCATATTTCAGACCTTATTTGCCCTAGTTACATTTAACGCCTCATTTTTTAGATTTTTAGAGAACTAGTCAACTTTACATTAGTAACCTGATACTCATCCATCACCGAGTAACAAGACTTACAATGAGGGTACTATAAATAAAAAACATGGTTAGGCGGTTCCAATTTGTGAGTCTGTGACCCACAACACTGCTGCTTGTTTGTGCAATGCTTTACAGCTAGACGTGAGCCCTGATGTGACTCATGGTGTTTACATTTTCCACCACATTCTCCTCTGTACTGGAGGACACGGTGAAAGACGCTGGCCTCAGTAGGTGTGGGGTGTGGTCGAGGTCAGTTAGAGCAGATTGATTGCAGAGTCATCAGCAAATTGTTTAAACTTGCCTGACTGAGTCACTTGGCTTTGTTTTAAATTCCTATCTCCACTTAAAAATGCACTGTTTACTGTAGCATGGCAGGGGCTTTCTCCGCTTGTTTCGATTTATTAGGACCACATATATAGTACGCTTACCCAGTCACTTCAATTAAACTGCCTGAAGGAGCAGCACAGAGAGAGCACTGAGTGTTCTTGTAAATGACATACAATAAGCATTGTGCATATAATAGAAGAACTGCACCCCCACCTCTTCGTATTATTCTGTACAGTTTTTTTTCCTAACAATATTGCATATTGACAAATTTCTCTTACATTCTTATGTGTATATATATATCCTAGATTCCTTTTTTATATACCTTTAGATTTGGATTTATTTATCTTTCCAGCCTGATAAATAAATGAAATGAAACTTTGTTCTGATGTGCACTGTTATATGTTCTGAATGACAATATTCTATTCTAGTCTAGTATAAGAGGTCAAGCTGCCTCTTACTATGAAGGGCTGTGACTCCATATGACTTTATACGGTGCTATATACACAAACCCAACACTTCATTAATTACACCTTGCCCATACGGGGTTGATTCACCCTTTAACTTCAGTGCTGCCTTAAATCTGTGTGGCATAGACTTAACACTGTGCTGGAAACTTTCCTCAGAGATTTTGGTCCATACTCATATGATAGCTTCACACAGCTGATGCAGATTTGTCAGCTGCACATCCATAATGCAAATCTGTCATTCTACCAAATCCCAGGGGTGCTCTGAGTACGGTGAGCTCATTGCCACGTTCAAGAGATGAGTTTAAGATGATTTGTGACATGGTGAACTATCCTGCTGAAAGCAGCAGCGAGGGTCGGCTATGATTAGCAACAACATTCAGGTAGGGTGTGGTGTTTAAACAATGCTAGGTTGGAACTAATAGGTGTTGTGCATTCAGAAATGCTCTTCTTCATACTTTGGTTGTAATGAGTGATTATTTGAGTTACTCTTGAGAGTCTGGCCATTCTCTTCTGACCACGGACATCAAAAGCTATTTTCAAGAGAGAAAACTGCTGCTCACTTTCTCTTTTTAAGACATCCTCTACAAACTCTACAGATGGCTATAGATCAGCAGTTTATGAAATACTCAGACCAGCCTGTAAAACAGCTGAGGTCACTTAAATCACATCACTTTTCCATTTCGATGCTCAGGTTTTATTTCAGCAAGAGCGAGATGAGATGATGAGATAGCCTTTATTTGTCAGTTGCAGGTCTTTTGCCCACAACCAAGATGACAGACCTTGCCGACTGTACATACAATACACAAACATCACATTGGGGAGACGGATCAGGCTAGGTAGCATGTCTTCATGCCTAATTACACTAAGTTGTTAATATGCGGTTGGCTGATTAGACAGTTGCATTAAGTAGCAGTTGAAGAGGTGTACCTAATTAGGTGTCCAGTGAGTTTAATTGTATGTGAAAATTTATTTTTTTTTAATCTCCGTGAACTGAAAAAACCCTCATAAAATAGAAACAAGTAGCATCCAGATCTGCAAAGACGCTCATACTACAATACAGGCTGTCACATTTGATACATGAAAAATTAAATTATGCAACATTTCATCTGTTAATCGTCCAGTAATCACTCAAAAATAATGAAGTGTCCAAAATGTCAAAATCAGTCCAGTGCCTTGCTCCTGTTCAAGCAGCAATTTATTATAAATCTGAAAACAAACAACATGTGTGTACATGGGTTTATTGATCACAGTCACCACTTTTTAAGTCTGCAGCCACACAACTGCCACCACATTTTCCCAGCAAATTACTTTTATCTTTATTTATTTTTGCATTTGGGAAATGTTTTTTTTTCCTCAAATATCAGAAGACGCCAGAACTTCCAGCTACTAGCTGTCCAGACAATTACACACAGAGAAACTAAAGGAAACTTGAACCTTCTTGTTTTACGGTCTGCTGGTTAATATGAATGACTTTCTCCAGACTGTTTACATTCATACACTCAACTGCTGCGATGCTGAGTGTTTCATATTTTTTTCAGACATAATCTAATTGAGGTGACAAAGATAATTTCGCTGGCTAAATTCTGATTTGCACATTGTTTCTATTTTGCCACGTCGCCTTTAAGTTGTACCTTCTTGATTTGACCTTCCTGCCCTTTCAGTCCACAAACTGTGAAAGTTTAGTGTTTCCTGGCACTCGAACACAGATAAAATAAAATTATGCATTTTTTTTTTTCCTGTGAGTGTGCTACCAGAATTTCAATATGTTTTGCAGGCCAGATTTGGATGATTTACTGACCTTTATATATCCAGCAGGGTTGTTTATGGACTCCTTTGAGGATTTCCATATACACATTGTTTCAGTCTCTATAATGTGGACATAGCGATACCCTGTAGGGTCATAAAGTGAGACAAAAAGCAAGTTTGCCAATTAGCCTGACAAATGCACAGATGTGCAAAAGCTGATAATTGGAAGAAGACAGCAAACATGTTTTAGAAAGGTTGCTGCTGTGGCATCATTTATTTAAAATGATGATTGCTGTAGGATAGATGTTTAAAAGCACCATTAAGTGGAAATTAAAATTTCCATTGCCACACACGTGATCTCCGTGCAAGCCAGCAACTCTGGTCTTTACCCTCAGCATTTAGATGAAACTTCAAAGAGGATGTCAGACAATGAGCAGCACAGATTCATAACCAGGACCAGAGTGAACTGGAGCCACTACTCCCGTAGCAGCTGTTTATTCATCTGAGAATGCCTCTCTCTTTATTTTCTTACTGTGTAAGAACTTATTTGACTAATCAACACTGAAAATTGCTTCTTTGCATGAGGCACTTGGTGCTGAACTGAAACATTTCTGTTGCAGTATAGTAAACTATACAATCACACAGTAGGGCTGCCACAAACGATTATTTTGATAGTCGACTAGTCACCGATTATTTTTGCGATTAGTCGACTAATCAGATCATCCATTGGACATACAGCTTATTGCACCAGCAGCATCTGCTCTTATATAACTATCATTAGCTTACAGCTTTAAGTGTTTAAGGTATGTGCTAACTAAAAATAAAGACAAGATGATAGTTTATTAAATTTTAATGAAATCTGCAGATTGTTGTGGTTTAATAAACTCCTTGCTATCTAAAATATAACAGGACACCGGAGTAAATTCTTGAGCATCTCACACTTCTGATAATCAGCTGTCTGCTTGACGTTTATTCAGCTGTGTAAAAACTTTAATCTCAGCCAAACCGATTTACTCAGGAACAAATAAAATACTAAA
Organism: Maylandia zebra; assembly: GCF_041146795.1. Taxonomy (NCBI): domain Eukaryota; kingdom Metazoa; phylum Chordata; class Actinopteri; order Cichliformes; family Cichlidae; genus Maylandia; species Maylandia zebra. The sequence continues at coordinate 14,855,769 of NC_135184.1, forward strand.
AAAAAAGCCAAACAATAACATTTTGAAGTTATCTAAGTGACTTATATATATATTTAACCTGAGTAGCGAAAGACGGCGGTGGGTTTGAAAACGATTTGCCGGGAGTCCGGTGTTCTCACGGCTCTAGTTAGCCTAGCCTAGCCTCCGGCTAGCTATCGAGCTAGTGGGTAACAGACGTCTCTGAAAACGTCGGAGCACTTTTGAAAATATGTGGTGTCTTGATAAACTGAGCAGATATTTGAGGTTTAAACAGCTACATTCTCGCCTGAAAATATGTTAAACATTTATTTTGTGACCCAGAAAGAATAATAAGAGTAAAACCAACTAGCTGCCACCATTGTTGGAAACTGAGCTGGGCCGCGCTATGAATTCTGGGACACAGCTTCTTCTTCTTCGGGGTTTAACGGCAGTTGGCATCCTTGTACATGCAGTGCTGCCATCTTCTGTTTCAGTCTGTTATTACACTCTTAAATCCTGCTACTTATTCCTGCGTCTTTCAGGATCTTACAAAGCTTCAAACGACACGTCGACTATTAAATCAGTCGTCGACGATTTTGATAGTCGACGTAATCGTGACTAGTCGACTAATCGTGGCAGCCCTATCACACAGCAGCACATTTCCTTGTCTTTTTGATGCAGAACTATTTAGTATTTAAGGTTTATGTAAAATAATAATGTGTAAAACCTTTGATTAGTTACCAGTAACTCATTTTTCTGTACATATGATACAAAAACTGGTTATACTGCGATAGAAAATATAAACACAAGTTAACTAACTGATGACTGTAACTAATTCTTCTGCTGTTTACTGTAGTGTGATTTGATGTCAGGTTTTTCAGGAATTCAAGGGTTAACGCACGCTTCATTAGCAAGTCAGTGTGACAGGACTCCGCCCTGACCTGATGCTGACATCAGTTGTTCAGTTTTAATTGAAAGGCGTGATATGACATGCATGCAGCTACATTTAGGGCGGTGCTTCAAGTTAACTCAAGTCATAGAAAACAAGTCCACTCGAAACACTAGCTTTGTGTATGTTTAGTGTATTACTGTATAATAAATCATTATTCAAGCCTTTATGGCAGCTATTTTTTCTTGGGCCTTTATTGTTAATGATAATGTGGTCAGTGAGATCAGTCTAAACGTAGTGATTAGACTCGTGGCATCTCTCATACTTTGTAGGTGAGATTCAGAAGATTCAGTTGTATTGTCCACAACATAAAATATTTTTACATCCTTCTCTTGTGCAACATTATGAACTTATATTACCTATGTTTTCTAAAAAAAAAAAAAAAGATTGTTTAAACATTAAATAATTATTCGTGTAATGCAGGCCGTGCCTGTCCTGCTGCATTTTTATTCCTGCTGTACTCTTTTATTGCCTCTTTGAGAAATTTGGACTCTTAACAGCTCAACTCTGCCCCACCTTAATATAAAAGGACCTCTAGTGTGGATGTGTGCGTAGGTGCTAGTGGGTTGGTTTGTTTAATCCTTTTGATAAAGCGTACTCTTATTTCAAAATTTCATGTGAACTATCCATTTTAATGCTAAATGGATTATCAAAACAAGCCAACTGGGATTTCTCGCTAACAATAATTTTTAACTAGACAGTTTTTACGTTATTACGACATATTTTCAAGCTACGACTGGTAACCATTTTAATCCAAGAAGTACTACTTATAACAGCGTCTCTGTTTTCTCGTTATAACACAAAGCCGCTGTATGTCGTTAACAAAATGCCTCCCAGTAAATTCAGAGGATCAAGAAACTTACCAGCTTTGCTTAAATGTGAAAAAGATACTTTACAGTTGAAGAAATATGAAACAGATTAATATATAAGACGATGATTCGAACATATGCTGAGGTGTTGCTATATATTATGGCAGGGCATTTCTTTAAATGCTTAATCATGTTTAGTATCAGTGAAGTATCAAAGTATGAAAGGGCAGATACACCTAAATGTGCTTTAACCTCTCTACATCATACTTACTCAGTTTAAAGTAACTCTGTATAAAATTGCAGTCAACTGAGTTCTCATCTTACTCCTCACAATTTAAATGCATTATTCTAGAGACAGTTCATAGCTAGTAGTTATTGTAGGCTGTTAGTACGAGGTTTACTTTGAAGCTTGCTGTTTTTGCTGCTCTTAGCTGCTGCTAAAGCTTTTAGGACCCCTCACACAAAATGCCTGTTGACTCGCTGCAATGAAAACATCTTACTGTTGTAAATTACTTCAACTTCTGTTGCCGTTTGCAAACACTTTGCTAATATCGAGTGATTATTAAGCTATTTGCAATGACCTCTACCACAAAACCAAAACAAAAGTAATCCACAGTTATATTATCAAACGTTACAGTAACCTTTAAATTTAATTATGAGCTTTTTCACATTTTAACACCGTGTATAAATGTCATGTTGCCATATGAGCTTTTTACTTTACGACTAGAAAAGTTAGGAGTAAAGAAAAAAAGAGAACTGTTTGAGATTCTGAGATTTGTAATGAAAAAATATATCCATCCATCCACTTATCCTTTCAGGGTCACGGGGGGCGCTGGAGCCTATCCCAGCTGTCTTAGGGCGATAGGCAGGGTACACCCTGGACAGGTCGCCAGTCTGTCACAGGGCCAACACATAGACAGGGAAAACCAATCGCACTCACATTCACTGCCCCATTCACACCTAGTGGTGAAGTGCGACTGTCTGTCAATCATACAGCAGGCAGCAGGTTTGTTGGTTTTTTATCTCACTAACATTCAGCACCAGACTGATCTACCTGTCGGGTTTCTTCCAACTTGCTTTCATCCTTTAATTCTGCATTGCTTTTTGAACAGCCTGACAGCCTTCTCCTAAAAAATAAATAACATATAATAAACAATAATATATAAACATATATATTTATGTGATGTGACAAAAAGATGTAAAGTGGTGAGTATTCAGCAGCTTCAACCCTGTTGACCTTTTATGGGATTTAGAGCCACTCATTTCCTCTGCAACTGTGGTTTTCTGATGGCTTGGACTGGGACCAAAAGCAAGAGCTACCAGGGTAAGAAGAAATAATGATTCAACAAAAAAAAACTTCCTTGCGGTGCAGTCAACCCTGAAAGAAATACATGATTTATCATGATCTTTAAATTTTTCATCTTTGGTAAACAATATAAAGCAGAGCTTTTATGGTTGTGTTGCAAAGAAGGATATTGAATATTAAAGGTGGAAATTTTCTCTGTCTCTTTGATGTAAAGATGCTGTTTTCTCCTAATGCTGAAGTCGAGCTTGTCAGAGGAGATGCTGAATATGGAAGGCCTGCATAAAAACACCCAAATGTGTTAACGTTTAACCTTAATTTAGGCAATGAAAATCTACTCCCACTACTCCAGGCAGTTTGCAAGAACATGGCCAATAATGTAAAACTGTTGTCAGACATAATAGAATAGCTAGTGAATGTGTGAAACCTTGAATACTGGATAAGGTGACGCAATAACTTCTAATCTACTGTGAAATGACATTAAGGTGTTTAAAGAAAGCAGTCAGATTCTCATCAGCTTGTGTTTCGCTTTGGCACAAGTTAGCTAAGCTAAAATTTGTTTCAAAACAACTTCAAACGCTGCCACAAAAGCAGTTTTTTGTGCCCCGAGAAGTAACGTAGGAAAGGATACTAAATACTTTCACTCCTCACTTGTACTCCGCTCTTCACAGTAATGCGCCAGCCTTTTATTTTCCTCAAAGAACACACAGACTTGGTCCCAAAACTGTGAACTCTTTGAAGATAAATAAGACCCAATGCAAGTTCAGAGTCTCCTTTGTTTAAAATCAAGCTGGAAAAAAAAAAGAACCATTGGTTGGATTTTTAGGATATGTTACCAGCCAGTTCCAGGCAGTAATATTATGTGGGTCGGGCAGTACAAAACAAAAAAAAAAAAAAAAAAAAAAAAGAGCGCGAGTGGATGCCTTCCCTTCCTTTGAGAGGAGTGACATTTGAAACAAAGAGCCCAGTTATGAGCTGCCTTGGACAGGCAGACTGACGGAGGCCAAATACTCCCAGCCCGCCAAATCAACCGCCCACATAGGGTGGGGTCACCCTGGGATGACTCATTCATACATGTACAGGGAAACATGAGTGCACACACATACACACACACACAGAGAGAGAGAGAGGGGGGAAAAGTATACAGTGTTTGCAACTTTCTCAAAACACTACATTTGTAAGGCAAAACTGCAGAAAAAGATGCAACCCAGTAAAACTGTGAGTACGCGCTGAATGAAAATGAAAGAAGAAATAAATCTCTCTGCTCCACTCACGCGCTTTTCCCCCAGCAGCTGCTTTTGTCTGCGGCTCAGGTGAAAGTGTTCCTGGTGGGATTGCCTGTCTGGCCGTCTTTCTCTTGTCACTGATAGTCCGTGCGTAGGAGGCCTTTGTTTTCACTTGCCGTTCGGGCAGCCTGCCAGACATTAAGACTTTTTATAGTTTGTGTCTAGAGCACTCCTTTGTGAGATAGCTCGTTTTATGGATCCTTGGAAAGGATTTGTCAATATTTCAGCATCCATTTAGTCACAGTAAATTACAATGGCCAGACAAATAAACACCATTTACTGGCGTTTGTGTGGTTTTTGTGTCACTGATGTTAGGCAGTTCCAGCAGTAGCTTCTGCATCTTCCCCTGGAGCATTTCTTTGTGTTTCTCTTTGAGGCTGCAGAAGAGAACAGATGACATCAGACGTATACGTTTCTGCCGCTCACTGAGCTGCTAATGCTAATTTGATAACTCTGATAGAGCTGGCTGTTACCTAGCAACATAATATTTGGCCATAAATAGAAACTGATGGACAAACATTGCCCTGCTTGGCTACTGTCCAAACGTCACCTCTGATTTCAATGAACATTTTCATGAACAATTATTTCTGAAACGGCTGATTTGTGAACATTGTAAAAGTTTTCTTTCCTTTTTGCTGAAGTCATCAAAGTTTTTGGAGTTGTTTTCACATTGTAGCTACAAAGTCACCGGCCTCGAGTCTTCCTCATTTGCTCCGTTTTTCTTTTTTCCAGTACAGACAATACATTTTAGAGAATTTCTTTTGATTGCACTTGTAGATGTAATTCATTTAAAAACAAAAGAGGATAATAGCAGCATTTTCCATGCTGGGATTGAGTGAGACTCCAGTTCACCATGTCAACGCTACGTCTGAAAAAGTAAATAACAAGTTATTGACTCATGACGTTTTTCACAATGGATCTGAGCACACCCAACACTATGGGCTGTACTCAGGAGGGATACAGCAAAGTGTGTCAATATCTTATCAATGCAGGGAAACCAAATACTGATATTTTATTTAATACATTTTAAAAATGTACCACCACCACCATCCTGAGCAAACTTGCATTAGATTAAAAAAAAAAAAAAAAAAAAGGTGGCTGCCTGGTGATCGTATTGAATGTTTTTTATATTCTGCAACCTGTTGTAAATTGTGATGGCTACATAGTTGCTCTGAGCTTTAGGGTGTTACAGACTGTTGCCTGATAGCAGGCAACCTTTCTGCAAATAACTGTAGTCTGACTTAGACTGACTGCGGTCACTCTTAAAGGTTTACAAATAATTTTAAATGAAGACAAATTGCCAACATCAGTCTGCACAAATTGAATTTAATTGGCTGCTAGCTTGTTGTATTCTGGTCTTGTTCCATTGGTGGGAATGCACTCTTTCCAGCTTGTGTACCATCAGAGCTGAAAGAGCCATCTGGGTTATCAATCCAGTTATCCTGTCTTCTTCCCATCACGCCCGAACCAGTGGCTGCCAATCCCTGACCCTGGCTCTGCTGGAGATTTTTCCTGTTAAAAGTGAGTTTTTCCTTCCCACTCTCACCAAGTGCTTGCTCCAAGGGGCTTGTCTGATTGTTGGGGTTTTCTCTCTATTATTGCAGGGTTTTTACCTTACAATATTGATTTGGCGCTATATAAATAAAACTGAATTGAGTTTTGGGCTGCAATGTACCATAAAAGACGAAAACATGAAAAGACAGTAACCCACATCTAGTCTTTGTTTATTTGTTCAAAATCAGTCTTAAAGTGTTTAGAATTTCAGAGTATGCTCCTTTCGTGTGCTAATTTGAAGCATTTTCCTTGTGTTCATGAAAATTAAATGAAATCCACTGCCGGGAGCGCACAAAGCTTTTTGTGTTCGCCTTTGCAGCCAACAAAAGAACATTTGGCGTAGTGAGATTTTAGAGTTGGAGAATTGTCTCAGTTACTAAAACAAAAGACTGAACTGAATATGAATCTCTCAGTGTCAACAAATCCCACAAAATAAAAAAGAAAAGAACAAAACCAACAATGAACTGAGCTGACTTGCTAGTGCTGTCAATGTGTAGTCAAATCCTGATATTGTGTAGGTCACAGAGCTCTGCGTTGTCCTAAAATGATTAAAAACACACACTGGTGCAAATAGCGACATGAGAACTGTGTTTTAAATGGATCCCACATGCACTGTCCTGTTGCCGTAAATGTGAGCTAGAGCGCCAAAAAATTCTATTCATCGACAAATGGAAATTAAACACAGAGAGGGGAGAGAAGTTTTAAGGCACTGGGAAACATGTTCAGTTGTGGTCTTTTGTGTAAACGCGAATGCCCTGTCCTAACAAGGTAAATGCGTAGCGCTTGTTGACAGCACTGTTTATTTCAGATACGCTGTGAAACTGACTGCGATGTGAGACAAAAGGCAGAACGTGGCACAGACGTCGCGACAAACAGGAGCTTGATTCCTGCCGCGCCACCCTCACTATTCACGGCGCTGTAAAAAGCCTTTGGATGAAAGGAGCCAGCAACGGGCCTTCTGTTATAATAAAGTGAGATCAAATAAACGGAGGGATGGAAGAATTGCTCTGGGATCACACGTGTTTGGTTAACGCCAAACAGATGTAGGCATACTGTATGATTACTACATCATAGCATGGATTGTATACCCACTCAGACAGGAAAGCGGTGGCAGCTGTTAGCCATCAACAAGAAGGCATAGGCAGGCCTTAACTATAGGCTGCAGCCGTGCCTACTCAAACACACATGAACGCATGCACGTGTTTGCAAATGTACACGCTAAGCAGCCGGATGCACACTCACAGGGGGGAGCGTGGGGAGGCCCGAACACACACACACACACACACACACACACACACACACACACACACACACACACACACACACACACACACACACACACACACACACACACACGAGTCTCTTTTATCTAGTTAATCTAAAGTTTAACGTCAGGGCCCACCGTACGCCTACCGCCATCTTAAAAAGCACAGAGCTTCTCCAGAATAACATAAACATCCTGAAATGATCGCTGCTCTGTGTCATAATTTACTTTTCATAACAGATCCTACTGCCTGGTTATTTAAAGGCTATGGGTGACCCTGAAACCAGAAGTTTCCTCACTCCTCCTCTGTTGTTATTTAAGGAAAACTTCAGTGTTTCCCTTTCTGCTGGGTGACTCCCTCTCTCCCTCCCTCTCTCTCTCTCTCTTGCTGGGTGTGGTTTTGAAGAGGCAAACTTGTGTGAATGATGTGGACTCTCTGTAGTCATAGCTCTGAGTCAGTCCACACCCTTCAACTTAAAGAGGAGTTTTAAGGAGGTGGAGCAAAGCAACCGCTTGGAGCACAGTTTGAGCTCGGACTTGAGCTCGGAGGCTTTTGTGAGCAACAAGTATGCGCGCTGCTGTGACCTGTGTTGACTTTGTGCCGCGCTCTCTGAGCTCTCTGACTTTTGGATCTCTTCGCTCTGAGCATGTCGAGGCTTCAGGGGCTCACTTTTATCTGTCTCCTCTCAAAGACGTGTGTGAGTATGAGAACAAATCTTGCTTGCTTCTCTAAAGTTTTGGAGCTGAGTGAAGTTTGTATGTGGCAGCGCATACAAAGGTGAAAATGGAAGAGGTGAGGGAGCAGGGGGGCCCTTCATGATGAACATGCATTACTTTAAAAAAACAAAACAAAAAAAACAACATCCACAGAGGAATTGCAGCACTTGCAAGACTGCCATATGTGACAGATGCTCAGTTATAAAAGTTTTACAACCAAGGTTTTAAAATTGGAAAATGTATTTATTGATTGGCTTATTTATTTGTTTCTTTATTTCCTGGGAATCCCTTTAAACAAGTGCATGTTTAAAGAATTATTTAGTTATTTTGTCTTGTGGTTGCTAATTTCTTCAGAAAGGTCAGGTCAGGAGTGTCTGTGAGGAAAGTGATAAAAAGAGACGGCGCGGTAGAGGATTAGTGAGGCGGCAAACTTATAAAATGTGTTACAAGAACAGTACAAAACTGTCAATTTAAATCTCATAAAAGTTTTTTATTTTTTTATTTTATTAGGATAATTTGCAGATTGTTCAGATTCAGACGAGTGGTTAAAGTTAAGGTGAAGGAATGAACCCGAGTAAGCGTAAAAGCAAGGCCCGTTCTGCTGGCTGAAGATTAGAAGGTTAATATTACTCACTCGCTCACACTTGTGTGTAAATGGCCGGCTATTCAGCTGTTTTCCCTTTTATAAGCTGCTAAACATATTTGTTTACATTGAGGCTTTTTTTTGGGGTGAAGTTTCCATATGTTTACAAATATAAATGGATCCTCAATTCATCATTTCTTCAGCCTGCCTCAGCTCTCCTCACCAACTCAACTCATTGCTCCAAAGCTACAAATCGCTTTTCGTTGGGATTTCTTTCGCTGTTTTGACTGTTTCATGTTTAACTGTATAACTGATAACGAGTCAACAAGTTTTTTCAAAGGTGATCTGAATCACTCTGAATGTGGTGACGGACGTATAACAAAGAGAACATAAAGCTCAGGCCACGTGGCTTCTCTTCACTCTTTTCTTTTTCTCCCTCGCTCTTCTCAGTCTCTCTTCCTTCCTTCTCTCCATACGTTAAAAGTTGGCACAGATGGAGGAAGTAGCCGGGCTTTTCCACCTTACATCACTTTGCAGTTGCGCGCACACACACACACACACCACACACACACACACACACACACACACAGGCCACAACTCACTGCGTACTCGAGTGGCTTTACCAGTCTGTCTGGGTTTCCTCAGCGAGCAGTAAAATCTAACTGATATTGTCCAGAAAACTACAGCAAAACATATCAAACTCTGACTTGAGAAGAAAAAAAAGCGAAGAAAAACACCTGCCTCAGTCTGTGTCAGAGGGAGGTGTTGAAATTGTCCAGAGTTAGTTTAACTTCTCATTAAGAAAAAAGCAAAAAAGCGGGAGCACTGAACAAAGCGCTGCTTAGAGCAGTAGCATGTCACCGTGACAAACTGCTGTTGACATGAAAATACAAAATGAGTCAGTACTTTAAGCATCTGCAGCTATTTTTGGAGTCATTTCGCTTTTAATTTGCATAATATTTCACACATGCTTATTTCTAAAAGTATGAAATGTACTTTTTCCTTGTTTTTACACCAGCGATGATGCATCTGCCTCATAATTGCAGCTGAAACTTATTAAAACAGATACTTTTAAACATCCAAAAATGCCTGCTGCTGCAGCAGCAGCACACAAAAACAATTTGATGATATTTTAATTTGCAAGAAGCAGAGAAAATTACAGGAAAACGCTCAAACTGCAGCAGTGCCATAAAACTGCTTTACATCAGCACCAGATCGAATAAAACACACATCAGAGCAGAGTGCGCTGTGACAGTGTCCAGGCCTCGCTGATTGAAATTTATTGGTCTGATATTTCACGTGCACAGTGGAAGCCTGGATAACACCCTCGAATGAAGCTGTTTTTTTAGTATTTAGTATTTAGATTTTAGTATTTATCTATAATAAACTCCCCAAATTTGGGAACATGCTGTTATAAAGCTAAAAGATCATCCAGGATTTAACACATGTGAGGAAAAAGAAGCTCGACAGGGTGCTTTAGAAGAAGGGGAGGGAGACTACAGAGCTGTTTTGACACAGGCTGGATGAAGTGGCAGACAGAAAGAAAGTTGGAAGTCAGAGATCGGAGACTGGAAGTGTAGAATAGCAAGGAAAAAAATGGAGGAAAACAAAGATGAAAGGCTAATACGAGGCAGCGTTGGAAGAGCGTGAGGGGATTTGTTCTCCTCAGTCTTGTTTACAGGAAGTTCTTTTAAAAGTTCCACAGATGGCTGCATTCACAGAAAGACTCTTTTATTGCATTTTTCCAAGGCCCATAAACTCCCTATACCTTCATTTATGTGTGGGAAACTATGATTGATGCTGCTGCTTGGCTCGAGGATGGTCTTGACTGGTCTTGCAGGTTGACTGTGGATTTCTGTCAGCATTGTTTTAAGGTCAGAGCTTTCGAGAGGTTTTAATCTTCTCGTCAATTAACACGTCGTAACAGAGCGAACACACAACTACCGATGACGCCTAACAACATGTTTAAGTTCTAGTTCGCGAAGATGGGCCTGAACATAGCTTCACCTCACAGCAATTAAGCATCTGGCATCGTTTATTAATTAAAACGTACTGTTTTGTTCAAATGGTTAAAACTATAAACTAAATTATGGATGTAAAAATCTAAAAAAAGTAAAACAAACGTTTTGGTCCTTTTCAAGTTTAATAGTAACCAGAATCGAGTAACGTCGCTGACGGACTTTGAAGTCCTTCATCAGATTGCACTCATGTGAAAATTAATAGAAAGGAATAAAAACATTAATAAAGAAGAAGATGGCAAGAAGGAAAAAGAGAAAGGAAAAAATCTCAGTCATTGTCAGTCTACAAATTATCAGCTTCTAAACAGCCAGAGAAATTTGATAATGTATATAGATTGTAATTTAATTATTTAAGGATGCATTCAGCATTCATCATTCATTCAAAAATAAACACAGATCAAATCAATACTGCTGCCTCTGCACCTTTAAGCTTGCAGTCACAGAAGAAACTAAGTATTCCTGTACATGCTTTATTCTGCAGTATCGCAGGTCTTCACAAGTTAAAGGGTCTGTTTAGTTCCAAGTGCCCAGAGCAGTAATTTGGTAACTTGGAGGTCCCTCTGAGGCCTCAAGTCCACAGAGGGCTCCAAAACCTTGCACTGCCCTGCTGGCAGCTTGGGAGGTAAATAAAGTTAAGCACTCTTTAAAGGCTTCTTAGCCTCCGGATTTTCTGCGACGTTGGTCTGTAAGAGATTTAGTGCGCACGGCATTTCTGCAGAAGTGATTTGGCTGCTGTGGCCAAACCTCAACCTAATTATTTTGTGTTGATTTATTTTACAGGCAAATGTAAACCATCTTATGACTTGTAATTATCCTTATTTTGCAGATTTTGTTTTCTCAATTTTTTATTTACTTTTTTTTTTTTTTTTTTTTACACATGTGTCGACAATTCAGACTTCTATGTGGAAAAAACATATTCAGGTTATATTCGAACGTGAAAGTCTTCAGATGACTACCAGAGGAGCTGTTGAACATGCATTCAATTATAAAATAATTATGTCCTGGTTTCTCTCATCGTTTGAGCTAAATTACTACTAATAAGCACAGGGAAGAAAAACTTTTTCCCCGCCTGCAAAACATAAAAGACCAAAGGAAACGTCTAGGTATTTTATTCTACTGAGTTCTATAATTGCCACAAAGTTGTTGCTTTGACAAAGACAGATAAAAGTAGCCCATAAAGGGTGGAGTGATTGGCTAAAAGAAATAGGTAGATTATTGAAAATAGCTTTAGGCTATTCATATGAAAATGTCAAGCAAACATAAAGTGGAACCACTGAATGTCATATAAGAGAGCCTTTAAACCCAGAGTTCAATCTGACCTTCTCTCTATATAATACATAAAATATCGCTCCAAACAACACTACTTTAGGTTATTTTAACCAAAAAAAAAAAACCACTCTGTGCTGTGTGTGGGCTCCTGGCTCTGAGTATTACAAGTGCAACAGCACAAATCTGCTGTGAAAAGGCAGCTAAAGGACATCTGAAGTTAAACCCCTCAATCTCTGAAGCTATTTAGTCTTGTTAAAGTTCTTGCTGTCTACACACACGTCATGTCTCCTCAGTCTGACTTTCCTCTTTTCTGTCTCAGCCTCCCTTTCTGTTCTGCCACTCTATCCCTCTTCCTGCCCGCCTCTCTTCGCGCCATCACGAGCATAAAGCCAACTGCACTGCAGGCTCAGGAAACCCCTCCTATAGATTTGCAAAAAATGCAGTGCCCACTTTGTCCACATGGGCACTTGTGGCACTGGAATTAAGATACCTTAAGATGTTGACAAGTGAATGACTTTGAACCTTTGAACATTATGACTAAAGTGCCAGAAACTGATGATCTAAGTGTCCGGCAGGTGCTGTTATTTTTTTCTTTGGCGCGGGATACTGAACGCTTCAGGTCAAACTGGGATAAATCAACCATGCACAAGCCTCAGACAGACCCCAACCAATCATGTGTGCCCTTGGCCTGCTCCCAGAAAAAACGTGTCTAGCCAAAATACAGCACAGCTGAGGCTGTTAAAATCACGGGGTAATCACAAGAGGAACGGCTCTGGCTAGTAGCTCTCCAGAGAGAGAAGGTAAGGTGAGAGGAGCAGAAATTGTTGAGCAGTCAGCGAGGGCTCCCATATATGAGGTCCAGCTATGTGTTGAGTGTTTGGTTAATGCATCCCCAGATTGAGGTGGCAGCCAGGAAATTGATGCGCTGTCAGCATAGCCATAGCAGCACTCTGTTTTTCAAGCATACTTTTCCACCAGATAAAAGGAGGGTGAGAAAAAGCAATTTTCTGCAAACTTTATTCCTGTCATTCTAAAGAACATGCCGGCACTCGTGGATATAGCGCTTCAGTTCTGCAAAGGCAGCACAGCAGATGAGCTTCGAGCCTGGCTGCAAGCACTGTGCTATTATGAGCACTCTAAGTGGAAAGAAAAACGTTTAGTGCAGCGGCTCAAAAAGTGATTTTAATTGTCACGAGATGTCTTCCTTCAATCCGTGACGCCATTTCCACTCTTGATTGGTCAAAAATCAGGAGCACCTCTCAGTATTATATACATACAGTGAAGACCTGCACGTAACTGTTAACCTCATTCATTTATCGTCACATCTTCTGTGATTTTCATTTAGAAACAAACAGTCAAACGTGTTGCAATGAGCAGCATTTGCCAGTCGCTGCTCAGTTGTGAAAGATTGAAGTGTGGAAAATGGGAAAGAACAAAAAAAAAGGAGTGTGAAGTCTGAGTGGAGGGCATTAGTCATCTACGTTCCTCCAACTGTTATTGAGTAGCTCAGGCGGTCTGGAGCTCGGCCAGGCCAATTGTTGCTCATTTAGCTGTCAAACACCCATAGCCCAGGGGCAGCCACAGGCAAGGAGTGGACAAGTTTTATGCTGGTTGAAATGTTAGACTCTGTTTCCATGTTGTCATGTGAGTTTGTCTTTGGAGACATGTGATGAACCCCTTTGAAGTACAAATCAGGGTTAATTTTAATCTTTCCTTCTTTTTTTTAATGCTCCACATCCTGTGTCTAACTTTAGCAGTGTCAGTTTCTGCTAATTTGGTGCTCCCAAACAAAATCTGATAAAACCCTCACATAGGGTCTCGTCTAACAGCCCCTATGTGTGGGTTTGTCACTCCTGCCATCATTAATTCAGCGGCTCTGCATGAGGGCACCTCACTGTCTGGATATATACATCTATAGGCTGGTGTCTGACAGCTGGAGAGCGTGTGAGGGAGATGGAAATGTGGATGGAGAAAGGCAGACAGCACCAAGCTATCGAGTTACCGCGACTGACTGTCAAAGCTGAGCCCAGGAACAGACTAGCTCTGGGCTGTTACTGTCAGCGAGCTGTGAATCCAGACAAACACAACAGGAGACGCAAACGTTTGAGACAGAGTAGAGACCCAAAATAAGACAACTATTAGCACAAACATAAAGCAATTAAACAACTAGAAAAAAAGCTTTAGGACAGCAGTGACGTATTATCACCTCAGTGAAAAGCTGGTCGCTTGTGGACATTTCATGTGCCGGTTGCCTAGGAAACCCTCTAACGTATTTACTACCAGGTCACCTTATTTACTGTAATCTCAGGTTCACGTCTTCAATGTCCACCAGCTTCGTGTAGTCACTTGAAGTCACTTGATTCCCGCTTTATGATCTCTGGTCACCTTTGGTCGTCCATGCAGCCTTAGCAATTATTTGCCAAGCAGCCCCTGTTAGCTCTGTTTTGGTCGCCATCAACTGCTGAGGCAGCTAAATGCTGTCCTCTTATTTCCCAAGGGGTCACCACAACAGATGCATCCACATGTTTTGATTTGGCACAGATGCCTTCCTGATACAGCGCTCTCATTTATCCAGGCTTGTGACCCCCCCGAGGTCGAGTTTGTGTCTCCTCCTAGAACTGAAACAGGGGTTTTGACTTTGACACCATGGAGCCTGTGTGTTGCATGGAAAATAGTAACTGCTAGTGATTAAATTGCTATACAGGAGTTTTTAGACCCCTTTTTTGGTATTTTTCATGTATTCATTTAACTTTTGGCTGAAAATTGATGGCAATTGCACACAATTAGTTGATACAAATTGTTGTAAAACATTGCCACATTGAGCAACTATTGTATTTTAATCCACTGAAAATATAGAAATATTGATTGCATCAGCTTTAGCACTTAAAAGATTTTTCGAACTTGTAGGTCAATGTGCTCATTCTGGTGTGTTATAGCTGCGTTCACACACATCCGGGCTCTACACATTTTAAAAGAAAACTCGTTTTTTTAACACGTTTGTATTAACAGTTCCAGAAGTTATGGCTAGCAGGCGCAGAAACATTTAACTGAGAATATCAGTGTCGAACAGACAGGAAGGCTGTTGTTTACTCTGGGTTGGTTATTCATATTTCCTCTTCTATCAAACACTGTGTTGAGATAAATATTTGGAAAAGCCAGCCACATGCGCCCCATTTACTCCTGTTTCTTGGATGCAAAATCAGGAAGCAGTTTTCCCAGTAGTCAGGTCACATTTTCTGCCTTCTCATGTTCTCCGGTACCTGGAGAAAAGGCTCTTATTTTAATTTTAATACTTAATCAAGAATACAGGCCACCAGGAAAGTTTTTCATGTTTCAGAGAAAAGTTGCCTAATTGCATATGTTGCAGGACATTTGTAGAGACAGATCAATCTTGACAATAGAGACAATCTTGTCAGTCAAAAGCAAACGATCGCATTGTAAGAGAGAACCTAAAGGCAAAGTTGCACAACACATATTATGGATTTTTCTTATGGGTGTGGTCTGTCGCCAAAATACTGAGTAATGAGATAATAAAGATACAAAGTATATAGCAATGTAGAATGACTACTGAGTGCTCATGTAAAAAGTATTTATGGTAAAGTAATAATGTCATTAAAGGAGAATAATGATGGTTTAAAACGTCAGCATGCTGACAGACACCTTATCTGGGATGTTTCAATCACAGAGAGACAAGCTTTAACGATTCACAAAGGCTACAATAACTAAAACGGGCCATTGTCATAGAAATGGAAATGACACGTTTCAAAATAAAATACTTTCATGGGTGAAACATCTCGTCTGGTGTGGCAAATGAGCAGATACTGTTTTATTTTGGAATTGACTATGTTTTATGGAAAAATGATTACTCTGTGTTCGTATGCCTGTATACGAGCTGTATGCCTGTCACTTTCATAGTGTGTTGTGTTCCTGCTGTTTGTTTCCAGTCTTTTCATAGTCGTGTAGCTAGCCCTAATCAAAGCCAAGTCCTTTTCTTCACTCTCGAGGGCTTGCTGTTCTCATCCTGCATACTCCAAACCTAACAGAAATCCAGTGTTTATCATTTGTAACATGCAATGTATGCCAGAAGCATACTGTGGCTATTCTGTAGGCTTGGGTGATTGCTGTATGTGAGAGCGTAGCAATATAATCAGCACAGTCCTGCTCAGCTCCAAACACACTCGCACACACTCCATGACCCACCTGTGCGAGTTCCTACAATAACCCGGAGCCTATAGATTTAAAATGCAGATCTGTTTGTCCAGGTGCGTCAGTGAAAGAAAACTCTATTGACCCCCCCACACACCACGCAACACAAGCATAACATGTGGGTGTGCATGTGTTACCATTTAAAAGTGTGTCCCATAATGACATAGTGATGAAGGGGTAAATCTACTCTGCCGTGCTGATGTGTACTCAGATAGACACCTGCAGTCTGTGCCCTTTTTTCCTTTTTCTCTCTGGCCTCACCTGCAACCTTCTCTTCTCCACCATGACTTACATCTTTTTTTTTTCTTTTTTTTTTTTAATTGTACCGTCTCCCTCCTCAGCTTCTGTCTTCACAAACAGGATACTGAATGGTTGGTTTTGCTGGAGGGATTCCTGGCAGAGTGATTTGGTTGTGATGTAATGTAAATCACATTGCCAGGGATTTCCAACCAGCTACAGCTGAAACCCACGTCTCCAACGCCTGACGGCTGCTTGGCAACATCAACGTTATCACAGCCCGCTGCTCTAAATACTTTGACGCATCCTCTCGGTTCGAAAAAAATGAATCAATCTTATGTTTTAAAGGTCCCATTTGCTAAGATGCTGTTAAACTGTGTAAAGTAATCCATACAAAAAATGTTCTAAACCAAATTTAGTGCTAAATTTGAGATAATCTCAGTGGATATTTGTGATTCGGCCTTTTTTTCAGTTTGTCATCGAAAAGAACAGTTTGCTACCTATTCTCCCAAAGTGTAGGTTGTGGTTAGGGTTAGCACAGTTAGCTAAGGTGAAAGCATGGTTAGTCTGGTTCATTTTAGAGGTAAAAACCAACATAAGAGCGCCTATAAAGCTTATTAAAGTGCAAGAGAAAAAAACGTTTTGTGGTCAATGGTATATATGG
Source organism: Maylandia zebra (assembly GCF_041146795.1). Classification (NCBI taxonomy): domain Eukaryota; kingdom Metazoa; phylum Chordata; class Actinopteri; order Cichliformes; family Cichlidae; genus Maylandia; species Maylandia zebra. Next base: position 14,872,586 of record NC_135184.1, read on the forward strand.
CCCAGGGTAACATTTGGCCCCTAACTAATTTAATTAATTATTGAACAATAAGTTTTTTATACTTTGCTGTTTTTCATGTGTTCATTTGTATGTGTCAGTTACAAAGTTATGAGAATTTGTCTTTGGACAAAGCAAGGCTAGCTGCTAAGCTAAACAGCTGCTTGCGAGAGCTTAGCATTCACTATCTAGATCTTAAAGTCATATTCAGAGCTCCAGAAATGTTAAACGTTTCCCTTAAAAAGTGATCCATGTGTATTCTTGCTCGGGCCCTGCATTACAAAATGTAGATGCAGTGTCCTCCAGACAGCTTCAGCATTAGTTTGGTGGAGGTGAAGGACTTAGCTCGCTCCGTGAACAGTTCAGTGAAGTCCTGTGTTCACAGTGGCTAAGTTCCGCTCCTCTCAAACCTTTCCGGCTCTTTGCTCCCTTTGCCGTAACAGATGTAAGATATCAACAAGTAATCAAGGGTTTGTTTGATTGGTTGTTTTTTTTTTTTTTTAAAGATTATGTTCTGCTAGCATTATATGATGTATAATTCAATATATAATTGATTTTGGGCGTTTAACGTCCTGCTCTCACTGCTGAGAGTGCTTGAGGGTGCATGAGGCACATCCTGTATTGGTTGTGTAACTGACCTGCTGTAGCAGAGAGCACAGTGATTTCCTACCAAACCATTAACATGAAAATAACAAGCTTCTCTTTTACAGTTTGTCAGATGGAGCGACTCAAAGGGTTTCTGCAGTGCACTTCCCTTCTTCTCGTGCTGTCTACATTATACCATCTGTTATGCATGTTATGCAGCAGTCTTTTGTGCGCTCTCTGAGAGGACAAAGATAAGGCTTATGAAAAAAGAAAGATGGGTTAGACGTAGGCAGGAGGGAGGGACGGGTAAGTCTTACTCATACAGGAAGGAAGTACAGGAAATGTCCCATCGGGAAAACAAGCAGCGGCGTAATTGTGAACCCTGGGCTCATTTACTGTCTGGGTGGTCATGAAAGCAAGGTACTGATTTTGTGTGTATCTCTGTGTGTCCGTGCATGTGTGTATTCATGTTTCAAGTAAACACTTCTGTGAACTTGTATGTTGATTACACAGTGCTACTAACACTGTTCTTTGTTTAAATCTGGAGATTTGAGATGGTTTTTAAATGTTTCTCAGCGCCGAACACTGTAGAAGCATCACGGCACTCTCATAGGGGTTATCCTGTGTTTACAGCAGCTATCTCTATCGTTCTTGCTCACCCAATCGCCACACGGTTTAAAATAAGAGCTACGGGAATTCGAAAAATGTTGTTAATGTCGTTAAGAATAATAAAATATGTCTTCAATCCGACTCCGTTTTTATGTATTTTAATATGTTAATGTCTTTTAATGTACAGTGTACTTTTCAACAATAGATTTAGAAGCTTAACATCAGTGCTGGTCTCGGACAAGTCCAAATAAAATTGGTAGTGAAAATTGAATTTATAATGGGAAAAGCCATAATGTATTATTCACCCGTTTAAGTTTATATGTATCTTTAATGTTCAAGCTGTTAAATACTTAAATAATAAGCTTTTAAATACTTATATACCTTGGTAACATAATCTATGAGAATGCAATTTATCTGCAAAATAATAAAGCTTTAAAATAAAGGGTACCAAATATAGTGGAAAAAAACAAAAACAGAATAACATTGAAATACTTCAATTAAGTGCACGCATGTTAAACCTGTACTAGACTAAATGTACTCAGTACACTTGTACTGGTCCTATTCATCCTTTCATCCAATGATGTTGGGCTTTGTAAGATTAGTACTCTACTTCTGTGGCATTGGTGGGGGGCAGTCATGGCACCCTATGCCCTCTTGCAGACACACCACTGCCCCCCCCCCCCCCCCCCCCCCCCCCGGATAATTTGGCACTTTCTGATCTTAGGCTGTATTAATATATATAACTGAAATGGTGGTAAAGACTAACCAAATCAAAGTCAAGTCAAATTCAGTTAAATGTACCATATGTACAGATCAGACACAGGAATTTGAAATTGCATTGCTCCCACAGCCCTCAGTGTACAGAAATCAAGAGGTGCAGAGCTAAAAATGTGGTGCACGGCAGCAGTTGTGACATCACTTTTGGCACGGTCTGTAGTTCAGTAGTTCAATTTACTCAGGACTGAGATTGTGAACCAAAAATCAAAAAACATTTCACTGAGCAATAAAAAATAGTCCCTAACTCTATGTCTTTTCCTTGCTATCTAAAGCTTACATGGAAATTTGTTTCTTATTAAAATCCTAAGCGTTCAATGAATTTTAATACTGTTTGTAGAACTAAATGTGGCTTCTACTGAGCCCTTTAAATGTCCTTTTTAGTGATGTAGGGGCACAAGTTTCAAATAATACGTGACAAGATATAACATAAGACATACACACGAGGAAATACTCTTCTGTAATCTTCAGGAGGTTTTGCTTTAAATCGACTTTTTAAAGCCTCTTTTTTTTTTTTTTTTATCTGTCTGTTTTTATGTTACCTTACCTGTATACCTGTTGTTTGCTTCCCCTTGTGGTGAAAGCAGGGTGGTGCGGGTGCCTGGGCTCAATCTCCTGTGCCTACTGAGCTGATAACAGTTAGATATTAACAAGCACTGGCTCAGTTCAGCAGGAACCGGAGTTAGGCCCTCTAGAAACATCGAATCATCGAGCTGCAGTCTGAACCATCTGTCTAATTACAACAGCACACGGCAGCAATCTACATGTTCAATTAGCGTTTCCTATATACTGTACTACATATGTAGCATTATAGCTGGCTTGCCTCCAACAGTAGTTGTGGGATTTTTTTTCTTTCCTCCTCTAAAGGTCCATTAGACTTTTCCCACAAATGCTCATCAAGGCCAATCTCCAAGAAAAAGCCAGAGTGCAATCATCTGTTAATGAGAGCAGAGGAAGCACAGACCCACACATCCTCTCTTAATTTAACTCTCGCAGTGTAAAGCTCGTGATGGAGGAAATCTGCTTCTGTTGGTTTGGTATTACTAAAACATCACAGGAGCAGAGTTTTTCCAGCTGTATTCAACACTTCTTAAGGTCCCAGGAAAATTCCTTTGGATGCGATTTAAGCCAAGCCGTGTATTTCAACAACTATTTGACTTGCCTTCAATTAGCTCCTTTTCGCTCATAAATCTGTGAAACAGACAGTTGCAAGTTGGCTACATTAGCAAAGAAGTCCTTAAAAATTACAACCTTCTCACAAAAAAAGTAAAAGAGTACTTTCTACTTATTTTATTAAACCTGTTAAATACAGCTAATGCGATAATAAAGATTAAACCCAGGTCAGGCTGTGGCAGAGCGTCTGGCAGAATAAGTAATACTGTTGTTACTTTTGATATAAGCACATTTTGCTGGTTTCAGGGAAATTTCCTAACTAGTTTATAAGTGATTACAGGAGGTTGCTGGTAGTGCTAGGTGAAACTGGTCACAAAGAGGTATACAGTGTTGCACCGAAAAACCTCCTCATGATGGCTCTGGTTGCTAGCAGATTGCCATGGTTACCTGTAGTTTGTATGGAAGACGCCAGCTTGCCTGCGCTCGCCAACTACTTGTGAAAAGGAAACAGAGAACATTCGCCTTCAAAGTAAATCCTTCATGCAAACGTTTGACAATTACTTGCTGACCAGTTGTGAAACCAGAAATGAAGGATTACTTTCAGATTAAGGGACCCAATATACCTGCCTTATCACTGTGTACCATTAATACCAGCAGTTTGGACACGAGTACCTGCTGCAGCATTCTCCTGAAGAAGGTCGTCACTCAGACGAAACCTCCACTTCAACGCTGCTGTAGAAGAGGTCAAAATGGGAGGCAAAGAGGTTTTTTCTTTTAGGGTTTTTTTTGAGAAAGTCAGATTTTTATATTGTTGCAACATTTCCCTCTGTATAATCTGTGAACCTCTGAGCCTCTGTATATCATTATTTCTCTGTATGTTCTGTATCAATAAAATGGTGGTAAAAAAACCAACACAATCATGCAGTCGTATTTTCAACCTATCTGCAGTGACAGCAGCATAATGCATCAGGCTACTAAAAGGGAGAAGTGCATGACTGGTTAAAACAACATCAAAGTGGCGGCTTGCATCAGTGGATGTTACATCATCTCATCGCTACAAACAAACAAAAATGTCAAGCATAATAGTCCCGTGCGATTCTACAAAAAGTTGCTCAACTTTACCAAACTACTGTAAATCAAAAATACAGCAACTTTACTGTAAATACAAATTACATGAAAATACTGGGAATTCCAGTTACAACAATTTATCTTATGTCACTAAATTTATGTCATTGCACTTACAAGTAAATTCAATTACAGCAGAATTTTTTTCTCCAAAAGAGGTTTTCAAAGTAAAGTTACTCTTATTGTAGATTACTGGCATCCAGGTGAGTGAGTTAATGCAGAATTTACAGCAACTTATCTTAAAATTAGTTTTTTCTGGTGTAACAATTGCTTTACTGTGAACTTGGCACTCTGAAAAGTGGTAAACACCAGAAAGGTGCTACTGTTTGACTGCTGCTGCCTCTCAGTGACAAAGTGCCGCTTCTCCAACAGTTTCTCCAGATTACTGATGACAGTAATGTGAATCCCGAGTTCACTGTCAGACTGCGTTTTCCAAAGTTTGTTCGTGCACTTGCAAAAACAAGAAATATATAATATATCATATATTTTGCTATCATGTCTACGTTCTTTAATTTCTTGCTGTAAACATGTATTTTCTTTCTCTAAACAAATAGTTAGAGAAATAACATGAAATAAAGCAGAACAGCGAAGTAGCTTTGAAAAAAAACCCAAAGCACTGGTTGTTTGATTTATTATTTATAAATCAATCACCGTGTGTGCAGCGATGGTGAGCAAAACTCGGCTAGAGATTGCTTCCCTTCCCTTAAATCCTGTACTTTGTTGTTTTTCTTAGAACAAGATATTTTACCATTATGCTGGGGCCTAAAAGGATATTTTGAAGTGCTGACGTTTCTGGTGTTGTACCTTAAGTACAAAGTTACACAGAGGAGGTGATATGAGGGATTTTTAGCTTCTCATCATCATTCTTTTCCACTGTCTGGATTCTGCAGCCATGAGTCAGGTACCTGTTTCTGTTTGACATCTGGCCTGTTGTATCTGCACACAAGAGCCCACATTAACACAGGCACTTTTATACACAACCTTATCCACACAAACTCTTACATAATGTTTAATTTTACACAGGTGTACACACTCCCATAGGCTCAAACCGCTAAAAGAAGAACATTCACACTAGTCATGTACACATCAGGCCTAATTTTTGCTCTGACTTTGCAGCGTCACAAAACTAATGCACCATCAGTGTGCCCTCCTGTATTTCTTCTATGTTAAAGAAAACACAGCTGTAACGTTATACTGAAGATTGCGTGACAATGGATCATCTTCCCTATCTGGGAGAAACCACAGCAACAGCTGTGTGCGTGTGTAAATGTGCGTTTATGTTCTGTACCGTCTGCGTTCAATATGAATCATGAATCATCTGAAAGTGTGTGTCACGCTTGTTTGTGACAGCCCCAAACCCCAAACCCAGAACGAGGGCTCACATTTCAGTAATTAAAATCGGCTCATACACCATCAGGCTGGACACTTTAATCCTGCCTTTCAAAAGCTATTTCACATGTGAGGCCACAAATAGAAAGGAAACATATAACATGCTGTTTTTAGATTTAACAAATTGGAATCCGGAGAAAGTTTGGGAGACACGGGCTATCCTGAAGCAGTCTTTCCATTTAGATCGAAATCGTTAACTAAATCATCTGTCACAAGACGGAGGCCTTCAGTTTATTGTGTGAGAATGGAGAAACTTAAAATAGATCCTTTGAAATTAATCAGATTTAAGAAAAAAGCAGTTCTGTGTGTTTTGCACATTTTTAAATACTTTATCTTGTGAGTCAGACAAGAAGAGAAATGAGGAAAATAAAATGTTGGCTGAGGAAATTTAAGGTTCCTTAACTGGCTCCAGTGTGAAATGTAGACTTTACAGAGACAGAATCTCTGACCTGTGTTTGTGTATGTGAAGTTTCGCTTTCTCGCTCTGTTAGCTGAAATCTGCTTTGACCTGTGGATGTTTACTTGTTAGAGTCTGCATCTTTGAATTAAATAATTTCCCCCAGGGATCAATAAAGTATTCTGATTCTGATTCTGATTCTGAATTAAAGTTCATGTTTAGCTTCTATCGTCAAAACAGTGTGTGCACGTAACTGCTATACAAGCAGATTTAAGCTCCACTGACATTACTGCGGTGGCGGCGTGGAACGAAAATGGTTTATACTGACAGGGGAAGAAAAGATGTTTACTCCAACAGATAAAGGTTGTCAGTGTGAATGTTGAAATTGTTCCATCTCAGCACACATCTGAAGCTGGTTATGATACAGGCTGTGAGACAAAATCAACTTTAACATACCACTCTGTCCAACTTCCACAGTATAGATGTGAAAGTCTTGTGTAAAGCTGGAAACTGAACATACAATTACTTGGTGGTAGAATTACGGATCAGCCATATGATTAAAACCACTGACTGGTGTCATGAAGAACACTGAGTATTTCATTACAATGCAGCGTCTTGCAGGGAGATCTAGGATCCTGGCATCATCTAAATGCTACTCTGACATAGAAAGACGCAATCTTGCAGACTCCTATGGCAATGGCTCTCTCCACTGCAGTGCAAGAACAGATCGGCTACATTAATTCCAAATTCCCCAACTTTCATCATCTGGTGCTGATGCTCCTGGAAAATCCTGATCCAGCAAGACACTCCCAAAAGTCAAGTCCCTATGCTCATCGGTCAGAGCTGCTTTGGCAACACAACAGAGGATCTGTACAACATTAGCCAGCCATTTTATGTACTTATGCTTATTTCATTTTTAATTTAGTAAATGTACTTATTTATTATATAATGATATAATAAAAAGGAAAAAGGAAACATGCAAAAAGTAGAATTTCAACCAGGAAAGCCATCAGGATAGAAGTAGGAAAGCTGGTAACTACTGTAACCATTTGTACTCTCTACACAGAAGCTTTCACTCCATTGATCTACGTTTTGAGCAAAGTGGTCAAAAGATGAATCAAAAGAAAACGTCTCTTTGAGTTGCTGGAACACAGACTCATTCAAATTACCGTCAATCTTGTTGGAGTTCTGCAGATTGGAGAAACTTTTGTTTTATTGTGTTTTGATAACAATATTATATTATTGGTATTATTAGTATTATATTACAATACTTAAAGCTTCTTTTTTCAGCTGTTCTCTTTAGAGGTCGCCTTCAGCATGTCTTTCACTACATCTCTGAACCTCCTCTGTGGTCTTCCTCTTTTCCTCCTACCTGGCATCCCCATCTTCAAAATCCTTTCGCCAGTATATCCACTCGCCCTCTTTTGTACATGCCCAAACCATCTCAGTCTTGTGTCTTTAACTTTGTCTCCAAACTGCTCAAGCTGAGTCACAGCGGTTCACGCTACCATCTTTCCTGAGACTGAAGGATGAGACTAAGTTCACAAAATAGAAAAACCTTTTTTAAAGCCAAAAAGTCACCCGTGACACAATTATTCCGACCCACATGAAGATTTACACTGCATACAGTCATGATGCAAACCTCACCCTGTATCTAACCTTAATATCTACAACCCACTTAGATATTCTTAGAGAAACCTTGGAGGATGTTACTCTTCGTATATTTGTAGATTTTTTACCAAAAGCTTTATTGTGACGATGAATTGGTAGATTTAACAGTTGGAGGTTGGATGGGTGAATTAATAGATGGTTGGATGGATGATTTTTTTCTACGCATTCAAATAAGAAGAAAGAAATTACAATTAAGGAACAAAGCAAACCACAGTGCCGTCATGCTACTGAAAGTTTCAGTACATTAGGATAAAATCAGCTTACCTCACTAATACATCCACCATCTTAGCATTTCCATTTCTTTAAAATTAACAATACAGAGATTTTGTGTAACACAGCCATACATTAAAGTGAGGAAATCTCTTAATCAGTTATAAGGTTAAGCAGAGTGTTTTGTTCTCAGTCTGGTTGTAAGGAGGTTAAAGGCCTACCAGGCCAAAAGGGTGGTGTTATTTAGACTCCTTGGTGTGTCCAACAGATTGACAGGGAACATGATAAGATGTATGCCGGTGTAGTTAAGTGAGGAGGAGTTTAAAACTTGGGATTTTAACAAATATAGTCATTGTTTACAAAGTGGTCAGAAAGTTGAACCATTATGTTCACAGAACATGGACTTGGTGACGAGTCAACCGCAACAGTGAGTTCGAAAGCACACCTCCTGCACTCTCATCCAAACGCAGCTATCCCACAGCGCTGTGTGTTGAGCTCAAAGCTCCGCATACTGTTTACCTATGACAGTTTCCCCATCTGCACCTTGAGCTCCACAGCTAAGTTCAATCATTGTCCTCATTTCTAATGACGGTGAAAATACCTACAAGCTGAAAGTGGATTATCTGATGGAGTCATTGTTATTGACTTCAGGGAGTTTACTATTAGGAACATCCCCATAGTCAATCAAGACGCCCTGCCTGAGTTTGAATCCAGCACCCTCTTGCTATGAGCCAGCATTGCTAAAAACTGAGCCCGTCATGCTTTACCCTCGACAGCAGGCCTGGTCGCCACCACAAAGAGAAATATGTACTGCGAAACTATCACAGGCAAAATACCCAACGTGAGAAATTATATTTCACCAGCATCAATCAGCAGCATTAAAACACATTATTGCAGTAGTCAAAAGTAAAAAGAAAAAAAAAATCACCATTAATAGCAGCGCACATACTGCACAGTTGACAACATAAATAAGCAAGCAGACAGACGCCACGACATCATGCTTAAGCATATATGGAGAGCCATAAAAGAGAAACAGATACTCATAATTCATAGCTTACTGGCATGGGACCACAGAGGGAGTGACTGAACCAGAGTCACGGTATCAATTCCCAAATGCCGTGTTTGCACAAAACGCACTTATTTTGTGATCTGAAGCAGTTATTACCAAAGAATAAGTCTTTTTTTTTTTAAAGAGGGTGAAAGCATCTACAAGCAACTGCATATTTCGGGGCCCACAGTTTCTATGACCTAGTATTAGTAGCAGAGAAGGCAGCACAAACCCAAGCACTACATGTGTCACATTGAAACAATTACAAATAAAAAAATAGATCTACCTTAATTTAATCTTGCTGATCTTCTCTTCAAGCTCATCTCTTTGAGCTTGCCTGCAATGCTTCCAGCTCTGCTGCTACTTGTAGATCACTACCAGGAAGTCCTGTCCCTACATCTGTGTTCTGTAATGCATCTCGGTTCTTCCCCTCTGTTTTAAAACAATCTCTCTTTAATTTAAATTTTAGAATAATGTATAATGTTTGCAAGTAGCCGAATCTTAAAAGTTGTGACACATGCATGTTGCCTCACCTTCAGATCTGGATAAGAAAGACTGGAAGTTTGGTCTCTCGGGTCTCATCATCAGTGATTTATTTTATTTTATTATTTTCTCATGCGAGGACATTCATGTTTTTCGCATTTTATTGTAATGCTGACAGATTAATATAAAATAATTTCATCATAGGGTGCATTTGATTTACAATGTTGGCCCAAGACTAGAAAGAGAAAGTGTTTCCAAACTCTTCAAATATGGTGACAGAAGAGTGTGCATGTGCTATGTAATTTATTATGTGCACACAATCAGTGACCAGCAGTGTTCCACTGTGTGTTTGAGATCATTGTCATGATGAAATATTAAGCTATCTACATGGTGTTGCATGGAGGATCAACATCTGATGGCACATTTCTTGTTCATAACTGTTTGAGGACACACTGCACACTATACCAAAATATACAAGTTATCAGCTCGTATATCTTTCAGGAAGAATCTTGTTGACACAAACATACGGTTTTAATTTGAGATGCCTCTCAAATTGTGTTATTTTCATTTTTTGTCAATTTCAACAATAGAAATGGGAACTCTCTTTTTTTTCGCAACAGACTGCTCGCAACAAAGTGCCTAAATACAAAAATTTAAATTGGTTCTTTATTAAGTTGTGTGTTATGTGTAGACACAACATTGCTCCACCTCTTGAGTTAGGCAGTTTTTATGCTTGAGTGATTGATAGAAAAAGCAGCCAGTGTCCAAATAAAAAGAAAGACCCCCAGAAAGCTTGGAGAACTATTGCTCTAGACCACTTTTTAAAATGACAACAAAGTCTGGTTCCTTGGAAGCAACATATAAAGAAATGAGGGGCGGCTCATGACTGCCGCACAGAGGTATAGTTTATATTTACAAAGCTGTATTTTCTTGATCAAAACTCTCAGAAGATCCAAATAGTCTGTTGATGCATTTCTTATTTTCTTGTCTCCCTCCTGTCTTTATTTAAAAGCACAATTCTTGATGCAAGAGAGCCAAAACACATAAAGCTACCATCTGTTTACTTGTTACACTGCACGAATGCTTTGCTGCAAGGATATGAATACATCTCCCAAACAATGTGTTTCATTATTAAAGCGAGCTTGCAAGTTAAGAACTGTGAAGCTTATTTGCCACCTTTAAGCAAGTCTCCTCCACATAACAAACCGCCGTCCCCCACTGATCCATCAGCCTATTTTTCAGACTCATTTGCAGTCTCATCTGTCTCCTTACTGTCTTACCAGAATCTCTGTCCCTCTGATGGGGTGTGGGTGGGATTAAATATATAATTACAACTGTCTTCACCAAACCATCACATCACCTGGAACTCTTCAGCATGAAAGAGGAATGACTTAACTGTGAGGTCCTTGTGCACAGCTGAGCTTCCCAGAGACTGAGAAAAAAAAAAGATCAATCTGTGAATCAAGACCTATGTGGAGAGGTTCATAACTCTCAATACCTCTGTGGTTTGGTATAATGATCACAGTACTGCTGTTAATGCGCTCCACTATCCAAGCCGAGCGAGGTGCAGGGAGTTGTGCTATAATTGGTCCCTTTACGCTACTAGACTCCAGCAAGAGTTCACAATGTCACAGTGTTGTTACAGAACACAGTTCATTTGCTGACATTAGCATGGGCGATCTGCTGTTTGCTGATGTGTTTTATCACCTATCTGTTTCAGCTGGTGGCTCTCAGGTAAAAGACGATTAGCTGCATAAAGGGGAATAAATTGTGTTCAGGATCTCGTTGAATTTTGTGATCATTAGGAGCACCAACAGATTATATGCCACCAGGTTCATAAAGCAAACTTGGTGGTAAACATGTAGATCACAAATATACTTTAAGTTTCTGATCACCGGATATATTTAAGTCTAAAATTCCCCATATCATCGTTAGATATTTGACTTTTGATCTTGCTAGTTTTGTGTGTTCTGATTAGTGCACAGAGGGCTTATCAGGGGATTTTTCTTGAAAACAGCTACGTGCATTGGCTGAAACAACACTGTGAGAGAGAACAAAAAAATAAATAAATAAAAATGCAAATCAATTAGAGCCATTTCATCATAAAAACGGTGGGTATAGCAGCTCTCAGGCTTGTGGTGGAAACCAGACTCAAACTGATTCATTCATATTCTTTCACTGATGGACCAACTCTGGGAATTATATTATAACAGATGTGCCAAGCACAGTTCGTCTAACACCTGATACGATTGTTCCAACTATCACCTTCATCTGACTTTTTTCGCTTTTCCTCATTTTCAGTTTTTATTGCTTTATCCATTTTGTAAATATACACACACAATAATCTTCTTTTGGAGCTTGAGCACAGATTGTCACAGATAAAATCTGCAAGTTGGGAGGAAAGCAAAATCTAATTAGAATTCATCTGACATCAAATTTTCTGCAAGTTGTGAACTGCACTGTTTCTGATGGATTATCAACAGCGGAAACTCTAAAGAGGACCAGACGGCGAGAGGAAATGCTAACAGGTAGCAAAGAAGGGGAGAAAAAGAATGATTAGGATAAAGATGCTAATTTTAAGGACTAAAAAAAATGTAGCTGCATATGGGATTAAAACAAATGACTTCATCACCTCAGTGCTGGCAATCAGCAGCACACTTCCCTGCAGACCAGCACACAGAACTGGATGAGGTCCCTATCTGTCTTCGTAGCCTGCAGGGCTACGACTGATTACTGCCCGCACTGCTGATCTATCTCCAAATGCGCATTCGTGCCAACAGCCAAAACAAAGGAAGTGATGTCATTCGTTTTAATCTCAACTACATGTATGGGCCATTTTATACCATGAAAGGCAAGATTTACGTCGTCACTGCAGCTTCTGTACACATCTGCCTTTGTCTTTCTGTCTGTCACCATCTATTTCTATGACTCACAGCAAGTATCCTTCTGGATCACTGTGTAGAACACCTCACTCTTCTATGCTCTTAGTCATATCCGGAGCACATGTCCCCTCCTTACATTATTTATTTATTCACTTTATTCGTTTAGTTTTTTGGTCTTTTACTAATGCTGATATTCTCAATGAGGAAAGTTCATACATTTGATTTCTTGCAAAGAGTTACGTTAGAAAATTAAAGCTTCTGCCTTTACTAAGATGCCAGGAAGTAAGCGTAATGAGTGGAAACAGGGAGAAAGAGCCAAGCTGTGTGAAGGTTGGAGTGTATAAATAAATAAAAACACAAATGATCCCTTATTTCCCTCCCTTTATTTTAAATTATTTATTTTTTATCAACCAGAGGCATCCTATGCTGTCATTGAGAGGGAACTGGTTCTAAATCAGAATAAAGAGGGTGTTCTCAGTCAGCAACTATAGACCAAGCTTTACTTAAGAAGGCATTTCTCTCATCTAAATCTTGAAGGTCATCAAGGAAACATTTTTTAAAAATATCTTACTCAGGAAGCAGTTTGAGTTGTGCATTAAAGTAAATTACACTTTTTCCACAGTTTCCCATTATACCCAAAGTTACTCTAAAATAGCCTCAGAGTTCAATGTTTTTCCACGCCATTGCATGCCTGTTTGCAACCTTCCTTTGCTTGTTCATAAATATATTGAGGAGCTGTCAGACTTACAGTGAATGTAATCTAAAGTGTTAACGTGAAATGGAAAATTCCTTCTGCTTTCTGAAACCTGTTTTACTTCGATTATATTTCCCTGTAATCTGAGATGACAAGTTTGGTGTTTTGCATTGGTAGTTTTAGCTACTTTCAAAATAAAACACTGGGGGTTGTAACTGTGTTTGGCTGGGAAACACAAGTTTGTAGGGGATGGGCCCACCATCATTTGAGAACCATTTGACAACATCAAAATATAAGAACATACGTGCAAAAGACTTTAACAAGGTGTGCTTTTCTCCCTAAAGCCTTTCAGGGGTTATAAGATATTAGAGAGCACCCTCTAGTGATTTGCTGTTTAAAAATCTAGTTGAAGTTCCTGCCAAATTGACCGCATGTATATCCACTTTTTGAATTGCAGAAAATGAGATGAGAAACCTGCAGAAAGTCATCACTGAACTTTTCAATTAGCTTTACGGCCATCTCAAATGTGAGAAATTCTTCCAGCTCCACAAATCATTTATGTTCTTGCGTGTGAACGCATGCAGTGATTTGGCTAAAGCTATAACAGTGAATTAAACAAATAGTACCGGGTGTTGGGCGTTTACCTGGGAAATGCAGCTCTGGCCTCCTTTCTTGTTTGTACTTTGGTGCAGCTCCAGTTGTTTTGTTTAATGTGGCCTGTCGGGTGAGTCAGAGGATAGTGAGTAATGATTCAGTCATGCCTGTAATACTAAAAAAAAGAAAAAGAAATTTACACCCACACGCACGGACTACTGTACAAGGTACAAGTTTTGTCTTTTTCATAGTGGGATAAAACCTTTCAGTTATTTGATGTAAAAATAATTTTAAAAAAGGTAAGCACATTTTTATCTCTATACCACCTTTCAAGATAAACATCACAAAGTGCTTCAAAAGAAAATACCAGAGTATAAAAAAAAGAGTTAACCAAATGCAAGCGTAAAAGGCTTTTAGCAGTTTTTTAAGACAATAAGAATTGAATAAGAATTTGGTGAATTACAAAACTAAATCAAACCAAACATAGAGGAACTGTCCATGATTTTATGCTTTGTCAGTTTGGTTAAAAAAAATAAAAAAATCAGCAGCACAACCTGACGACCTTGCCAATTAGGAGAGTTTCTGAGGTCAACTGCCCTCACAAAGTCTTGTGCTTGTATTGTAATACCTGTTTGGACTTTCCTAAATATTTCCCCTCATAATGTGCTCCAAACAATAGCCTGACAATTAAAAGGGAAAAAACCCAAGAAACATGCTCCCTGGAACTAATAAAAATGGCAGGCTGCTTAAACTAAAAATATAAGTAAAAACTAACTTCAAACAAGGAAACTCACCCTGGAAAACCTGAAACTAAGCTGAATTGAAGTCAAATCCTCAGGTTACCGACTGGAAACTTAGAGTTGTTACTGAGTCACTTCAAAATCTGAGCTCCCCAAAATTTACCCCAAATTTTGATTTATAGGGGCCGTTTTTTCTTTCTTTTTCCAACTTCTGAGAAAATAAGATATATTTTTGCGTTATTAAGTCAAGTTTTTTTTTTCAGATATTAACCGAAATTTTTCACTTATGGATGGCAAAATATATATATTTTTGTTAGTGGCTGAAACAAGCTTCCACAAATATTTAACTAACTTGCCAACGTGCACATCTCATTTTATTTTGAAAATCGACGACCCGGAAGATTGCTTTCTTCTTCTGGTGACCTCCTGGGAAGTCCTCATCATGGCGCAGGCAGTTAAGAAAGTTGTGAATAAAGTTCCCGCATTAGTCGGCGGTAAGTCTTCTCACGCTTCTTTTTATACTAGAACAAAAAGTGAGGTACTTACCATGAATCGTGTAGCAGGGGCAATGTCGCGTTGCTTACAGTTTGTAGCAGTTGCACTGTGACCTCTGGCGTCAAAACATCAAACCCTGCAGCAAATCTTTATAAGTTTGTGAATTTGTATTTGTACTTTATAAAGTGTTTCATGAGAGGCGAAATAACCGTGTTGCGTTTGGCTTTGCTGGCTTTACTGCTCCTTGGCTGACGTGGTCTGTGTGTGACTTTCAGCCGCTCTTACATACTCCAAACCCCGGCTAGCGACCTTCTGGCACTACGCCCGAGTGGAGCTGGTCCCACCGAGCCCAGCTGAGATCCCCAAAGCCATAGAAGCTGTAAAAGGTCTGATCAGGAGCTATCAGACGGGACGCCTGGGACAAACTACAGTGAAAGTAAGTTTGAACTGAGTCGATTAACCTCTGTTGACCTTTTAGATTAACTTGGCTGCACAGAAAGTAGACCTTGAAGGAATGGCCAGCCTGTAATTTGTAATGAACAAATAGTTTGACAGATGTGTGCTTCCATGTTGCTGTGGGAGTTCAGGGCCCTGAGTGATTCGATTTTATATTGGGCACCAGAAAGTACCTATTTTGAATATTTACCAGTAGGTTGTGAATTTTGCTTGAGGGTCATTCCAGATGAGTTCATCAAACACCTCGCACCTATTTTAGGGACTTTAAGCATCCTTCTATGCTAACTTTAGCTACACTTGTGAGAGTCCATATTCATATAGCCATGGCACGAGATATTGCCGTAACATTTGAGGGCAATTTAAGTAGTTTATGTAATTGGGAAAAACAATATATTAGGTTTTTAAAAAACCCTACCTTCATCTATTATTCTTTTAAAATAAAATGTAATATCTCACTGTAGGGACCTGAAATCCCCATTAACTTTGCCCTTTTCATGCAAATCTGTGATGGTGAGGTGGGACTTTTTTTTTTTTTTTTTAAATTTCATGGCCCAACATTGACCCTTGATACATTGGTCACTCAGTGGATATTGTGCTTTTGAGTTGGAAAACTTAAAACACTAACTGACTAACATCTTTATTAAAGCACATGTGATAGTTATTACTATCCTTTATCCTTTACAAAGTCTGTTTCACTGTCTCAACGTAAACATTGTGGGTCTCTCACAAACACAAACCTTTACAGAACGTGTTAAAGTAAAAATAGGTAAACACACCATCACAAGTGCAGTAACACCAGCTGAATAAAATGTCAACAATTACTTACAAAACCCTCTTTGTGTTACATTATCAGGCCTCGTGCAGGGACTGTTACTGAGTGTGTTATTCTAGAAACATTTAAGGAGTTTTCTTGAGTGACAACTTGTTGTTTCCTTGCAGGATGCCATAAGGAATGGACTGGTGACCACTGAGGTGCTGATGTGGTTCTACATCGGAGAGTGCATTGGCAAAGGAGGCATTGTTGGATATGATGTCTGAAAAATGAACTTTTCTTCCTCCTCTTGCTTTTCCAGTCATTACATTCTCAACAGCCTGCACCAAATTCTTCCAAATAAACAGATGTTTGTATACAGGAGTAGATTTTGTGTCTCGAGTATTAATTTCAAGAGAGAACTGGGTCATATTTTATTCATAAAAGATTTACAAAATGCAAGAAACCAACGCTGAATATGTTCTACACCTATTGTAGAGAATATTAAAGTTTGCATACATGTATAATTTAGAGTGAAAATGTGGTAGTACTGCAGATGGCAACAAAACACATCTTAATATTTTATAGATGCTACTGCTACGTAATGATGGACATCTCCTCTCGCTCTCGACTCTCCGACATCGCGTTCACGACGTTTCCCAGGTATCTGCAGAAAGCTTGCCTTACATCCTCTGGCTCTTCTTCTAGGTTGGAGTGAATGAGCAGCAGTCTGCTTAGATGTGACGCTGCACAAGAAAATGTGACTGCATTAGCCCAGAGATAATGATTCTCATGACTCTCAGAGGACTGCAGCACAAGTTACCTAAAGGCAGCCGTCTGTCTTCCACTCCACTGCCAGGCTTGTGGTGAGCTATGAGCAGACACTGGCTGTCCTGCAGATCTTGAGAGGAGATGAACATCGAATGCCACATCTCTATTTCTTTGAGGTGACTTGGAACATCAGGGTTAAAAATGATCACCACACCGCTGGAGTCCTTCATGATTGCAGGCCAGCATGACTCAAATCTGTATGAAAATACATTTTACTACCATCATATTACATCGTAAGTAACAACACTTCTCTTAATTGTCACATAAAGGTAAGGATAACATCTATGCCTCCACTTACTTGAAATCCCCTGAACAGTCCCAAAGTTCAACCTCACACGACTTGTCACTGCTGCCCTCAGGCTGTGATTCAAATTCCAGTATCCTTGAAACAACAGAAAGTAGCTGCACTTTGTATTTTTACACACAAAGACTGATATCTGTCAAGGAAGGCTATGATATTGGTTCAATCTTGTCATTGCGATGACTGATTTTTACACTAAAGTGACACTCGGAGTGGCTTAATGTTGAAAGCAGTAAAGCTCACATAGGATTTGTACCTGACTCCTTGAGTAGGTCTGTATTCACCGCCCACATTTTCTGTTGTGTCTGAGAGAAAATTTGCAAGAACGGTTTTCCCACTCTGAAAAACAGAAAAGCAGATGGCTTTAAGTACGATGGCAAAATAGTAGCACATTACCCAGCCTGACAGACGGGAATTGTTACCTCCGGCAAGGAAGTCGTGTTTTTGGTAGCATTTGCATGCATGACATTCTTTCTGTCTGTAAGCACGATAGTTTGAAAAGTTTTGAATGAATTCTGGTAAAACTTTGTAGGGGTGTAGAGTGGGGCCATGTTTACAAGCTATTAAAATTTGACTTGTATCCAACAGGTCTTTGGGGTCAACTTAATGATTTACTGGTTGAAAATTGACAAAAAAGTGTTAGAACTTAGAAACAGTGATTCTTGTAAGTATTCTGTGCATTTTCAACATATAGAATGTACCATACAAAGATCTGAAATGTCACGTTTGACCTCTGACCACAATATCACACTTTGGATGCACACTAGTTTGCATCCAAATATCATGTCACATTTCATATCTGCCTTTCTTTCACCTTGACCCAAAAATGCATTATATCTTTAAAATAAGTACAGTCAAGAGAAAGAGAATGAGCTGCAAGCTCAAGTTATTCATGAGTGAACTGCCTTGTGGAGGTTTGCACTCTCATGTTTTTAAGTAAATATTAACTTTAAAGTTAACTACCAGTATTACATAAAAAAGTAAAAAGTGGAATATGTCCCTTCTTCTTCTTTCACCTGCTCCCTTTAGGGGTTGCCGCATCAGCCACCTCAGCCCTTTTTGTGTCCTCCTTCACCACATCCATGAACCTCTTCAGTGGTCTTCCTTATTATCTCATGCCTTGTAGCTTCATTATTAGCATCCTCTGTGCATGTCCAAAACATATCATCCTTGCCTCACCAACTTAGTCTCTAAACTCAACCTGTCCTCGTGCATGTCTTCCATCACCCTCACCCTACTCCTGACTTCCTCATCCAGTACCAACCTCCATCATTTCCTTGGTGGCACAAAATAAGCATTCTTGTATGTATGAGCACATTAAAACCAATACACACCCCTCAATTAATATAAACAAGTACAGTAAGTTTTGATATTTATTTATTTTTTAATATTGTGCAAAAGTCTTGAGCTACTTTTTGTCGTTCTTCCAAGGAGCCAGAATTTTTTAAAACTGGTCTCGAGCAATAGTTCTCCAGGCTTTCTGAAGCTCTTTCAAAGTTTTGTCTGCCTTTTCACCTTTTAACTCAAGGGATAAACCAGTGTTGTGTCTACACAGAACAGACAACTCAGCAACAAACCTGTCTTAAATTGTATCTCTAGGCACTTTGTTATTAGTAGCCTGTTACAAACATATAATTTTGGTCCCATGGTTCTGGTTGAACCCCTGTTACAGACTGGCAGGGTGTACCCGGCCCTGTAGCAGTTGGGATAGGTTCCAGACCCCTCCGTGACCTTGATAAGGGTAAGTGGAAGAGAATGGATGGATGGATGGATGCACTGTGGTCACGCCAGCATCGAATCCATCCAAGTTACATGGTTTATTAAAATAATCAAATTACAGCACTTATATTTATGTTAGACTACTTTTAATTAACTGCTTTAGCCCACTTACAAGGAAATTAAAAAAAAAATCTTGTTCATGACCTGTGTAGTATGTTAACACTATTGGAAGTCCCAAACATATTGCCCATGCAGCAAATGCACACACAAATAGTACAACTGAAAAGCACGCATTTTGAACACAACCAGCCATTTATTGGGCTCCCCAGAGCCCAGTTCTCAACAGAACAGAAAAAAGTCGGCCACCATCTAAAGGATGGTTTTGAATGTCCTTCAAAAACCGTAGAGAAATATTCCTGAGGGTACTTAAAGAAATTACACGAAAGCGTGTCTCAAAGAGTTCCGACTTTCGTTGAAAGTTGATCATACCAAATATCGACTTCCAAACTTGTTATAATGTTACAAACTCAGTTTTTAATTTAATATACTGTGTTTCAATCTATGTTTGCACATTTTTCAATAAATCTCTGCACCCATTTACCTATCAAAATATAAACAAAAACATGAGGGGTGGCTCGAGACTTTTGCATAGTACTTATCACTCCTTTCCCCTTCGTTACGACTGAATTTATACATTACTTTGTTGAGCAGTGACAAATAAACTCGGAGCGTAAATGTAACGGTGAAGGGTATGAATACTTAAGTCCAGTGCTTTCTCTGGTAATATTAGCCAAGGCAAATTTCACTGTTGACGCTTTTCGCTACCTGCTGGAATCTGAAAGGTAAAATAGCAACCGGTGTACAGTCAAATGAGAATTTACTCACCTCATTGGGACCAACAAAGAGTATTTTAGCTTTGAACATTTCCACTCAACTGACGCTGGTTAGCATTAGCTTTTCAGCTAACTTATCTTTACAAAATTCCGGGATAGCGAAGCAGTATCGCAACAGCAAGGTAAATGTAAATCAGCCAAACTTAGCTGCGTACATATCTAAACCACGTCATACTATATTTTTACCTTTACTTAATAATATATATCTCTTTAAATGATCTTCGATGCTTCCCGAGGATGGCGTACTAGCAATCGCGACAGTAAACTTCTTTTCCGTTTCTATGGTTTCAACCAGGCTCTCTGCTTTCTCTTGTTCATTGGCTGTTTACGGGTCTAATCAAATTTGGCCCCGCCCATTCAACCCTTAGGGAACGAATCAACAAAAAGATAGTCAGTTGACGTCGTTACGCTGCCTCACATCTAACCAATCGAGTGAGACTTTCCAAGAGGCGACTCCCCAGAGTGGAGGAGCGTTATTTACAAGAGGTACAAGGCGAAGGAGTAAGTGTTGTTTAAATTTTCAGGCATGCTTTTGTAAGTGGTTACTTGGTTTGGGCGTTATTAAACACGCTAGACTTGAATGGCGATTTACTTGGTATAATTACTAAAGTGCTTGCTACGCTTAGAGTTCCTTAAAGCTTAACAGCCACTTAACCTTGTCTGTTGCTAAGAAGTAGCTTCCTTGGCGATTGGCTTTCTCATGTCCAAGCAGGACTTTTAACCTTCCTCTTGTGTTAGCTGTCTGTAACTATCTCTTATGTTGAAGGGTCGCCTTTGACCAGTGTTCTAAATAACCCAGAAAATACCCTCAAAACAGCGGTTTATCATCCAGTTTGTTTGTAACCAATGGGTTACATTGTTAGGCTTTTTTATGAATTAAAATGATCAATTACAGCACAGGTGTCAAACTCTGGCCCGCGGGCCAAATTTGGCCCGCAGCCTAATTACATTTGGCCCGCGAAGCCATACCAAATTACTATTAGAGCTGGCCTACTGGTATTATACAGCTAATATATATATTGTTTAGTATTAAGCTTTGCTTGTTCCATATTCAGTTTTCCAGCAAAAATTATTTGAGTCCATAAGAAGAGATTCATTCTTAAATCTGGAGGAAGATTTTTTTTTTTTCAATAAATATTAATGTTAGCCCGCGACTTTGTTCCAGTTTTGAATTTTGGCCCACTGTGTATTTGAGTTTGACACCCCTGAATTACAGCATATCGCTTCTTTTCATTCTAAAAAAAAACCCGATAAACTGAACCTTACGAGAATTTTATGAAGAAATAAAAGGTTGTGGTTCTATTACCTAACTATTACTGAGAAGTATTACAACAAAATGTCTAAAATACATTTCTTCTGATTATTATTATTTTAATATTATTAACTATAGTAACGTTATAGTAAAGTAAAGTTGTATTATTTTATTTTATTTTGTCCACCATGGTAAATTTCCTCCTGAGAAGGTATTGCCCCAGATCATAGATGCTAAAGAAATTGTCACACATGATATTGTGACTCCACAGTCCAGTAGTCATATGAAGGACTACGCGCTTTCCTCGGTTTCACCCAGGGATGCCACTTGGAGGTTTGCCTGTGTAACTCTGTATTTCCCATGCATAGCCGGTTTTTGCGCATAGTATATTTGCACATATCATTTGAGCATATTATATGCACATCTGTTGACAGTAAGAGGCATGTCTCCAGAGGATGACCTTCGAAGTCCCCCCCTTGGTTTCAGCGGTACCAGGGAGGATTTCACTCTGAGTCGTGGCGACCTAGACAGCAGTCATGAGCCTGTTGGTAGAACCAGGGCACGCAGCAGTCTCCATACAGGAACCCCAGAGTGTGAGATCAGCTGGTGAGGTCCTACAAGGATGATGCATTTGAATATGCACTTGCCAGCTACCACAACTTTACTGATTCAAAGTGTTTTCTTGCTTTCCTTTTTATTTTAGTCTCAGAGATTTTGGCAATAAAAATAATCCTTTCCTGAAAATGCTAATGGATGCAGAAGCAGCTGCCAATTCTGCAGCAATCCAGCTAGTGTCGTTTAAAGACTCCATCGACGATGAGTATGCTGTAGGTCTGCAGCAATTTTGGATAAAGCTAGCTTTGTGTAAAGCCAAAGGGTTTCCTACATTAAACATATGTTTTTGCAACTGCTGTCCTGCATTTTCTCTAATTTTCTTTTTTTTTAATGTCAATTAAGGATTCAAGACAGTCTGCCAAAGATAAACGCCAAATTGCAAGACAGCGTGGGCTTCTGCTGGAAAAGCTAGAGGACTTTAGACGAATTAATAAGTCAGTGCGACAGAAACTGAAACAGCTCCAAGAGGCAGAGGTTTGTTAAACTGCTACTACACCGTATAAGTCAACTGTATTTAGTCTGAAAATGTGTTTATTTATGTCCTTGCTTTAAATAATTCCGCAAAGGCAAATCGAATTGATGCAGACCAGCAGATTGACACGCTGCTGAAGAAGATCATGCAGGCTGAGAGTGAAAATGAGGTGAGTGTTTTATTACACCTATGCATTGGCACAAAAGAAGGAAGTTTAAGGGAACTAAGCTTTGTGATTAGCTTGTGAAGATTTAGTCAGTGAAACAAAGTGATAAAGGATAAGTTATAGCGGTTAGATAGATGGATTATTAATAATATTTCATTTATTCAAATTCCATTGTCTCGGCCTGTGATCAAATTCTTTATAGATTCCCTCACTGATTAAATTTTTCTGGGGAACAGAAGTAGAAATATAGTTTTCAGTATCAGCTCAACTGTTTTATTACCTTTGAGTGTGACTCAGCTCTAGGAAGTGACTGAAAGAAAGAGATCACAGATAAAAATAGCCGAAATGGGCTTTCTCCAAGCATGGTTGGGCTCTCCTTTATAAATAGGGTGAAGAGCTTGGGCATTTGGGAGGTGTTCAGAGTAGAGCCACTACTCCTTAATATCAAAAGGAGCCAGTTGAAGTGGTTTGGGCATCTGGATGCCTCCTCAGTGAGGTGTTTCAGGCATGTCCTACCAGGAGAAGGCCCTAGGGTGGACCCTTGACACGCTGGAGATTATATCTCTCAGCCTGAGAATGCCTTGGTGTTCCCCCAGATGAGCTGGAGGAAGGGGCTGGGGCAAAGGGGCAGCCTTTGGTGATTAAACTAGTGAGAGCACAGCCACATTGGTTCTGATGTCACAGGACATACTCTAAAGGTGTTAACTTTACAAAAGCGATTTTAATGCACCTAAAGTGAAGATATGGTGATGTGATAATATGCATTGGTTTCCATGTTTTTTCTTGCAGAATTTAAAGAAAGATTTGAGTGAGAGTGAACAGAAGGTCAGGGAGCTGATAGATCTGCGGAGAAAAGAGCAGGTAAGTACAGCAGAGATCATTTGCGGATGAATTAAGTCATTGCCCATGAAATTATATGTTTACGCTGGCTTCAACAGGAGAACGTAAAGAGTGCAGTTCACATGACCAAGTCAGCAGAGGCAACACGTGCTCACCTACAGGGACAGCTACGCAACAAGGAAGCTGAAAACAATCGCCTTACTGTACAATTACGGGTACAGACACCTTTATCAGCTGGCTGCGCTGTAGACTAAACTGCTTTATTAATGTATAAATTAAAACTGCACACTTGTGGGTTCATGGTCTTTGCAGGCTCTGGAGAGACTCATAACCGAGCAGAAGCTGGAGATTGATGATCTGAAGGGGTCTATCACCTCTCTGTCTGCGAAGGCAGCACAGGACAAAGAATCTCTGAAGAAAGCCACCCGAGCTCAGAAACTGAGAGCGGAGAGATTTGAAGCTGCTATTGAGAAATGCTACGCACAGCTGAGGGAAAAGGTACGAGGTCAAATTGGTTCATTATTTTGGCTTCAGAAGCAGTTGAGGATCCCGTTTGATCTTTGTTTGTCTTGTTTGGCAAACAGGATGCTCAGCTGGCCAAAGCCCATTCAGAGAGAGACTCAAGGAGAGGACAGAAGGAGCAGACGACAGATGAGAAAGACAAACTCGTTGCTCATATAGACTTATTGAAAAGGTTGGTTGGTTCTCCTTCCCAGCCATTTGTCATTTCTGAGTACATCAATATTCAGATGATGCATTAACTGTAAGTGTCTGTTTCCATTAAAGCCAAATTGCAGACTTGACAATGAGAGTGCAGAAGGAGAAGGACGAGCTAACTGCAGCAAATGAAACTCTGATGCAAAGGCTCGAAAAACTCAGCTCAGACAACGGAGAACTCGGCATAAATAATGCAACACTCAAGGTACAAGTTACTGAACAGCTTGTATGTGAGAGTCATTACTGTGAAAGGCAAAAAGCACAGACATGTTGCAAGAAGTCCGGTTTCCATATTTAGGAGTTAGGAGGACCTTATTTTACTAAAACTGTTTGGATTTCTCTGCTATCCCAGGAATCTGTAGCTCAGCTGGAGCAGCAGCTCGCTGAGTGCGAGTCTGCCCTCGTAGAGGAGAAGATCGTCTCACAGGAGAAGAAGCACCAAGCTGAACAGTGTCATTATCAGGTTTGTGTTTTGATTTAAAACCTTTTACTTTCTCGTGTGCTGCAGCCCTGAAATATTGCAGACATCACCCAGTGACAGTGGGTCAGCTCCGCAGCGCTGTGCCTGTGAGATGTCCGATGCACGCAAGATTAGTACAGGTGACTGTCCAGTGAATTCACAGCAAGGAATTGAGGATCTGGTTTGCTGCCCTCTTCCTTTTTTTGTGCAGGCAGAGCCTCAAAAATCAAACGTATCAAAGTTTTTTTTTTTCCAGCACTGACAAACCAGACCTAGACCATCCCTTGTTCTCTGCAGGGAAACTTTTAATCATGTTTGTAAATGACTGTTATTTTTATAGACCCACTACTTTACTCTGGAGTCAACAAACATCAAAAAATGTGCAATGTTGAAAAAAAAGGCACTCTTTCATCATATTTGATCCTCTTAAAGATCATTTCTGAATAAACACTGACACACAACAAAGAGTGTTTTATGTTCTTAAATCTTTCAAACCTTTTACTTCTCATCTATTAATTTCAAATATTAACCTTTCAGTTCTTGTTTTTTTATTAGTATTTTTCTATCTTTCTATCATGTTTGAAGGTCATTTTTTTCCTGACACAGTTAGGATAAAGTAGTTTCCAAACAGGATTACAAGAAACCTATTATTTACAGATACAGAATGTGGTCTGTAGAAGCCACTGAATGAATGACACTAGTTTTTAATGACAGGGAAGGCCACAGCAGGTTTCATGTTAATGTTCTGTATTTTTTTCACCTCCAGGTTGCACAACTTCAAGCTGAGCTCCATGATTCAAAGATAAAATATACAAGTCTTTTAAGAGAAACAGAGAAGACACGAGATGGAAAAGAGGCAGAAGTTGAGAAGGTACCACCGCCCTTCTCTTTAATTTGCCTTATTTTATTTACGTTACATGCACAGTTTCTGTTAAGCTAAAAACTCATTCTAACAGCCCATTACAAGTCTGTCCAGCTCTGTTTCACCTGCTGTTTAATGGACAGTCATTGTGCACTTAGTTTTCTTTTTTCAACTGCATAACCACAGCTGAATGAATCATGTACATCCGTGAGCATCTCTTGGAGAGGTGTGCTGAGTTTTAAAGCATATTACTATGTTTCATTTCCCGAAACCCAACTCTTTTTTTTTTTTTTTTTTTTTGTGCCGTTCCTCCTCTGGAGCCCAGGTGAGGCAGGAGCTGCAGGGGCGCGTGGAGGAACTGAACGCTTACCCCGAGTTACTGAATGCAGCTGAGCAGAGTCTCTTTGAGTGCCAGGAAAACCTGCAGCGCTTGGAGAGGAAGTGCTCAGAAAAGTCAGAGTCCATTAGGCAACTGCAGGTTAAGGTGTGCAAAGCCAGCTGCTGTGGTCAATGTAAAATGCAGTCATTTTCCTATTTTTTGACCACTGGGTGGCAGTATAGCCTCAGGTGACCGCTGGTGCATTGTGGTTTCTAATATTGCTGTGAGTTTCGATGTTTGTGATTGCTGTGCAATGTTTAGGTTGAGCCCACTAGCGAGTCTTTTGTGCTCCCCAGTGTGATCTCTGGTAGAACCAGACGACCACGTGTTTCCGTCAGAAATACTGAGTTTTTATCTCGAATCTGCTCGATTTGAGGCTGATAAATGTTCAGCAGATCGTGGAGGTAGTTGTTGTTTTAAAGTAGCATTTGTGCACGTGGTGTGATTAAATGTTTTCTGCACGATTTACTTGTAGCCCGTGGAGGCAATTCTGAATTTTATGTTTTGCACACGCAGATGGAGAGTCAAAGCAAACTGCTGAGATCATCTGCAGAGATGAGGGAGTCCATTCATGAGGCCAACTTACAATTACAAGAAAAACTGATTTCTATCCAAAAGTAAGAACTCAAATATCAAAAACCTGCTCATATTATCAGTATAGAAATTGATGCTTACTCTATGTGTGTGTGTGTGTGTGCGCGCGCGTGTGTGTGTGCGTGTGTGTGTGTGTGTAGAGAGACAGACAAACTGCAGCAAGAGAACCTGGAGCTGGTACGGAGGCTCGCAGCTCAGGAGGAAGCTCTCAGCTACAGCAACCGGCAGCTGGATCAGCGCTCATCAGAGTGTCAGGCCGTCAGCCGACAGCTGGAGGCAGCTTTAGCAGACGTCAGACAACAGGTACAGGTTAGCTGTTGGAGTGCTGACCAACAGTTCAGCACCTGTTCTTCACTCAGATCATCAAGTAAGACATTACAACCTAACAGTTCAGTCGAGATTTGTTTGAAGCCATGCCGTAAGTAATCCAGCTGGAGCTACATAGTAAACAGGCAAAGCTAGATATGCATGTATCTGTATAAAACAACTTGTGTTACTCCAGTTTGGTGTCAAAGAGAGATTTATCGTACAGAAAATGGCGCATCACATAATGATATTTCACATTTTCACCCCGTGTAGGTCACTAAGGTGAAAGAAGAGGCTGTTTCCAGGGAAGAGGCTCTTCAAACCAAAATCCTGGAGCTGGGAGCCGAGAAGAGCAGAAGGGAAAGCGAGCTGAGGCTTCTTCGCCAGAGCAAGCTCAACGTAAGGGCCATAGAGAAGACGCACTCACGTTAGATGGAACATTTCTTGGAAGGCAGCGCTGAGCTGTATTATCTGTCTGTGTGTCTCTCAATCTGCAGGCAGAGAAGCAGTATGAGGTACGTCTGAAGGACCTGCAGCTTAGCCTGGACCAATCAGAGAGCCACAAGCGAAGCATTCAGAATTATGTCGATTTCCTCAAAAACTCTTATAAGGCCATGTTTGATGAAGGACTGCAAACATCAACATCTTATTTTCTGAAATGATGGAGGTTTGCATTTTAAATCCTGATTTGTTTTGCACTCTGATATTTATTGGGTCTGTTTAAAAGGGCAACATGGGGGTAACTAAACCCTGATTTTTAATTGGTTTGATCAGTTTCTACTTTTACATTCAGATTTTTGAACTGCATTTCCAGGAATCAAGTAATCTGCTGCTGTTTTTTTAAAATACAGTAATGTTTTCAGATGTTTGTACATCTTGAACTATGATATTTTGGTGCTATTCTGTCCGTATGACAAGGAGCTTGTTGCATAACTGTTACATAAGATTGGCCAAACTCTGAGTTGAGTAACACCTAATAGTACTGTTGCATAAATATTACACATTTGAAGTGTGAATGTAAGATAGCAAAGACTACACTGGACTGCAGGAAACCTCTTTTCAATTTCTATTATTTTATAAATTTTAATAGATTCATTTATAAAAAACAAAACAAAAGGACTTTCCAGCAGGGTAACACGAAATTGCTAGAAGGACTAGCAATCAGGTTATTTTAGGCACAATGCAGTATGTACTTGATCTGTCTTATGCAAGTGGCTACAGCTGAACAACTTTTTTCCACAGCCTGCAACTGAACACCAACGAAATTATGACAGCAGTTGTTGGCCAATGCAAGTGGTGCTTGAAAACGAAACATTTTATTGGTGCTTACATCCTTTTCAGTAACCTTTGTGTCTTTATAATGCATTCAAACAGTGCACGTGTGCGATGATAAATTACATGTGCAAGTAAAGCAGCAGGCACTCCACTCAAATAATGTTTGATTGTAAGTCAGATACATGTGTGATTAAAATGTGAATTTATGAATTGAATGAATTCAGAGTGAACTGAAAACATGCAAATGTGGTGCACAGCACAGTGCATCACTGGTGGAAGGGTTTCCCAGCTGCCAGTAATGGCTATCTACACTCTGCCATATTAAAGACGTAGCACACTGTGTGTAGTACCTGAAATAAATGCCACCCTTGTGTAACACTATGCCCTCTTCACTTAAACTTGCACATTCAGTGTGTGAATGTGTGTGTGAATGGGTGGATGACTGGATATGTAAAGCGCTTTGGGGTCCTTAGGGACTAGTAAAGCGCTATATAAATACAGGCCATTTACCATTTACATTCTGACAGGGTTGCGATATCTGATAATTGGCAAAATTATAAATTAGCCCCTAAAGGCTGCCAGAATAATATAAATCCCAATTCAAATATAACATTCTTGCTATCAATACGCAATAAGCAGTTTATACATTTAGAAACAGATTTCTGCTCCATCTTCTCCACGGGCTTGATCTTATAACGCTGATAACTGTGGAAGCTTCCACGCCGTCATTCCCACCGTCAGTTCAGCAGAAAGCAAAACTTTTGGATTCACAAAAAAAAAAAAATCTAATTTTAATTGCAAATGACTTTTTGTTTGGTCACATTTTGTCCCAGCTGTGTTTACCTGCGATAGAATGAATCCATATTTCCAGCTGTGACTTTGCCCATCACCCATAATAAATCTTCTGCTCTGACTAGTGAAGCTGATTCAAAATTCAGCGTCTTTACTTTTAATTTCCCTGTCATCCTCCCGGTGCTGGAAACAGGCGTTTGTTTGTTTGTTGGTAGTGGACATAGCAAAGGTGTGGTGTGCACTGGTTGTGTTTTATATTAGGATTCTCAGCTGGACTGAGAATAATTATGTGTGGCCATTAGCTGTGAAGTCCATGCCTTTAGGTTGCAAATGTAACTGCCCACTTCTATCTCTGTTGTTGGTTTGTCTAATAAAAATCTTATATTAATCTGGCCTGGAGGCAAACACAAGAGCTCCGGTATCAGTTGCAGCGTGACTTACTGAGATTTACCGAAAAACTGAGCCATAAATGTACTGTGTTTATTTCTTTTGTTCTCTCACTGTTGCTTGTGCTTCCCTGCTGTATCTATGGTAATAAACTACTGTGAGTCCAGACCTCTGAAAGACTGATGTGTTCCTGCATCGGACGTATTCCCTCGAGTGAGCAGGCCTCCTCTCAAGTTCTCAGAGACAAAGCTCTATTGTGCTCTCCTTCGGGGGATGGAACGATTTCATGGCTGCGTGCGTCAGTACTTATGTTTTTTTCCTTTGCTCTTGTGGTCTTGCCTGTTTACGTAATTCTGTCGATCACTTTGGGAATTTGCTTTTTTCTGCTGCTTTCTGCTTACATCTGACTTTCGGCATTTCAGCGCTGAGATGGGCACACCCTGTGCTTATGTGCTTGTTAGGCTCAACAACTTTGATAGCCCTGACGCATAAACCCTTGCAGCTCTGCGTAAACCTGTTGGTTGGGTTAGTAGTTATGTCCCAGCTCAGCTCAGGGGTGGTGGAAAGTGCCATTCAACCAGACAGCCAAACGCAAGATTTATGAATTACAAAAGAGGCAAACTGCATGGATAAATAGGGGTTGGCAAATCAAAGAAAATTTAAAAAAACAGACGGGAGATTTATAGAGTTCAAGAGATTATTAAAGTTCAAAAGAAAATAACTCCCTGCCCAAAACAAAGAGCAGAGCAGCAATACCCTTTTCCCTAATGTAGCTTAACAAAAGAAACGGCTGATGTGTGCACAACCCCAGGCATACACAAGCACCTCAAAAACATCATCACTGCTCCTTATTATCTGCTCATAGCCCTAAAACCGAATCAGCAGAACACATCTTAGTGTGTGCATCACAAACAGCAGTCTTCAATGAGACCTTAACCAGGTGCATCTAGTGAATGCTGGACAGGACCAGCATCTCTCTAATCAGCAGCAGAGACAGAGTGATTGATTGCGACAGAGCCAAGTGATGGCACAGCAGAGCCCACCTTTGACAGAAATACTGAAGAGGACACAAGAGCAACAACAGCCACGGCCGTGCAATTCACAGTCTTATTTCAGTCACATTTGCCTTCTATTCTGCGTATCGTAAATCGCAGTGGAGGGTTTAGATTATCGGTGTAAGCCTATACCACTGCCAGAAAGCAAAAATCTGCAACTTGTGCCCAGCATCTGTGCAGCACCAGGCAAACTGCTGAGAAGTTTACATTACAGACATTCCCAAAACTATTCAGTGACATGTAGGTCCTCTCAGAAGTAGGTCAGCCAGATGCTAAAGAGACTGAAAATCGTTGCAGCAAAGACCCCCTGAGAATTTCCAGTTTTTCTCAAGACAAACTCTTAAGTAAGATAGTGGGGAACTGAATTGGTTTTCCTTGAATTTATTGGAGATTATAATCTGCTAACCATGAAATTAACAGTCTGTGTGTCCAGGCTTCAATCATATTTCTGTTTTGCATTGACAACCAATTACAGAGACCAGGACAGTAAACCAAAAGTACAGTTTTCCATGCTTAACATTAACTTTGCATTAAAATGAAAAAAAAGTATGAAACATAAATCCCTTTAAATAACACGAGTGCAGTGAATCAAAAGAAACAGCCACCGCGTGACGACACATTTAGCAGCTGCCATAACTTTCCACACTGCGATTTAACATGTTTTGTCATTAGAGGCTTAAATATTATTAAGTATGTACAAAGAATAAGCAGGAAAAACATTTTTTAAAATGCAGCATTCACCATTTAAAAGCAGCTTCACAAAGAAGCAAACCACAAGGCTCCAATAATATGAAGCAGAAGTCTTCTTGCGCTTAAATCAAGTCTTTCGGTTAAATTTTCAGTTTGTGGATGTCATCGAGAGGGCTGTAGAGCTCAGGTGTCTTTTTAGCGTTGTTGGAGCAGTTGAGATTACACTTGCACGATTCGATCGTCATCACCATCCTCCTGAAGGTCTCTCCGTTTTTGCACCGAAAATGGAGAGGCATTGTCCGGGTCCTGTGTGGCCTGCAGCATTGTCCGTCTGAGCAGGATCCACAGTACCTGCGCTGCAACTTTTTCAGGCTACGACAACCTGCGTATGACAGGTGAACTGGATGGCTTGCTTTTCCTCTGTGACTGCATTTTTGACCTTTCTGCAAGAGAGAATGTATCTAGGCTTTAGTCTTAACATGGATGGGTTCTCAGCCTCTAATGAAATAATCACTGTATATAAGATAAGATAAGATAACATTTTATTGTCATTGCACAGTCATACATAGTACAGTAGTACAATGAAATTGGAAATATGTTCATCAGCATATGGTGTACCTTCGAGGTCAACTGTTTGCAGGGACGGATTTCACAGATCCGAGTTTCTTTCACCAGTTTGCACTGTTTGTTGCGGTTGGTCAGCCTCGTGGACACACCAGAGCCGCAGGATTTGGAGCAGGGTGACCAGGCTGTGGTTTGAGGCATGCACTGGACTCCTCTGGCAAACATGTGGTCCACTGAATAACTCCTGAAAGCTGTGCAGATGTTTTTAAGCAGATATTTTTTAAGTTAAAGGTGGGTTAAAATAATGAAAGCAAGCAAGACTTAAATGCAATAAATATCAAGACTGCTCACCAGGCAGAGACTTTGATTCTCCCCACACAGAGGTGAACTCGTTCTTTTTGGAGAGGTCGTCTTCAGTGGTTTTGACTTTGCTGAACTTTCTTCTGTGCTTTTTTATCATAGCGCTCTGTGCCTCTGTTTCCTCAGGGCAGACTAGTTGTTCGCAGCACCCTCCCGGTACCTTGACCCGTCTTAGTTTGGCACAGCCCAACAAGGGCAGCGAGAATTCACGTGGGCAGAGGGAGACACATCCGACTGCACCGTCGATGCAAGTGCACTGGTGTTTGCAGTTAGGATGGAAGGTTTCCCCACTCTGATAAATCTTGCTGTTGTACTCACATGTTCTCCCGTTTAATTTGGCTGTTAAACAGAAGCAGGGAAAGGCTGATGTGATGAAAAGGGAAAAGGTGACAGTTGAAAAACAAAAAAGATCAGAAAAGGGAAATGAAGTCAGCGTACCTCGACAGACTCCCTTATCCGACCCTCCGAAGTTGCACTCCAGTCCCTTCGCAGCATCGCATGGCTGTGTCTTGCTGCAGTCTTCAAAGAGCTGCCGGGCACAAACCTTACAGCATCCACAGCTGTCCAGCACGAGGCTGACGCTGTCTGCACATGTTGGGACTTCAAGGGGACACTGGCAGTCCTTCGGGCACGAGGCTGACACCTGAGGTTAGACCAAACATCCCACCTTTGTAATCAACATTTCTTTCACCCACAGAATATAACAGCAGGCATAAGACACCTTTTCCTCACCAGCGTAAAGCAGAAGATCTCGACGACAAAGACCTTCCACATCTTCTCCAGCTGAAGCAATCTCTCCTGAGTGAAAAAGAAAAACCAGCCTCCTTAATATCACTCAGCAGACCTGGCAGCGGGATGATGGCTGTTTGTTCTCCCTCTTTGAGAGTCCCCATCCCCTTTTATCCACTTCAAGCAGATCTGACGTAGACTGAAGAGGTGTCCCGAAACTATGAGAGGAATGCTTCTCCACACGTCCTCCCATAAGCCAAGCAGAAGTTTCTCCCTCCCTCCTCTCACACTCGCTGTGCCAAGAACCACCCTGTGCAGCTTCCACTCTGCCAGGGCTTTCTCTCCGGTTTTACTGTGTAATGCTTTCTCATTTCCAAAGAAAGCAGATATTTTTGACCATTAAGATTCTCCAGAAATAAAAGCTTACATAACATGCAAAACAATGGCATGGATAATTCTTTGATTGCAGTGCTGGGAACTGATTTTATTCTGTTTTGTGACACAATGATTGCACTATTCAGTCTATATCACTGTTATGAAGGAGCTCTTTTGCGCCTAACCAAGACTTTACCAGCTGGTGCTGGACCATATATGTATGTATACCTGGCAGCTGAAATGCATGTGAACATGGCTCCTTAAGGGATTTGACACCGGGCCACTGCAAGTTCTGACATAAATATTGAAGGAAAGCCACATATTTCTATGACTGACTGAATTTCTCCCTGAGCTGAAGCTCTGTTTAGACTGTTGCACGTTGTCTGCGAATAATGTTTGTATTTTCCAGCCTTGCTAGTGTTACAGGTTAAATTTCCCTTCAGTCACCCTGTAAGGGCGTGTGGATGGAATTGAGTTTAACTTCAAGATTTCACAATGAGAGATGAGAGCCTCCTGGAAATGTTTGAAACTTGATAATCCTCTGTTTAGTCTAAATCAGAGCAGTCAGAATAAGATGCTAGACAAAAAAAAACAAACAAGAATAAAAAGAAAACCCAAGCAATGCCTGAAGCAAAATTCCTCTCAGGATGAGCAACAAAGGCATTTATAAGGGAGAGAATACCTTTCCTTTCATTATAACCTGTGAGAATAAGAGGCTGAGCAGAGCAGATTGGCACAGCCGCCGTCTTATCTAACTAAGGTTACAAAGGCCGGTCTGAGTCAGCGCCAGCTCCGGCAGATGAAGAGCGAACAAGCGGGAGCTTGGTGTGTTTACCGATGCCTGGAAATCGCTGACTGTTGTGGCTTGGTGTGGAAATTTCCTTCCAAAATTATAATATCAAGAATCTCCACAAACATGTTAGGTAAGAAGAACAGAGGCGGATGTGGAGGGCAAATTGCATGTCCTCTTCCCACAGTTCAGAAAATGAATGTGAAATAAAACAAGTGAGAAATTGAATCTTTCCTCTTTCTTAACATCCTAAAACACTGTTACCCCAACAGTTTGAAAGCCAGGGTGTCAAACACTAGGCCCAGGGGCCAAAATCGGCCTCACGGAGACTCCAGTCCAGCCCACTGGACAGCTTTAGATAAAAATGAAGGAAGGCATGAATCTTGGACTTTTAACTGTGTTTTCATAAGCTTCATTTTTGCATGTAAAGACTTCAGCCATGGTCATTCACGCTACACCAAAGTAACTGGTCTTTTCTAATGGGAAACTAAGCTTCTTTACACTAAGACCGGCCCATGTAAGATCAAAGATCTGCTCCTCGATGAGTTCAAATGAGTTTGACATCCCTGGCTTAAAGGAGTAGTCATCACTTTTTCGAGCAGATATCAGTGATGCTGAATATCTAATATGGCAGCAACTCAGTGCATATAGTAAGCAGAACGATAGTTTAGATATGACTGTTTCTGGAAGCCACTGAAAGTTTATATTTCAAAAAGAAATAATAAATAAAAAAGTGCCACGCTGTATTACAAGCTGAACTGATCACTGTAAGTGAAACCTCCGCCCTGCCTCAAATTTTCACATCATGTGCAAAAACAACAATCGATAAAATAAGACACTGACCCACGGGCATAAAATCAGTAGACTAAAAGTAGACAAATTATAAATAAGAAAATCGTATTAGAAAGTTCAATGAAAGATGATCAAATTCAAGGAACATCCTGGGCTTCTTACTACATTTTACAAGATCCAGAGAAGCTTATTCATGTCTTTATGTCTCGCAGGGCTGCCTAATGCGAGGCTCTTTTTATTGTCCTTACTAAAAAGACTGTTAGACGGCTCTGATTCTCAGCTCCCTGCCTTGACTTCCAGTAAGGTACAGATTTCAAACAAACAGCCCTAAATATATATCTGAGATGCTTAATGAATATGAACCCAGTGGGTCTCAAACCTGGTTACAAGAGCAGACAGATGTGAAACTAAAGAGGGCTTTATATACGCGTCTTGCAAAGACGCGTATATAAAGCGTGCATTTTCTCATATCTTGCAATTCACTTAATGAGAGCGACATGTAATTACTTCAAAGTTATTGTGTTAGAGAGACCTTTTATCCTCCCACAGATACTTGATACAAGCCATGGGTGGACGTGCATTGCACAGTACTCTGCAGCGCCCTGTTAAAATTACATATCCCTGATACTTAATGGGATACACTCGAATGAGTAAGGTGGGTGGGCAGGTTATAATAGGCTGTGTGAAAAAAAGCTATAAAAGAAGTAATTTTGCATGGTTCTTCGACTGAAAAGCACAAATACCTCCTCACTTACGCATATTGTAAAACCACAGTGGATGCAAGGTCACGGTGGTGTCTTGGCTGTTACGTGAGAGTGGGTTTTGTGCTGATATGAATGAAAGTCCCGTCGGTGACATCATTTCTATAAATGCCTTCTTTTCTTTTGTGTCTGGCTCTGCACGAAGGGCACTCTGGAGTCAGCACACTGGGTTCATTTGAAACGCACAGCTGGTCATTTCCAGGCTGCTGAGCTCTGCTGTCCAGCATGAATGAAGGGAATTGTGGAGAGGACAAGTGGGCACGCATTGTCTGTTTCTGTTAACGCTCATTCCACGTTTTTGTTTAACATCTGACATTCTCCTGCTGCGATGAAACAGCAGCCAGACAGCTGTGAGGGGCTTTAAATCATTATCGCTGCATGAGTCCTGCGATCTGATTTACAGTTCATATACATTTCTGCTTGCTGATGGTGGTTTCACACAGCACATACAGTACTACACTGCAGGGCATGACAAAACAAGCCTGATAACAATCTCCTCAGGGAGCGCCCGTCCTCTCTTTGTGCTATACTGCGATTAGGGGGAAGTGAAAATCTGCATGCGTTCAGCCATTCTGTGATAGACTTCATGTTTACCAGAGTGTCACATCACTTCTACTGCGCAGCAATTCCCTTTGTATATGTGAACTTTGACCCGGTGTTCTCTCTGAACTGCTGATGATTTTAATGCTATGACCCTTCAGCTTTATTTGTATATAAACTGTTCTGTGACCTAATCGATGATACAGGCTCTGCCTGCTGAAAATTTACATTGTGATCATCGCATTTCAAAGCTCAGTACTACACTTTAAAATGTGTCCAGCTGCATGACTGACAGTAACGGAAATATATTTACTCTAATTCTCCGAGTTACTGTGCAGATTTTCCAAACAAGACCAGCAAACCAACAGTTTACATAAAATCAGCTCCACCACAGCCAACTAACTTATTAAACCCTTAGTTGTTTGTGTAGTAGTAATAACCTTATTATTATAATTATTTTTGCAGATGCTGTTTCAGATAGTTTAGTTTGTGGTGCTGTTGAGCTTGTCTTTGTTGCATTCTGAGCTTTTTCCCAAGGCTCTGTTCATCCAGTTTCTACGGAGGAACTAACACTATTTAACTTCTACGCTGTTTTTCACAAGGAAAATTTATCTGATGGCGACAGCTACTTTGCAGTGACTCCACATACAAAACATGCAAACAGATCGTAAAGCATAGACGTTTTTTGTGAAGCAACTGAAAAGCCCTGCATCACATTAAAAAAGCCTACGTTTCACCTCAGATTTGCGTCATTACAATAAATCAGCAACAAAAATTCAGAAAAAATTATAAATTGAAATTGAAATTAACTGAGAGTTGCTCTGTACTTAAGTTACTTTGTAGATTAGAGAAATATCTTGTGCAGTATAGCCACGCAGTACAGCAGGGATGCCAAACTCAGCTTAGTTAATTGCCCACAAAGAGTAAACTAGTAAAGTAAAAAGCTCATATCCCTCCTGCTTCTTTAAAACCCTGCCAGATTACAAGTGGTAACATTTCACATTATTTTATTTTCTTATTTAATAAGCAACCTTGAGATCACATAAGAAAAATAACTGCAAAACTATGTCTCAGTTTTTCCACATTCATCAGTATTATGGGAGCCTTTAAGAGGGCCACTTCTGTGCCCTGGACCACATGTTTGACACCACTGGCCTATAGTTTACTGGGTGTATTTAGGCAAGTGTAGCACTTACTTTTCTTTGAATGAATGCTGTCAGACTAAACTGTGGGGTATAGCAAAACCCGCCAAACGTGGTGTTTGTATGCGAGAAGGTCCAACAGCGCCACCTAATGGAGTTATCGAGAAGCGCGCGTGGCCATGGTCGGAAGTGCAGAAGCGCAAGAAGTCGCACATCAGAACTCAAAGCGAAGACAGTTGCTCAGTTTGGAGTTGTTCTGGTAAAACAGGAGAAATCTTGAGGTGAACGTGGACTTTTTTATTCACAGTTACCGGTTTAAACCAGCGCTGAGTGTGAAACCGACGTCTCTGCCGTGTGTTGACGTAGTTAAGCCTCGACACAATCAGGAAGTCCGGGGATTTTTTTTCCGTTGTTGAAACAAAAAAAGTTGAATGGATAGTCGACAGACCACCTTTTATCGATTAATAATAAGGTGTCAGCTTATTTAACTTCTATAATTTATTCGCTGTTGTGTTTTAATCCACCACTACGAGATTATTAAAATAATCTTCAGTCGTTACCACCTGGATTTTCACTTTGCGGGGGAGAGGGATGGATGCTCCTCACCTCACTGAAGATGAAATGGCAGAGATAAAGAAAGACGTGAGTATTATACTTCAGGCACGCTCTGGCTTCCTAACAGATGCCAGATCAATCTGATAAGGGGAGCCATGTGGAAACAGATTCACTGCTAAATATATATTTATGCTTTGCTTAGCGCTATAGGCCTATTAAAAGGAGGAAATGCCCCCACCACACCCTCTTTGTGCCCTCACAATTTCCACTTTCTGTAGGATTTAACAGCAGGACAATAAGATGGACGTTTAGGGCACATCTGGACACCCAGCTTACTTTGTATGTGCCACAGAGAGAGCAGATCCAGGCCTGCTGTAGTCTTTGATTTGGGGGAAGGGGGGTGAACCCTGGACTGTGTGTTTCCTGTTCATTGACACCTCACTTTGCTCTCTTTTCATCTGCCCTCCGTGACTTCCTGTGGCTCTCCAGGTGCTGACCAGATTGCGGCACTACCTCTGCGATAAAATCAGAGCAGATCGCCACCTGGACTACCTGCGCTCTCGCAGGATCCTGACACGAGATGATGCAGAAGAGATCAGCTGCAGGACTACGCAGACCAAGAGGATGGCCGTGCTGCTGGACATACTGGCTGAGAACCCCCGCGGCCTGGATGCCTTGATCGACTCGATTCGGGAGATGCGCTCGCAAAATTTTATCATCGCAAAAATCACAGACGAGGTGCAGAAGGCCAAAAATGAGAAGATCGAGTCCCTCAGAGGTTAATACGTCCATTTCTAAAATAGTTGTGTGTCTGTGTGTATGTGTGTAATGCAAAAAAGTGCTTAATGCGTTTGTTCTTTATGACTTACAACTGTTCCCCTTTTTTTCCCCCTCTTCTATTACTCAGCGGCAGGAGCTTCCAGTTCCTCATCTGACTCCACTTTCAGCACTCCAACCTCAACCAGCGACCTCCCATCAACATTTTCAAACAACTCCACCTTGCTCTTTCACCCGGACAGCGAGAAAAGCCCTTCCAACTCAGATGTGGGCACCTCACTCGATCTGCTGTCTTCGCAAAAAGCTGGAGACTCCTCCGTGGCTTGCGCCAGCATCGCCACGCCTTCCACGACATCATCCAGCCTCCCGAAGCCCGGAGACCCCGGGGCGCCTCCTCTGCCGGACGAGGTAATGGTCGAGTCCCCCTCCAGCATAGATGCTGGAGCGCCGGGGTGCACTAGCAGTGGAGGCGATCCAAACTTCCAGCCCCTCCGGTCGCGCTCCCTCACGCCAACTTCAACTAGGAGCATCTTTTAGGAGCATATCTCAATAAGACAGTTCTCAACCGGTTAAAAAGCCAACCACAACACTCACTCTCTCTTTTTCAGTGATATTCGTGCTTTCGATGAGGCAGTTGGTGAGAAATTGCTGCACATGGGCATATACTGTATACTACCACTATATTAGCTAACTTTTAGAATGAAAATGGGGGCATTTTCTCATCAGCTAGGCTAACTTTTAAAGATTGTTTTTTTGTTTTTCAAATGGTGCCAATTTGTTACCAAACCAAACCCTAGGGTATGGAGATTGCCTAGTTTAAAATGGAAAATATGACTAAAATGAGACAACGGTGCCATCAAAGAAGAAAGAGGAAATCTGCGCGTGCATCAGATGCATTTCTAACGCGGTTAGATTTCCAGCGTGATGTGTCAGGAGTGAAGAAAATGTGACTCACCCTCTCTAACCTCTCCTACTCCCCTTCTGTGACAGGAGGTGTGATTTTTCTGATGAGCTGTAAAGGCCGAATGCAGTTTCTATGTTGTATACACTTGAACGACTACTTGAGCATATATATATATATATATATATATATATATATATATATATATATATATATATATATATATATATATCCATGTGTGTGCGTATAAAGAGCCAGTCTTGGAGCAGAACTCCAGCTCGTGTTTTTCTGTTGTTTGTTTTCATGTGTGTGCATTAAGTCATCAAGAATTTGCTTCATGTTTTTGTCACTACAATAGTCTTGAATTAGTAAACATAGTTTCAGTGACATCCTATTTCTTTCTTTATTCACTGGTCATGTAATAATAAAACTAAAGGTTGTTCATATATGGACTGCGCTTGTGTTTCTTTTTTCCTTTTTTCATTGTGTGGTTGATTTCCTGTAGTGATTATGAAAAATCTAAATGTTAGAGTGCCGATAATTGTTAAAATAGGGCATCAACTGTCGAGGTCAAAATGAAGTTATTGACAGGCCTCCAACGTCTAAATGTGTCGTCAGCTTCTGGGTGTGCAGACGTACTTTTTTTTACTTCTGGAAAAAACTGGAAAAGCTACAAGTGGCGCAGAGGAATGACAGTCATTGTGGTGACGGCTGCAGTGGTGACTGTATCACCTGGTTTTTCATACACCGCTGAGAAGCCCTGAGTGTTAGACTGGGTGAACTTTGGGTCGCTGGTGCTCGGCGAACGCTAACAGGTATTTAATTTATTATCATAATTATGTGTAGAGTGAAGTTTAACAAATGTAGTTAGCATCTGATTTAAAAATATATATAATTATATAACAACATCCAATATAAGCAGCTAACTTTTATTTATTAAGCAAAAATATGTGTAGTAATTGTTTTCACACACCTCTCAAATCTGTACATTTCTCTGCTCCCTGTTGCAGGAAGCCCTATGAGCTAAAATGGGCCAGTGTGTGGTAACCACACTGTGGCTCAGTGTTGCATAATTAGTATGTATTGAAGTATAACAATTAAACTATAAAGAAGAGAATAGCAGCAGTGTACACAGGCTGGAGAACCAGTTAGATAAACATCAGGCTGACTGGAATGGCCAGATGCTTTCTTTATCTATTAAACATTTCTGATGCAGGTGTCACAAAGCTGCCTTCAGCCTAATGGAGGACTCCAAGCAGCTTTTGGCTGCCAGGTCAGAGGAGAGTCAGCGAAACGGCTGCTGCGGCTTAGATACAAAGACGGTGGAGGATTTCAGACGGAGGCTCAAATACTTCTTCATGAATCCCTGCGAGAAGTACAGAGCCAGGGGTCGAAAACCATGGAAACTGACGATACAAATAATAAAAATTGCAATCACTACTATCCAGGTAATCCTTTAGTTACGTGTGAATGTGTACAGAGGTCGGGAGCTACTTGTTTTTTACCTGTGAGACTTTCTTTCTCCCCCTGTTTCCAAACAGTTGGTGTCTTTTGGACTGAGTAATGAAATGATGGTGACTTTCAAGGATGAAAATTTGATGACATTCAGGAATCTGTTTCTCAAAGGATACAAGGATCACCGGCACGGAAGCCTTTCCCTTTATACCAAAAGAGATGTGAATGAGCACATTCACTACATTATCAACAGGGTACTGAAACCTTTGTTTAATCACGTGGCATCTTCTATTTAATTTTAATTTTACACTATTAAAAGATGTTTTCTGTTTTCTCTTTGTCTGTTTTTTTCAGTATACCAATCTCCAAAACCTGACTGTAGGTAATCTTGCATATGAGCTCATTAATGGCGACTACACTCCTCTGACTTTGTGTCAAGTGTTTTATAGAAACAGCACCATCGATCCTGAAAACGACACCTTTGATATTGATCCGCATATTGATAAAGGTACAAAAACATAACGTAGCTGCAACACTGTTTAAGTCAATGCTTAATATTCTGTGCAAGATATATTTATTGAAGCTGATTCATGGCAAGAATGGAAAATAATCACACTGTGCACTTGTGACGTGAAAAGAGGAAGCTTGTTCTACTCTTCACAGGGATTCATGCTTCATCGTTCCTCTGCTAAATAATACAAACTGAAATAACTTCTGAACACATTTTCTCCACCACAGATTGTATTTCCATACACCCTATGCAATCATTGAGCAACGACACTCTGGCAACGCATCCCAACTTCTCTTTGGATTTCAGAAGGTGGCTAAACTAAAAATATTGGTTTCATGTCCAATGATAAGAGTGTTGGCTGCTAATATATGTTTGTGTGTCCAGGCTGCTATCTGTGAACATCTACCTAACTCTGAAAACCATCAATCTGCAGACTGTGCGGCACCACGAGCTACCAGACTGTTATGACTTCCACATAGTGGTTGGTGACACTATCTGAAAAGTGCCAAAATCTCAAAGATATATTTTCTATAATATTTTAGAAGATTTTACAAGCTCAGTGATGAACCATCCTTTGTTTTTACACAGATCGTTTTTGACAATCGTGCACACAGCGGAAAGATAAAGGTTGATATTGAAAATGATGTTAGAATTTATGAATGCAGTGACTGGAACGTGGAAGGCACATGTGAGTAGAAATAGTACTGAGAGACACCAGGAAGCAAAATATTTGTTAGTGTTAGTCAAACGCCAGCAGGGGGCACAGTAACACTTTTCTGCTTTTCATAATACAGCTGTGTTCAGACTCATAGGCATGAATGTCATGGTCATTTTGTGCTTTTAATGATTTCTTTGAGGTCTTCTTTTTCCAGGGTCGAATGAGAATTGGATACAAAAGGGTTTTTTTGGTCAAAAGTATAATAAGTGGTGCAGAAAGTTTTACATCAGCATGTACTGAGAGGGTGTTGACCAAGAAAGAAGCTACTGTTCCCAAATCAACACCTTTAAGAAAACCCAAATGCATTCTGGAGAAAAGTTTCAGATGTTCAGACCAGATAGACTGACCTATTTGGCCACAGTGGTGAGGGGTAAGTTTAGAGGAATAAAGGTGAGACTTTCAAACCCAAGAACAGTGTACCAACTGTTTTTCCTGCCACTGGTACTGGTACATTGTACAAAATGGGTAGAATAATTATAATGATGGAGAAGCACATCCAAATTCTTCAACGTCACCTCAAATTGACAGGTAGATGGTTGAAACTTGGGCACAGTTAGGTGTTTCAAAAGGACAAACACATCAAACTGGTTTTGGAATGGATAATATAGATCAGCGGTCCCCAACCCCCGAGCCTCGGACCGGTACCGGTCCGTGAGTCGTTTGGTACCGGGCCACGAGAGTTGAGGCTCAGGTGTGAAATGTATGGTTTTCAGGGTTTTTATTGGTTTTCAGCGTTATTTTGTTATCGTTTTTATTGTTAACTCGATTTTCCTGGGTCTTTTCACGTGTGTTATGAATAAATCTTCTTTTTTTCGATACTGGTACTAGTTTTATTTTGTTATATTTATCCGGGACACCTTAAAGGCCGGTCCGTGAAAATATTGTCGGGCATAAACTGGTCCGTGGCACAAAAAAGGTTGGGGACCGCTGATATAGATGATAATTTCATTTCTCATTAGAAATTTTTGGACTATGCTTGAAAGCTGGGCTCATGTCATGAAACCAACCAATTCAAATGAACCCTACCAATTCTGCAAATATGCTCACATATCCAGCCAGAATTACACAAGAAGCTTGTTGATGGCTAACAGAAGCATTTATTTGAGGTGCAACTC
Organism: Maylandia zebra; assembly: GCF_041146795.1. Classification (NCBI taxonomy): domain Eukaryota; kingdom Metazoa; phylum Chordata; class Actinopteri; order Cichliformes; family Cichlidae; genus Maylandia; species Maylandia zebra. The sequence continues at coordinate 14,915,290 of NC_135184.1, forward strand.
ACTGAAGGACATTTAAACAAATATTAGTGGGGGTGTGTGTACATGTTTGAGCTGCTATGTCTAACTTTGACCCTATGTGGATTTGAGAAAATCCAATGTAAATCCAATGTCGTACGCTGTACAATCGTTCCACCCTGGAAAACAAACAGTTCAATCAAATCACTAAAAACCCCAAATTACTATGACATCCATGCCCATATTGAGTGTTCGTAATCTTTTGATTGCAACTGTACCTGCATGATCCAAGAAATGACAAAGGTTATGTCTCAGTTTTATAGAGACAGAGCCCCAAAATATTAACACCTGACCTCAAATGTTCTAGCTGGGAAGAACGATTATCTCCTCTTGTCGTTTGATTCTGTGGTCTTCCTCGCCTGTTTCGCCTCTCTCATCCTCTGCATACGATCTGTCGTCCATGGCATCCAGCTCCAGTTTGTAAGTATCACCACAGAAATACTTTTAGCATCTGGCTCAGTTAAGACACTAAACAGCACCCGAGGCAGTCCATAATTATAGTTGATGAGGTCAATCAAGTAATGTTCTCTATACTTTTGGTGAGGGGCTTTACATACTGGTAACATGATGTAGTTTTTAAGAAGAGCACATATAATTTTGTGAAAAACTCTTGAGCCACCTTTCATTTCTTTATATTTTGCGGGGAAAATGGGACGTAGGTGCAGAGATTTATGGAAACATACAAACATGTTGGCATGACCACCTTTATTCTTCTGTCTATCAAGATGATTTGACACTACCACTTATTTTCAGTCCAGTCCTTCTGTAATTTGGCGTAACTCTTGATAGCCATGCTTCCACCTAAGACTGTTTCTGATGAGGCTAGATGCACTTTCAGATATTGTTCTTCAGCTCTAGATAGTGTTAGGCCTGCCACTTCTTTTCTTTTCCCGTTTCCTCAGATTTTTAGGGATACACTGCACACCATAAAGAGATATCCCAAATTATGGCATAATAGCTCTTTAGAAATCACCTTGTTATTGCAAAAATATATTTTATGCCCGTCAAACTGTGTTATCTTTGTCATTTTTTGTAAATTCAACTTATGAATTGGGAACAATTGATGTGTGACATGTTTTAACAGACTGCCAATGTGTGAAGATACAATTTAAAATTTATTCAAAGATGTTTGATATGTGTAGACCCAAAACCATAGTCAGGTGACTCAAGATTTTTGCACAGTATTGCTTTATAGTATTAGCTAATAGACTAAGCATGTTAAAATGTGCCTGTTACTACTGCCTGTAGTAACATCTCATTAGCTGACTTGTTTGACAGTCTGTTTGTTTGATAAATTTCTCATATGTAGGAGTTCAGCATATTTTTCAGTGCCTACTACAATAAAACTGTGTCCTGGTCAGACCGCATGGAGTTTGTGAATGGCTGGTACATCCTCATTATTGTCAGTGACATAATGACCATCACTGGATCAGTGCTGAAAATTGGGATACAAACAAAGGTTTTCTCTTTTTTTCTTTTAGAAATCAGTGAATATTTTCTAAATGGTCTGAAATCAGTATGTAAAAACACTTATACTTGGCCAATAAACACGATTCTGATTCTGATGTAAAGGGTTGCAGAATTATCAAATTTATCAGTAGTATTTTTTTTCTTTTGCAGTTCTTAACAAACTATGACGTCTGCAGTATCTTGCTGGGAACAGCCACGATGCTTGTCTGGGTTGGTGTGATTCGTTACCTGAGTTTCTTCAAGAAGTACAATGTAAGACTTTCCTAACAGTGCCTAATAAAAAATACTTTATACAAATAAAGAGCAAATGCATTTCCAGAGGGACTGGCATTTTTTCTTCTTGTTTTTGTTTTAGATCTTAATCTTAACCTTGAGGGCGGCTTTGCCCAACGTGTTTCGATTCTGCGTCTGTGCAGCCATAATCTACCTCGGGTACTGTTTCTGTGGCTGGATCGTCCTTGGACCTTACCACGACAAAGTATAAACACTTTAATTCATATTACAGTACAAACATTAGGGTGATCTGTTCCGACATGATTTCCAGAAACACGATGTCAGAATGTTAATCGTTATTTAAACATTGTTTTACAGTTCAGAACACTGGCTAAAGTGACAGAGTGCCTCTTCTCTCTCCTCAATGGTGATGATATGTTTTCCACCTTTCTGAGGATGAGAGACAAAACCTACATGGTGTGGCTCTTCAGCAGACTCTACCTCTATTCCTTCATCTCTATCTTCATCTACATGGTGCTCAGTCTGTTCATTGCTCTTATCACTGACACGTACGAAACCATCAAGGTCAGTCCGAGCCACCCTGATATTTGATATCTTGCGGGGATGTAATTTACTGTTGAATTTGAGCATATTTTATTTATTTATGTATTTATGTATTTATTCTTATAATGGTTCTTTTTTTCAGCATCATCAGAAAGACAAGGAGCCAGTGTCCCAGCTTCAGGCCTTCATTGCAGAGTGCATAGATCAGCCTGAGTCTGGACGATACCAGAATACTGACGAGTCGACCTGCTGCATGTTTTCAAGTGGTTGCTTTGGATAACAGGGTGTAGTATCATCTTTTTGCCAATTGTGAGCAACGGGTTGCCCTCATGTGACTGCAAAATGCCCCACAGGGTCCTGAGAGTCTGTATAGAGCCTTTGTTAACACTATTGGGTGATAGTGATGGAATATCTTCCAACTTAAACAGATGTACTTTTACTTGAGTTCTGACTTTTTTAGAACTAGTAAATTAGCAAAGTTCCTATGTTAAGGACATGCTGATATTATATGGCCACATTATAAACCAATGTAACATCAATATCAAGCATTGCCGTATAAATATGTCAAATAATATTCTCTTCTTGCCAGTGTTGCATTCAAACATGGAGGGCAGATGTCTCAGACATTAGTGGAGAAAAACACTAAGAAGAACTTCCTCCTGGCTACACAACAACGATGTAACTTGGCGATCTTTTATATACAAGCACTTAAGGAGAAAATTTAAACATATTTCTATTTTCATAATCATTTATCCAACTTGGAGTCTTCCTACCCTAGCTGACATTGGTTGAACAGTGGGGTTCACCCTGGACAGGTCGCTAGTCCATCACAGGGTCAACACAGAGAGAAAAACAATCATTCACACTCACATTAGCACATATGGCCAATTTAGAATCACCATTAGCCGAACAAGCACATCTTTGGACTGGGAGTAAACTGGAGCACTTGGAGGAAATCCACACAGGGAGAACATGCAAAGTCCAACAGAGGGTACAAACCCAGAACCTTCTCGCTGTGAGGAAACCATGCTAAAAGATGCAACTCTCAAATAAACTTCACAACTTAAATGCAAAGTAAAGTGAAAGTGAATTTCCTGAAACGTAATTGCTTTTCATCTCTTTATTTTGTGCTGAGCACAGTTTTTTTTTTGTCATCAATACAGAAGCATATCCTATGACCTGTATAAATTACTTTGTGTATTTTTGCTATACTTGTATTTTTTCTTTTGCACAAAATGTCAAATTGAGCACCTTATTTAGATAATAAAGTTTGAATTTCAGTACTGAAAGCTTCTTAGGAGTAGTCATGTCCCTTCTGGATATATTTCAGCGCATCTTTAGCCATAACAGTGGCACCTATTTTAAATTTAATCTGACTTTTTTCTCACAAACATGGTCGGCAAAATATCTGAAAATAAAACATTTGTTTCAGCTGAATTAATTTTACCTCACAGCACTTATGACATGTGCCAATGATGTCTCTGAACCAATCATAGCACAGAAGCAGCTCTTATAAAGTCATCAGTGACCTTAAGATCAGCAGATCTTAGCTCTGTTTGATCTCACTGCTGCTTTCAACACTGATGATCAGGACATTTCAACTCAAAGACTTTATGATCCAGTTGATTTAACGGGTTCAGATTCTTAATTGGGTCTCATTGTATTGTACCTAAAGGCTCGGGGTTTTTTTGTTTCAATTATTTGATTTAGATCTGCATAAATGAACATTCAATCAGGAGTTCTACAAGGGTCTGTCCTTGGCCCATTACTCTTTAACCTTTACATGCTCCTGCTTGGTATTACCATAGAGAATAATAATATATCCTATCATTCTTATGCAAATGATACTGATGTGCCTACCTTGTTCCTCTGATGATTTAACCCCTGTACATAACCTAATAAGCTTCTCTGATGACATTAACTACTGGATGTCTACAAACCCTTTGAACAGAGCTGAACAGAGAAGACAGAAATATTTGTTGTTGGTTCAGAAAGTCAGAGACAGAATTTTTTTTTTTTTTTACACTAATCATCTCTTTTGCGAGTAAGTTGGGAATCCTTGCATTATTTTGGACAATGATCTTAGTTTTGATAATCATATTAATAAGGTTATCAGAAGTGCTTTCTGTCACATATCAAAAGTTAGAAAATTCTCAAACTGGCTCAGGGAAATTGGTCCTTATAGTCAAATCAAGAAGTTTAGACTAGTGAAACACACTATTTGCAGGATTATCCAATTTATCAGTTGTACAGTTTCAGCTCGCCCAGAATGCAACAGTTAGAGTCCTGACCTGAAGTGAATTACCTCTATCACTCGCATTTTACTTTTTTGTAAGGTTCTACTGTCTTGTTTTCATTGTCTTGAGGCATTATCTTCTATTTCAAGCACAATGAGTCTATGTGTAATGACAATTAATTTGGCAGCCGTCAAAACAGGCTTTATGTGTAGTAATACTTCCTGCAGCCACAGGGGGCGCTGCAGTGACATTTATGACACCTGACTGTGGCACCTGACGGCATTTCTCATTTGCATAATGTACACCCAATGCACGGCCCTCATACTGGTTGCCTAACAACGGTGCCACCAATAACAATGCAGTTTGATTGGACGACAGCGGAGGAATAGACTTCAAAAAAAAAAAAAATACAAACGCCGCAGCAGCCAGAGTCTGCCCATTAACCTGTGGAGGTATTTTCTGGGCTGTGTCGGGAGTTTTGATACTTATTGCCGCTGTTGACAGGATGTTGACTGGAGTCTACACTGGAGTTGGAGGTGTTTTCAGGGAAGGAGTGTATTAACCGTGCCAGCAGCAGCACGGAGCTAAACTGTTGGATTTAGTTGACCCGTTTCACGCCCTTGAGTGAGTATCTTTGTAGTGTTGTCATGTTAGCATGGCTATTAATTATCCTGTTGGCTAACTAACATCACGGGGGAGACACGGCATGTGTGAACGTTATTTATGCTTAGCAGCGTTAAGCTTCTAAGGTATTTCTCTATAGCCATGTAGAGGTCTAGCAAACGACACAGCAAAGTAAGCAAGCATGTTTGCTGGACTACGTACGTTTAAGCAGCTCCTGACGTTAAGCATTGAGTGCGTCACGTCGTAGCACGTCTGACTTTATCGCCTCCTCAGTGTATGTATTTCTAGATAAAAGCTGTGTAAGCTCTCTGCTTCATTAGATAAACTGGGAAGAGTTGGCTTGTGAGGCAGCAGGCATTTCCCATGATTGGTGGTTGCGTCCAACCGTTTTTACACGCCCCAGCTTTTCAGTGCACCGTTTTTTCTTTTTATTCATCAACACAATGAAACTGTACCTGAATGCAAGTCACGGCATTAAGGCTGTGGGAGTGGCCCCTTTAGTTTAGTGTGTGGTTCAGCCTGTTTCACCGAGCATGTCAGTGATTAAAGTTAAAAAACAAACGCGTAGAACAAATGAGTCTGCCAGATTTACTCTCTGTAATGGATTCTCTTATTTTTATCTCTGTAATCCTTTGGTTTGAGGCTCAGATCATCTTACAGCCCAGCAGTTTGGATGCCAGTAACCAATAGGAGCACCCTCCTAAAACCCATTCGAATCCCCCTCCAAACCGGCACACATCTGACAGTTAATCCTGTAAGGATGAAGCTTCGGCTCAGATTATCTGTTGCTGGTCTGTCTCATGACTTGATGCTCTGTTGCAGCGCTCTGTTCCAGTGCTGTCCTCTGATTCACAACCCCCGGCTGCTTAATCCATCTCCCTGGTGACAACTTATGACCTCGTGTCCTGATGTGTTGGTGACATGGGAGAGTGGTGGACAACTGAGGCATCAATGGGTAACTTTTGTGTGTGTGTGTGTGTGTGTGTGTGTGTGTGTGTGTGTGTGTGTGTGTGTGCTAAAACGATGCATTTGATAGAGCACTTCAAGAATAGCAAGTCCCATTAGCTTTTTTTTTTTTTTTTTTTTTTTGGAGGGGGACTCTTTAGAGGTGACCCACATTTTTGTTCTCATTTCTCATCTGCAACCTAATTCAAGCCTCTCTTTAGAGGAAGAGAGCAGTAGATGTAATGTTTCCACAGTTTCAATATTTTTCCCTTTCTTTGTTCTGTGTTTACAGAAAACTATGAGATATCCAGCATATCACATGTTACGATGTCACCCTCGAGACAGAACAACTTTGTGTCATCGTACTCGTTTCCCTTGGCAAAAAGCTTCTACAGTGTAATAAGTGCCTTTTGCACAGAGGATAACATTCTTCAGTGCATTTCATACATCAATCAGGTATGGAAGGCCCTAGGATGATTATGATTATTATTATTATTATTATTATTATTATTATTATTATTATTATTATTATGATTGTTATTATGATTGTTATTATTACTACTTGAAGTGTTTGGTTTATATGCAAACGTTTTATTGTCTCCAAAAAGATAACCCCTAGACAAGGACATACTTTTAATTTCCATCCCCCCACAGGAGCTCGCCTCACTGGGCCTCTCCTCTACGTATATTGAGGCCACCTCACCAGAGGGGACTGGCCTGAATGCAGTACCGGCTCTGAATGCCATGTATGAGCTGCTACAGATTCACAGGCGAACTATGAGCACTGTAGAAGGGCTTGAGAAAGAGCAGCTAAAGAAATCCAGCACCATGGAGCTTATGCAGACGAGCAATACCAGACTCAAGGCATGTATAACCGCTGATCTTTCTTTTAATGTACTTCCAAGAGAGAAAGTGTCTCTTTCGTTTCTCTGTGGAGCCAACATTTTATTTCTTCGTGCTATAATCTGCGTACAGATGTCTTGGAGTAAAGGTGGAGTAATGCAGTGTCACATTTTTCACCTCTTAGAGATATGAAAACACGGTAGTGTGTAAACACTGTGAATATCCCCACTGAACATTGTCAGTCAAGCAAAGACGGACCTTTTAGAGCTGTGTGCTGGGAGGTCTTGACGTGCTTTCTGTCACTTTGATGGTATCTGGTTGTGATGCATAGTCCCTCTGTTTTGTTTTTTTTGTTTGTTTTGTTTTTTTCTAAACATGCTGCTAGAAAAAATAAAGGTCATTTGATTCACATAGAATTTCATTTGATTATTATTTATTTGTAGTGTATTTTTTTTAGTTTATTAGATTATTTAATTTGATTTATAGAAAATCTTCAGACGGCACATAACAGTTACGTCATGTATCATGTGTTTCCTTCCAGGATCAGTTGGAACTGTCAATAAGGGAGAAATCTGGTCTGCATGAAATGGAGAGGCAGCTGCAACTGAAAATTAAGACTTTGCAGAGCTGCTTAAAAACAGAAAAGGATGAGGTAAAGCTTCTTCTTACACTGTGGTTTTGTTACTAATACTAGTTATTTCAGGATGCAAAAACCTGACAGCTTGTAAATAATCAATTATTTCTGGACAGGTCCAGAAGCTCCAAAGTATCATTGCTAGCCGTGCCTCTCAGTACAGTCATGATGCCAAAAGAAAAGAGAGAGAAGCTGCAAAGCTCAGAGAGCGCCTCAGCCAGCTGCTGGTTGACAGAAAGGATAAGAAACTAGGTAAATGTGCTTAACTTAAACAAACAATGATTTGCATAATTTTGTGTCAGTTCTGTTGGATTTTCTGTTTTTCCTCAAATAGCTATCGATGTACTGAATTCCTTGGGACGGTCAGATGGGAAAAGGGGTCACTGGAAGACTGCAAAAGCGACAGCCAGGTATTTTGAAAGTGAAATTCATTTAACCATGTAAACTGAAAAATGTGTAGTATTATTTGCATAAACTGATATGTCATTGATTTCTGCAGCCACGAGGGTGAGATGTACAAGTCTTTGCTCAGTGACTACGAGGCAAGTCAGAAGTCTTTGATGCTGGAGAACGCTGAGCTTAAGAAAGTCCTCCAGCAGATGAAGAAGGAGATGATTCATATCCTGAGTCCACGCAGTTCTTCTGGCCGAGGAGCCACTGCTGATGACAGCCTGGAGCAGGTATTTGAGAGAGACACACACACACACACACACACACACCCCTCTGGTAGATGGGTTTGAAAAGATTGATGGTTCTCTTATGGACAGGAAACCATCCAGATGGTGAATCATGAAGCTGTTCAGGGCTTTGTTGTAAATTACTTTAGATCATTAGAGGTGGGAATCAATATGATATTATCACAATATTATTGTGAATTTTTATTTTATTTTTTTAACGCTATACTGTATGTTGCTATCAGTCTGCAGTCGGATAGGGTCAAGTTGGTAATCACATGCAATAAGTTCCTGATGAGACAGAAACTAACTGTGATTGTCAAAAATATCACTTCTAATCCTGTCTATAGAAAGTCACATTTAACTATTACATTTCCATTGGCAGCTGGTTGAGTCAAATTCTCTCGAGTTGTGCTCACTGACAAAGCCTCATTCAAATTGATGGAAACAAGGTAGCAGTTAGTCTGCATTTAGAAATTAGACGGCATTTATTTGAAGGTTTTCAAATAAATGCCGTCTCTCCTAGAGTGATTTCAGTCAATCAAGTCAGACTGCAACTGTTTGTAGAAAGGTTACCTCGTATAAGTTGAGATGAGCCCCCTTATTCATAGCATTTTCATTTATTTAAAATGTCAATATTTGGTGTCACTGTATCGATACAATATCGCCATAGAAAATATGTTCCTACATACGTACACACATGTGGTAGTGACGAGAATCCCTGAGAGTATCTGGGCAACAACAAGGAATGAGACGCCATCTTGTGGTGTTACTTGGTGTTGAAGTAGAATATTTAACAAAGCAGACCAATACGTTGTCTTACGCAACCTTGACAAATGGACTCAGCCAATACACCAATAGATCATACCTGTAAGCGAAAGTGGTACAATTCTTTAGTCTTGTTACCATATTAAATTGTTGCTTTTGTTTGTTTTTTGCATAGAGATACTTTCAAAATACAAAGAGCACTAAAACTGGTCCATAAATGTTTACCAGAGTATTAGAAATGACATGTCTGAAGTTCAGATCTCCTGATTTCCTCCTTTTAAGCCCACTATATTGTTTTGGCTGATTTGCAGCATCATGATTCAGATGGGGAGGAGAAAACGGGAGACACCAGCAGAGAAACTCTGGATCAGTCCTGTGAACATGCCAGGGAGCAGCTAACAAACAGCATCCGTCAGCAGTGGAGGAAGCTGAGGAACCATGTGGAGAAATTAGACAGCCAAGGTAGATTCGGCGTAGACATAATGGCACAACTTTAAACATTTTTCATCTGCAAAACCTTTCTTATGTAGCTGAATGTGTCATGCCTGGAAAGAAACCAAAATTATCAGCTTATCCATTTGGTTTTTGTTTGTCAAGTCTCTCAAGTGCAGAATCAGCTGGAGTCAAATAAAGAGATGATACCTCTGGAAACCCACGAGGATGAGATGGAGAGGATGAGGTGTGAAGTCCAGCAGTGCAAAGAGTTCATTCATGCACAACAGCAGCTACTTCAGGTCAGCATCTGATGAGAGGCAGTCAGTGTGTTTACAAAGGGGGGGGACATGTGTGTGCACGGGTTCTTACTATCTTGGTGGGGACCAAAATCCAGGTCCCCACAGGGTTGGAGGCATTTTTCACACTTAAAATATGGTTTTACTGTCAAGGTTACAATTGGGTTATGGTTAGGTTTAGGCTAAGGGTTAGGGTAAGCGGCTAGGGAAAGCATTATGTCAATGGGATGTCCCCACGAGGATGTTTCTGGCCTGTTAGTCAGTATCAAAAATGATTTAGGAACATTAAGAAATAATGTGCTATCAAAGGAATAACCACTCCTGCTTTTGCAGCAACAACTCAACACCTCGTTTGACGATGAGACTGCCGCTCTCCTTAATGACTGCTACACACTGGAGGAGAAGGAGCGTCTCAAAGAGGAATGGAGGCTCTTTGAAGAACAAAAGAGAAACTTCGAGAGGGAGAGAAAGAACTTCACCGAGGCTGCTATTCGTCTGGGCCGAGAGGTACTGAAGGCTTCTGATTTGGTCCCGTAGTTAAATTGAGCACACATTGTGATGGTGGTGCATTTATTTCTTTGGAATCGTTTTTTTATTTCGACAGAAAAAGGCCTTTGAAGAGGATCGCGCTTCATGGCTCAAGAATCAGTTTTTGAATTTGACTCCCTTTACAGACCGAAGGAGATGCTCCTCATCAGATGGTCACAGTGCCTTATCAGTTAGTAAGTTGGTGCAATTTAAATTAAGGTGCTTTCTGGAGTGGGTGGTTGAATGACATAGCCTCTCAGTGGTTAAATGTTTTACTTACTAAAATTGGGCACAATTGCAACCCCATTTCTGAAAAAGTTGGGATGCTGTGTAAATGCAAAGAATTTATTTTATTTATTTATTTTTAATTCCAGATTTTTATTCAGGGTAGAAACAACGACACAGAACGCATCAAATGTTTTAAAATGGACAATTGTAAGAAAAATATTCACTCATTTTGAAATTCGATGCCATTAACAGTTTACCACTGAGCAGCATCCCCTCTTCTTTCTATCAATCGTCCATAAAATCTTACAAGAGAACAGTTTTCCGCTTTGCCACAGTCCATTTAAAAGCGTTTTAATCCATAGAAGATGTCAGCATTTCTCGATCGTGTGCAGATATGGTCTCTTCTTTACATGATGGAGCTTCCACCTGTATTTGTGGGAGGCACAGCAAACCATGAGAGATTTCTGGAAGTTTTCCTGAGCCCGTGTCGTTACTTCCATGACAGAATCGTATCTGATTTTCATGCAGTGCTGCCTGAGAACCCAAAGATCAGACATCCAGTGTTTTCAGCCTTGTCCCTAGCACACAGAGATTTCCCCAGATTCCTCCAATCCTTTCAATCTCATTTACTGTAGATGATGACATATTCATGGTCTTTGCAATGTTATTTTAAGGAACACTATTCTGAATTTTGTGAACCCATTTCCATCTTTCCTTTCTAGAAACTCAGCCTCTCTAAGATGCACTTTTCCTTTTCTTTTTTTTAAATGCACTCCATCATATTTCTGTTACTAACTAACCGATTTACTTGCGAAATGTTCCTCCTGCTGTTCTTTAGTACCACCTACTGTTCCAATCTGTTGTGGCCTCTGTCTGAGCTATGAAATGTGTCACTCCCATCAAATTTAAAATGAACCAATATTTCCCCCCCCTCAGTTTAAACACTGGATCTGTTTCCTATGTTCTATTGTGAATACAATTTATGAGCTATCCAAATCATTGCACAGCTCCACAATATCACATCGCCAAGTCATTCTTGTTTATTCAGTACCATCTGCTTGGGGACATCAGTGTGAAAGCTACAAAAACTTGGTGTAAGAGAAAGACTAACAAATAATCATTTTCTAATACTGCATATGAACACCTAATGCATTACCAGAAAACTGTTGTCCTTAAAACACGGTCTGTATTGCAGGAAGTGAGCCAGAGATCAGGTCTTCAGTGAAAGCTCAGCTGGCCAAATCATCTACCTACACGACGTTCTCCACTCCCAGATCTTCACAAAGTGCTGCTGTGCCATCAACTCCTGAACTTTACCGGACACTCCGCTTAATACCAGAAAGCAGGTATTAGTGAGTTACTAGATAACTGTTTTCAGGGACTGCATTTCATTCATGCAGTGAAATGCTCTGCACGATATTAAATGTGAATGTCTTAACAACAGATGCATGAATCAGTGAGGATAAGAGACTCTTACTTATTGTATATATTTTTCTCTTTTTAGTTCCTCCAGACATTCAAATCGAGGACTCTGGCAAGAGTGTAGCACCATTGAAGATGGAGATAATCGGGTCAAGGCAAAAAACGGAGGTCGATGCAGTGACTTGAGTATTTTCTCTATGGGTGAAGATGAGAACAGCCTCAATTAAAGAACTTTTAAGTGCCTTTTTTGTTTTTATCTCTGCAACAAAGTTTAGTTTCAATCTGTGGCTGAAATCCATCAGCTCTGAGCAATCATTTTTCAATGGATGTGCACAGACAATTCACCAAAGCTTGATCACACAAGAAAGCACTTTAAGTCTGCCATAGCTCATTTCTTTACTGACAATTCAGATTTTAAGCTGTTTCAAGGAAGGGTACCAAGCAATGATAAGAGTGTGTTGTAGCCAGAAATTCTTTTCTACCTGTTGATTGTACTGAAATTACCTTTTATGTTTACATAATCTATAAGTATAAATTATGACTTGAAGTATGTATTGCATTAACATTAGATCGATTAGATCTGCTCTCAAGAAGTAATAACAATAAAGATGTTTTTTAATATAATGAAATAAGTTTCCCTTTCATTTGTCGCCCCCTGGTGGATTGAATCGGGAGTTGCAATTAAGTGTGAACAACCGGAATCCGGATATCGTCATCTTTGCTTTTGTCTCAGCAGCAACCAGCGTAGACGTGTTTCCCTCCGCCCAGCGTTTTATTTCAATCACAGAAAAGGCATAAAAATGTCGGGTTCATCCAACCTGGTGACCATGAAAAAGGTGGTACAGCAGCTTCGTTTTGAGGCGAGCATAAACAGAGTTAAGGTAAGTAAAAGTGACTTTTTTTCCCCTGACAATTAATGGAAAAATCTGCGAACAGCGCTAGCTGTTGCTGGATGCTAGCACCGTGATGCTAATTTGGCCGAGAGTATCTGTGAAGCAGGGCGTTGTTTGTACCGAGGGGGAAGTGTTGAAGTTTCGCGCTGCTTGTAATCATAAAACAACGCCCGAGCAACATAAGATGACGACAAGATAGCTGTAGTTGGTTACGAATTTAACGAAGCGATTTAAGATCAAATGTTAAAACTCTAGCTTCGCAATAGCCCCCCCCCCCCAAGTGTAGCTAATGGTTTTACTTGACAAAATAATTATTCAAAGTAAGGTACTAGATGGTAAATTTCTTAAACTTACAGACCAGGGAAACGCCATGTATGAGACGGATGTATTATTTTGTTTTAATTTTTGTAAACTAAGTGTAGTGGGCATTCCTTTTTGAATTCACATTTTATGTTACTAATTATGTTATAAGATTTGAATAGGTAACTTGACATAAGCACATGATTGATGAATAATGAGAATGATCGTTTTTATTAGCTACTTCTGCAAATTCAAACACTGAACGTTTTTTCCAAATACTGTCTATAACGACATTCAAACAACCTAAAAGACTGGATTCAGTCATGGTTGGAGAAGATGTGCCTTGTTTACAGTTCCATGTAAATGAAGAGCGTCTATTTTAAAAGAATTCTTGCATTTCCAGTTGTACCACAAGCAAAATTGGATACCAAGGCTTCATCTCTGATATTGGTCGGGCTTAAAAAGTGCATTCTACAGTTTCCTTCAGTTGTGCAGTGGAGTATTATTAGCCCTGTTCAGGTCTGCATCTTCAGGGGTGGCTGGTAGAGCAGGTCATCTGCCAATCGGAAGATTGGTGGTTCAGCCCCTAGGTCCTCCAGTCTGTATGGCAAACATTCTTGGGCAAGATGCTAACCCCGATGTTTGATAAACCTTCCAATAATGGCTGAATGAGCCATGTTATATAAAGCACTTTTACTGCTCAGGTAGAGTAGAAAAGCACTATAGAAGATCCAGTCCATTTTCCATTCTTCCCAGCTACAAAAAGCATCATACAGGTGACTGAGCAGTCATTCAAAAATATTGGGATGCACCTGCTCTAAGTGACTTTTTCTTGTCTTCACCAGGTTTCTCAGGCAGCTGCAGATCTACAACAGTTTTGCATACAGAATGCTCTCCAAGACCCCTTGCTCACCGGTGTGTCATCCAGCACCAACCCTTTCAGGCCACAGAAGGTCTGCTCCTTCTTGTGAAACCTCTGTGTCCATTGGTAAGCCAGCCACACTTTTGAATATGCACATACATGTTCTGTTGCTGCGCTACACATGCCGTCTTTACTGTGTATTCAGATTTCTTTCTTGAATTGAAAAACCTCTCAGACTTGACAGTAACATTGACAGTATTTTCTAATAAATTGATGTAACGCTTGTGTGACCTGCAGGTGGATACTAAAAGAGTTGCTTTTTTTTAATACTATGAAACTTTGTTTCAGTTTATACAAATACTGTTGCATTGTAAATCAGTAAAAATAGTCTGAATAAAATCTTCTCATCCTGAGCTGTTTAACCATTTAAAATGATCATCTTTTCTTTTTTCCCTTCCTCTTGTTCTGTAGGCCTTCATTTTGATGCTACAGGGAAAAATTGACCTCAGCACTGCTCCTTATGCCAAGCCATTATACTGCCACGGGAAATCTCAAAAGTAGAACTCGATGGATTTAAAACAGGAAGAAGACTGGCTATTTTTAGATAAGGTAGAAGACAGGAGACGGTATTATTTTCCACGGCACAGTGTGATTTTTGACTCAATTATTGTGCCTTTTCTATTCTATTTTAGTCATCACTGTTCTCAACTTTTTTGTATTTAATGAATAAAATATTCTTTACTACTCAAGTTATTGCCATTATCTTTTTCTTGTTTAAAACAAAATCAGAATTCAGCAAATTGATATAGTTCCATATTATTGTCAAATTCAGCTAATATGAGGGAAATTACTTTCATGTAGCCTTGGAGGCAACAGTTATGGAAACAGCTTGTGTATGAATCATTAAATGGACCAAAGGAAGAGTTTGGGTCAAATTATGCTGCATTATACATGAAATTGGTGATGGGTGAAGTACTTCGATCTGTTTCTTGAGCCAAAATTAAAATGGGCACAGTGTAAAATTTATAGCAACTCTATATTTTCATGCTGTTTTTTATTTTTATTTTATTCTTTTTTTGCAGTGTCCCAGGTCATGATCGGGACTCCAAACTGTGATATTTAAATGTGCATACACAGAGTTTATAGTGCATTAAATTTGACAGGATTTGTTTCCTGTATTCAACTTACTGTACCATACCACCTTTATAAATAAAGCACTTTAAAATAAACCAGGGTCCACAAAGTGGTGTACATATACAAATAGCATAAGCAGAAAATAAATGAAAACATGAATAGAGAATTAGGGGAAAAAAACAGTCAACTTCTTAAAAAGTGCTAAAGGCTTCAGCAAATAAATGTTTTCTGAGTTTTAAACTCAGAAAGAGAAGAGGTCTGCTTAACCTGCAAGGCCAGATCATTCCACAACTTTGGAGCCGCTATAGCAAACGCACGGTCACCTCTAAATTTACGCCTAGTTTCGGCACCTTAAGGAGCTGCTGATTGGAGGACCTAAGGGAGCAGGCAGGCTGTAGTAGCTCAGTAGTTCAGGGACTCTGAAATTAGACCCAAGGGGTAGCAGATATAGGGAGAAAAGAAGGCCTCAACCTGAACCCTGTAGGACTCCACATTGAAGAGAAGCAACAGAGGATACAAACTCACCAAGTTTCACAGAGAAAGTTTCCTCTGCCAAATAAGATCTGAACCACTGCAGTGCAGTACCGCTAACACCCACCAACCGCTCTAAATGAGAAATAGAAATTTTATGATCCACTGTATCAAAGGCAGCAGTTATATCTAAAAGCACAATAATAACACAGTTACCTGAGTCAACTTAGAGTAATATAGTCAACTACATTTATGATACAGGATGTGGAAGAACTTGACAGGAAATGTATATTATAGGAATTTTATGGTATGACATACTGCAAAAAGTCTGCTGCCATATCTTGGGATCTGGAAATGGGAAAGGAGACCAGCACTTTATTGAAATGTATGTAAGCACACATGGAAATCCAGTCTGAACAGTATTGAAATACGTGGAAATATAATCTATAAGCAAAAATGGTTTGTCCACGTCTAAAGGGTTTGAAAGTCAATATTTGGTGTGATGACTCTTCAAAACCTGAACTCTGAGACAAGCTTTCCAGTAATTTCTTTAAGGAGTCTTCAGGAATAGTTCTCCTGGCTTCTTGAATGACAATCAAAGCTGTTTGGATGTTTGCTGCGTTCTGTTCTGTCAAGTTGTTCCCACACTGATTCAATATTGTTGAGACCTGGGCTCTGGGGAGGTCAATCCACGACTGAAGGTGGCCCACTGTATTTTTCTATCCAACTATGCTTTGACTGTATTGGCAGATCCCTGTCATGATAAAAAATTAAGTTGTTACCCATCGGATGGTTTCCATATAGTACTAACATGGTGGAACAAAATCTAACAGTGGCAATGATGGCTGCGCTTCTATTGAGACCATTTCTTCTGTGAACAGTAGGTGGAAAAACTATGGAAGAGGATTAGGGCCACTGGGGAAAAAAAGGACATGTCTCCCCCTCCCAAATTCTGAGATTAAATTCTGGCTTTTTTCTCAGAATTCCAGAAAAGAAAAGGAAAAAGACGTGCCCAATCTTTTTTTCTCCAGTTGCCCTAATCCTCTTCCATAAAAACTGAAGTCCCAGATGCATTGTTTGCAAAAGCATGTATATGTGTGTGTGTGTGTGTATATATCTATATATCTATATAATTCCATTGTATGGGTTAGTAACAGGAGTCCTCTTTATTTTAAAAGTTAATATTATTGAATTACAGCAATTATTGATGATAAAATTGCATCTCATCTTTGATTTAAAACCTGGTTACTATCCCAGGACCACCCCAAACAAAAGCAATACAAAGAAATTACCTTCTCAAATCAAATCAAATCACTTTTATTGTCACATCACATGTGCAGGTACATTGGTACAGCACATGTGAGTGAAATTCTTGTGTGCGAGCTTCACAAGCAACAGAGTTGTGCAAAATACAATAATGTAAACAAGCAAAATACAAGAATGGCTACATCTGAAACTAATAAATATATGTACAATATATAATAGTATATGCATTCCTGGATGTGTATACTAAATATTTTTCTGTGTGTGTGTGTGTGTGTGTGTGTGTGTGTGTGTGTGTGTGTGTGTGTGTGTGTGTGTGTGTGTGTGTACACACATATTTTACAAATTAAATAGAGTAAGCAATAAATAAAATATATAAAAATATACAGAGTTGAGACATGTTCTCTATTCTCTATTCACATTTTTATTATATTTATATACAGAAGGACACTCTTTAGTCTGCTCTGTTGATTTGCAGCTTGCCTTTGTACAAACTGTACAGCATTTTGTATAACAATGTTCTGGGAAAATGATGAACTGGGCATCTTATCTGCTCGCGACTGTTGGTGAGCAGTTGGTTGAACTCTCGCGAGATGTGAACGTACGGAAATCACACCCGTGTTGAGAGTCGTTCCATGTACGCGGGCACTGAACCCAGGTCGGTCTCCATGTCCATCTCCTTGAGCGGTTACATCAGAGCTGTTAAGTCGTAACTGCAGCTCGACCAGCCGAATGAAACCGCTCTCATCAGTGTGAAGAATGAATCATGGGACAGCGTTACTGTGGAAACGACGGTAACTGCTTTTGTTAACCTGACATATTAACTACAGTTAGCTGACAAAGCTAGCCGGCAGAATATATCCGGGTATAGTAGCTAGATTTGCTGCTTGATAGCTTGTCTCATTGTTCGTGGCCGGTTCAGTGAGCTGGAAGAAAATGGATTACGTGATGCTAACGGCTCACCCTAGCTGATGCAACTTTACTCGGTCATTGTCATTATACAATCAGCTCATTTAAACCCGTTAGTTAGCTGGCTCAGTAATCTCATGCAGCTGAATAGCTAGATTGTTGAGCGTATGCATAACCTTAAATCACTACTGCCACGATGATGCTCCAGGATGGCGCTACACAGCTTCTTTGCCTCACAGCCAGCAGCGGGGTCCCTCTTTTCACAAGAGGAGCCTCCAAACAGCTGCCCTTCTCTGTCATAGGCTCTCTAAATGGTGTTCACATGTTCGGAGGTGGTCAGGGGGTAGTGTTGACCTGCTCTGAGACGCAAGGTGGAGGGAAGGTGGTGTGGAGACTTTTCCAGGACAGTGTGATACTCATCGCTGTGAGTGGAGGTGGAGATGGCGGAGTGGGCAGCAGCAAAGAGGAGGAGGCCCGTCTACAACGCCTCCTGGAGAATGTGTGGGGCTGCATGGTGCTGGTGTTAGGGCTGGATGAGCTGGTTAATGTCCGGAATGTTGAGAGGCTTAAAAGGGAACTCAGGTCCTGCTTCAGTCTTATTGATGAGCTACTGGAGGACAAGCAGGAGGGTATTCTGGGAAACCTTACACATTGTGCTGATTCACTGGTGCCCCCAAATCCTGCTCTTTTTCAGGAGGCAGTGGATGGTTTTGCTCAGGCTGCAGAAAGCGAGTTTGGTTGCCTCGTTGTTCATGGGCGAATCGCTACAGCAACTGAAAAGTGGTGGCGCCTCGCTCCGCAGGAAGTTGTCCTGCTTTCTGCTTTGATACGCTCACACTCAGCCTCTGGATCTGCTTCTTGTGATTACCCAATTTTCCTTCCTCATGGCAGCCCCACTGTAGCCCACCGTCTTCTCCGCTTCCAGCTGCTGCCCGGAGCAGACGTATGTGTGCTGTGCGGTCCAACCCCATCCCTGCATGGAGCTGAGACTGGGCTGGTGGGTCGTTTCTGGTCTCCTTTGGTCGAGACCCTGAGAGAGTGCCTGGCTGTTGGAGAACGCTGCCTACCAGGGTCTGTATCCGTTCGGCCTGATGTGCTGGCACTTCTTCTCATCAACCGTGAAACACGTCGCGCAGTCTCCTGTGTACGGACTTCCAATTACCATTACGATGATCCATTACTCTCCAGAGCCCGCTGCTGGGAGCTGCTGAAACTCTTTTATATCTTCAGCACATCACGGTACTTCACCCAGGAAGAGCCTTTATGTGTCTCCACAGAAGAAAAGGCTCAAAGAAGCAACACTGAAGACTTTCCTCTTGGATTCTCCCACCAGCCCCAACAATGTTATCTAGTTACAGAGGAATGCAAAAGCTATGGACTTCAAACACCACAGCACCAGCTGTTTCTGCTCATCTTACCATCTGTGCCCACGTTTGCACTGCGTACACTGGCTACACAGACTCTGTCTGATATAGTAGCAGCCACAGGGTTCTAATTGAATTTGCTGTTTAACACCTTTTTTTTTTAAATCACAGGTGAATATCTATAACATTAATGTGAATTTACATTTTCTTTACTGATTTACGCAAGCATATTATATGCTCACACACAAATCTCACATCATAAAGATAAGCTACTATTTTTGTAAAGACAGTTATTAACTGTGCACTGGTAAAATCTATGGTAGAAACAATGAAACACTACTCAAGCTCTTACAGTTTCTACTACGCTGCCTCTAATGCTGGCAAAATATAAAAACACATTGAAATGTTACACCAAAGTGCTTTGAGTTTTGTTTTGCATCACTGTTGCACAACTGCCCTGCCTCTCTATAAGCTGGTTATTACGTTAGAGGGCAGCACTGTTACAATGTGTATTAAAATATACTGGAGAATAATGTGAAGATGTTAAACTGGATTTAAAATTGCCTGCTGTTTTTGTATATTTTGTATATACCAACTATATTTTGTCTAAATATAGTTGGTTAATTTCTCTGGGTCTTGATTTCACTGAGTCAGTCATTCACGTGTTTTCTCATGTTGATGGGTCTGCCCACTACTGGCTGAGAGATTCATTGCAAAACTCAATAGCTGTAGAACAAAAAGTACAACGTCTAAACCACTTCCTAAATGAAACTAAATGTTTTCAATATTATTTAAGTCAGTCAAAGCTGAGTAATCAAAGTGGTCAAAACTGAACGTTTCCACCTCAGCATTCTTTGAATCAGCTGCTATTTTTGTGCAGTAACTTTAGTGTATTTAATAAAGCCTTGCACCGAGAGTATGAACGTTTTGAGTTACAAGCCCTCGAAGTATATGTCTGGGGCCCAAATGTGGCTGAGGAGACACAAGTACAGGAACTAGCTACATGAAATTTTGAAGTCTGAAAAGTACATTTAAGCTGTGTTTTAAAAACTGCAACCAGATCAATTTTATATCCAGCTGTACAACAGAAAGTACAACCTCAAAACCACTTCCTAAATTAAACAAAATGTTGTCAGTAGTATTGGAGTCTGTCAAAGCTAAGTCCTAAAGTTTAAATTAAATTACAGGCCCTCGAAGTATATGTTTGAGGCCCAAATGTTGCAGAGGAGACACAGAAATGTTGAAGTCTGAAAAGTACATGTAATCTGTGTTTTAAAAATTGCAACCAGTCCAATTTTATATCCACTCAAGTCTTGTTTGTGTGCAGAATGTATAGTTTCGGTAGCAAGACTGCACCAGTTTTATTGTCCATTATATAAAGTCACAGAAACAAGGACTAGCTACACTTTTTATTTGAGCTCAAATGTGTGTTTAAGATCATTTCTGTCTTCCAGCATGAAGAAATAATTAGAGTATAAAATGCTGAGAAAATTAAGCATTTCGAAAGCCCATAACCATAAAAATGTTCATAGTATGAGGGTAAAACTTTGCAGGGTTTCATTAAATATGCTTAAGTATTTATGTATTATAACCCAGCTAGTAGCAGGTGTAGAAAAATTTTCACATTTCTAGAAAGCCGTGAGACAACTTACATGCAAGGGGGGGAAAAAGATCATCTTTGCGTTACAAAAAAATTATTTTACAGGACTTGATGGTGTAATAACAGCTGTGATTACTGATGAAACACACCATTGCTGAATGAGCACTTCTGGTGGTGATGAATAAATGACAGTGTTTTTGCATTTCTCTACAACTGCAGCGATAAATTGAGGAACCCAATTGCACTCTCACGTTTCAGTGTGAAGACTCAGCTTTACTGAAAATCACTGAGGATCAGTAGCATGTAAGTGCTTTCTAGTCCTCGCTTCTCATCAGATGCACTGCACTCCATACTCATTCTGCATTTAGTAGAAGTTGCTGTGAGCCAGGAGACACAATCCTAGACAAAGACCACCCCATTCTGAAGTACCAGTGTTACCAGGCCAGACCTTATTCCTTATGTTTGACCCTTACTCCCAATGGCCTGGAAACACTGCTGAGCATGAGAAACGGTAATGCCTCCTTCTAATCCAGGAACAGTGTACGTTTTGTGCAGATTTTTACATAAACTGCAGCGTGATTCAGCTTATTCCTGTGGTACAAGGAAATGGAGATTTCTCACATTCTTTTGCATTAATCCACGGGGATTGGGACGTGAGTGAAGTTTAACAAAGCTGCAGTCCACGCAGGAGGGGCTTTGATAACTATTTAGTTCACTTCTGTCTCCACCCAGGCCGCGTGGGCATCTCGGGACAAAGAGAAAAGCGCGGTGAAGTTAACAGTCAGCAGCCGATTAGCTTATTTTCCGGCGTGGAGCAGTTTAGCCCGAGTAACCGGAGAACCGTCGCTGATTGACAGCATCACGGAGCGGCGGGTAACGGAGGAGAGCGGGTGGGATATAGATGGTTACACAAAAAGGGGAGGGGTACGCTCGCTGGCGGCCGTGTTGTTAAATATGCACCGCCTAAGAAAAAAGGCCCAGTGAAAACTTTGTGTAGACACAGTCGTATTTTGTCACCACCCTCAGATTTTGACGCAATATTTTTTTTTTTTTTTGGTCGAAACCTCCTTTTAACTTCAGCGCGTGCTAAAGGTTCGACTGTGCACGCGCGGAGTCGTTTTTAGGATCCCGGCGGTCACTCCTCTTGCTCAACTTTATTTTCACTCCTCTTTCTCCGGTGAAGCAACCGGCGCGGTACAGCTCGCTGTGCCCGCAGAAGTGTTTTCTAAAGTCGCTCGGCTGTTTTGAAAGAGTCTGGTAACATGTCAGCCGCTCGGATGCAGGTGCTCTCCTCCAGAAACGTCCGGCTTTTAAGCCGCGGGCGGAACGAGGTGTTTGCCGGTAGAAGCGGAGCGCAGCGGCCCGGCGGAGACCCCAGGACCCGCTCACTGACTTGTCCCCCTCTGTCATCCTCCTCTTCTCCCGGCAGAGCCCTATCGAGTTTGAGTGCGACGCGGCGTGGACTTCCCAAAGAGAAAATGTCCGAGAATGGGATCATGTCCCGGGCCAAGGTGCTGACCATCGACACCATGAACCCCACGGTGAAGAAGGTGGAGTACGCCGTGCGGGGACCCATCGTACAGCGCGCCGTGGAGCTAGAGAGGGAGCTCTCAGAGGTTTGTACAAGGGCGCCTAGAGTCCTACTTGAACACTACTTTGTGTCTCACTAGACAATAAAGACTAACTTCTGATGTGGCCATGTAAGATGAATGTATTGTGTGTGTGGGTGTATGTGTGCTACTTTGAAAGTTATTGCAAAGCTGTGAACCAATCAAATGCCACTCACCTCTCGTGCCTATTTTAATCTCATGGGACTTTAAATGTTACTTTGTTCTCAAGTCCTACAAAATGATAGATATGATTCCGTGAAAGAGTTTCAGTGTGTCAACAAGTTAGTGTATGTACTTACTTGGCTTGAATTGAAGATCAGCAGGTTAACTAGTGTTCTAATGTCTACGCACAAACTACTGTTGCCAAATAAAAGTCTTTGTTTACATTTGGTTAACTCCTCTACACGCCCTTATCAAAGTCTGTCAGAAGGCTACGTTTTGTCTCTCTGTGATGCACCTGGTTAATTTCTAACTTGTTTTTCAGCTGGTCTTATTGACTCCTTGTTTCTAAACGATGACTGCTTATGTAAAAATACAAACTGACCTCACAGCGAAAGTCCATAGTCTAATTTTTTCTGCATTCCAGCAAAAACTGTTGTCATTATGGTGAATTGAATTACTAAGAGAGATTTGCTCTCTTCTCCTAAAAATGAACTCTCAGCTCTTATATAACCACATTGAAATTAAGTAAATAATAGAAAAGTTTCTTTGCACTTTATTGGCACCAAATAAGAACCTGTTGCTAATTTCTCACTCTCTCTCTCTGCTCTGCTCAATCCCTTCTTCACAAGCTGTCTATGGTGATGTGGCAACCAGCTGTTAGTGTGCTGAGTGCAGTCTGGTGTGAAAACTGTCCTCTCTTGAGTGGTTTGCTTAGTTAAAGGATGAGTATGCGAGCGGGTTCTCGCTCAGGTCAAATGCACGGTAACATCGGGCAACAGGGTCTCTAATGACGGTGGTAGCCCTTTACCCAGATGGTTCAATTACTCCAAACATATTATGTTCTGTTTACTTTGACTGATGCTCATCCACAGATGAGCACTCTCTCTACATATGGGATTTTCTTCTCAGCTACAACAGTTATATCAGGTGCTAATTGATGTTTAGGTGCTCAAAAAGCAGACACAATTGTAGCTGGATTCAGTTGGTAGAAGCACAGTTAAGGTTTAAAGGTACAGGAGAATTTTCACAAGTGAAACAACTTTTTACAGCTGTTGGTAAACTGTAATAAACTTTACTACTAACTAAAACTAGTTCTCTAATTGCATACTGTTGCACAGCCAGAAGGGAGAAATGTATCTCAGTTAGGCTTACTCTCAGCTTCTCCATTTTTTCTGAAGCACTCACCAAATGATGCCAATTATGCTTGGAATTGTTCGTAGTTATTGCAGCACGCCTTACTCTTTTGTGGACAGCTGCTTGTTCAAACAGGTTTGGTTAGTCTTAGATCACTTTGGGAAATGAGTCAGAAAAATATTCTCTCTTTTGTCTGGGCATTAACCTCCTAAGACCCGAACTCTCCCACGGCATGCATTTTTGATTTCTCTTTGATATTTGGGCATATTGGGGCTCAATGAATGTAAAATCAAAGAATTACCAGATTTTTTTTTTGATTTTTTTTACCTGATTTTTGTTTCTAAGAAAAATGAGAGCCACATATGAGGATATTCATTTAAAATTTCGGTAGAACAGTAGCAGTATAATGTCCTCGTAAGTGGATATCAGGCCCTTGTAGAGCAATGTTGAGTATTTTGGTCTAAATAACCCAAAAGGTGATGTCCACATATGTGGACGCCAGGTCCTAGGAGGTTAAGCATGTACGCGCACACAAGAAGGCACGCTGTGTCCCCTGTTCTGTAAATTTTGTTTGCTTTTTGGATGAGGACCAGTATTGCATTGTGCCTTCTAGCATATACAAAGTATGTGTTGTTCAAAGAGCACAGAAACAAGACAAACTGCAACAACCTACTGTACCAGTATGCATATGCAGTGATAAATATCACACTGTCGTTGTTGTTTAGTTTTAATGAGCGGCTATCTGATAGTGAATGGGGCTGTTTGAATGAGCTGCCAGATATTTTAATTCTGCTGGAGCACTGTTAGCTGAACAAACCAAAGAAACAGACACATAAGAGTGCAAAGTGAATTTTTATAACAGACTTTTTGCTGCAAAATCGAAACTGTTGAAAGCCCCTCAGTAGAAAGAAACACTGCCTCTCCTGCTGGACCTTCAGTATTGTTTTTTTCTCCTGTTTTATAAGTGATGAACAAAAAGCACAGGCCAGGAGCAGAGGTCAGCCTTTTTTTTCTAAAAGATCAACATCATGAATGGATGCTTCTTTGACCCAGGGGTGTTATGCACACTGTCTAATGTTATTGGCTCAGCCTGAGAGACGCCTCTTGTGTGTGACCAATGGGAGAGCGAGGGAATCATGTTTCCTAAAATCTGAACTGGACTGGACAAATCAAATGTGTTGTTTGGATTTCTGCAGGGTGTCAGCGTGTAGTTTCACTGGTGGATTTTCTGCACTGTCGCACTGTGTCTTAACATCTGGTGTTAGCAGCATGTGTTTACGTGCATGTTTCTCTGTGTGGTTCACTGTATTGCTGTTTATCCTCCGTCAGAGGTCTCAGCTGGTCAGGAGATTATCTTTCAGACCTTGGAGTATTATATTATTTGCCTGGGAGACCATAAACAAATAGCTCTTATATAGATAATATTCATGGCTAATTATTTCAAACATTTAGCTTACTGTTGCTTCATGTAATCCATGCTGTTTTTATTTTTAAAGGTTGCACAAAAGAGATTGAAAGCTTTTTGTGTAATGTTAGTCTGTTTGTTTCACAAGGTTAATAGAAGTGATGTGATAAGCTGGTTTGCTCAGGTAGAAACTGTGTCTGCACATTTGACCTCCATCAAAGCTGTTCTAGACTCACTAAACTACTTTTCCAAGTGGTCTGCGTCTCCTCCTGAATAAACACAGCTTACACAAATGCTGTGCATGCATATCTGTCTTATCTGGAGTTTATATTTTACTTAAATGACCGGGTTCGTAGAATTTAATCATAAGCCTTGAGACTTTGTTTTATTAACTGTCTGTAAGAGTTTTGTTTTTTTGCTCCTTTTTTGAGGGGGTGGGGTGGGGGTTGTTATTTGTTTACATCAGCTTTTGTTGCTTATCAGCCATGCCTTTCTTTGGCTTTGTTGATGCATTACTGAACAAACAAACGACCCCCCCAACTTCCACCCAGAAAACTTGCTGACTGAAAAAAAATTAGAAAGAATTTGCATTTTTCTATAAAGCTGCTAAAACTTTCCCCAGTGTTTTTGTTCAGGATAATATCTGGGACATGACATTCAGTAAAGCAAACTAGGGATGCACAAATTGTGAATTTCTGGGTCGATTACTATTTTGCAGATAACCAGTGCTGATTTGACATTTAGAACAGCCAATAAATGTAAAAAGCGAAGAAAAAAACACAATGTTCAACCATGAGTGTTGATGTTGCATGTTTGACACTGTAGCTTCCCTGTTGTGGTGGAGGGAGGAGTCAGCTGATATACTGAAATATCAGATTTCTAACTCTCCACATATCACATCGGTCCTTAAAAATCGTCAGTCAGACTCTCGTACCTTTATTGTTTTCTGTTTTCTTCTTTTCTATTTTAGTTCTTTCTCTGACTGTCTTTCCACATTTAGCTAGCAGTAAACTGATATGACTCAGCAGATACAAATTAAAGTCACTGCCATGTGTAAATATCATACTATTCGTTGATAGGTGATTATCAATCATATCAGTGTCTGCCAACATGTTACTGGATCCCTAAAGCAACTTTTTAATTTTTCTGCATAACTTGCAGCTGCATAAAGTCTCATGTCCAGTAAACCAGTGTGGGGTCCGTGTGTATGGAACAGTTATGTATGTGTTTAAAAGAGTGCAGGCATAGTGTTAAGGTTATTTAGGTGCAGCTGATGGTCTTTGTCTATTTTTAAAAGCTTTTTGATGTATCAAAGTAGTTGTTGTTGTGTACAAAATGTATAGTTAAACTGCTGCTAATTGTGTTTATGTTTGACAGGGAATGAAGAAGCCCTTTGCAGAGGTCATTAAGGCCAACATTGGTGACGCGCACGCTATGGGCCAGCAGCCAATCACTTTCTTCCGACAGGTCTGCTCCTAAACCCTTCCCTTTACTTCTATCTAAATATAACAACTCTTTTCATGTTTGTTAATGTACTTCACACTAACGCTGACTCTTCATATACGTCATTGTCAGTGTGCCCGTTTTATGTAGTAATGCATGCAGATAATACACCCTTATGCTTACTCAATCTTGTTGTTTAAAGGTCCTGGCGCTCTGCTCCTACCCTGAACTGCTGAGTGACAGCACATTCCCAGAGGATGCTAAAAGTAGAGCATGCCGCATTCTGCAGTCTTGTGGCGGGAACAGTATGGGTGTGTATGAGGTCTAGGGGTTTTTTGTGTTAGTAATTATCACCCTTAGTCCTTTCATACACCTACTGAGTGATATATAGCCACTGCGGTGATTCTAGAGCTTGTGTTACTATAGCAGCTTGCATCGTCTCCATATGAATCTCCTTCAGGTTCCTACAGTGCCAGTCAAGGCATAGACTCTGTGCGTCAGGACGTGGCCCGTTACATTGAACGACGGGATGGCGGTGTGGCCTGTGACCCAGATAACATTTATCTCACCACAGGAGCCAGCGACGGCATTGTGGTACTGTGATTTATGTCTCCATTTTAGTTTTAATTATGCACATTTGTCTTGTAGCAACAGTGAAGGAAGTAGCTCGATTTTGATTTTGAACACTGAACTACAAAAACAGGCTTGTGAAATTAAAGCCTCAGCAGTGAGCCTGCTTTTAAAGGATGCATTGTACATGCAACAATTAGCAGGGAAATAAATACGTGTGAGAACAAATCTATTGAATGTCAGCCAATCAAAGAAAGGCTGAAACTGGATCACTGATGCATGAGCATTTTGGCTAGCTAGATGGGTATTACCTTCTCATGACCCCTTTCATGGGTTGTCTGGGCTGTTTAACGGTTTTGTTCTCCAAGAGAAATGACCTAAAACGATAGCATCTCTATCTGGCAGTAATGTTAGCTGGGTTTTTACTCAAATATAATATTTATTTTTCGTAGAATGCTCACAAAGAACTAATTTCTTGTGCATTTTTGTCGTACGTGTATATATTTGTTATATATTGCATTCAGGTTAAGCAAGATGCAGCCAAACTACTACGTAATTCGAAAATCTGATTATATGTACCGGTACATGCAGATGAGGGCACAATTATTAGCCCCAAAGTTTTTGTCAAAAATTTTCCAAGTGCTTTTTTAACAGAGCATGAGGTTTTAACATAGCATTTTTAAACATCCTAGTTTCTCTTAGAAAGCTTAAATTATTTCTATTTGCACACAATAACCTAATTATTTTTAGAAAACAACATCATAACCCTGCGGGGCCAGTGGGCAACGTGCAGATGTAGGTTTGCAAGAATTCGAGAACAAGGTAACATAGGAGTTTGAAATTGATACCATAGAGGTATCTGTAAAAGTCTAAGACTAATTTGAATCTCAGTGACTTCATCGTAAAGGTCAGAGGTCAAGTTTTTTGAAAAACTTGTAAATGCAATAAAGAACAAAGCAACGTAGGATTTTGAAATTGATACCAAAGGTGCATCTACTAGGAGGATGAGAGTTAGCACTGGCAGCCACCAGTATTTAAAAAAAAAAGAAGTAATTTTCATAGTGCAGTCAGCATTATAACTGAAGCATCACAAATCTTTTCCGACCTGTTCTTCAGACAATGCTGAAGCTGCTGGTGTGTGGCGAAGGTACAACCCGTACCGGTGTTATGATACCCATACCTCAGTATCCCCTGTATTCAGCTGCACTGGCCGAACTGGGCGCTGTGCAGATCAACTATTTCCTTAATGAGGAAAAGTGCTGGAGCCTGGACATCACTGAGCTGCAGCGTGCTGTAAATGAGGCCAGGCAGTACTGCAACCCCCGAGCCTTATGCATCATCAACCCTGGAAACCCCACAGGTAAGTTCTTATTCCTTCCTATTGCATATGTCAAAGTCAATTAATCAAGTAGTTATTATAGAGAATTATCAGAATTATCATCATTTAATCTAGTTATGTGATTAATTTGTGCATCCTTGTTGTTTTAGCATTACATTTGCATCTTTTTTGTTGTATTCACATATATATATATATATATATATATATACACTCAACAAAAATATAAACGCAACACCTTTGTTACTGCTCCCATTCCCCATGGGATGGACGTAGAGACCTAAAATTCATTCCAGATACACAATATAACCGTCCCTCCCAAACAGTGGTCACAAATCAGTCCAAATGTGTGGTAGTGGGCACATCTGCTATATTGAGATAATCCATCCCACCTCACAGGTGTGCCACATCAGGATGCTCTTCTGACATCATGAGTAGTGCACAGGTGTACCTCAGACTGCCCACAACAAAAGGCCACCCTGGAATGTGCAGTTTTGTCTCACAGCAAAATGCCACAGATGCCACAAGCAATGAGGGAGCGTGCAATTGGCATGCTGACAGCAGGAATGTCAACCAGATCTGTCGCCCGTGCATTGAATGTTCATTTCTCAACCATAAGCCGTCTCCACAGGCGTTTCAGAGAATATGGCAGCACATCCAACCGGCCTCACAACCGCAGACCTCGTGTAACCACAGCAGCCCAGGACCTCCACATCCAGCAGGTTCACCTCCAAGATCGTCTGAGACTAGCCACCCAGACAGCTGCTGGAACAATTGGTTTGCACAACCAAACAATTTCTGCACAAACTGTCAGAAACCGTCTCAGGGACGCTCAACTGCATGCCCGTCGTCCTCATCGGGGTCTTGACCTGACTCCAGCTCGTCGCCGTAACAGACTTGTGTGGGCAAATGCTCACATTCGATGGCGTCTGGCACGTTGGAGAGGTGTGCGCTTCACGGATGAATCATGGTTCACATTGTTCAGGGCAGATGGCAGCTGAGAATGTCCCAGTTCTTGCATGGCCAGCATACTCACCGGACATGTCACCCATTGAGCATGTTCGGGATGTGCTTGACCGGCGTATACGACAGCGTGTACCAGTTCCCACGAATATCCAACAACCTCGCACAGCCATTGAAGTGGAGTGGACCAACATTCCACAGGCCACAATTGACAATCTGATAGACTCCATGCGACGATGTGTTGCACTGCATGAGGCAAATGGTGGTCACACCAGATACTGACCGGTTCTGGGTCCCCAGACCCCCAATAGCGCAAAAAAGTGCACATTCCAGGGTGGCCTTTTGTTGTGGGCAGTCTGAGGTACACCTGTGCACTACTCATGATGTCAGATCAGCATCCTGATGTGGCACACCTGTGAGGTGGGATGGATTATCTCAATATAGCAGATGTGCCCACTACCACACATTTGGACTGATTTGTGACCACTGTTTGGGAGGGATGGTTATATTGTGTATCTGGAATGAATTTTAGGTCTCTACGTCCATCCCATGGGGAATGGGAGCAAAAACAAAAGTGTTGCGTTTATATTTTTGTTGAGTGTGTGTGTATATATATATATATATATATATATATATATATATATATATATATATATACATACATATCCTAATAGACAAGCTAAACATCATAACACACTGATATTAAATTATCCATCCACCCAATTTCTTCAGCTTATCCAATTCAGAGTTGTGGGGAGACTGGAGCTGGATTAAATCTTTTCTGCAAGAAAGACTGTCCTGTCTCCTAACCAGGCCCAACACACATTTCCACGTATTTTGGATGAGCCACTAGATGGCAGCAAAGCTAAAGTCACTGCCCTATCATGAGCCTCTTAATTTTTACAGGTCAGGTTCAGAGCAGACAGTGCATTGAGGATGTAATTCGATTCGCTGCAAAGGAACGTCTCTTTCTCATGGCTGATGAGGTAATCTCTCTGAATGTCTTAAGACATCTGTCTGATGTATAATCTTCTTCACCTTGTTAATATCTATCCTATTGTCCTCATCTCCCAGGTGTACCAGGATAATGTGTATGCTGAGGGATGCCAGTTCCACTCTTTTAAGAAGGTCCTGTTTGAGATGGGGCCCGAGTACGCAGAAACAGTGGAACTGGCGTCTTTCCACTCAACCTCTAAGTGTTACATGGGAGAGTAAGTTGTTTTTTTTCCCCTCTTATTTGTGCTGGGGATAAAATAGCTATGAAAAAATAGTTATTTGAAGGGGAGGTTTTACAACAATTAGCTCCTATAGCTAATTGAAGCTATATATTGAAGTAAGGCTGCAATATATAGCTTGCGTTTCTCTCTTTCTTTGTGTTTTGTGTTTGCTGTAATTCTCACATTATAATCTGCCTTGTAGGTGCGGTTTTCGTGGGGGCTACATGGAAATCATCAACATGGACGATGAAGTGAAGGACCAGCTCACCAAGCTGCTGTCAGTTCGTCTGTGCCCTCCTGTTCCTGGTCAGGCTCTAATGGACCTGGTGGTTAACCCTCCACAGCCTGGGGAACCTTCTTATGGCAGCTTTATCAAGGTACACAGTCTACCATCATGGGCTGTATATAAATAAAATGATGACACTGAAGCTTAAATATCATAAACCTACATTCTTTATCACAGCTAGCAAGCAGTGACCCCTGTGGTTGCATAAAAGCTGTCAATGATCCGTAAACTCTCTTCTAATGATGACTTACAGCCCCAGTCACTAGTTTGAAGTCCTTTTGAATACAAACTATTGATTATGGATTTTACTTAACTTGCTGACATACCAGAATACGTTAACCTCTAGACATCCAGCCCATCGAGGGTTAAGCGAGGGTTTCGCTAAAAAGGTAAATTTTCAAAAGACAAACTTCCTGTTAGTGCCGTCAGGTAGAGCTGCATGAACACAAAAAATCAGCAGGGTACAGCTTCCACTTTCTTCTACTTCCCTGAGATGTCCATTTCTTACTGTGTTTATTAGGTGCACTTTTTTGGCCAGCTGTAGTGCGATTGCATTGGTGGTTTCAGTGCGCTTCTGTGAGGCGGATGGCGGCGCTGGCATGCTGTACAGCTTCGCTTTTATCAACATCTGAGCTGATGTTGGATGATTGACGTTAGAAACCACTGCACTGCTTTTCTTGGCCTTCATGCATTCATCATTACTGCACTTTGCGGTGTCTTTTCAGGCGGCTGAATAAGTTAGTTGTATTGCTGTTCATTACAGACACACAGCACTCTTTGCAAATGATTTCTTTTTGGAAGTATTTTCAAATAACGGCTAATGATCGGCTTTCAGGGACAAGCCGTTCATCTTCTGCTCTGCCAGACATTTTGTTCTATATCTGTTTTTAACACAGTGTCACTCGTCCAGATTAATCCAGGTAAATTCATGCCTTGCGATGGAGGGAACACCTGTGATTGGCTCATGCAAGCACGCCATCAGGAGCTGATTTATGGACCACTTGATTTTTGTTTGCTTTGCATTTTAAATATCGCTCAGTCATAATCATTTTATTGTTTTGTAGCCCTACCTTCACGTATCACTGTAGTTCATCCAGAAGAACACAAACGATGTTTCATGGTTTGCTTATAACAAAGCTTAAAATCAAAAGCTCTTGAGCTCAGCATTATCCTGCTCATGTTGTTTACTTCTGGTCATGTGTGATGTAAATCTAAGCAGTAAACTGTTCAAGTGCACCTCAAAGTCATTTAGGCAGGGATGAGATAAAAACCCTTTGCTGAATTTGAAACTTTTTTTTGGAGCTTACAGCACAGAGGATTGCAACATGCAGATAAAGTACTCCAATCAAGTGAATCCCAGCATCATAAATGTATATATGTTGGATCTAATGTTGCCCCCGCCCCAATATCTCTTTCCCACATCCAGGAACGCACAGCCACATTAAGTGCCTTAGCAGAAAAGGCCAAACTTACAGAGCAAGTTCTCAACACGGTCCAAGGCATCAGCTGCAACCCTGTGCAGGGTGCTATGTACTCCTTTCCTCGCATAACCATCCCTGAAAAGGCTGTCAAAGAGGCCACGGTCAGTCCTGAACCTTCTTTTATAAATAATTCACCATTTCTGTTTCAGGGTGATGACATTGGGGATGATCGTGGCTCAAGAGTTGGGAGTTCGCCTTGTAATCGGAAGGTTGCCGGTTCGAGCCCCGGCTTGGACAGTCTCGGTCGTCGTGTCCTTGGGCAAGACACTTCACCCGTTGCCTACTGGTGGTGGTCAGAGGGCCCGGTGGCGCCAGTGTCCGGCAGCCTCGCCTCTGTCAGTGCGCCCCAGGGCAGCTGTGGCTACAATGTAGCTTGCCATCACCAGTGTGTGAATGTGTGTGTGAATGGGTGGATGACTGGATATGTAAAGCGCTTTGGGGTCCTTAGGGACTAGAAAAGCGCTATATAAATACAGGCCATTTACCATTGGTCACAAGCAACAAAAGAAGAGAGACATTGCAGTTATGCAAGAATTTCTATAGAACATTCTCTCTAATCTCCAATCGCTCATGTTTGCAGTTCTGCTATTATTGTTTTAAAAATGTCTCTCTGTGACCTTCACGGCCTTAACTGCACTCATGTCACACTACACACAAGCCACATTAGGAATGGCCATTAAATACAACATGCAGACCGGTGGTGAATGTGCAACGTGCCAAAGAAGCTGAGCTCGTTGCCAACCTTGCTGTCTTAGAAGAACAAATGATTTCCAATGGCTCAGGGTTTCAGTTCTGTCCCACGGGCAATTGTTCTGTAGGAATTTCACGGAGAGCGGATGAATCAAAGCACCGAGAATCTGATCAGCCTTAGAGAGGGTAACGTCACATTGACCCACTGACATGTGGTCAGCTCCTGTGACTGACCACAAAGGAGTAGCATTATCCCAAAAACACACACATACCTGCATTATCACAGATCTGCTGTTAATCCTCTTTAACTTGCCTTGTGGCCTGAGATTTAAAAAAAACAACCCAAAAAATATCTTTTTAGAAAACACAACTTTAACGTTGTCCAAAAGTCACAGACAGCGTTTCTTTTTTGTTTTTTTATGTCATATATCTTCTATCAGCTGTTCATTATCAGATAAATTAAAATTCCCTAAATAAATTAAAATCATATGGATTTTTTTCCTTTCAAAATTCAAACATCATGTTTTCTTTTTAGTTGTATTTTGTACCTGAGGGTCACCATAGTGAAGACATTTAAAATATCTTAAACTTCTCATCCAACCTCAAGTCATGTTGTACAGCTTAATGTGGTACTTTATTTTATTTTATTGTGGTATTTGTTTTATTGAGCTTTTTCTGTTGTAATTTGTTCCAGTTGAGCTTTTAATTGATTTGTTTTGTTTATTTGAACTGAAAATACAATTTACTGTTATTTAAGTTAAATTAAGCATATATCCTCACAGTTTTCTGTTATAAGTATAGCTTTTAGTTAAAGAGCCCCATGCCACCAAATTATCAAGATTTGTACATATAATATTTCCTTTCCTCTCTCTCAGGAAACGGGACAGCAGCCAGACATGTTTTATTGCATGAAGATGTTGGAGGAAACGGGAATCTGCCTCGTACCTGGCAGTGGCTTTGGCCAAAAAGATGGGACCTACCATTTCAGGTACACAGCAAATGTGCAACCTACAGTCAGAAAATCAAGATATTCAGTTATTCAGTAGGTGCACTTTTATAAAACAACAATCACCTTCATAAATGTTGGTTTTAGTGCAGTCCTGTTGCTTTAGAGTGGCTTTGAACAAGTGGCTCAAAACATTTTTTATGTCATTTTTTAAAAAATATCTTAAATATTATCCCTGTCAGAACCTCTAAATTAATTCTTCTGGGATTCTGGAAGTCCAAAGAACTCTCAGCTGGGCCATCTGCTGTTTTCTACATCACTATGGTTAATTTGTGTTTTCATTTTCTTTGCTCCTCTTGCCCAGAATGACCATCTTGCCACCGACCGACAAGCTGAAGATCCTCCTCAATAAAGTCAAAGAGTTCCACCAGAGATTCACCCAGCAATATTCTTAAATTCCCGCATTTTTCCCGCTCCATTCACAAAAGGAGTAGCTGGCCAAACACAACAAAAAGTATCAGCCGACCAGAATTTTATCTGTTAATATTAAGTGCCTTCTCTGCAGTGGCTCTGGTAGTCTCTGTGATGACGCACTCCAACCTCTATAGCTGTCACATTTGGACATTTGCAGAATTTTGTCTTAAGGCGCTGTTTGTGCCAAAAAAAAAAAAAAAAAAAAAGAAGAGGTACGAAATTAAATTAAATTAGAGACCTGTGTCCTTTTCTTTTTTTTGGTGCAACATGGCTTAATCTATTATCTGTGTCGTTTTTAAAAGATGTATATACTCCAGGTCTGTAACTTTCATTTTGCTAAATGGCTTGACTCTGCGTCTTGAGTTATAAAGAAGGTGCAACGAAGAATGAAGAAAAGAGTGATGCTGCTTAGAAACTGAGAATGTGCAAAACAAAATGGTTAAAATATTCCACTTCTGTAGGCTTTGCTCAACTGGAAGAATATGCTGAAAAAGCTTCTTTTGCATGATGGTTCGGTAGTAAGTAATTTGGTAGTGTCAAAATAAATGTAATGCTCATGTTTTGCCTCATTATTTTGGAGAGTGTGTTTAAAAACAAGAGCCTCCTTTCTCTTTTCCTTTGACCTTGAATTCTATGGCAGCGATCTTATTTCCTTGGTTCAACATGCTTCTGTTGTTCACTGAAGGTGTTTTATGTCACATACCACAAACTGAAAAAGTAGCATTGTCTTTACTTGACATCTGTTCGTCTGAGTCTGGTGACCCTCTTTAACCTCAGTCTTCTTCCTTGAGACAAATGATAAAATCAGCACATTGTGTGTAATTTTAGCAGCCTTAGCCTTTCAGTTCAGCTTTATGTATAGAGCACCATTCACAACAACAGTCACCTCAAACTTTATAGCTTCTTCTTTTCTTATAACATTCGACGTTAACAAGAAAACCCCAGCAGTCAGACATTCACCTAAGAGCAAGCACATGGCAACAGTGAGGAGCAAGAACTCCCTTTTAACAGAACTAGACTAAGGGAGGAACAGTCAGTCTAACCAGTTTGGGGGGGAGCACAGAATATAAACTATTAGAAAGAGAAGACATACTGTTGTCAGCTGGACTTCATCTCTTGCTTCCTCCTCCGTAATGGTAGTTCAGAAGGCTGGGTGAAAGCTGAAGAAAGAAAACATTTCACAATCACACACACTTTTAAATCTGACACCTAAAATATGGTAAAGTTACATAACTAACTGTAGGGCTTATATTTAAAAAAAATAGAAGAAAATTAAGTAGCTTTTATTTTGAAATTGTCAGTTTTAGGAAGACAGTGAATTGGATATATATTATGAAAATAAAAACAAGGATGTAAGTAACATTAAAAAAAACACTAAAATATTATGCAACAGTAATTTGTGTTATGTGCAAATGGTTATAATATACAGTAAAATACACTAAAAGGCAGACCATTGATGATTTCCATTAAGTAAATGGAGGATTTTATTTAAGTTTAAAGAATCATGATCCTATAACTGTCTTGGGTCTTTTATTTTGAAAGTTGCATATTGTTGCCATAAATAAAAACCTCTGTGTGTAACTGGTAGCTCTTCTCAATAATCTTATTGCACAAATTTTAAAACATACTGGTCTCCCAAGAAGAAAGTGAAGGGTTTTATTTTGAAAATACAACACATACTATACTGTACTATGAACAAAGTTTACCCCAGTATATGTCTATTATTTGGTTTCAGTTACCCTGTCATTACCAAGCAGGATAAGGGATCATGCAAAGCTGAATATTAACTCGCTGAGTTAACTCCACATTTACTCGTGCATTCACAAGAAAGGTGTTGGCAGCATCTGACCAATCTGACAAACACAGATAAGTGTACTGATCTGTGAGCTTCAGCATGCAGCAAGAAGAAATGGAAGTGAGGCAAAACATTTTTTTGAGCAGGCAATTTATTGAAAACAACACTTAAACTGAAGCAGGCTGTTTTACAGCTGATCAAAAGTTTAAGACCACACCTCTGAAAAAAACCCCCGTAAATCCTCCCAATACAAAAGTTCCAAACATGAATTAATGAGTAGCTCTACCATTATTGTTGATCACTTCAAAAATTCGTTGCGGCATGCTTAATGCAAGCGTTTACATGAGGTTCGTGGGAGCATTTCTCCAAGTGGTGAAGACGGCCGGATGAAGGGCATCTACTGTCTGGAACTGTTGTCCATTTTTTTAAAATTTCCCTTGCCATCCATCCCCAAAGGTTCTCAGTTGGATTTAGATCAGGGGAACATGCAGGATGGTCCAAAAAAGTGATGTTATTCTCCCAGAAGAAGTCCCTTGTCCTGCTGGCATTGTGTACTGTAGCATTGTCCTGTTGAAAAACCCAGTCGTTACCACACAGAGGAGGGCCTCAGTCATGAGGGATGCTCTCTGCAACATCTGGACATAGCCAGTGGCCGTTTGACACCCCTGCACCTCCTGAAGCTCCATTGTTCCCCTGATGAGAACTTTGAAGACATTTTTTGTTTTTGAAGCCCTTCAGTCTCAGATAAAGGGCCTGATATTTATGGGGCTGCAGTCGGCACCAGTGACAGCCTTAATTTCTTAAGGTCCAACCATGCAAAATATGATTTTTTGCGATTTTTCAAGTGGTCTTAAACTTGCAATCGCAACTGTATGTTATATTAAGCCCCAATAAACACAAAACAAGGAGGAATCTTCAAAAAAAGAAAGGACTGAAACATATAAGAGAATAGAGAATAAGAAGAAGAATGACCTGGCAGCAGCAGGTCACAGGTCAATTTTTGACCTGCTGCTCAAGATTTTTCTTAAAACATCTGTGACGGTGGAGTTATCTTCATTGTGACCCTGCGTCATTTCAGTGGATTCCTTTTGTCCTCTTCCCTCTCTGTTTGATATGTGAAACACAAGCTGCAGCATTTTTTTCCCATCTTTATTTCAAGAAGTTGCTCTACCTGCAACACTCAGAGACAGGTGGATCATTAGGTTTAAACAGCGTAAACCTAAAGTGTGTAATGTTCATTTCAAGCAGAGCAGAATAATAATTTTCTCTGAGAGAAAAAGGTATTGTAATGTGAACGCGCATGACAGGTCAAACCACACGGAGAGAGATTAGAGTCAAACAAACCAATCAGACGGCAATATTCAAATGAATCAACTGTCAGTTAGTGACACTGTGTCAGTGAAGCAGTGAAAGTTACCATGGCGATGCCATTCCGCGTGACTGACAGTGAAATCTATGTGAAGTTTTGCTCAGCACCACGAGAAGCGGCTGATAGAATCAGAAGTCGTACTGACGTGGTTTAAAAACCGTGAACTTCCTGATGAGCTGCTCTACAGATCCTTTTTTTGTTGTTGTTTTCTGTTCCTGGTTTTAAACCACTGGTAGTTTCTGCTTTACTTCAGAAATCCTTGAAAAAAATATATAAATACTTTCTGTAGGGAAGTTAGATGGCACATTCAGATGCCTACAGATTAAAAAGTGTATGTCTGTTGGCTTTGATTAAGACATTGTTTGAAAGAAGCCAGATTTTTCCAGGTTTTGGTAGTAAAATGATTTCTGTAGAGATAAATTTGGTACCACATGATCATTTTTTTTAATTGTCAGCTTCTTCCTCTCATGTACTTACATGGTGAGAGATTTTTGGGAAGGAAATAATAAATTGTAATATGTCCTTCCAACCACTTTGTTTATTGCTTATCACAAGTCACACCCTGAACTGATCAGTCTATTCCAGAGAAACGATGACTATTCACACTCAAAATCACACTTATACTCAATTAAGAATTAGTCTAATGTGAATGTCTGGGAATCCAGAGTACCCAGAGAGAGCCCACACACTATGGTTAATTACGGAGTTCCACAGGGCTCTATGCTAGGACCAACTCTGTTTACATTAAACATGCTTCCCTTGATACCCATCTTTATTTATCCGTGAAGGCAGTTGATAGACACCGAAAGCCCTTGAACATTTTGACCCTAAAGCAAAAGTAGCGTCACTTTATGAATTAAGTCTTAACTATGTAGCACTTTTAAAGGCTCAACTTGAAGATGAACAGCATCTCTAAAATATTAAAATAATCTCTAACACAAACAGGAAACCAGTGGAGAGAAACTATGATTAAAGTGATATTGCAGGATGCGTAAATGCCATGCTCAACAGGTTGGAAGTGAGAAAACGTTTCATTTCAGTATGATCAGAGGGAGTTTGTCCCTCTAATCCGTAGCTACTGAATTTCCCCCGTGGTATCAGATAGGATTCTGAACAGGCTCCATATAGCAAGGTAGTGTAAGGGAGTAAACAGAGCAGTGCAAACTACCTCTTTCTGTCACTTTGATCCATTGCTCATATAAAAATATCGAGCAGAGCAGCTTTGAAATACAGAAGTATTCAGTGGCATCTTTAATCAAACCAGTTCAATATAGGAAGATGTCCTTGTAATAACAAAACGGAACAGTTAAATAGACAAGCGATGTAGAAATATTCCATTGCAGCAATAAAGACTGAAGTCGAGATGGTGAAGTGTGAGCTGTCTGCTCACTCCTGAAGCTGTCTCCTCTAATCACGTTGTTCAGATGTTTCTGGCTCAAGAGGATGTACATGCAGATACCACAACTACTTTTACTGTCTTATTTAATCTTTCATCTATTTTATTGCCTAGCATGCAGTTTCGGAGCAAGTAGGGGTGATGGATGGTGATACAGGTTTGTGTGTGTCAAAGTGTGTATGAGAGGCAGAAAGAGTGAAAGACCATGTAGAGTATGTGTTAAAAGTGAAGCTTGTAGTTTGAAGGGGTTTTCTGCTCTCTTCCCTTCTGCTCCACAGTGGCTGTCAGCTTTAATTATCTTTGACAAAGGGCCTCCTGAATCCTAATTACACTGAGCTTTGTCTTTTCCTGGAGCCCTTCACTATTCACTCCAGCTGCTTGACGCACTCACACGTTCCAGTCCTCTTCACCCAAAATTAATTGGGTGCGTTTGCAGTTTTTCTCCCGTCTCCTGACATCTTTTGGGAATCAAAGGTCATCATTAGTTCGGGTGAGGATGTAGGGCGACAGAGGGACAGTCATGCATCAGACATCAGGGCCGTCATGTGGCTGTCCTGGTTTTGACAATGACCAGTCTTTATTCACTGTGTACAGTCTTATACGAGATTTATTTGACTGACTGGAAGATCTTACTGAGCCTCAGCTGTGTTTGTGGACAGTGTTAAGGTTCACAATTGAGGAGGGAGAGTACAAACCACCCATGGTCCAGAAGGTCTTGGTCAAACAATGATTTTAATGAACACACGTGTGGGAAGATACTCTGTACGCCGACAGCAAGTAATCTCCAACTTAATCAAAGCATGAACAGATATTTTATAGCATCAGGGTTTGATTTACTGACGCCCCTTCATGCGTCACAGATACATTTTATACATAGATCAGATCAACACCACAATGGCTTTTAACCCAGAAGATCATCTTCTATTTTCATGGCTGGTACTTTCCGTTCTTGTCTTAAAGTAAATTGTTCCTCTTTCTTGCCGAGACAACAAGGACGGTTCCTCTTTTACCGAGACACTTTTGCAATTACAACCAGACATGACTAATCTCTCCTCTAAATAAATCTAACTAATGTGTGTGTATGTGTTGACCTCACATGCTCTTTGTGTCACCTCTTCACCTCCAACCTGCTGTCTCGTCCTCAAATGCTCTTTCTCAATTCACCTGTTGCACTTCTGACCTTTCACCAGACCAGAGGCTCACTGAGACTATGTGTATGTCTTCTACTAAATAAATGTTTTAACCAAGAACTTCTACTTAAAAGCTTAATATAAAATGATCTGATATATAAGTGTTTTGTAAGCATGTATTGCAATTCCTTCTATGGCTCCAAGTCACTTGCACAATAGATTGTCCGAACATCGCGCCGAACAAAGCTTCCGACCCCCAATTAATTGACCGAGCTCCAACTCTTTAATAAGCACAGATATGCATTGTGTATAAAATAGTCATAACTGCTTAAGACCTTCTTAAAGCTATCTGTTACATTGTTAAAGCCTCGTCTTAGCCTGCTGCTCAAAATAACTTTCACTTCTGCAAAACTCTCCAAGCCTGTTTCCTGTCCTGTTACTTTTAGCCTTTCTGAAAGACACACACTGTTCAACCCCTGAATGCAATATAAACTCCAGATTATATTATTAATGCAATGGTAATGATGACAATTATTTAACAATAGCAGTAAAATAATTTCCCTGCTCCACAACAGACAATTCTTCATTATATTGTATGCGTGGACACTGATGATAACCAGTTTGGTCAAAATTGTAACGCTGTGAAGTGACTTAACATAAAATCTCATGTGAACCTTATATGAAAGGTGCTTTAATTTGTAATTAGTTCATTTAATTATTGGGAAAAAAACATCAAAACAATATTTAACTGTGAGTTTTAACTGAGAAAGGGTTGCAGCCAGCTATTGTCTTATTTTATTTTTATTGGATTAAGCTTATTATTATTTATATTATAATAGCTTAGTGAAACTGTCCAAGCTAAAAATAAAAATAAAAATCTATTATGGATGTGACAAAACTGCAGTTCTTTAAATGTCCACTTAGAGCTGACTCCAAGAAATCTCCACAAATTGCCAGGGGAAAATGCCAAAACTTAGACCACAAATTAACATGTTTAGATTGCATTACCCTACAGAGCTTCTGAGGGCCACATCATGATCTGAAAAGATATGATGATGCAGACAGAAAGGGGTCTGAAATTTAGAAGCCATCAGCGTTGAGTAAAGACAGAATCTATTTTTGCCCAAGTAATTGCTGATGTCCTCACCTGGATGGAAACCTAATGCTGGTTATTTCTTTGTTATCTTGTACGTTTACACAAGATACTTTACAATTCCATTTTATTTGTATAGTGCCAAATCACAACAACTGTTGCCTTGAGGAATTATTAACTGCATGGTGAAGACCCTACAATAATAGAGGGAAAAAACAATCCAGCAACCGGCTTAAGCAAGCACTTGGCAACAGTGGGAAGGAAAAACTCAACAATCAACAAAAACAAGATAGTAATCCATAAGGCCAAAATATATGCTTCAAAACAAAGCTTAAAAAAATCAGTAGTTAATATTATTGTGGCTAAGTCCAGTTTTTACATGCAGTATATGGGTACTAATCACACTTTAGCTGCTCCAGGCTACAGCGTAGCTGCTGACTTTAGCTGTTTGGTATGAATGCAAAGTAGCTGCATGTAATTTTTGTCTTCTTATTAGAAAAACATTAAATAACTTGGTTAAAATTTATTATTGTTCATTTCCAATGATAAAAAAAAAATGGACACTTGACTGTGACAGGTACGATAACTAAGCTATGCAGTCACACTTGTTTTGTGGAGCCTTACAGGGTTGGACTGTATAAAAAGACAAGTCAACAAAGAAGGTAAAATACTCCAAAATACAAAGTTATTTTGGTCTACTTCTTTTATCATCCTATGCTGTCATCATACTCAAAGTAAAATGTTCTGAAAATTAAACTGATGCACTGTAGGAGGTGGAAATGAGTGAAACAAACACTCCTCATTTCCAATCAACCACTGCATTGTTTCCTTGAAGACGTATGTGGCTGCTACTTAAGGTTAAACTTAAACTTAGCTGTTACAATCACTGTTTTGAACATAATGATTTACAAGTAGGTGTGGTGTAATCAAAGAAGGAGATTTTCTGCTTCCACATTCAGGTGCTCCGTTGCCGTTTTCTTTCTCAGTTTTCTGACTGTGAGCATAATTTTAATCCGGCTGAAAAAAGAGACGTTCTTTCATTTTCATATAAGAGCCACTTTCCCCCTGCCAGAGTCACCATGAACTCAAAAACTGTAACAGTACTAGTGAACTGCCTTATTTATTCATGGCACAGATTCAGCAAGGTGATGGGAAGATTCCTCTGTGATTCTGGTTGATATTGACTTGACAGCATCGCACAGTTGCTTAAGATTTGCTGACAACACAGCCATGACATGAATCTCCTGTTCCACCACATCCTAAAGATGCTCTACTGGGTTGAGATCTGGAGACTGTAGAGGCAACTCATTGTCATGTTCAAGAAACCAGTTTGAGATGGATACAGGGTCCTCATGAGGGCATGGACATGGTCAGCAATAATGCTGAGGTAGGCTGGGGCTTTTCGTCATTTTGGTGAGCCCACGCTGACAAAAGTGTGGTCTTCTGCTGCTGTAGCCCATCTGCTTCAATGTTTGGCTGTTTGTGCACTCGGGATGCTCTTCTGCATACTTTGGCTGAAGCAGAGCTGACGGGTTATTTGAGTTAGTGTTGCTGCTCGAAGCAGTCTAGCCATTCTCCTCTGAACTCTGGCATCAACAAGGCATTTTACACTCCACGAACTGCCGCTCATGGGATGTTTCCTCTTTTTCAGACCATTTGCTGTAATCCCCAGAGATAGTCATGTGTGAAAATCCCAGCAGATCAGCAGGTTATGAAATGCTCAGACCAGCCTGTCTGGTACGAACAAACACGCCATTATCAAAAGACACTTAAATAACCTTTCTTCATGATTCTGATGTTCAGTGTGAACTTCAGTAGGTCACCATATCATTAGACAGAAGGGCGTACCTAACAGATTTCCCAGAAGTGTATTTTGATTATTTATTTTAATCGTGCACCCAAATGAAGGTGTACGTAGCATATTAGGATTTCAGTAGAATTTTTAATAACAACATTGACTATTCTGGATGTTATCAGAAGGTCTCTCCATTCATGAACATCCATTGCAAGTTCATTGTAAAATATCTCGGAACAGCTTTATATCCTTATGTTTATCATTTTATGACCTTACTCTAACCTAACTGATTTTTTTTTACGTATTCTAAATGGGGTCAAAAATATTAAAGAGCCATTCAGACTTTTACGAAACACACTCAGCTCTGTAAATTAAGAAGGCCAGATTGGGAAAAGTATGAAAAGAGAAAACAGTAAGAGGGGTGGAGTGATGATACCGAGATTGGGTGATAAATCTTGTTCTGATCAGGTTTCTCTGGTGCCCTCACACCTCAGTCTCTTTCTTGGGGTAATTAATCAATCCCAGACTGGAGCCATTGATCGGCCTCTTGTAGCCCTCGGTATGTTTACACTCCTCGATTGTATTTGCCACTAAGCCCCTCGCTGCCGCTCAATCTCATCGGCAGAAAATGTGACACTCCGCCCTCTGATGCCTTCAGCAAAACAGAGCATCGATTGACATCTCGATGAAAATCAATCTACCTTTTTTTTTTTTTTTGCATGGGGGATTAAATTTTGTCATAATCCTTTGTTGTAAATCTGTTTTTCGGGTTGCAATGCATTAAGTTTATTGTGAGCACACAAGTGTGTGTAACTTGTGTGTAACTTCTCATGGAAGTTAGCTGTTGTTCATAAAATATATATATAATAAAGAATATTTTAATTACTTTAATGTCTGTATTATGCACATGAATCTGAAAATCATATTCAGTGTTCTCTATTACATTTGATTACATTGTATTTGATAAGAGTTACTATAGGTACAGGTATTTATTAAAAGTGCCACCACATAACTTCTAAATGTAATCACATTTATTTACATAGCGCCAGTTCACAACAAGAGTTCCCTTAAGGCGCTTTATATTGTAAGTTAAATCTTACAAAACATCAGAGGGAAACTCCAACTCCAGGATGATACCCTAAGAGCAAGAACTTGGCGACAGTGGGAAGGAAGAACTCAAGTATCTGTTACTTAAAACCTTTTAGACTCTTAAGTAAAAACCACCGTTAGTGGAGTAAAGAATACACCGTTTTATTCTGAATAATAAATCACTGGAAATAATTTGCAAATGAACATAACAGTAAAAAACCTGAATGCACTTTTGACAAACTGCATTAAAGTTCATTTTTTCATTTTCAAATATTTTTTTCTTGTTCCTCCACTGTCTGCCTTACATGTTTATGTTTATTTAAAAGGGTCAGTGCATATAATGCTGCACTCCAGCTACCTCGGAAATCAGATGTCGCAGCTCGGGAATGACAGAGAAGAAAATAACTGATGTTATGTTGTGTAGCCCAAAGAGCTTCTAACGTGATATCATACATCTCAGATTCTG
This sequence comes from Maylandia zebra, assembly GCF_041146795.1. Taxonomy (NCBI): domain Eukaryota; kingdom Metazoa; phylum Chordata; class Actinopteri; order Cichliformes; family Cichlidae; genus Maylandia; species Maylandia zebra. The sequence goes on from NC_135184.1 coordinate 14,959,832, forward strand.
TCCTGCATTGCTTACATTCCCAGAAAGAATTAAAGCAACAAGCAATGCTTTCCTTGTACATATGGGCGGTCTGTGTGGCTGTTATGAAAAAAAATCTCATGTTCTGTGCTTGTTCTTATATGTTGTAGAGAAATTTAAATATATTTTTAATACCTGCAAGAACTGCTGTTTTGAACTAAAGCTCCTCTCAGCTTCCACATTTCATCCCTGGATCTCTGATTGCCTCCCCCAACAGTGAAGTGGAATGAAATAACAATTCCACCTGATTATCAAGCCGTTAAATCTCAAGTGAGTCATCTGGACTAAGTAGTTATGTTGCACTTCTAAAAAAATGTTAAAAAGCAAAGCATTCATATAACTTTTCTAAGTATCTTCTTACTGAGTCTCTAACAGGCTGCAGCTCATGATTCAACATCTTATTCAGAGACTGTTTGTGAGATGACAGCTTTGTGCTGCTGCTGCTGGAGGACAGGAGGATGCCGCAGAGAAGGCAACATGATTAGGAAATTAGTTACAAGAAATGGTACCCCAGTCATTAATGCTATTAAATAAGAAGCAATTTGAAGCACTGTTATTAAAGGTGTTCTTAGATTTTTTTTCTTTGGCACTTTTAATATTTAACAAAACTTTGTATCAAAAAGCCTCATTATTGGCTGACGTCAGGCTCTCTTTGATCACTTGGTTTGACACAAATAAAAATACAACAATGACCCGTTGATAGCGCCAAAAGCCACTAACATACTTTATGTCTGATTTAATGTTTGAAACAAGGTGATTTTCAATGACTCTCAAATTACTGAGATATTGTTTTTTTTTCTCTAAAATTTAGGAAAACACTGAAAGGGGGGAACGGTGGATTTCTGTTTATGCATTTGTTTTCTAAGATTTCTCGTAAAGATATTTACTCAGCCCGTTTCTGTTTGTTCTCTTCTGGTCAGTTTGGATTTCAGTGAGATTTTTGACATTTTGATCTTCTCGGATTACAGGGAGACGTACGGAAACTTGCATCAGCCAATTAAAAAAAAAAATTACATTCAATATTATGTTATGATTATGCCAATATTATATTCTCAAACTTGAGTCACATTCTCTGAAGTTTAAGTCTGTAACTCAAAATTTTGAGATAATTCTCTTAAATTCCGATGCGCTTCTATAGAAACATGAGGAAACTTGGTAATTTACATGTGAAAGTTTATACAGTTCAGAAACTGGCCTGTAGAAGGTGCTAAAATATCTATAGCTGAAAGAAGTTCCAACGTGTGTGTATACTATTCCATATTTATGAACTCTGATCCAGGACTTGTTTTTCTCTGCACATGAGTCAAAATGTGCTTGAAGCTCTGAATAGGTTGCTCTTTTTTAAAAACTTTTTTATTCATCTTTCACTTTTAGGAATTATAAGCTTGCTTAATGCTTTTGCATCTTAACAAATCTAAATTCAGTTTCTTCTTTTAAACTCTCACGAGGTTACTATCTGAGCTCAACAAGGAGCTTTTTTAAAGCTTTTAATGAAGACATATACTCCAAGGACAGCGGTGCAAGGACATGAACACATATCAAAAAGGCTTTAAGTGCAGCTGTTTTCTGGGTAACTGGAATGAAGTGAAGAAATCAAAGAAAACAATCGCAGCCAATCACGCCCTGATTTTCACTTGAATGAAAAGCCCTGCTCTCCAGTCCCACCCAGGACATTTGTGATTACTTCTCCTTCTTAAATACAGTAAAAGACCAGCTTTGAGTGGGTTGTGTGGTAACGCACGCTGCTTCCCCCCCCGTGGTGCTGAACTGTTGAGACCAGCCTTTTTTTCCCTTTTTTTCTTCTTCTTTTTTTTTAAAACTGGCTTTCAGTGGAAAGAAAAATAAACAACCAAATTCTGAAAGAGCAGCATGTGAAAAGTACATGCATCTCCTCACAGATACCCAGCACACATGGTGTTTTATCAGTTGATAAACACTCTGCCGTCAGCGGTCACATAATATTTCTCTTTATATTCCTGACTGCTTATGAGAGGTCCATTCACTTTCCTTCCCATTCACCACATAAATTCCTTGACAAACCTGTCTCGGCTTTGATTGTCATAACCACAATTGAACCCTGCTTAGCCAATCAGGTCAGGCTACCTAAAGGTCATACATATTTCATGTGGCATCGCATTTATCTGACAAAGTTTTTTTTTTTTTTTTCCTTGTTGAATTGAAATCACGCCTCATATTTCATTAGACACTCGGAAAGCCGCCGATCTGTGGTCAGATGGGCTGTATGTTTTATTCATGTCCTCTGAACATCTGCTTGTCCGGGTGTCAAAAATCATCAGATTCCCAGAGGACTCCTGCCTGACTGGTTGTAAATGAACTCCGAAGCTGAGACTCAAAACAACCTGTCAGATCTCCTCACCGCCAGAGGAATCTCTCCGCACAGCTGCAGAGGTGGGCTGCTGAGTAAAGATTCATTAAAGTCAGCTTTGGACACATGCAAGTTGTCTCTTTCTCTCTTTTTCTTTTTCTTTTCTTTTTTTTTTTTGAAGTAAAACATAATATTTAGACTCTGATTCATGATACTGTGAAAAGCTTTTAATACAAGTTGTGCCTTCTTCCCACAGCTTTTGGTAAATTTTGACACTGCTGTTCACTCTGGCTCTTGGTCGACAAGTCTCCCTGAGTCACTGGAGGTTTGTGCCAACTGGAGGGAAAGAGCCTGACCACTAACAAGTGCTCACTGACTCAGAGCCGCCACAGTATGTCCCACTGTGTTGGTGCATGTGTGACTGTGCATGTGCGTTTTATATACTAATCAATTATATACCATTCTATTTATCACTTTGCACCCATCCCACAGAAAATGTGTTCTTTTAGAAATGTTCATGTATTTTAGCTCACACACGGTGCCCTTAAGAACCACGGCTTATCAGCAACAACGCCTAATTGATAAAATGAAAGGCTATAAGAGTAAAAATAGATCCCAATTCAACCGTAAAGAGAGTCTTTACAATAACTTTTCACACAACCTATGATCTACGGTATAATTTTGCTTCTTTGAATCAGCTGCTTAAATTAGATATTGTGAAACATAACATAACAAAACATACTGGAAAAAAGGTAGCAATTTTAATATCTGGAGAATTAAGGCATTATTTTAACGAGTACTTGCGAGCACATTACTGGGTCACAAATAGATACTGAGAACAGTAAATGAGAAGAAAAATTCCCTGTTAATTTTACATTTATACACACATTTTTCTTACTGCACAGTTAAAGGAAAAGAAATCTTAAAGATTAGTTCTAGATGTAGTAGATTACTTTTTTAGTTACACTCTTAACAAACCTCTCAACCTATCACTCTACCCTTTACAACCTGCTTTATCAAATTTTCAAAAGCTTGGAAATGTCCTTTGATTCATTCTTCTTTGTATATTTAAGTATAAAACATGAATTCATGTGAAAAAGAAAGTTTTCATAGGACTCTGTGCAGCTCTTTGAAAAACTCAGCTCAGTAGCAGGAATTTGAAGTGATTGTTTTCTGGCTTTATCGGCCTCTCTGATCATTGTGGGGGAATTTTGGCCCCCTCTTCTTTATAATGCTGCTTCACTTCATTCAGATCTGTGAGCATTTGTTTATGCACCGCTCTCTCAAGATCCCACCACAGCATTTCAATGAGGTTGACGTCTGGACTTCAGTGTTGGTGTCATTACTCAAAAAAAAAAAAAAAAAAGAGGAATATTTTGTACAGTACTCATTACTTTTCTTAAAAGTAATGCAGTATATTACTTAATTACTCATTTGGAGAAAGCACTTTGTTACACTACTCGTTACATTGATTCCTTATCACGCTGTAAAATGACCTGAAACACATTGTCACATAATTATCAGTTAACAATACAAACCTTAGGCTACACCCCCACACACCAGCACAAATCCCGATTCTATATTTTTTTCTTTTTGTTCTTAGTTAAGAAAAGAAAGCCAGCAACACAACGACAAGAAGAAAACCAGCACAAACAGACAGCGATCGCCACAGTGATTCTACTTTAGAACCACGAACAGGTAGAAATAAAGTTAGCTTAGCGTTAGCATACAGTCTGTGCAGATGCTTGCACTCTCGTCCTTTTGTGCTATAAAAATGAAAGTAATGTCCATGTCTCCAACCCTATTGACAGTCCACTGTTTTCCATAAACTGAAATCAGCTGATTGTAGCAGAAATGCACATAAAGAAGAAAGTATTTTTGTTTGATTTTTTATTTTTTCATTTTATCCGCCTGTGCTAAGCATTGCGATCATTGTCCCGTTGCATGACTAAATTTCTTTCGCTTTTCTGATAAACGGGCTAATACTTAACTCTAGAATATTTTGGCATACAGAAGACCTCATGGCTCATATGACTGCAAGGTGCCCAGAATCCTGTGGCCTGTATGGCCTCCCTGCATTGTCAAATACCACTGATATGTGTACCAGTGACATCTGACCCTCCAATTTGGCTAGAGAGTCAGCAACACCAAATTTTTACTTTCTCCCAGAAAGATGATGTCCTCTAGTACAAATTTACAATAACCCATAAAAAACTATTTTAATGGTTCTACTAATGGAAGAAGACCAAGACAAGGCTGCATGTCCAAACATGAACATTGCATGAAAATGATGCTAGGCTACATCATCTAAAATCATGATTAGGGAAGTTGCACCTCTCATAAATTGTTTTTATGTGGACTAAATTATGACATCAGCACACAAAGCAACCAGCACATATTGTGGGCGAATGTGCTGCTGATGACGATCAGACCAGACGTCACTGAGTCGGAAACCTGAAGACATTAGGAGGGGTGAGCTGGTTCAGCCCCACTAACAGTAAGTTATCTGTGAATTTAAGTTGTCTCCAATGAAGGTTTCTAAAACCTAAAGATGTAAAATGTTGAGTGCAATGGGGATGGGAGGGGATTAATGCTATTTCTTTACATCTCCATCAGTGTGGCTAATCATAAAATTAGCACACCTTTTTGTCTCATCACAGGAAATGACACCGAGCTGTTGTACTTCTAAAAGTCACTGAACACCACCTGGCTGGCACCAAATGGCAGATGAAGTTAGCAACTGGTGTTGAAAATTTAGCTGTTAAAAAGCCATTTTCCCAAGAGTTGACACAAACGGAAGCAAAGCAAAGACTTAAGTTGTTCACACTTGTTAGGTTGACAGAAACATGACTCTGAATGAATGCTAAATTTCTAAGTCTAACTTACTCCATGTTTAATAAGCACTTTTTTGCAATCCTAGTAAACTAAGAAGTTATAATATATAGTCACCAGCCACAGGTACACCCGTTCAACTGCAAATATCTCATTGGGGGGTTTTAGGGGTGAAAATGCTTTGTTGATGTCAGAGGTCAGAGGAGAATAGCCAGAATAGTTTGAGCTGATTGGAAGGCAATAGTAACTTAAATAACTACTTATTACAATGAAGGTATGCAGAGGAGCATCTCTAAAGATCACACTGTGTGCCACTTCTGTCAGCTAATAACGGGTCACTGAAGCTATAATTACCACGGGCTCACCAAAATTGGACAACAAAACATTGGAAAAACATTCCCTGGTTTGATGAGTCTCATGTTTTGCTGCACCATTTGGTTGGTAAGGTCAGAATTTGGCATAAACAACATGAAAGCATGGCTCCATCATGCCTTGGAACAACAACTTAAGCTGATAATGGTTGTGTAACTGTGTGGGGGATATTTTCTTGGCTCACTTTGGGTACCTTAGTAACAACTGAGCATCGTTTCGTATCGTCTCTGACCATGTCCATCCATTTACAACCACAGTGTACCATCTTCTGATGGGACAAAACCTCTGAGGAATATTTTCAGCCTTTTGTTGAATCTCTGCCACGAAGAACTAAAGCAGCTCTGAAGGCAGTGTGGGGTTCAACCCAAAACTAACATGTTATACCTAATAAAGTGGCAAGTGAGTATACATTCACTTTGTGGGGTTTTCCATTAAAAAAAACATCAAGTTTGAAATGAATTTTTCAAAGTAACAAAAACAAACATAAAACTGATGTCATGTTTTATGGCCTTTAAATAAAGAATACCAGCAAATTCTAAGCTTCATATATTTCTTTTCCCCATCAACACTGTGTTCAGGTAGTTCAGCTCTGTGAGTGATCTCAGGACAATATGAGCAAAGGAAACTATAGACTAGAATCGATTTATAGAACAGAATACTGATAGGAGATTCATCTTGAATATCAAAAATGCGTCATTGTTAGCTGGTTGATTATTCCTCAGTTGGAGGACTTCGTCTCCCTCTTTCATAGAGAGGAGGCCTTGATGCATTGTCAGTCTAAGAAACTGATTCATTTTTAAATGAATCATTTAAACCACATCTAAAGCCTGCTTTCCCTTTATCGTTCACTGGCCTGAGACAGACAGAGGTGGAGAGCCTTCATGGCCGAGCTACATGCCAGCCGGTATTCTGGACATTAACTCGCTCACTTTTCAAACTGACTGTGAATGCCCTTCAGAGCCAGACACCGGCTTAAATGCCATTACATGCGGCTTTCTCTGATTGTGAATGTATGCAGGCTTTATTTCCATTTCCATTATTCCCCTTAAATCTGTTATAAAACAAACAAACAAACAAATCCTTGCAAAAATGCTCACACGTGTAGTTTTTCACACATAGGGATCTGAGGTGCTGCGGTTATCATTGCGGTTGTTGCTTTGAAATGAAATAAATGTGGAAAGAAAAGTATTGATTAGCCTTTGGGAATACGTAAAAAGCCAGATGGACTCTGTGAAACCCTTGATCTGAGGTGGTTTTATATAAACACATAGCATAAATATATAACCTTTGAACTGTTTAGTTGATGGGTTTGATGACCTAAGTTTGTAAAGTAACACCATTTTCATTGTGAAATGTTACACCATTTAAACAGCATATACTTTTAGCACTGCCAGCAGCTTTCTTCTGGCAACTTTTGAGTCGACAATCCCACAAACACACTTTGCATTTTGACTTCCATAAAATTTGTAATCAAAGTTTTCCTCCTCCAAAACAAGCCGGACCATCCGTGTTTTTTCTTCCTCTGTGATCCATCTTTCCCACCTGGCAGCGAGGTGCCATCGACAAAGTGACATCCTCTGCATTCATGAGCACATCATCATCTGCTCTCCTCACCAGGAATTAGCCCTTCATCACTCAAATCTCACAGAAGCTTTAGAAGTGCTTAACTTTTATCTGCATGGGGCACTGAGAAATGGCTGGGGCCATTTGAATCGGGTTAATAGGACAATATTACAACATTTTTCTTAAACTAATGGATGCAAATGGTAAATTCCCACTGGCAATTAATAAGTAACTTCAGCCTATTTCCCATCGAATTGCCTCAGCATTCATTTCATGACTATATCTGTGCAAAGTCATCCTTCACTGCCAGCTCCTAGTGACTCTCCTCTTTCTATCAGTGGCTGTATGGATTTTTTCCAAATGATAAATTGGACACAGGGAGCCGCTGAGGTGTGACCAGGTGTCAAAGGGGTATAGCTTTTTTGTCTTAAATGGTCCTAATTATGCTGAGGACCTTTAGAGCTGTTCCAATAGGCGCTGATAAAATGTTGTGGGATGTAACGCTACAATAATCAATGAAAGTAATGCAAAGCCCTCTGCATTAAATGTTTGTATTTTTTAAAGTAAAGTTGCTCCCTTATTTCAAAATCGACTGCATAAAATAAAATAGTCACGTTTCAGTGCTTCAGAGTTGCATCAGTGTTTGTCTGTCGTTCACCTTCTCTCTTTTGACTGAAGAAACGCACCGATTGTATTCCATCCATCACTTCCATCCATCCCTCCTCCCACTCTTCAAACCCAGAATCGAGTAACGGTTAATTTCTTATCCACTCTCTCCTTTGGCACCGTGGAAGGCAGAAACTTTGCACCGCATAACGCAGACTGGCATCTTCCTCCAAGCGATTCCAAACGACTGATGCTCTTTCACGCGTTGAGAAAGTGGAGATGAACCAGTTCGACGCTTAAAGAGAGGCATTAAAAAAAGTTGTGGATGGTTACTTTCGCGCACAAATATTTAAAGGACTATTTTGTCTCCATAAGTTGCAGGGCTGTGCAGGAGCAGGTCAAATTCTTCCCTCAGCAAACCTATCCTCCGCAGGCAGGCTGGAAGACCATCCACCCGGGAGATCACAGCGAATCCGAAGAGCGCAGATGATCGCATCTGGTGTTTGTGGCGTCGCGCTGGTGCTGGGGTTGGTGGTTCTGATTCCGGTGGTGGTGAACTCCGCCGGAACTCCTGCCCGCTATGAGATGCTCGGATCCTGTCAAATGGTGTGCGACTCCCACGGGACCGCAGCTACGGCTACAGCCAAGGCAACCAACCCGATCAAAGACAACCGCCTGGTTCAGTCGCTTCCCACGTTCATTCAGGGTCCTCAAGGAGAGCCGGGACGCGTCGGGAGGATGGGTCCCAGGGGTTCGATGGGCGAACCCGGGCCACCTGGACCTGCCGGTCCGCCCGGGGAGAGGGGGCCACCTGGCCCTCCGGGTCTACCGGGGGCACCGGGAGCGAACGGGCCAAACGGTGCCATCAGTGCAGCCACTTACAACACCGTCCCCAAGATAGCCTTTTACGCAGGACTGAAGAAGCAGCACGAGGGATATGAAATACTGAAATTTGACGATGTTGTTACAAACCTTGGAAACCACTATGATCCCTCTAGCGGGAAATTCACCTGTTCGATACCGGGGATTTACTTCTTTGTTTACCATGTGCTGATGAGAGGCGGGGATGGAACAAGCATGTGGGCTGACCTCTGTAAAAACAACCAGGTAGGACAACTCACGACTGCTTTATAAAAAAAAAAGATAAAAAAGCTTGATTATTTTGATATTAGTTTGCTTGCAAAAAAGTAGACTTTTTGAGATTTTTACGCACAAGTCGCAGAGCGACACTTCCTGGGTATTGTGAAACAAACAAAGTTACGTGAGGGATTTTTAAAGCTTCAAATCAAGATAAGACGTGGAGCTGTCCGCGGTTCTGATTTCGAAACGAAGCCGTTTCACAAACTGTCACATTTGCCTTTCAGGTGAGAGCCAGCGCCATCGCCCAAGACGCCGACCAGAACTACGACTACGCCAGCAACAGTGTGGTTCTTCACCTGGAGCCCGGGGACGAGATTTATATTAAGCTGGACGGCGGAAAGGCGCACGGGGGCAACAATAACAAGTACAGCACCTTCTCCGGCTTCATGTTGTACGCTGATTGAAACACGGACAGATCTGCTGAAGAGACGAGAAAGAGAGAGAGAGAGACTGGGAGGATAAAAGAGCTTCTCTGCATATAGCTTGCTTCACCGCTCGTGCTCAGTTCAATGTCAGCTGGATTATTAGAGGCAGAGCTCACCGTTTCTATAACTCAAACAGAATCAGCAGTGATGTGGAGGAGGTCATGCAAAAACAGAAAACTGTGCTGGGCAATAGCGACGAGCTGACAGTGTAATTACAAAACCAAAATAACAGTTTTAATTTGTACAGCACCCACTTGTACCCTTGTCACATTGATTAGTGTTGCTCGTGCTCCCTGAATGAAATGTCGTGCTTTATGAATTAAGTTTGCAGACGGTAGCTCGTGTGGTTACACATGTCCCTGTAGATGGAAAGTTTATAATGTGATGACTCACCTATAGGTGCAAATATGATATTATATATACATATATATTCACATGACCGCTTACAGTGCTGTTAAACCATTTGTGTGCTTTATTTAAAGGCAAAAAAAGAGTCACAGTGGGTGAAATTTGGATGAAAATGTTGAAAAGCTGTAGTTATGCATGTTTAATCAAAATGACGTTTTAACACTGTGCAACATTAGGAGACTTGACAAGAAAAAACTGTAAAGGGCCATTCGTACTGATGCACGAATTCATCAGTGTAACTCGTTTTTCTTGCGTGTGTCAACATGGCATCTGGTTGAGACAACATGGTGGTCTGGTGGTTAGTCACAAAACTGGACAGCCACCGCTGACAGAAATGTTATATAACGCTCATCAATCTGCTTGCTGATTATTAAACTCCTCCAGAGTCGACTGTCAATTCAGATGTAAAATGTAGTGCGGTATTAAATTCTCACGCTCACTTTGTAATCCTCCCCAGAAGATTAATCAAAGTTAGATAGTTGTTCACGCCGCACAGTCAGCTGTGGCGATCGCACCATTGATCATGTGGCGAAGTCACCCTGCGAGGCCACCTGTTCCCAGATGAGAGGAGAACATGTCCTTCATCCGGGCCTGCCAGCCAGTCAGCCTCCCATAGACACGCAGACACCCACCGAGGGGCAACAGGACAACTCATCTAACACAGCCACATTGTGTCAAGAGCAGAGCAGCATACTGATTAGTAATGCGCTCATTATTTCCCTTCCATATAACGTGTTTGCATAAGTGTCGCCTACGAATACAAAGAGAGCAGCTATGACATTGAAATTACAAATAACAATAAAAAAAATTGAAAAAAATCAATTAGCACCGTGTTTGTGAGCACCTGGAAATATTTATCTTGGATTGCGATCACACTTCTACTGACGAGCAAAAGATTTTCTCGTGCCATAACAGGCACCGTGACCCTGCAAGGCCTCCTTTATTAATTTGCTTACAAAGTGAATCATGTATAATCACAAATATTTAAACAAAGAGAACATGTTTTGCACTAAAAGAGCCTCTATAAAAATCCAAAAGCCTGTAATTATTTTCCTTTGAAATATAATGGACGTTTTGTTTTGCTGAAAACTGTGAAATTAAAGAAAAATTTACATACAACGGTGGCAAGCCCGTTGCTATATGAGCCCAAGAACACATTAATGCATGACTCCGGATCGTGATCAGTATTCATTACGAGTCGTCATCAGAAGACGAATAATAGCCGGGTGAATTCGCCCTCCTCGCGCCTCTATTTTTTTAATTATTTGAAGGTCAACCAGCATTTAGGATTGTCGATAAGGATCTTGTCCACCTGGTGCTGCGATATGCCCCTCGTCAGCATCTTTGGCACGATGTTCTTCAGGATGTGAGAGTAGCCGTGGCCGCCGTACTTGGTCAGGCGGTTCTTGGTGTGGATGTCATGAGCGATCACGATCTTGTCCTCATAGCCCTCCTTCACCAGAAACGCCAGGCTGAACACGAGAAAACAGTGGGGTGAAAAATGAGGGGCCTCGGTCTTTTAGCCTTCATTCATATATAGGAACAACATATATACATGAGCATAACTTATTCAGCTCTCTTAACGTTATGGGAAATTTGTGTTACTTTAAAAAACAACTACACAATGAGCTCTTCTTTATAGTGAAAGTAAAAGATTTAAGGTGGAGTTAAGCTCCAAACACAAGGATTTCTATTACTGGACTGGACACGGATTCCTGGAGGTTTCAAAATAGTGAACAACACGCACACACAGAAGAAATCCTTACTCACGCTTTCACTCTCTGGCTGTCGCTGGGCATGTCCACGTCCAGGTTGTACGGATAGTTCAGCATCTCAGTTCCAAACAGATCATACTCCAGGTAACTCCCCAACTTAGCAAACTCCAGCAGCTCACCTTCATCCAATATCGTCCTTTTAAAAAGGCCAAAATAAAGCTGATAGTTATGATGCTTTGTTTGGAAAAACGAAGCTGTTGCAAAGTTGCTTTCCAGATAATGATGCATGGCGGATCAGAAAAAAGATGGCGCTTTTTGAAATTTGAATTATCAATCCATGAAACCTGTTACCACTGATATTCATTCCTATTCTTCTGTAATTTGGCACACCTCAATCACTTTCTCCTCATTTCCCTTCCCTAATGAAAAGGCTTCTTGTAAGGCTGCTCAATTAATCGAATTTTAATCACGATTACGATCTGGGCTTTCAACGATCATTAAAAATGACTGAGCCGATTATTAGCCCCTCCCTCATGCTTTACTCTCGCGCTGCTCCATGTGGCAAATCAAGCGCACTGCTCTGCATTTCGAACACGCGTCACAACAATTAAGAGGACCCGAGGGAAGCTCGGAAAGCTAAGCAGAAGTTATTTGGAGAGGAGAGTGACTGCCGTTGGTTGAAAAGAGAGGTAAAAAAAAAAAAACTTAAGTGGTGTGGAAACATTATGGCTTCGCGGAGTCAGACGTGGATCAAGTAGACACAGTGTGTAAACTTTGCTATGGTGTCGTAGCTGCACCACAGAGCAACACTGCAAAGTTCACATTTTTCATTTATTTCTTATATTGCAAACATTTGCACTGTTATCAGTATTTGCACACTATTTTATATTATTTTTTAAAGTCATTATTCAATACATTGTTATTGTTAAACCTTTAAAGCCGGTCAGAGCAGCATGCTCGTTTTGTGTAACTATTTTTAAATCCCTGTAGAACCTGAACGCTAAGCTAGCACAATAAATTTTTTTCCATATGAAACCAGAGGAGTTGTACTTACATCTTATGCCATCAGCTTGTCCTCGGTCACGGTTTCCTTCCACATATAGCTTTGCAAAAATTGCATAAAAAGAGCTTGCAAGAACAAAAACATAATATTCCAGAAACACGCTTTGCCGATCCGATCAGCTGTTCTTAACACTTCCCACATTGAAAAAGACGTCAACGTGAACTATCGCAAGTGACGTCATTTTTGCGGAAAATGTAGTTTTTTACTTGTAGGCCTTAGAACTCGAATTGCACTGCTGGAAATAGTTTATTTTGATGCACATGCACATTCTTTGCAAATTTGCATCATAGGATTGTTTTTTTGTTTTTCCTGCAGTATATAAAAATTGCTGTATCTCCAAAAATAAAACTATGAAGACACTCAAAATAAATTTCCTGTTGTTGTAAACTATTTTTTGCAACTTTTTTGTATTTAAAGTTTTGAGGGATAAACCTCTTAAATTTCTCCAAGTAGAAATATATGTAAAAACAAAAACGATTTTCAATTTTTTTTGTAATTTATTGCACTTTTTTGCAATTAATGTAGTTACTAAGGACTTAATGCATACACATTTTTAAAATATGGGCTATAACAGTTGTATTGATGTATAGCAACTTGAAATGCTCCCACAAATGGCACTACAGCATGTAAAAAAATAATATAAGCTCTGGCGGACGAAATAAATATCGTCAAATAATCGTGATCTCAATTTCAGTGAAAATAATCGTGATTATCATTTTTGCCATAATCGAGCAGCCCTAGCTTCTTGACATGCTCCCCTCCACTGAAACCATTTCTGATGAGGCTTCAGTGAACAGAAGGACCAGATGCATCTCTGAGGTCCTGTGTCAGACTTTTGTTCGATTTTTTATTATGTCTTAAGTTCATGACTTTCACATCTTGTTCATCTGCTGTACATAGCACTTCCACTTCTTCAGTTTCCTAAAGATTTTTTAAGATTCACTGCACATCATGCTGAGATATTCAAAAAGCTATCAGTTTTAGGCTAAGAGCAACCTTGTTTGTGTAAAAATAATACATTGTGCCTATCAAACTGTTTTATTTTTGACATTTTCATAGGTTCAACTAAAAAAGTTGGAACAAATTATGTGTTTTTGGCGGCTCACAACAAATCCTAAAGATACAATTTAAAACTGGATCTTTGCTAAGTTGCATGTTATACACATACAACACTGATTCATCCCTTAATTTAGATGGGCCCGTGTTAAGTAGTTAAAAAAGCATTCCTCTAAATATGGTCAGGTATACATATAAAAGGTATAAAATTACTGAAATAGCAGCCAAAGAAAAAGAAATGAGGGGTGTCTCAGGACTTTTTGGCCAGCTGTAACTCAAGTCTGAGAACCAGAAAGCCTTCAGCAGCTAAAAATTAGGAAATATGGAGCAAACAGCATCATTTCAAGCAGTCACTGGCAACACAGTCTCACGAGCCTGACCAAGGACACCAAGGTCCAGGCTTTTTCCCCTTCCATCTGCTAAATCACTAAAATGTATTAAGATACTGAAATAAAAAATGTTTCAAATTAAATGTCAGAGAGGGCACGTGTCACAGGAAATTGTGTGTTTGACAGGAAAACGGCGCCCTAATTTTCGCTGTATCTTAATGACTTTATTTTAGTGACATCTCACCTGTCTAGGTGAGACATAACAGTTTTGCTGATGTCACCCCCGGCCTCCTGGAGTATCCGAACGATCTCAGCTGGAGCGGCGTGATCCCGGCCAGGATGGATGATAACAGGACAGCCCAGCTGAGCCTGAGCGTGCGCCGAGGCTCGCAGCACCTTAGTCTCGCTCTCCGTGATGGGCCAGCTGGTGCCGATCTCACCGATCACACCGCAACGGATGTCTGTGCCGTCAGCGCCGTGAAGGACCTCACTGATGATGATGTCTGTAAGCTGAAGGTCAGGAAATGAGGAGCTGGCGTGTGTTCATTTATTGAGAATACGTTTTCTAATTTCCCTCTTTCCCTTTACTAAGGATTGAAGGAGATGATGAAAGCATAGTTATAGTGTGTCTAAATATCGCTGAGTACGGTATTCTCAGGGTCATTCTCAGGTGTAGCTACCAAAAGACTAGACAACGTTGTCAGAAATCCATTCAAATCAATCAAAAGGCATGAAAAAAAAATCCTCACATACTGAAACAAGCATGCTTAAAACTTTCTAACAAAGGTGTGTGAGCTCCAAACCCCACCACAAACTGGGACGCACCTTCTCCACACTCATTCCTTTGGTGGCCTCAGAGTGGGTGCAGTCCACGTAGTACCCTGCACCTGCAATGATGTGGACCCCGGTGTCCTTGGCCAGCTGTCGGAGGGTGGGAAGGTCCCGTTCGATTCCAGTGGTGGTGTTCTCCACTATCGTTCCCCCGCCGGCTCTCCTGTAGGCCAGCAGCTCGTCCCGCACAGCGGCGGTCTCCTGCTTCAGGAGCAGGTTCTCGGGGGAGCTGTACGGGTTTTGCCTGAGCCAGAACATGTGCTGCATCTGAAACGGGTTCTCTGCCACTGCCTCGTCTCCTGGGGGAGGGGGCGAGAAGCAGCACTCGAAGCTCATGGTCAGGTGCTCGTGGGTCATAGTACGGCCAAGCTGGTCTGGATCTACTAAACCCAGCACGGTCTGGACCCTCCCGCTCAACTCAGACATGATGCTATGAGGAGTGTTCAAGATTTCCCACAACCTGAAAAGACATACAGTATCATTTTTTATTTATTTTTTACATCTATTTATTTTTTACATCTCTCAGACAAATATTTCAGTTTTTATAGAAAGATCATTGAGATAATTGAGGAATTTGGTCATCCCATGACTGTAAAGCAGAGCTGCTCCTTCTTAAAAATGACATTACCTACAGTTTCATGTCTGCACCCACGAGGCTTCTTTTCAACATAAAATAGCAACTCATTTAAAAGAATCTCAAACTAGTTTTTACCTCGATATGACGACGCTGTACATGCCTTGCAGATGTAGCCATGATTTACACAGGGGGAAACAATTATCTGATCCCCAGCTGAATTTGAAAGTTTGCTCACTTCCAAAGAAATGGGAGTTTCCCCTCAATGACCTCAATGTGCTTGGTGGTATGTTTTGGGTCATTTTTATGCTGGATGACCCATCTTCAGTGTTCTTGCTGGGAAAAGGAGGTTTTAGTCCAAGATATTATGGTGCATGGCCCCGTCCACTGACGTCCAAATTAATTTATAATTTATAATGCGATGTGATCTTTTTCTAGATCTTTGGTTGACATTCTGTCTCGCTCTATTAAAATGAAGCTTCCATTTAAATTAGAGACTGTTCATTTCTTTGTAAGTAAACAAACTTATACATTTCTGAGGGTCACTGACGTTGCTCAGCTTGTGAACACAAACAGCAGGCATCTTTCATTCCCGCCTTTGGCTGCAGCAGGTCTGCTTCTTTCAGCTTCTGTTATCGACTCAATTCCTCATATTTATTTAGGATTACTCATAGACTGTATATAAGAGGATTACCCACGACCCTTTACATAAAACATGATTTAAACCAGCACTGAGTAACAAATGGGCCCCTGTAGACCTGTCAATGTTTGCCACTGTCATCTGTTAGCAACTCCACCCTCTGAATGTGCACGCGCGGAAGACCTGAGCTGACCCTGAGAGCTGTTGTAGGCTTGACAGTCGCCGTCACGTGACCGCTGAGCCTGGTTACCGATCAGTGAAGCCAAATAACAACATCCATCCTTTGTTTTATAGTTCCCGTGTAAAGTTTCGGCCGTGCCGTGCAGCACTGTTACACATCAGACACATGTGTGAGTGCGTGTGTGTTGGCAAAAAGACAACGCATTCGCTCACTCTGCTGACTTTACAGTGCATACCAGAGCGGGACCTTTGGACTGCCAAGTACAAGCCCCGAGCCACACTTTGAAAAGTTGCATTTACTTACTCAAATCTTTGCTGTATGCTCGATGAAAAAAACCCTTCAGACCAGCACTGTACGCGTTAAGTTGTTGCTCTACTGGAACAAAGTAAAACTGCTTCTCTTTAAATAATGTGCAGCGGAGTCAGACCTGCAGCAGTATATTTAAGGGATTTAAACTTTCACCGAGCTTTAGAATAAACTGTAAGACAAACAGTCTGCTAGACCTTGTTTCTGCTCACTTCAGCCCACCTCCTCCTTCAGCCGAGTACGGATAGCTGCTTTGACAGGTTAGCTGAACGCCTTCGGTGATCATCGCGAGACATCGCGAGAATACGCTTCTTGTAGCATATAACAGGGAGAGCAACAAAGTTTGTTGAAATATAACGCCAAATCACAACAGCGGTAACCTCGGTGCGCTTTATTTTGTAAGGTAGATCCTTCAATAATACAGAGAACACCCCCAACAATCAAGCAACACCCTGGAGCAATTAATTTATTGTAATTTTTTGTATTGAAGCAGCTATCTTCTATTTTTATTTTATTTTATTTTTTACATCCATCCAACTTCTATCTGATCAGGTAAGGTTAACTCAGAGGTTCCCAAAGTGTGGGGCCCGCCCCCTAGGGGGCGCAGTATGAAAAGGAAAAAAAAAACACTTGGACACTGCTAGCATAATGGACAGAACTTTTGACGGGGCTCCCACACAAACGCAAAGCAGGAGATGAAGCATAGCCAAATATGTTTTCAAACAAACTTCCTTCTAAGCCAAAGACTAGAAAATATGGTGAAGCATATCTTCCCTTTGGCTTCACCTGCACAAGTGCCAAGGTAGGTCTCCCCTGCAGAATTAGTTTTCTCTGTCGGGAGCACGCATTGGGTTCTCCAAATCACGGACAAACAGTATCCCACATTCTTGATTTTTAGTTCACAAACACTTCTTGTAACCACTAACTACTCTTGACATTTTGGAGATGTTAGCTCTTTATATAATAATGTTACAGTGGGATACAAATATTATCAGACTGATCCTGCTGTAATTTGTTCCCCCGGTTCAAATCACAGACAAACAGCATCCCATCCCACAGTTGTTCATGTTTTTAAACCCATTTTGGACAGAGAGGCATTTTTTAAAAAATGTATTGATAGCAATGTTGAATATTATTACACAGGAAAAAATCAACTACACGTAAAATAATTACACCGTGACGCCTCTGCCTTTCTAAATGGAGGGACAGTAACTGCGAGTGTATATGTAAGCGTGTAAAAACTGCAGATAGTCAGATTAACAGTATTTTGTCTCTATCTGCCATTCTGCAATTCATCTCATGTAAACAATAACGTGGCAACATGTTACCAATTTCAATGGAATTTGAAAACAAAATATGGGTGTGTGTGTGGTTGGAGGGTGTGTTTTTTTTTTGGGGGGGGGGGGGGTTACAACATTTTTCTTGTAAAACAAAGGGGGGCCCAGCAAAAAAAAGTTTGGGAACCACTGGGGTAACTAAAGCTCATCCCAGCTGATTGTGAGCTGGACCTTAAAAAGACTAATCAAAAGTGTTATTAAAACACTTTATAAACCTCTTATAGATGGCGATTAATGAA
The DNA here is from genome assembly GCF_041146795.1 of Maylandia zebra. NCBI lineage: Eukaryota > Metazoa > Chordata > Actinopteri > Cichliformes > Cichlidae > Maylandia > Maylandia zebra. Next base: position 14,977,793 of record NC_135184.1, read on the forward strand.
ATGTTAACACCAGTTTATTTTGAAAGCATGAGCAATTTAACAGATTTATTCACGTAACCACATCAAATGGGAGGACATATGAAGATGATGCAGGCTTCGGCAGACAGACTGTGACTCTTTCTGTTTGCTCTTCACTCAGCAGATGGTCTCCACAGCAGCATTTGGTCTGCTGGTGCAGGGAACTGCCCTGTGAGCACTCACCATAGCTCTGGCCGTCCCTGCAAATGGTTTGGCTAAATCACATGATGCAGGGGCCCGTGGCATCCATTTGTCAACAAGATGACTCCATAGATCAGAATGATAACATATGGGACTGGGTTCAGTTTTCATGTTCAGAGTGAATAAATGGCCATATGGCTGTGGTGGGTTTTTTGTGTTTATTTTTTCATTTATTTATTTTTTAAGCCCCACGGCAGACTGGCAACCTGTCCAGGGTGTATCCTGCCTCTCGCCCTAAGACAGCTGGGATAGGCTCTCCGCCGCGACCCTGACAAGGATAAGCGGAAAAGGATGGATGGATGTTTATTTTTTTGTCTTGCTCTAACCCAACTGTGGTTCAAACAGGATTGTTTAGGTTTTATTTCATCACCTCTAGATCTTTGTTCCACTTGAAGTTGAAGTTGTGTCCTTTGGACTAAAAATTGTGGAAACCCCACTTATTTTTATCTATTTCTATCACGTTTTATTTCTCTATCTTCCTTAGTTTACTCTGTTGTCTATTCATTAGCATTTAATGAAATAAAAACTCTTAACAATAAATAAAGGAGAAACATTTTGACTCAGTTTTACTCCCCAAAACAGGCACTCAAAATGAGACCAAAATACACGACAAATCGCAGAAATATACAAAAATGAACCTTACACAAAAAAGCACTTATATATATATATATTTAAAGAAAATCAACCAATATTACTTATAGTAAGCTGAGAAACAAAATCAATGCTGCCAGCCACCGTGACAGCAACTACATAAGCACATAAAATAATCAGGCAAACTAGCAGGAATACAGAATAAAGGTAGTGAGTCAAAATATAAGGATTTTTCCAGTGCTGTTACTCATGAGCCCATACCATACCACTGCAGGGTTCCTCATTACAAGAGAAGATGTCACCTCCCGTTCATCTGCATGGATGACATATTTCTGAGGGTCATAACCAGAGGGAGATTCTCTGGCATGAGTAAAACCATCTCTCATGTGGACTTATACTTCCCGAGGCCCAGCTCAGCCTTTAACAAGCATTTAAAATAGATATATAGTTTGATTTTATGGAGATAATGTTCTTTTTGGGCAGTTGTTCAGTCCTGATCAGAACCATCAGATTTGAAAAGTAGAGTGCAGACTGTTCTTTTTCCAGTTTGGAATGATTGTACAGCATACATCTTTAATCACATGAATTGGTTTGAATTTGTTTAGGATTTTCTCTAATCCACACAGGGTCCAGACCATACACCTCCACTAATATTTGGTCAAATGTCCCTTAGCAAGTTACAACTTGAAAAGACGCTTCAGGCATAACTGTGGCTCGATATTTGACAATTCTTCTTGGCAGAATTGGTAGAGTTTAAATCAGTTTGAGGCAGATTTTAAGGATAACCTACACATTTTCAATAGGATTGCACTCTGGGTTTTGGAAAAGCAATTCCATCAGCTTAATGTTTGGCTGCTTTATCCATTACAAAACCAGTTTTGATGCATTTTCATGCAGTGCTTTATTTTTTTGGTCAGCATCCCCTCAGTCCATGGTGAAAACTCTCCTCACTGTGGACAGTGACAATGGTGTTCCAGCAGTTTCCAGTTCATGGCAGGCTTGAGTCTTGGTGGCTCTTTGGTTATTCCTGAACATCCTAACAAATTTCTGCTCATCTGAGGGTGACAGTTTGGATCTTCTTCCAGACCATGGCAAAGTGATGACAGATCCAAATCACTTCTACTTATGTAAAACAGTTTGAAAAAATGATCCTGGAATCTGCAGTTGTTTAGAAAATGCTCAAAGAGACCTTCCTAACTTTAAATCTACAGTTATCCTTCTGACGCTTTCACCAAGTTCCTTGGACTTTCCAATTGTTATGGGTAATTGGTCAATCCAGTGAGTGCTGTCAACATCACATATTAAAATATTAATGTGATTTTTACCCGGTGTGGATAAAAGAAAATCCAAAATAAATTCAAATTTGTGCCCCCAGTTCTTCTTTGTTTTTGTTTTTAAGTCATTAAAGATGCATGCTGTATAATATTTCCATCCTGGAAAAGGTTTTTTTTTTTTTAAAAATCACTGAAAGCCCAAACTTACCACTGCGTTCGCGCCAATGAATAGTGTATGGAAATGTATTCCCTATCTTATTTTCATTTCTCCTTTTTTCACTGTAATTTAGATATAAATTCAAGATATGATTGCGCATAACCTAAAATCATTACTGTGACTGCTAAAAACCCTCTGAGACTGGACTTCAGGCAGCACGTCGAGCAGAAAATAGAGCAAACGTTGTGCTCTGGCGCCCTCTGGAGGCAAATTAAGCAAACATCAATTGTAGTTTTATGTGAAAGGCAAAAGATAAAATTCTTTAATCGTTTTAAATACCCGCTGTTGTCCACTGATGTAAGTGAATATACACATAGCTGTACTCTTGCCTGAGGGGGGGACTGTGGTTCTTTCAGTCAATAACTCTGATGTGAACGACAATAAAAGCTGTGGCCGCCTGATTGTTGTTTCTGGTCTGTGTCACATTTTCAGGCTGGTTAGGCTGACCAGTGCTTCAGGCTCTGTGAATCAATAAATTAGTGTCAAGAAATAAAAGTGAGACAATGCATTATGAGGACAATGAACTGTGATGTACCGCAAAACTCACCCTCAAGTAGCTACAAAATTCAGGCAGAGGCAGAGATTTCTTGATGGTCCACAGACAAGAAAATGTGACTGAACACTGACCTTCCATTCAGGTTTTATTCATTAAGATTGTTCTATCATTTAAAAGACACATCCTCATTATGCCTTTCTTCATGCCTGGTTTGATTTAATGGCAGGAAATACATAAATCCAACTAAAGTAGAAGAGAAAGTACATCTATAAAGATTCACCATACAGCATCTGAAACACTGGATATCAGTTGAGTATCAGCTACAGCTTACGCATTAATAAGTCACTGTAACAGTCACCACTCATTTGTGAAGGCTTTCCACAAGATCTTGATCTCTAGCTGCAGGGCTTTTTATCCATTACATCATCAGACGCATCAGTGAGCTCAGTCTGATGTTGGCTTGTTAAAGCATGGCTCGCAGTGTACTTTATATTTAAGTGTATTGTGGTAGATGTGCATGCCTCAGGGTTGTGTGCATGCTCTTGGTTCTTTGTTTGCCAAAGAAAGTCAACTCTTTTTTTTTGAAACGAACCGCTTTTGTGTGCAGGAACACTTGAAACAGGAGATGTTAAAGCTCAGTTTGAGATCTTTTTCAGCCAGAGGGCCCAAAAAAAGAAAAAAAGAGATAACTGAAGTGAAATATAGTACCGAGTTATGTTAAATTTCCTGAATCTGATAAACACGACAGACTGTTTAAAAAAAAAACCAAAAAAAAAAAAACGGCTGTGTGCCCACACAGACGGTCAGAGAGAGTCCATGTTTCAAAAAAGTTTCTGTTGGAATCCAATTAAATATGAGTCCAGACTGGAGATTCAACATAATGCTGCTTTTACTGATTTTAGGGGTTTTGTTTTCTTTTAGGGATAAAGAGATTTAAACTTGAAACACAATATTGTGTAAAATATTAATACAAGCAATCATTTTAAATCATCATGATGCACCGACTGTTTCTTCTTGCACTGTGCGATGGGACGCTGATTAGAGGTTTCTAAACTCCATGAAAATGTACTTTCTTACTATAAATCCCAATCGATTTCTATGGGCCATGAATTTTGCATAAAGCATCATGCTAATCCTTTCATCACAGGTCGACATGACAAGTTGATGGTCTTCAAGTTGTTTCTTATCATGTGATCTCCAATATAAAAACCAACTGGGTAAACATCCTTCCAGTTCAGCTTCTGGAGCAAAAAAAAAACTTCATAATGGCTCCGAAAGCTTTGGTTGTGGTTTGTGCTCTGTTTATGGGAATGTGCATCATCACAACAGGAAGACCTGCAGTTGCAGCACACGCCTTCTGCAAGATTATCTGGTAAGAGTTAATTTATCCATGACTAGACAGACTTCAGATTTCCTTCTTTTAGCCAACAGTGATTGATAGATAGATTACATGATAGACTTTTTCTTTTTTTTATTCTGTGCCCAGGTTATTTGGAGTCCTGTGTGATAAAGTTAGCCTCACCATTGTGACACAGATTATGTCAGCCGGTGATCGGCTGTGATCAGCTGATCACGGGGCCGGGGTTAAAAGAGAGACGCCACCCACCTGTTCGCCGCTCAGACATCAGTATCCTCGTGTCAGGAGCTCCGAAACTCTGCCGACGTCAGTCTCCGCCTGATTCAGCAACTGTGAGTTACAACCCCTTTCAATCCTTTTTCTCTTCCCGGCTCCGCTCGCTCTCTGTCTGTAACGACCGTTCCGAAGCCACGCTTCGTGCTCAGGTCATTACTAGAATAACTGCGTGTCTGCTCCAAACCCACCGCTAGCCTTCGCCGCGCTTGGGTCTAGCCAGCACGCCACACGGGCACGCCGAATTACTGTGTGCGAACCGCCCGGCCGTGACAGATTAAAGCCATGGGTTCATACAAGGTCAGAAGACTGCTAAAGTATTGTGTTCTTTTTGTAGGGTGAAATAAATATTTATAAATAAAAAAACATTTGACTGAATTTCCATTCCAGCTGGGCCCTGTGACTCCATTCCTAATCCAGGCCACACTTCTGCACTCGGTCAGGTCGAGAGCGTTAACTTCACCATGATCTCCACATCTATGAGCCTGGGCTGCCATGTAGAGGTAAAAGATGTTTTCCTCCACCTGATCAACACCTGATCAACACAAGATGATCTCTGACTTAACTCTGGTGCAAAATGTGCTAAACATGCTTGTTTTGATTACTGATCAGGGTTCATCTGTGTCTGCATTTTGGTACAGCTTGTTTGACAATGGCACTAATTACTGCAATCTGCACAATGGAATACAAGGCACGTTTTCACACACTCTGACTGGATTCATTCTTACGCTAATATTAAGCTCTAATGTTTCTTATACGCAAAGAAAACCTTCCACACAAAGAAAATCCAGTTAGAATCCAAACCTATGATGTGTAAATGAGTTCGGTAACTGTCTGTCTTACCTTTTTGTCTCCTATCTGGATAGGAAGTGGACTTACCAAAGCTCCAGGCTTTATTGAGTTCACTAATGAGTGGCTCTGCCTCAGATTTGGAGTCTCTGCCTGCAAATAATCAGGAGATTTAAAGTGATCTGTCACCGTAACTGGAATTTCTGACAATATTTCAAACAATAAGAAGAGGTTCACTGAAATCAAAGCCACCGTTTCTGCGTTAGCAAGGGAACTTCTTCTCTGAATGGTTTGGTTTTGAGTAATCTGTCTCAGCTCATTTTTGCATTTTCTGCTGCAAATATGTGTGATTTTATTTTTAAAAGTTTCATCTTATCCATCTATATTATACTTATTTTTCACTGAAAGATGACAAATGTTCCAAAAATAAGAATTCAAATGTGCCAGCATGAACTTACTTGGAGCACAAATCAGAAGCATGATAACACAAGACCTCTTTATCACATTCATAAAAAGAGGTAATAATAGACTAACTGCCTTAAGTGGCAAACAAACACCTTACTGACAATAAACAATAATCCTTTATTCTATATTTTCATTCAGTTTTAATTTAAGGCATATAAAATCCAGAGCGTTGGTCATTTTGAATATATTAAAAACCTTAAATGTTGTAAATAAATAATAGTAAAAAACAAACACAAGACCATTAAATGGTTGTTAAAAAAACTAACCAAAGTAGAAGACAACTGTTTAGTGGAAAGTATTCGACATTCTAGAGATTCTCAGGCATAATAACTTCTTTCATAATTTTAACAAGGACAGGTAGAAAACGTTCATATTTAGTGAAAGATATTTATTAACATTATCCAATGAGAGTTACTGAATGTCTGTAGGCAGTGAGATCTTGGTGGTTGATGAGGCGACAGAATGTCATCTATGTTTTGTTTTAAATTCAGTTTCAATGCTGAATCTAAGAAACAACAGACTGCAGAGGGAGACTTTAATAGAGGCTTACTAACTCTTACTATCATATACATTGTGGAAAAATCTGTCTTTATTTAGCATAATATATTTGTTATAAGCACTAAATATGTTTTATGATTAACTGATGAACACTAACGTACCAAGCTGAAAATTCTGCTCACCAGTCAGCAGCTTATATTCACAAAAAACGGATAAATCTGCGATCCATGCAACTCTAACCAGCAGAGGTGGGACCAAGTCATTGTTTTGCAAGTCTCAAGTAAGTCTCAAGTCTTTATCCTCAAGTCTCAAGTCAAGTCTCAAGTAATGTCAGGCAAGTCACAGTCGAGTCTCAAGTCACTGGTGTAAAAGTCCAAGTAAAGTCACAAGTCTGAAATTTTGAATTTCAAGTCCTTTCGAGTATTTAAAAAAAAAACGAAAAAAGAATGTTGCAGTTATGCTAAATGTAAATATTAGACCATGTAATTTTTAAATCTGTGTTTTTCTCAACACATGACAAAATAGTGAACTTAGAAAATATACACAAATTGTGAAATTGCACCTCTTTAAAATGCAGCTCAATTAAACCTAGCTCCAAGAATAATTTTCACCGACAGTTCTGAGATAAGCTGCATGTTATTCTTGGATGCGGTTGTAGGACCAGCTTTAAAATCGCATGACAAAAATATCATACACATTAAAAAAAAAACTGCATCACCAAAGTAGCCTGGACAACATTTGCTAGTTAGATGAAGTCAGCTATCTCATCGTAGAATATTTATATGCATATTTATAATCATACGGTTCTTGGAGTGAGTGCACACACTCATGAAGTTTAGTAACTTCAGGTCACTGCAACAAGCCCAGGTACAGTTTACCGACAGATGGGTGCAGGACCTTGAAATGCACCGTGTAGAACGAAAGACCATCGTACATATCATAAGTTTACCAGTCTAACAAATCGTTGTCATAAACACACATTCATTAACCGTTTATTAATATAACCTTTGAGCTCAACGGTAATTAATTAGTAGTGGAAATAATTTCTGGTACGCGTTACAGAAATGTAGCAGTGACAATAATATTGTATGCTGTAATCGTACTGGGCAATTAGTGATACAAAACAACTGTTTTATCCTGTGAATAAAAGTATATGTTTTTGTCAATGCACCATAATAACAGAAGCGAAACACAATATTGTGTCAGGACAATTCACTATTTATGCACAATAAATAAAGGAGCATAGCGCGACAATTTCTGTTCAGCGCCAGACTTGCTTGTAACCTATATCACCAATTATGTTATGAAAATGACGCATTAACTACAACAGCAGACTGACCTTCGTGTAAATGCTTGGAGCAGACTAACCTGTGAGCTGGAGTGTTCTGGGACGTTATATTTGGTCTTTGAATGGCTGCGATCCAGGCCATCCATCGTGTCTTTGTTACTTCGGAAACATGGCTCGAACAATTTCTCTTCAACGACGTAATCCAATAACAACCGATTTCTCTACCTGTCGGCTTCCCGTGGCTGTCATGTGACCGGCTATTGCAGTTAATAATACAACAGCTTCTTGCCATTTTTTGTGTTTCTTTTTATCGCTGTATAACTGATTTCAATTAAAAGCCTGCGTGCGCTAGTACCTCTTGCCACGAGTTCCCAGAATCCTTTGTGGTTCTACCCCAGAATGACATCACATTTTCAATCTCTATATAATATGCATGTTACATTTTATATTTGGGGTGAAATATCAAGTCTTTTCAAGTAAACCGGTTCAAGTCCAATTCAAGTCCCAGGTCATTGGTGTAAAAGTCCAAGTCAAGTCACAAGTCTTACAACATTTTTTCAAGTCAAGTCTAAAGTCATAAAATTAATGACTCGAGTCTGACTCGAGTCCAAGTCATGTGACTCGAGTCCACACCTCTGATAGAAGCCACTAGAAACAAACTATTCCAGCCTAATTGATGACATTTATGGCATTTGTTTTCTGTGCTGACTGATATGCTGCTCAGTGCTTTGCTGCCTGCTTTTAAATCAGGTGTCACTCTGAACATAAACACAAGCTACATGTGATGTCTCTGATGTGTATCTGTTTCTACCCGTGCTGATGCTAGCATGACTAAAGCTAGCCAAGCAGCAGTAAATATGTGAAGCAAGGCAGAAGGATATACTCATCAAACAAACAGGATCATAAGAATATAAAACCACGAGCACTACAAATGTAACAGAAATATGTTGACATAAAATGGCATGTTATTTGAAATCTACACGAAACAATGACACAACTACTTTTTTTCAATTTTTTCAATTTATTTATTTTTTACCAATTGTCCAAATTAGTCTGTGATTGGCCTTAGTGTGACAGAAATCATATTTATATACAACTAAATATGACTCAGCAAACATGTTTTAAATGGATGATTCCTCACTTGATGACGAATGATCCATTTCCATATTTGCTGAGTCTTAAATTTGATGTCAGTGAACTTTTCAGTGGTTGGTGTTAAAAAAAAGCCCCCAAATCCCCTATGAGCAAGCACTTGGCGACAGTGGAGAGGAAAAACTCCCTCTTAATAGGGAGAAACCTCTGACAGAACCGGGCTCAGGAAGGGGTGGCCTTCTGTCTTGACCGAGAGGGGTTCAAATGTTCACTGACAATTTAGTTGTATATAAATATGATTTTTAGGACTTGATGTTGACACCAATTATGTGAAATTGGGGACGCGCACAGTTCCGCTTCTTCTTGTTCTTCTTCTTCCTTGGCGGAATCTCTGGCAGGCTCTTAACTTCAGTCTTGAGTTCAGCCACCTTGACATTGAGCATTTTCTGTTTGTCTTGTAGACTTTGCAAAGATTCCTGTACAGAAAATGCAGCTGACTCTTCTTTTTCTATCTTCTGTTGTTCTGTGGTGTCTTTTTCTTTCTGAGGCTCCTGCAGAGACCTTGCAGTGGATGGCCGTGAGTCCTCTTTTTCCATCTTCTCCTGTTCTCCAGTCTCGTTTTCTTTCGGAAGCTCAAATTTGTGCATTTCATTTGCAGCAGTGGAATTTTGTTCTTTGTGCTGCTGTGGGATTTTAAGTGAGGAAGCTTTGGCCCCTTTCAGCTCTCGCTCCAGAGACTCTAGCTTCAAATCATGAAGGGCCTTGTTGGGGCAGAGCTGGGATTTCAGGTCACTGATTTCCAGGTTGAGTGTCTCCTGCTCCTGCCTATGTTTAACGGCCTGCTCTTCAAGCTGATTTTGAGCTGCTAGGAGCTGTTTCTGGAGCATCTCAATCTGCTCTTGCTGAATCCTACATTTGAGCTCAAATTCAGCCTCCTTAGAGGACTTCAGTCCTACAGAGTCAGTGTGTGAAGCCTCTGTGGTTGGAGTGGCAGACTCCACACACTGCTCTGTGGTAGGGTGGCTGATTTGGTCCTGCAGGGTAGCAATCACCTCATCCAATATGACCATAGCTTCATTGTCACTTGCGAGAGTGTCTGTCTCACTGATGTCATTGGGCTTATTACTAGAAGCCTCTTCCAGCTGCTCTATGAGGCCTTTAATCGTTTCCTCGTGATTTCGCTCGTTCTCGTGAATTTCTTCACGAAGTTTGTTCACCTGAAACTGGTGATAAGAGGCCCTCTTGTTTGCACCTACCATTTTACAGTAAAGGTCGTTCTGATGGTATTGGGAGGCTTCCAGTTGGTGTCTGAGAGCAGCAATCTCGTGCCAGGGATTAAACGGGGTCCCTCCATTAGGCACAGGGTTTGGTCTGCTGGGGTTCTTCCCATTTCTCTCTCTCTCCATGTCCTCCTTTGCATTTGAAATGGGGAGGGATTCAGCCTTTTCTTTTTCAGGAGTGGCTCCAGTGTTTTTTTGCATTTCTTCATTTTTCGGGTTTGCTCCATCACCCGTGCTGCTTTGAGCTTCAAGAAGAGCCCGGGCATATGCCCGAGTAATTGGTCTTTTTGGTTCTTCAGCCACTCTTTTCTGTTTTTGCTTTTTTTGTTTCTTTGGTTTCACAACCGTTTCCTTTGGTGGTTGTGCCACAGGAGACTTTTTAGTATTTGGTTGTGCGGCTTTATCAACCTCAGGTTTTGGTGTGATGACCATTTCTATTTTTGCTTCTGCCATTGTAGATGCGTCAGCGTGTGCGTCTGCGTTTCTCTGCGTCCGCCTTGTCTTTGTTTTAACAACCAGGTTGCTTTGTGTTTCTGCCATCCGAGATCCACTAAAGTTGGTTGAACGTCTCCCCTATTTATAGGGTTTTCCAGTAGAATGTGCGCTGTGACATCACAGGCTGTTCCTGTGATGCGCTGTTCCTTTGAAGTGCCATGATTGGAACAATTCAAAATAAAATGCCCACAAACCTAATGTAAAGGAAAGGCTTTTATTTTGTAGCACATACTGAATTAACACTATAAAAGCTACTCTACAGGAATTGCAGTAAAAAATAAAACAAAAGCAAAATATGTTTTTTAACAGACTTTTTTCCCCCCCACCTACAGCATGCTGTGCTCTGACTCTCACAGGCTTCGGGTCATGCTGAGCAGATTTATTGGATTTTCTTTAAGAACAGCTCAGTTATTAGCCTCACAGAGTTGGGGTTCACAATTATTAAGAATTATTGACAACTCGTAGTTGAATTTCAGTAAACACTGTTATCATTTGCTTGATTTTGCAAGTCTTGGCTTCATCGTCTGTGTTTTCTCAGCGGCGTTGTTTTTCTTTTTTTGCTTTTTTTCTGTTAATCTGATAGCAATCAAGCATCAAATCAAACGTGATGGCCTGCAAAAGCCACCTGGTCAAAAGTCAGAACAGCAATCTTAGTTGGTCACAGCATGTAATATTCTCATCTCTTATCTTCTCTTCACTTCACTAAACTGTGAACGGGTTCGACGAGAGGTCGCCCGACAGCGACTATAAAGTGATTATACACATAAAAGCGTAGGAGCGCAACACTCTGACTTTGTCATGCAAGCCACAAGATTCTTGAGCAGTAGGAAAACAACCGGTCATGGTCGGTTTCATTTGTTTTCCTTATCAGAAGAATTCTCCTCTGCCTTCTGGCTGAACACAATCAGGAGGCAGTTAGTCAATCTGATTGGTGTATTATTGTTGCGAGATCAGGTTTTAAGGAGGAGGTAATATGTTGTTACAGGCTCGTAGATCTTCACTGCAGTGTCAGTGTCTTCATTTATCCAGGCAACCAGAAAGCAGCCAGCACTCCAAACCTGAAATGATTAGCTGATCAATGAGGTAGAAATTTGGAGAAAAAAAAATCAGTGCGAGTTTTTTCTTCAGTTGGTTAAAAGTGCTGTCAAAAAAGGTTGGGATCAGCTTGTCTTTTATGTGGAATAAAGCTGAATTACCCCGTTTATAATCCAACCATGTGTAAAAGTATACTCCGTGTTCCACTCCTTTTGACCTTTTGACAAAACTTTTCCCCCCATTTTGAAATAACGATCTTGAGAAATGTACAAGAAATAAAATTCACTTGGGTTCGATGTTTATGAGCACTATTGACTTGAACTGGAACAGAAAAGTCAAATTCTCAGCCCAGAGGATATTTGGGCTTTCTGGTGATTTATTGGTTTGAGATTGTGGTTTAAGGGGCATAAAATCTGATGTTTTACTGATATTTTCATTACTAGTACATCCCTACTGTACAATGCAGTTCGGTCTGTTTGTGCTGTGGGCAAACTGATATACTTAATCACTTAGAAAGGGGAATAAATACAGGTGGTGCAACTTGTTTAAATAGATATGATGTGTATAAACACTGTATTTTTATATACATCAAAACGCATTTGCATTTACGTATGACTGAGAAACCACATATGCAACCATAGTGAAAGTTATGGTTGTATATTGTATGTCCACTGAACAAGTGGATGAGAAAGAAGTGGCAGGCCAAAAAAACAACAACAACAAAAAAAAACAAACCCACTGCAGTGGCTGAGCATTATTTGAAAGTCACGTGCTTAAGAAATAGGGGGGGAAAAATCAGAACCTCAGAGATGTATCTGAGGCCCTGAGTGAAGTGCTCTAATGGACCCTTCAGTTGGATCAACTGAAGGGTCCATTAGAGCACTTCACTCTCATACTGCAGGCTTACTTATTGTTCCTAGAGTATTTAAAAGCAGAATGGGAGGGAGAGCCTTCAGTTTTCAGGCCCCTCTTTTGTGGAGGGGTATTGAGTGTTCCTTCTTGAGTCACTTGTCTCACTGTCTATGTGTTAATAGACCTCCCTCTAATGAATCATACTTGTTATTAAGCTCAGTCTCTCTCCCACAGCATGTCTTTTGTCCTGTCTACCTCCTCTCACCCCAACCAGTAGCAGCAGATGGCCCCGCCCCTCCCTGAGCCTGGTTCTGCTGGAGGTTTCTTCCTGTTAAAAGAGAGTTTTTCCTTCCCACTGTCACCTTGCTAATAGGGGCTCATACGATTGTGAGGCTTTCTCTGTATGTATTATTGTAGGGTTTGCCTTACAATATGAAGCACCTGTTGTTGTGATTTGGAGCTGTATAAATAAAATTGAATTTAACTGATTTGGACTATTTACTACAGAAATGTTCTCAGTAGAAAGGAGACTGTTTCATTAAGGAAAGGTAACAGGAGGAAAATACTGAGGTATGACAAGTTACACCTTAAACATCATACATTTGACAAAATGAGTCAGGTTTACAGAGCATAGCTACGGATCCAGATCTCACATCAGCGCAGATTTTAAAATTGCACTTTTTTTTTAAAAAAAAGTGCAATGCTCTCATCATAAGTAAATGAGGCTTCTTACTAAAATCAAATCAATGTTTATGGAAATTATTTTTCCATACTGTAATACTTTCATGATGGTTCCCAGTTGATTTTGTGGCTCAGGAGGTCTATTAAGAAGGTCAGCAGTTCAATCGCTGCTTCCCAGTCAGCATGCTGAAGTGTCTTTGGGCAATGTACCAAACTCCAAATTGCCTCTGATGCTTCTATCAGTGTGTGAGTGTGTGTCTGAAAGATAAAGTGTGTATGCATGAAAGCAGTGTGCAAATATGAGCAGCAGTATGCACATTCACATAAGTCATTCCTGTTTTATAAAAGATACTCACCTGTCAGCCAGTTTTAGAGGCTGCGGTGGTTGGAGCCACTGGATATGAGAATACGAGAGAAGCAGGATGACCCTGTATAGGAAGAAGGTTAAAATAATAATGTTTTATGTCCTATTTACTTGATTTAAAGGACTGACTTATAAAAACACTGCCACCACCTGTTTTTTACAGTTTATCTGATCATTGCATTGTCTGACCTTTGGGTGAACTTACTGGGATGTCCACTCATAAGAAGATTGGCAGCAGTCTGGAATGTTTTCCACATGTGAATAATCCTTCTCAGTGTATAATAAAGAACTTCAAAATGTGTTGGAAATGACCTTATGACCCTTTCCAGATTGCTGGGTAAAAACAGTTGCTTAATGTCTTTCCTCCTTGGCATTGTGTTACTCTCCTCCTCTCCTTTCAGACCAGCCAAATGCCAAAACTTCTGCTTTTATATAAGCTGCTGATGTCCTGGCTGTTACTTACCCTCTTAACGCCATTGGAAGCTGTAATGGTATGTTTAATTTTTGACACTCTGCTTCTGAATTCTGGCTTCATGTTTGTTGAATAAATATTGATGTAATGTAATTTTTCCTGTGTTCTGAGGATGTATTTCAATTTTAAGATGAGATTATTTTTATGCCATTTTATGTAAAACCTTTGAACTTTTTTACCATGACTGTACAGCGATTCACCTGGAAAAAACAAACAAACAAAACAGGACTGTAAATCACAACTAATCATAAATGGTTGTTGCTATGTCATGTGATTACTGAATCGCTCACAATTAAATGTGTCACGTTCAGACGTCCTGTTTGAGAGAAGTAAGGCAGTGGCTGTCTGAGCCTCACGGGTACTGCTCCACTTTAACTGCATGATGAAATCATGTCCTCTCCTGTCCTCAGCACTATCAGCCATCGCCGCGGCTCAAACGTGGCCTAAGAGTAAATTTAATCAGGATATTCTCATTTGCCCAAGTCAAACCACAGCCGACAGTGACTAATGTGAAAACCCAGTTCTACTATCCTGTATTAATCCACACTGTGAGGATCAGAAGAGGGCAGTGACAGTCTGCTTTTATAAAGATGTAAAGAGATTTACAGAAATCTCTTTACATTGAAGAGATTTTATCGGTTATTTAAGTCAATTTAAATACTTAATGCTCAACCTGTAGAGCCTCATTGAAAATAAACAAAAGAAGATTAGACCAAGTAATTTCTTCTCTGTACTTTATCAGGCTTTTCAGGTGGCAAGTTTGTATCCCAGGCAAAACCAGTAGTTGGTTAATGCCATGAAGTCCAATGCAGAGGTGAGTTCACTTACTAGAATCAAAATGAATTATTTAGGATGTTCCACCTTCTTCCAAATAATCAAATAGTATGTGTTTATGCAAAAAGACCCTGGCTAGTACTGACAGCAGGTTGGGCACGTTGCTGTAACTTTGGCTGTTATTAAGAATGCTGCTGAATCCATAAGAAGTAGACTGGGCTTGGAAAGTCATTCAAGTACATAAACAGATCAATACAGAACTCGTACGCATTCGCATATCATAGAGGCAAATTAGAGCTTCCTGGTAGGTGGAGTTAATTATTACAACTGGGAGCACCTGGCCAGTCTCCCTGGGCATCTAAAAGTTTGTTTGGTTGGCTGCGGCCTGGTTATTTTAGGTTTTCCTCACACATAACACTCTGCACCTAACACTCACTCACTCCTCCAACTGCTGACACACTGGTGAAACTGACGAACGCATGTTATGAACTTCATTATGATTTATGATTAATAAAGGGAATCTCCCAATATTTGTTTAGGAAAAAACTGACATATAACCAACACCAACCAAACACACAGATACTCAGCTCAAAGAAATTGTTAATCTGTTTCAGCTGCTTTGGTGTTAATGGAATAAAAGCAGGTGCACTAGAGGGGCAACAATGAGAAAACCCCCTAAACAGGAACAGTTTTGTCTTTTCCGACTGTTTTTTTCACTAATTTTTCATATGACTAGGCTCAGTATCACTTCTACTATATAGCATGAGGTGATACCTGGACCTTGCTGAGGTTGCACACATCGTCTAACTCCTCCATCAAAATGTACCATCGCCAGAAACATGGAGTTCCTTTTGGTGAGCTGCACAAGGCTGTAGAGGGTCTGGTATCTGCTCCTTTGTGCAAGGAGGAACAGGATGAGCACTTCCAGAGACAGATACAGACTTCATGAGGTTGGCCTGAGGACCTGATGTCCTCTAGTTAGGCCCTATGCTCACTGCCTGGCATTGTGAAGCCCAATTAGCATTTGCCGTAGCAGATTTTCAGGACCACCGCTGGTGCCCTATGGTTTTTACAAATGAGAGCAGCCATGACAGGCATTATGTTATGTGTTATGTTATGTGATGGTCTTGGAGACATATCCATGGAGGGATGCATACTAAGCAACAGGATCCTGACTGCCATTAGGTATCAGGATGAAAGCCTTGGGTTCCAGCTGGTGCCCAGCTATGCCTGTACTCATGGCGAGAGTATGCAGGCAGTTCCTGAAGGATGAAAGAACTGATCCCATTGATTAGCCCCACGCTCGCCTGACTTAAGTCTAATAGAACACCCCTGGGACATTATGTTTCAGTCTGTCCGACGCTGCCACGTTGCACCAGCGAGCCCTGGTCCAGATCTGGAAGGAGATCCTCCAGGATACCATCTGTCGTTTCATTTCCAAACATTGTCAGGCAGGAATTCAGACAGAGAGATATCCTTTTTTTTTTTTAATTTTTCCTAACATGCTACCCAGTATCTATGTCTGTAATGATATCCAACATGCCTTCTGTTCTCAATGAGGTCTGATGTGTTTTTAAAATGTTTCTTTATTTTTTTTAACATCACTACAACATCAACAGAGAAATCATCATTTAGACAGACTGGTTCGTTCGTGGTTTGGTTTTGCAGTTACAGGCACCTCCTCTCATTTATGTCTTTCTGCCATCACTTTGCATTTTCAGGCATGACCTAAAAACAAACAAGCCTAACAGCAAAATTTGTGCATGAGCAGCTTTTGCATCTTAAAGTTTTCCTCAGTATTTTGAACACATTTTTGTCATTTTATTTTACTGAGGCGGAGCAGTTTCCCATTTCCATGGTATTAGCACAGAAAGAGCAAATTTATCATGCCAAAGACATGCTACTAAAATTAGCTCTACACATAAAAATACATTTATTTGCTCCCTTTTTTCTTTAATAATCTGGATGTGTAAGGCATGAGAAGTGTAAAGGATCTATTGCTCAGGTGAAACTCACTTTGCACTGTTGCATTTAAAAAGAATGGGTTGTCAGGCTGTGTGTGTTTAAAAAAAGATCCCATCCCAACTGATTTACAGGCTCTGGGTCTGTGTTGTAATGAAAGGTGGCCCTGCTCTGTCATCCTTGTGTAGCAAGTGACGCAAATATTGCTTTTTCTAATTAGACGTCTTAAACATCTTTGATAAGGGAAAACGACATGCAGGTGACTGGCGTAATTTTTTAAAGCTCAACAGTTACACACAGCTCTCACAGCCATGTTACTGTTATTAAGACCGATGTGTTAATAAAAGCTTCAGTGTAATGAACAAAATTAGAGCCATAACTATCTCTGAAGGCTACATAGCAACGTGGTAGAAATTTGGCTGCAGAATTCAACCCTCAGTATGTTGTAGTGCTTGGAGTAAATGTTTCCAGCCTCAAAAAGTCTGGTGAGTCCAAGAGAAACAGACTGTGCCAAATTAAAATGCAATTAAAATGCAAGTAAACAGGATTTCTAAAGGATACATGCTGCTGAGTTTTATATAACTCTTTTACTAATGATCATACCTACAAGCAATTAAAAGAAAAGGTAAATCAGGAAATGATCTGGGGTGGAATCAAACCCGAGTTACCTGCCCTGCCAAGTGCCCTGCCATTAACTTATTTTGACCTTTAATGACCATTAATGTCTATTAATGTAATAATCCATCCACCTTCTTCCTGTTCACCTGGAGCATGGGATAAACTATCACTTGTTATACAGTATCAAGTATAAACATGTCTCCCTGGACTGCTGAATCACAAGATGTAACGCTAAGGGAAATCATGTTATTTGCCAGTAACTACTGTCCGACTGTGAAATCGAATAATCGTGTGATTTCACACAACATAGCCATGACAGGCCATGGTTATTACAGCCACACACATCTCCAAATACCAGCACTCACACTTACATGCAAACTCATAAACAGTCTCCCACTAGAGAAAGTGAAACCAGGTCATGCAGTATTTGTTTATTCTCTTTAAAGAATTACACCTGCAGCACTGATGTAAGCGATACTCAGATGCGAACAGGCCCAAATGTAATAAAACCTTGAGAGGTACTGTGTCTTGCTGATTTGCTTGAAGGCTGCTTGTTTTATTCGGGGCTGACATGTTTACTTCCTCCACAGCTGTCTTGTTGTGTTAGAGGGGTTTTGTGTGTCCTTGCAGTGCCCCTGCAGCACACTATGAGCAATACGGAAGCACTAATTAATCAGCTTAAAAATGTGCAGAGTGTCCACTGGAAAGTGGGGCACCTTCTGGCAGAGGTGAGCATCTGGGGGCAGAGCCCACACCCATGGGCTTCGACTTGGACAGACTAAGTTCCCTGTCCCAGAGAACTGGCTCTGGAACAGTCCAAAGACCAGAGAGTCACCTCCAAGCACACCCAAGGTACAGGAAGGAAGTCTGTCTGTTGGGAAGGAAATGGCAATTGAGGCTGTTTAGGGTGTTTGAGAATTTAGTGAGGGGTATAGGAGACGGTGTGATTCGGGGACTTCACAGTTATAAAGTTGCACAATAGAAGGGAGTGGCTTGTTTCATAGCTCCTGTGATCTGTGCTACATTTAAGCTGTTGACATTAATTACACTCCTATATGGTTTAAAGAAGAATAATTATTATTTTATTTTATTTAATAATAATTTATAATAATTTGAAGTATTCACCCAGCAAAATAGTTGTGAAAAGCGTAAAATGTACTACCTTGCAGCTTGTGTGTTGTAATTGCTGTCTGAACTATAGGCAGGAATTACTGTTCTCTGTAAATGTCAAGCATTCAGGGAAAGTTTGTGTATTTTGGTCAGCAATTATTTTCCTTCACGTATAAGCTTTGCTGAGTTTTACAGTTCAGAGGTTCTTCATCTGCTTTGAAAGGGTAAAAAATTTCTATGCTCACTTCTAAACTCTGTTTAAAATAAGTACAATTTCTAATGTCAAAGGTATTAGTGTTCCAACAGTCAACATACACAAATATGAGCTGGGTCTTTCAGTAATAAATATGACTTTTTTTATTTTGGCCAAACCTTTAGAAAAAGAAAATCACTTCTGGATTCTTGAATAAGGATTTCTAACCAGGAATTTAAACGTTTTATTTAAAAAAAAAAAAAAAAAGAATGTTATTATTGTTAAAGGTTAAACCTTTCAGTTATCTATTGAAGCAAACTATGGTGAAGTGCTTTCATTTCTGTAAGTCAGCTGGTAAGGTCGTGATTTAAAAGAGACAATAATTGAGCCATGTAAAGAGGCACTGCAGTCGTTTGAATCACATTTGTCTAATAGACAGATGGAGTCTTCACCACACACAGAGGTTAATTAGATATGGAGTTCTGCAGGGTTCCTTGGTAGGACCAGTTCTGTTTACACGACATGCTTCCATTACGTTTTTGTTATTAGAAGGTATAGCATGCATTTTCATTGCTATGTAGATGATACCCAGGTCTATCTGTCAGTGAAGCCAGAAGACAAACACCAGTTACTTAAACTGGAATATTTTGAAAACATAAACATAAAGACCTGTTTCTAAATTTAGATAAAACTGAGGTAATTGTAGTCTACCCTAAAAATCTTAGAAATATGGTATCTAACCAGATGCTTAGTCTTACACAGTGTTACTGGACGGCATTTCCCCTGGCCTCTAATAACAATGTGAAGAATCTTAGAGTAATATTTTACCAGTATATGTCCTTCAAAGCATAATGCATATTAAATTAGGGCTGATTTCTTCTGTTTGTCCAGTATCTCTAAAATGAGAAGCATCCTGACTCAGAGTGATGCTGAAAAACTAGCTCATGCATTCTAGGATGGACTTTTGTAATTTATTCTTGTCAGGTTGCCTTAAAAGCTCCCTGAAAATTCTTCAGTTGATCCAGTGAGAGTAGTGACAGGGAGAGAGAAGGTATTAGCTATATTGTCTTTGCTTCATTGGGTCCCTGTAAAATCCAGAATCAAGTTTAAAAGACTTATTCTCACATACAAGGACTTGAATAATCAGGCCCCATCTTATTTTAAACACCTCACATACTCTATTATCCCAGTAGAGCACTGCAGGTTTACTTTTGGTTCCTAGAGTATTTAAAAGTAGAATGGGAGGGAGAGCCTTCAGCTTTCAGGGCCCTCTTCTGCGGAACAAGGTCCCAGTTTGAATTCTGGAGACAGGCACCCTCTCGACTTTTACGATTAGACTTAAAACTTTTCTTTTTGACAAAGCATATAGTTAGGGCTGGATTAGGTGACCCTGAATCCTCCCTTAGTTACACTGCAATAGACTTAGGGTGCTGGGGGTATTCCCATGATACACTGAGTGTTTCTTCTTTACTCACCTTTTTTCCACTCACTATGTTTTTATACACCTCTCTGCATTTAATCAGTAGTTATGATTCATTTCTTTCTCTGTACCACAGCACGCTTTTGTCTTGTCTTCATTCCCCTCACCCACAGTTGGTCATGGCAGACAGCTGCCCTTACCTGAGTCTGGTTCTGCTGGAGGTTTCTTACTCATAAAATTGAGTTTTTCCTTCCCACTGTCGCCAAGTGTTTCTCATCGGGGGTCATGTGGTTGTTGGTGTTTTCTCTCTATTATTGTAGGGTCTTTACCTTAGAATCCAAAGTGCATTGAGGCTACTGTTGTTGTAATTTGGTTTTATATTAATAAAACTTTCTTTTACTTCTGTTTTTCTCAGTCTATAGACATGGTAGTGTATTCACAGTATTTATTAGGTTATTACGACATGTTTAGTAAGACTCTTGACATCTAAAACATTGTGCGTCAACTGCTTTCAGTAGTTGTGTTTTGATTGTGGTACCTGTACTGATTTTACTAAATCTTGCCTCTATGCAATAATACTTAAAATGACTAAACACTGAAACTAATGAAAATTAAAATAAAAAAAACAAACCCTAAAACACACAAACTAATTAGAAAACACAAAACTATAATGACTCTCATTCAAACCATCAATTCTTCCTCGGAAGTGATGATGCTAACCATCACACGAATCACTACTGCATATATACTGCATATTACATGTTTTATTATGAAAATCATACCTTTGTTGTCCACCTATTCTAACACTGGAGTTTGTTCATCTTTACCAGTGGTGAGACCATAACCCAGTACAGCAGCTCAGGTCAGTCCATTTCCTAAAATCAGGAAATGGATACAAACAAGGTATTTCCACACTTGAAACTCAGAGAAAATAAGCACCTACCTTCTTTAACATTTAATTCTAACATGTGGAAAATTTGAACCAGAACATTTTCTGCACTTTTCTATTGTAACTCTGAAAGAAAGCGGAGAGTCCCACACAAAAGGCTACATGTTGAGTAGGCTTCCTTATCCTGTATGTGCCATCGTCAGTGATTTAATAATAGCTTTAATAATGTGATTTTTTTAATCTTCTCAAAATCAAGGCCTAAAAGCTTGGAACATTGAGTCTTCTTGATTGCTTTTGTCACTGTTCATTTCAGACATGCTAAATGTATCTTGTGCAAAACTGAATCCCAGTTTCTTAAATAAATTATCTTTTAATGCTGCATATAAATGTGCCTTTGCATGCTGTCGCTGTAATGGAGAGACGGGTTATGTTTGTGTGAGAGCGTGATAACAGGACACGTTCATTATGCACTTGTTTTATTTACAACACACAGCATGTTCGTTATCCATGAAATGGATGGATTAAAAACAGAACTGCCTGAAGGAAACAGTATACAGTCTGGCTTATATATATATATATATATACATATTATGCCAAATGTTTACTTCTTATACACTGTGCCTTGGAGTATATATGGCATGTACTGCATCTGGCTATCACATCTAGACTGCAGTGACTGCAGAATGCTCCTCGTCTCTTGCCTCTCTGGTGTAATGACTGCTGTCTAATCAGCCTCATCCACTTCCTTTAATGACACTCTAAATTAGCCCTAATGCTTAGCAGCATGTGTCAAGGCAGACCTTAAAAAAAGCACTCAGGAGTCTGGGGACAACCAAGGACATGTTGACGCGCTGTGACCTTCTGCTTTTCACATATCTAAAAAAAAGTCCAGCGGTTCGTTCACTTGATGCATGACAAAGTTCACTGAAGAGTTTTTAACCTTTAAACATTTGGTCTCCCTCTCAAAGACGGAAAACCATATGCCACATGAAATGGTTTGTTGCTTAGGCAGTAACAGAAGGACAAGGATTACTTAGTAGCTGTGAGACTAGAAAAAATATTGCATTTCACTCCCATTTTATTGACAATTTCTTGCCCTCAGTACAATGCAATGCGAGAGTTGAGGTTCTGAGCACACAGGAATAAATACGGCAATAAATACAGTACTGACCTGCCTCACTTCACACGCTCTGGCGCCACCAGATCCTCACCACAAACACACAAACTGATAAGACATCATACACGACACTGAGCCAAAGGCTTTTGCTTCAACCTGATCATGGATCGACAGGGACTGATGTGCACAGCGATTTAGCACTGCTTCGGGAAAGCAAAGCTGCTCCTGTCTTTACATTTTCTTTCATTACTGTTGACTGTTGCATGAAAACTAGAACAGCAAGGACAGAGAAGGAAGCTAGCCATTTTTACATGGATCATATAGCATGACTGCCAATGCTTTGAGCAGAAAAAATCCAAGTCTGACCAACCACTTCATCTAAATACCGAGGGAAAGACTGGTACGAGGATGACCCACGGGCAACGGCTATGAAAGAATGACATCTTAGTTTAAACACGGCATGCATTGCCCTTATTTAAGATTTAATTTGTATCTGTTACAAATTATGTATAATAAAGGTTTTAACCCATCAATCACAGCTCCATACATGTACCTTTCAGTAGATCATTCAAAGATAAGAACATTTTAAATCTAAAATTCCCTATCTGATATGTTATAAAATGGCATTGCCTCAATATCAGCGGAGGGTTATGTAAGATATCCTGTACAGTTGGTGCCGAGGACCATTTCAAGTAAAAGAGTAGCAAAAAGAACTGAAATCACATCATGAATGGAGATGGATCATCTGGCATACTCTGAGAAATGCTACGCCGCACAACCCCGTCGTTACATATATGGCAGACCGACATATTAATTAGGATCCAGGCTGTATTGCATTTATAACACATTATATGGTGACAGAAAAGCTTTTGCTCAGTTTGGCTCCATCTCACCTCGGAGAGAGCCTGTCTTTTTATGTTGTTTTGTTTTCCTAAATTCATAAGATTTATATATGTACTATGCATATATTAAATGACACATATTATACTGTATATGAGAAATATTTTAGATTAAATTTAGCTGTTTTTGTTTTTCAAATAATCCTGTTAATTCCATTTTTTATTAGTTCTATAAACTGGGATTAGTAAATTGTTAATGTAACATAGTGTTTGTATAGTGGTTAGTCAAGAGTTAGATTGCATAAAACAGCCTGAGTTTTAAAAACACAGACAAACCTGGTTAAGAGTTTTTTCAAATATCAAAATAAGTTAGTGTCTTTATTTCTGCTTTTTAATTCCTCTGCATGTTTAGACATATTTTCTTGATTACAGCAGTGCTGTGCATCAAAACCTTGTTGCACAAAGTAGTGAGACGATGGAGCAATCTGGGCAACAGCACTGGCCACTGATACGTGTTGTGCTTGTGGTAAGTAGAGATTGTTTGCTTCTATTAAGAAATATGTTGTCTTCAAAAAAACAGGTGGATCAAGTTATTTTGTTCGATATGAAATATTATGTAAACTTACAAACCTTGTACCAAAAAAACATGGATTTGTAAAGCTTTTTAAAATATATGGATTAACGCTGTTTGGAGTACTGTTGTCCAAACCGGGCAGGTAAAAAGGATGCAGGTTGTTGGTTGTTCAATATAATAGTTCAATAATAGTACAGTACATCTATAATGTGGGTATCCACCCCTCTTTTCCCTCAAACATACACTGTAAAAAAAATAGTAGAAATGCAGTACAATGTACGGTTTTAAAATGAATTAATTTTCCATATTTATATTTTACTCATGGTTTGTTTTTTTAATGACCTTTCGATTTTACCACTTACCGTTCATGGAAACTTCTGTAAAACCAAAAACAACAACAACAACGAAAACAGGTAATGCACAATGTAAATTACCCGCACATTTGTGCCTTTTTGTTTGTTTGTTTGTTTTTTACAGTGTACAACAAACGCCCTCCTCTCTCATACCCTCAGGTGATGGAGTAAATGAAAGCTGATAGCCTACTTTCCACCAGGCACAGCTTAGCACACTTCAAGAACAATAAACCTCCTCAAATACTGCTTTAACGTCTGGGCAGTAAGGAATTCACTCAGCATCTTCAACTCTCTGGACCAGAGAAAAGGAGAAAGAGAGCAAAGGGAACTTTAAGCAATGTGTGGTTAAGGCAGTCTCATGAATATTGCAGAGAGGTTTTTTTGGCCCCTGTTTTGGAGATAGACTCCACAACAGTCTTGAATTCCTACCTCTAACGGCTGCGTCTTATCCCAACAGATTAGCGAGCAGACGGGTGGATATGAATAGACATGGCAAAAGAAAATCAGAGTATGGTCCACGAAGTTTGATCCACGCAGGGGAAAAAAAAAATCCCATCAAAAACAACACATCAAGCAGTAATCCTCTTTGGAAGAAAAAGGTCATATTTGGTTCGTGTGTGAATCCGCAGCACAATGAATAATCTTTTACAGGGGACCCTAAATTAAGGAAAGCACAGCTCAGGGCAATTTAATTAAGAAATGAAAGCAAAGTAGAAGCCTATATCTAATTTGTCCACTGAAGTTAGTGCTTGGGGCTTTTTAAGTGGCGTGCAGAGATGGGGATAGACAAAGGTCCCACTTACACAAGCTTAACTCTGTCTCACTTAATTGAGTTCATTCCAAGATACAGAAAAAGTCAAAGCTGATACATACATATTAGTTAGACATAGGTGTGGCTCCAGCACCGTCCTCGTTTGAGTTCTGCTGATCGTTTCACTTCTTTGCAGTTTGCATGTCACGAGTTCGAGCAGTTCTGAAATCTGCCTACATGGCAAACCTCATCTGCTGTACCCTTTACAGCGCTCCCAATTACTGTACTTAGGGCTTGGAGCAATAACTAGACCTTTATCAGAGCTTTACAACCCTTTCTATACAGTGCAGCGACAATCCCTCAGACCCACTCCTGCATGGAGCGTTTGCAGTACAGTATGTGGCGCTGCGTGCTCTTCCTCCTGAACTGGAAAACAGTGTAGAGGAGGACCATCATGCACAGCGCCAGAACGCAGGGGATAGCAATGGCCACCGCTTTCTCCGTACCTCCAGCGCTGTCTAGTTTGATAACAACGTCTGCATCACCGTTGTCATAGTGGCGCTCCTCTACCACCGTGGGGCTCCAGTCCCAATCGGGGTCGGCGGGTAGGCTGTCGCAGCCCATGAAGTCCCTCAGAATGGACCTCGGGTAGTTAGGCTCCACGCGAAGCAGCTGGTTGTTGAATTTCCAGTACTCCTTTCCTTTGTAAAAGTAGGTGAAACCTGGGGATTTAGGGATATAGGCAGTCTTTTAAAGACTTTTTGGGGATATTTTGAATTTGTTAAACAGTGTAGAGACAGCTGGAAAACAAAGTAATGGATTGCAAGATGCACCAAAGGTCTCCAGCTGGAATCAACATGTCTTATTCAGCTGCCCCTGCCGCCCACTCAAAACACATTACTTACTCTAAATGTATTTCACAGCTGGTTGCACTACTTTATAGTACTACATACTAGTCAAAAACAAACTGGATATTGCCACATAAACTTATCAACTTCCTGTTTTTGTGTTTGTTTTTATTACCTTTTACAGGCATCTGGTATCACATTGTTATTTCTTACAGATTTTACAGTCAGTAATGCAAACATACCGTTGGCCTTGTCCACAAAAGCCCCTTGTGGAGAGTCAGGGATGCCCTTCCAGATGGTGATGGGTTTTGGGTAACCCGGGTCCATGGTTCTCATATCCTCGTTGTACCTCCAGTATCTACAACAGGACAGGCAAATATATCAAAAAAGAGTCAATACAGAGGTTCAGGGACACCTGTTAGTTAGTGCAGTAGTCATAATAAGTATTAAAAAATGTTAGCACACTTGTGTTACCATCACTTAGTCACTTAAAATGGAAACAATAGATGTATTTGTCATTTTAACAACCCTGTAGCCTTGAACATCACAGGCATTAATATCATACAAGGAGTTAGGACTACTTTCCTCAAAACACACTTAAATATTTTTTTTAAAAATTGTCGCTAAGTTTTTCTTTTACTCGACAGCTCCCTTAATCGGGACTTCACAAAGGCGTTGGGTGGCAGTGATTTGTAAAGAACTGCTGGCCAGGACCTCAATAATGACATTGACGTTTTAGCTAATTGGAGATATTAATACTGATGGCGACAGATGTTTTGAAACACTCATGAGCAGGGATCATGCACATACAAGCAGCCATCAGTGGATCAGTGGATAAGACATAATAATCAGACGCAGCATTAAAAGGAGAAGTTGGGATAACAGTGGGTTGCAAAAGCAGCTGACAGACAGGATTATGCTGAGCTTGACATCATGGCCTGCCTGAATTTATGCTACAGCTCTGTTTATTTGTGTAAGATATAAATTATGCAATATAGAACAAAACCACTTGGGAGACAAAGTCTATGTTTAGCTTGAGATAATCAGGACTCACCAACATGTCTGCAACACTGAAAATAGGTCTACTGCTCAGTAGGTCAACCAGTTCAACACAGAACAGGCCTTCATTTCAAGTTGATCTGCTTAAAAGTCGCACTAAGCCCAGAAAGCAATAACTGTAGTTCAGCATTTACCTTCAGGAAAACAAAGACATCATAGCCTGGGATGACGAGAGCACTGCACTGGATTTCTGCTTACTGTCACAAACTCATATCTATAACTTGCAATCAAATGTCGTTTTTTTCCATGTGACTATTTAACGATCAGCAACACACTTCAAGTATTTCACATGACCACAGAAAGTGGTAAATCAATCATCCATGCTCTGTGTGTATCTGCCACATAGATCTGTTTCACTAGTAGCTGTGATTGATGTGCTTCTCATACACTCGTGCTCACGCACATAAATCTCGCTGCAAACTGTCATTTCTTTGAATTAGAACAAACACCTCCCTGTCATACACGCGGGGAGAGAGAGAGATAAAATCACGCTCAAGACAAAATGTCTTGTTTGTCAAAATGTGGCAACTTGTGGTTTGGGATGATAGTATCATGACAAAGCATTTTGTCAGCTCCCATCACAGCGTCCTATGACCTCTTAGGATATGATTTAACTTGACAGCTTAACATGTGAGTCACTCTGGCATAAACTCAAACTTTAGGACTTGCAACACACTCAGATAAACACCAGATTCTCATATTTGGTGTCTTGGAATGAATCCTTGGATTCAATTCAGTTCAAACTGCAGGTACCCAATTATACTCTGCATGAATCCATGCACAGGATAACATACAGTCCAGATGCAAAGCTTTTAAGATCAAAGAAGGTAGTAATCTCCATCGTTCCCAAATCAAAGAAATCTCAAATCCCCAGCGGTTCCTTGATCTGGCCAAACAGATCAAACTCAGTAATCTGCTAACTAAGAACCAAGTGGTTACTTTGAATCAAACCATTCCTCATGAGGGCCACCAGGCATTTGCCAAAAGGTACCTTAACAACTCCAGAGAAGCAACATTTTACAGACTGAAGACTGAAGTATATCACCATGATTCTAGGCTGGAAACCGCCCACTGAGCACCACCTCCACAAACCCATCTGCACAGTCAAACAGCGGTGGCAACCTGATGCTGTCAGGAGGCTTTTCAGCAACAGGGACTGGACACCTTTTCCAAAGTGGTCCAGCTTAGGCAAAAGCTCACGTCTTGAATTCTGGACCCAAAACAGCATTTCTGGAGAGACTAGAAAAATGGGAGCTCACTGACAATCCTGATCGAGCTTAAACTGTTCTGCCAAGATGGATGAGAGATAATGTTTTTAAAAGAGAAGATGTGCCAAGCTTGACGGACACTTGTAGGAGACTTCAGGCCATCAATGCTGCAAAAGGTGTCCAAACCAAGCATAGCCAAAAACCTTCCCCTTATATCGCAGTGGAGGAAGAGGAAAGCACAAAAGATGCTTTCTTTTGTCTTTAGGATCTGCTGCGTAACATAAAGGTTAAAACATTTAAATTGAATTCAACTTTATTTGTATAGTTGTGAATCACAACAACAGTCTTTATATTGTAAGGTAAAGACAATAATAGAAAAAGAAAACTCTAACAAACAGACGACCCCCTATGAGCAGGGACTTGGCAACAGCGGGAAGGAAAAACTCCCTTTAACAGGAATAAACCTCCAGCAGAACCAGGCTCAGGGAGGGACAGCCATCTGCTGTGAACGGCTTGGGGTGAGGGAAGGGAGACAGGACAAAAGGCACACTGTGGATGTGATGTAATCAATATATGAGTGTATAATAGATATATAATCTAATAATCATATGCTATCTATAATAGAATATGTTAAAAAACATTCTATCCTTCAAATGTCCCCATGGTGCATGGTGTTTTTACTCTGAGCAGTTTCAGTTCTGTCCAAATCTTTACACGACTAATAATCTACACAGACCTGTCTCCTTTGAAGAAGTAGGTTTTGGCGACATCCTCCCACCAGACAGCTGTCTCAATACTCTGTGTGGGCATGCTACTCCCGAACAGCGAGATGTCCTGAGGGTACGAAGGCTGGAGAGTTGTGTCCTTGAAGACCCAGAAACGGTTTCCTAAAATACACGGGCAAAGTTAGATTGCACTGGGACAAAGCAAATAACTAAATATGAGTTCAAAAAAAGCACCACGGGCTTTCAGCTCATTCAACTCTTTTGTGTTGTTGCTTTTCTTTCTTTTCATTGAGGCTTTTTTCCCCTGCTCATGTAATTTCACGAGTCAGAAGATGTCACCTTGTTTTAAGAATATGTGTTCAGCAGGAAAATCTATGCAGTGTTATCTACAGTACAATACAATAAACAGCAAGCTGATGCTCTGAAGACAACTCTACTGAGACTTGTTGTGTTGAGCTTTATTGAAGCTATTGTTGCATTTAATTCAGTTTGATCATAAATGCCTCAGGCAGAGCAAAGAAGGGCTGCTGTGCAGTAAGTAGCTCGACGCTCACATGCACAAACCCACCAATACACACACACACAGTTAAGTCCCTATGAGTGAATAAATAAAGCATGAGGCACTCTGATCCCACAGAGTGACAGATGTCATGTTAATCTGCCTGGTGGACGGACGGCTCCACTGGACCTGCACTCGTTCTCCTACCAGACAGAAAGAAAAACAACCTCACTGTCGCCTGTTACAGTAAAAAAAAAGAAAGATATGTACTGTAAAGCTTGCCCTGCTCCCCAGATTTTCACATTCCTTTGTATTTTGTGCCTTAATGCTTTGTTTCAGTTCCTGTTTGCTCCCATTAGTATTCTGCTTATGCTTTATTTTCTGCAATCTCTCGTTCTGTCCTTTGTGTCCTTCTGTGTCAAGCTTAAGTCTTGTTGCGGTTTCTTGAGTAACTTCCTGTTTTATTTTGATAGTCTGTTGTCACTCATGTAGTGCTATTAGTTTTACCATGTTAACCCTCAGTGTGGTCCTAGTATAAATAGCTGTGTGTTTTAATTTGTGCTCTGTTGTGTTGCCTGTCACCTGCATGTCTGTTTCTCTATGCGTTTAGTTGTGGTTTGGACTCACTGGCCTTCATCTTGGATTAATCTTTGGACTAATAAACGTTTTCTCTGCGCTTTGAATATCAGGTCTTTACACACACATATACATACCAACACAACACAACATGCCCTTTCCAGTGTTCTTGAAGTGATGGTATGCAATAAAATATTATTTTAATTAACCAGAATATGGAATTTCTGCAGAAATTGTGGTGGGATTGCTTATCCTGCCTAATTTGATCTGTGGCTCGCTGCTAATAAAAAATTGGATGTAAACAGCTTGGCTACAAACACAGAAGGAAGATAGATGTTAACATTTAAAAGCCTAAAAACTTGAAAAAAATAGTTGGGTTGTATTTTTAAAATGTGGAAAGAGGTAGGCTGTTAGAGACTATTAGCATATTTGGACTTTTGTGCATGTGTGTGTGAGAAAGAGGCAAACAGGAGCAGCTTTACTAGTGTCTCTGAATTTCTCATTCTGTATGGGAGCACACCCATGGATTAACTCTCACCCAGGTGTGCTCTGGGATGCCTAAGAACTCATAAATGACTAAAAAATACTGGCGTGTTTGTTTATCCCATGTTATATTCCCATAGTCAAAATCGCAGACATTATTAGATACACATATGTAGCCGGTGTGTACCCAGGATACTTAATAAAAGCACATTTTGTCCATTTTTTTATTGGTAGGAACATTTCTTTAGTTTAACTTTTAGTGGCAAACTGTTCGCTACATATATTGTAGTTAAGGATAAAGAAGATTTGTTGTATAAATTTGTGTTTTTTACACTAAAATGTTTTTTTAGTAAAGCCTGGCAAATATGAATGCATTTCCTTGCCCCAAAAGCATATGTAATTTTAAACGTAGCATTGTTTTTACATTTATTGTCATATTGGAGCAATAGCTTCAATTTTGGCATGTGTGGATCAACCAATCAATCACACCTCTGGTGCCTCCAATAAACAGGAAATGGCACACGCGCACAAAAGCTGTCACTTCGTCTAATTTGCTTTCCTCTAAATAGGCTCAGTTCACGCTAAACTGTGGTAATTCTGGTAATTCTGGCCCTTTTGATTGCAAAGTATAATATGATTAGGTCCGCCACTGAAGCTATAATAAACAGCCATCGGTAGCGATGAGTGCAAAGGCTGATACTGATTTTCTTACATTTTCTTAATTCTTCTTTTTATTGAAATTAATGACCTAATCATCTCAGAGAATATTTGATGTCTCGTTCTAAAATGGTAAAATTGCGAGAAATTTATTAGAGGTTGTTTGTGCAGTATCACACATTGCCCCCCTGCTCTTTATGGCTTAGTTTTTTCTTTACCTACCTTGACTAAAATACACCGTCATATTTACATTCATGTTTAGAAACCTACATTATTCTTTGGTCCTGCAGTCATTAGACTGTTTGGTGCCCTAATGCCATGAACAGATCATTTAGGACCAGTTAACGTAAAGGGGGTGTTAACTACCAGTAGCTGAACTACAGTCACACCCACACACACACACAAAAAATAAAGAGCGGTTGCTGTTATTACCTTTGAAAAAAACAAATTTCCCTTCGCTGTTTTCATACACGGCATCAATTTTGGGAGGTAAGCCATTCCAGAAGTAGCTTATCTGCATGGGGTAGCCAGGAACTACTGAATTGTCTCGTACCCTCCAGAACCACTGGTCCTGTAAAAACGGACAAGGTCAAATCATCACTGCTCTTTATCGCCACCGATGAAATCCCAGAATGCTCTGATGTGATGACCGATTTTACCTTGAACACAAAGAGCTCATTTCGGAGAATGGCCAGAGTGTTGAAGCCTCCATCACAGATGTTAGGTTTGGAGTTTGGGCTGGAGGGTTTGGCACTCAGTGGAGGCCGATGGGGTCTGGCATGGCGATCGTGTTTACGTGGGTCGGAAGGAGGGTGAAAGCGAGGAGGTGGGACTGTGGGTGGAGGCCGGGTGGGCTGTGGGGCTCTATCCGGTGGACCTAAAAAACCCAAAATAGAACGTATTTTATCTGCATTCCTTTATATTCGTCTTTTTCAAAACTTTCATCAAGATTTAAGTCGGTGTCCAGTGAGTTTACAGCTTTTTGGCCATTGCGCCTTTTATTTTGGCACGGAAACTGTATCCTTTTTTTGGCTGAGCATTAGTGGACTCACGTTGTTTTGAAAGCATAGATTGGCTGCCCTCTTTAACAGCTGACAAATGCTGCTTACTGGCATCGAACCCAATATGACTGACGCAGCAGCATTTGAATAAGCAAGTGACTAAGCTTCAGCGCTTGTCTATTTATGTTGTTTTGCTATACAGCTTCAGTGAAGTGTTGGAACAAAACAAGACGTAAGAGTCTTGATTACGTGCTCTTTCAGACTTTCAGCTCGTGCTCTGAAGAGAAATTCACTTGGGAAAGTTACCGTAGATTTTCTGGATGCCCTGTAGGTCATCGTGAGGTAGTTTGAAGTCCTCAGTGTCCATGTACTGATAGAAAGGAGCCATGATAGCAGTGGGGTCATTGGAATGCTCCAGACCGAGGGCGTGGCCCAGCTCATGAACCGCAACCAAGAATAGGTCGTTACCTGGAGAGAGGAAGAGGATGGCATGAGTTAGAATCCAAAAGTTCAAAAACATAAAAAATAAAGAGAGATTACACATTATGATAAAACAGAACAGGCAAATATTAACAGTATTAACACTCATGATGGTATGATGACCCTGATTCTTGACCTTTTCAATTAAAATCTGTTTGCTCTTGAGTCCAGGTGAACCTGTAAACACAGGTCTCCATCCACAGCTATCACCAGTGCAAAAGCTTAACAAGTGAAAAGTACAGAGACACCCTGCAAACTAGATTCACAAAAAAGAAAAAAATACTGTGTGAAAAAAAGTTTTTATGATTACCTAGCATCAATATGTAACCTGCTCTGTGCAGACAAATCCAATAATTGTTTAACCATTTATCGAGCCCAAAATGCCAAACAAGTACTACTCACAGGATTTTAAATGTGAAAATTTGATTCTTTTTATTGTTTTGTTATTTAAAATCCTGCTTCTTTTGGATTACTGTTGATTAAAAATCACAAAGTATTTTCAAGGC
Organism: Maylandia zebra; assembly: GCF_041146795.1. Lineage (NCBI taxonomy): Eukaryota > Metazoa > Chordata > Actinopteri > Cichliformes > Cichlidae > Maylandia > Maylandia zebra. The sequence continues at coordinate 15,010,173 of NC_135184.1, forward strand.
TTTGCATTCTCCAGGTGCAGCTTTCACAGTTTTTCTTTTCTTTTCTTTCTTTCTTTTTTTTTTTTTTTTTTACAGACTAACCATTCAGTGCATAATAGTTAATTTATCAGCAGCGAAAATCATAATTACTCACTGCCATCTGCTCCAGTTGTACCTCCACTGAGCTAATGTGGTGCAAAAAGTTACAAGGAAAGCGAACTGGAGGTAAAATATGAAACAGGTGCACTTTTTCTCTTTTAGTACTTAAAGGAAGATAAGCCACATGAGAGCATCAGCGAGCGGGGAGGGACACACTCAGATTGCTGCCCAGGGCATCGGGCAAGAAGCGCTCATTTATTGCACCTGAACCCATATGAATGTTGGCGCAAACAAACATTGTGAGTCTACGTCCCATTGCATGCAAGCGCGCGCGCACACACGCACACAAATGAAAAAATAAAAATGTCACAGTTGGTACATATGGCCAGCGTTCAGCTCATAGTGTCAACCTGATTTAGAGAGAAGTACACCATTTAAGTACAGCTTGTGACTGAAGCTGTCCCCAGGAGATTGTTGCCCTTTACAACATGATATCCCCCTCTGCCAGGAGCGCTGCACAGACCAGCGACTGACCGTCAGCCAGCAGCTAAAAGGTTACCCACCCCCACCACCATTTATCTAACACTACCAGCCTCTTCCACCTAACCCAAATTGTCCCATAAGGACTCCCAGGAGACAAGCCCGAGCTACCATTAGCGCACATGTCAACATGCAACATTTACAATTACACCGCTGTGAAAGCCCATTAAAGGCTGCAAAGCTTTCCAGACACATAAGCTGAGACGGGTGCTTTTCAAAATCAGCCCCAGCACTCCAAATGGATAACCATGGGATGCTGCACAAGGGTGAACGTGAATTCAACTCAGGAGCCTGAGACAGTTACCATTAGGGCATGAGAAGAAAGGGGAGAGAGGGAGAGGAGCTGATGGGTGGCAAACAGGTTACCAGAACAAACACAAAGTGAACTGTAACCCCTCCCCTGCCTCCCCTCAACCCCAATAAACCGGATGGGATGGGAGAATGCAAGCACTTAGCATATGGATATTAGCAAAGTAGCCTAATATCATTAATATTAAATTATATAATGGTACAAATACCAGTGGGCTACATCAAATTCAATAAAACTGAATAAGCCAGCAACCACTATCTTAAAATAGTAGGGCCTTCTATCCTCTCGTGTAAAGAGCTTATTACACCACAAAAAAACATCAAAATCCTGACAGATGGAGTGATGCGTCTTTACAGAGCACGGGCGGATCAAAGACATCTCTGCATTCTTAGTTTTTTGGTTAAGCATCCCTCACACTCATGCCCTGTGATACCATCTCTGTCATATTGCCCTCCTGCCGAGCCATCTTTATTTAGATGGTTTTCCTTCAGTCAGTCCTCATTTACCTCTTTTTTTTTTATTTCTCTGTGCTTTCCTCACATCTTCCATGCAGTTTTTGTTTATATACCTTCCTGCCAACATTCAGCATTTAAAACCCTTCTTTTTTTAATTATCTTAAAATCCCCCCTGCCCACCTCCCTCCCCATCCTTGCTGTAGCTTCTCCTTTCTTGTGCTTTGCTTGCTCCATTGTTGCCGGTCTTAGTCACCTTGTCTCATCCCTCACGCCAGCTTTCCCTTTCACTCACCATCATGGTTGGGGTTCCCAAGCGTCCAAGGCTCATCGGAGTCAAAGTGTGTATCTCCTCCTATGCCTGGGCCCGGAAAATAGGCGTGGGCGAGGAATCCTCCCTCCCCATCGAAGGGTGAGCTGTCACCGTGAAAACCAGAAGCGAAGATGATAGTGATGTCTACGTCACGCCTGCCAGTCTCCAGGGCGCTGTACGGAACGGCCTCGAAGCGTAGGGGAGTCACACCCTGCCACACGTCAAACGCCCGCCGGATGGCATCGTGAGTCTCACGGGCGCCCACCTTCGGGGTAACATTTTTTATGCTGCGGGAAACCGAACAAGCATACCAAGTGAAAAGATTGCTGAAGAGGTGGTCGAGGAACTCGCTCTAAAAATACTCTGCAAAGTCCGAGTTTAGATAAAGACACAAATCGCATATAATTCCAAACTTCAGGGAGGAAAATAAAACACATCCTGCTTCATTGTCCTGTTAATTTGTCTGATCACCCTCCCCCCCACACACACACTTTTCAGAATGAGAAGAAGATCCTTAAAAAAAAGTTGCACTTGACAACTATTTCAAGCCCGGCAGCTTTTTACTGAACTTTTAACACAGCAGTCGTTATCAGTGTCTGGCAGGCAGAGAGGAATGGGAAATCTTCTCCTCGCTCCCCGTTCATTTTCACGAATAAAGTGCAGTCAGCAGCGGCAGCACTGGCTCAGCACTGATTGACATTCCATTAGGAGAGGTGGCTCATCAATTCAAATTCAGGCAAGAAGGGAGGATTTGAATAAATTGCCAGTGTTATCGTCTATTACTGCAGAAACCTGTCAATTTGCAGTTGTGCCAAAGACCCGTTTATCGGTTCTTCTCAGAACCTATTAAAAGCGTGGGCTTAATCGGGCCTGATAAGATGAGTGTTTAAATATTTCTGCTGAGATTATGGATAATTTACACTGTGAATTTTCAAACAATTTAATATCGGGGAGCGAAAAGCCCCCATTTCATAAAACAAAACGGCTCGTTTTGTTTTATGAAAATGATCGAGCAAAACAAAAAACAGGAGAAAAAAAAGCAAAACAAAACAGCCTGATCTTGTTTTGTTTTTTTGTTTTTTTGGTTTCGCCACCAAGTTATTTATAACTGTGGAGCAAACATACTCGCAGCACACATGGGTACATTTATGTGTTAATTTATGTGTTTCTGGATGTGTGATTATCACTGTATTTTTGTGCGCGAGCCCCCCACACACACGTGACGTACTTGCTCGGTCTCTATGACAACACGGAGCATGTGATCCCAGGTGGTTAAAGAGGAGGAGATGAGAGACAGAGGAGAGCTGAGGAAATTAACACTAGCAGATCTGAATCCGTAACCTCCCTATGACAACATGCCTCAGCCGTCTGTCACCTGTAGGTTATGTGTGTTCGCTGCCACTTCTGTCCCGTCAGAGCGTATCTCCGCCTCCGTGACCTTGACGTGCTTCTGAATTTGTCCGGAACACCGCAGCGTGGCTTTTGCATCCAGCTTAAAAAGTGAGAAGAGAAGAGAAGAGAAGGTGACTTAAGTTTGCTGACTAAAAAACTTTGGATCTCAGTTTTGCGTCACAAGACAACAGGAATCATTGAAGTGAACTCAGCAGTTCTCTTCCTGACAGGTGCCAGAGAATCACAGAACCAAAATAAGGAATGCAGAACAGCGCTAAACTACTCCAAACTACAGCCCTTCATGTTTCTCATTCATACCCACGTCACAACTACAAAACAAACACAATACATAGGTAAAACTTTAATTCTCACCTCAGGGTGATATCACTGCATCATCATGCAAAATGAGAAGAGGGAGAAGCGTTAAAACCTTCAACTGAGGTTGTGTGAGGCGAGGTGACGCGAGGTGAAACAAACATCTCTGTCTCTTTACTAATTCTTTGCAATACTGATAGTCCGTCCTTCTGCATTTTAAATGAACAAGTGGAGCATAATGCATTAACATGACATTAATGGCCTAGTGGAAGTGCATGTGCTGCTCAGCTGTTTGTGTTTGCGCAAGTACGTCCACCACACATGTATACACTCACTCCTTGGTTTTCTCATCCAGTGTCCCTGTGACATTGAGCCCGTAGACACGCTGCATGGCAGCAAGAGCTGAGTGCATGGTTTGGGCCGATCGCAGGACAGACATGCCTGGTTCTGTGCGGGGAAGGTAGCCATACCTCTGTAGCCATCCCTGCAAGGGGTGAAGAAGGAGAAAGATTTGAGCCATCATATTTTGTTTTGGTTTAAGACCAAAGCTCAGATCTGAGAGAGGAAAACAGGAAAGATTACACTACAGTGTTGCACATTTTGCAAGTTTGGGAATATTACAAAAGGCATATGATTCACCACACAACACACATATCCACCAAACTCTTGTAATGTATACAATACATTAAAAGTGGGAGTATAATAATAATATGAAAGTGCATCATTCATTGTGCATCTCACAAGAGACAGTGACTAACCTTTGGCTACAGTACTACTGAATATTAAATAAAATAACAGAATGAGCTGCAGCAGTGTTTTATTTAACATCACAGTATGCCTGAGAGTATCAAAAGCTAATTTTGAGAAAAACACACATATACAATAATTTATAGTCAGTTATTTAGTTAAATTGTCTATCAAGCACATTTTTTTGGGTTTAAAGGGTTGCTTGTGTGGACAGCACTGCTAAAACAAAAGCAGCTGAATCCCTGCTGCTGACCTTAGTCAGTGTTCGTGTCTTGCGGCTCTCGGTCAGTGTTCATGAGCAGGACTGTGGCCCTGCCTCCTCCTGCCCTAAAAAGCCAGAGTGTGATTTGATGCAAACAAGTGAGGTGAAGCTGAGAATCATTCAGGGGCACCGGCAGGTTCAGTCCTGAAAGTGAGCTTGGCACCCACACTATCCACAGCTGTCCACACACCAACCAGGTGCCTCCCTATCACCACACAGCCAATGAGATATGTTCCAGCTAGCTAATCTGACTAACTGTCTCCTCTGCCCATCCCTCCCTTCTGCCTCTGTCCCTTACTCAGCTTTGCTAAACGCCTTTTTTTATCCCTCTTATTTTTCCCGGTTTCTCCCGTGGTGTGTTTCCTGTATGAGTTGTGTTTGTTCAAAGGCACAGATTTCAGAGAGATATCAGGCAAGATTTCATTGAGCCATTAAATTGAATAATGGTGTGTGTGTGTTACTGTCAGCTTCAGCATTTAATTTCTTCCGAGTGGTGGGAGGGGAGCCTGTGGTGAGGATGGAAATGACATCAATTAATAAGGTAGAAAAAAGAAGCAAATCCTATTATGCAACTTGTGTCATTAGATGTTTTATCTCCTCCAACACTGTGATGCTGCCAGAGCACATCTCACTTCATGATGACCTGTCAAAAAAGTAGCTTCTCTAGCAATACAACAGACGCGCTGAGGCATTTTTGGGTTCATTGTACTTTAAATAGACGGATCTCAGTGCATTCATATGTGCACATTTTGGATCAGTGGGCTGGATCACCTCACTTCATGAACCACAATGTAATAACCTGAAATGAGCATCCTTCTGTTTCATTGCACCCAACAAATGAGGGTTTTTTTTTTCCAGTGCGTGAGCTGTCCTGACAGGCTTGGAATGTCTCCATGTTATGCTTTATCGCATGTGCCCACGGATAGCGTGGGTAACTCAACATACATGTTCTGTTCTGTTTTTGTTTTGTTTGTTTTTTTGTTTTTTCCACGCTGAGGCAGACGATGTGGAGGAGAGAGCACGGTCATTTATGATTCTCAGAGTCGGGGGGAGGTGGTGGTGGTAGGGGGTAGGAGGCCATTTATCTTACCTCAACGCTGAACTGATGATCCCCCTCTCCGGACACGGCACACGAAATCCAAAGCAAAAGATGCAAGCAGAATGCTGCCGCGTAAAAACAATCCGATGGTTTTCTTTTACTGGAGGATACTAAGGTCATAATGACCCGTTTTTCCCAAGTGTTTATTAGAAGAAGCCGCCCGTCTGCTTTGTGTCAAATGAAAACCATCGGGCGAGCTGTCAAGACAGATTCAGATGAAAAAAACGGACCCCGCGTTTTTCTTTCTTTCTTCTTAAATATAATCCCGATGGTGTGATGTTCCGATGTCAAGCAGAGATAACTCGGCGTGTCAGACCCGCTGCCCTCGCCATTCTTATTTACATCGGGGGCTACATCTATCCAGCAGCATCAATGGCCATGTACAGTATCCAGCCTGCGCAAGATAGGCTCCCTCCCGACTCGACGCCTGCGCTTTGATTTCTCACACAGCGCAGCGCTGCTTGGCAGCATCATAAGAGCTGCCCTACAGAGTGCATACGAGATAAAAACGCAATTTCTCAGCACTGCCTGCACATCTGACGTTTACATTGCAAAGGCGACGGCTCTGTGCAGTTTGAAGCGCACACGTAGCCGTATGTTTTGATCTTAAATGCCGAAAAACAAAGGCCGCAAAGCCAGATTTTAAACTGTGTGGCTTGCATTTTCGCTCTGATAAAGCAGGTAACTGCCTTTATGCGCTAGACAAACTGCTAAATAGTCCCGTGCCACGAATAACCATCAAATACAGTGTATCAGGACAGATGCTGATCAATTGCATGATCGTTTATCTTTAAATGTTGGTCCTGCACTTATCCCACTATGTGCCCTCAATCTTGAGGACCCAGAATAGAAGACCTGATCGACATTTTTAGCTCAAACGGCACCAAAAACCTGCCTGAAGCATAACGAGCCACCAGATGGCAGCATTTCGTTGAAGAAAGAGCCACTAGCTGCTTTTTTTTTTTTTGCCAGGACACTGAAGACAGGACAAACTGAGACAGGAATCCACCCCATATAAACTAATGAGGCGAGAAATTAATCCGACATTCATTTGATATGGCACACAGAAAGGCCCTAGGCCTGTGGGAAGGAGTGCAGTAGGAGCTCATGACAAAAATCAAATCAGACTTTAGAGTTTTTTAAAAATATTATTTTATTATTACCATCATTATTAATGTTTGCACACAGTTTGCACCCAGGAGGGAGGCAGGTGTGATTTATTTGCCAGCAGACATGAAAAATAATTCAGGGACTGAATAAAAAGATCGTATGGAGACATCAGGGAAAGCTGAGTGGCCTAGTTAACGTTTAAGCCTCCCAGCGTGTCCTATCCTGCGCTCTTCTGTCTGACCTATGGACAATTTCAAAAGGAATTCTTGTTTTTCAAAGTGTCTGAATCTGATGTTCAAGTGGAAAGAATGAGGCTACCTGCAGAGAAATGTGAGCTGATTAAATCTACGCTGCATTTCTGATCTGTCACTTGCACAATACAAGGTTGGATTAAATATCACCTGCATTGTGCATTGCTGCAGCCAGTCAATCACTCACGAATGACTCAAAGTTTCCTGTAGTCACGCACACTGAATGACAGATTTGAAGAAATATGATGGCATGGGCACGGAAGCGATCAGTGTCACCAGATTTAGGAAAGTAACCCTCTACCCAGCTGTGATGCTGAGAAATGAAAGCCTATTAAGGAGCACACACATAAGTGAAAATGTCATCTTAGATTCTAACCATTTATTATGACTATTATGCATATTTAGATGTTTATAAGAGTAAATGGTAAATGGCTTGTATTTGTATAGCGCTTTACTAGTCCCTAAGGACCCCAAAGCGCTTTACACAACCAGTCATCCACCCATTCACACACTGGTGATGGCAAGCTACATTGTAGCCACAGCCACCCTGGGGCGCACTGGCGAGGCTGCCGGACACTGGCGCCACCGGGCCCTCTGACCACCACCAGTAGGCAACGGGTAAAGCGTCTTGCCCAAGGACACAACGACCGAGACTGTCTAAGCCGGGGCTCGAACCGGCAACCTTCCGATTACAAGGCGAACTTGTAATTGGAAGGCTCAACTCTTGAGCCACTCTTGAGCCATGAGTAAGACTAAATATACTCAAAACATCAAAAATGAACATATTCTTAGTGAATCTGATCTTTTAATCATAAAAGACTCCATGTCAGACTGTCAGACTCCTGAACTCTGTCTCCTGACATCTGACCCACATTTAACTCATGGACTGAACACACACACACACACACACACACACACACAACCACCTATAACTGAACACACACACAATGGACAAAAACAAACATGGACTGAACCACCACTCACAACCACTTGCACTTTATATACCCACTATAGAAATTAGCCACATATCACTAATCTAAACTGCACTACTGTAAATGCTGTATAGACAATCATTCTGTACAAAACAATAATTATAGTTCTACAACTTTTTACAACTGTTTATAACTTATATAGTTAATATTTCATATTTCTGTATAGTTTTCATATTTGTATCCTGTTCATAGCCTGTACATACTTATAGTTATAGCATATTCATAACAAACCTTCATACCGTGTACATTGTAACATACCTATAATAGACCCTTTTTTGTAATATATCTATATTATTGCTAAAGCACTTTCTGGATGGATGCAAACTGCATTTCGTTGCCTTGTACTTGTGACATGTGCAATAACAATAAAGTTGAATTTTATTCTATTGTATTCTAACATATGTGTATTACTTTGTTGGTGTATGCGTTTACTACACACACTTATATATTTTGTAAAGTGCTACTACCAGTATGGCTTCTTCATCTTAGCTGCACACATCACAATACTAGAGCTACACAGCTAAATTACCTGTGAAGCCTGAGCACACACAACCTTCAGGAGATTATTGCCATTACTCATAACTGTGAACAAGCTGTTCCATGTTTTGAAACAGGATGTGACTGGTTGAGAAGTTGAGAAAGGGACGGTCATTGGTTTAAAACCGTTCATTCATTTACTTTGAGGTGTTTACTGTGTAACGCACTGAGATGTCATGGAGACCACATGCTCCGACAAGTTGAACGTGGCTCAGGGCCAAAGACCAGGGGCCTCATCAGGAGAGGTAAACCATAATGCAATAAGACGAGCATGCACGAGCACACGCGCGTGTGTTTGTTTGTGCGTGTGCACGTGAACTCGGTATTACAAAACAAACAATTCCTAAAATCAAATATTTGCCTTTTACTATTTTATTTACTAAGTTTAGCTTAAGGAGACTTGCCTTGAGGGGGGCCAGATGGTGCGATACAAGGTAATCTCACTGGCTTCTCTAATTAAACCTAATTAATTGGTGGCTGACAGTTTGCTGTGAATGCCTGGGGCTTTTCAACCATACCACTGCAGACAGGATTTATCATGCTATTATTAAAGCTTTTAGGGATTCACTCACATCTAATCTCAGCCTTGCAGTATCTCACATGTCATGAATATGGCAGCCATGACAGTCCAAACTAGAGCAGTGAGATTCACAGGAAGGAGTCAAAGAGTTAATGCTATACACTCAAAGCAGATTAATCTGCATTATGAAGATGCTGAAACAAAATTTGATGGTTCCGCTCATCATTTTCCAGGAGAAGCACCTAATGTACAATAATGCTTTCTACAAAAAGGTAATCGTGAGTTCTCAAATAAATGATCTACTTATTGTTGTGCCTTATATCTAATTTAGGGGGGGGAAAGGTGTCTCACATTTAAATGCAAAACAGTAGAGCTTTCCCAGGGTTTTATTCCAGCTTAATTAAAATGCATCCTTTTGTGAGGACAATGTAAAAACACAGTATCATTTCTGACAGCCCATTGTAAATTACTTTTTCCCCACTCAAACAATAGGCCAAAACATAGTTTGTTTTGTGTTAATCTATCACACGAGCAAAAGAAAGCATTAAACTTCCCGTCTGAGAAGCTGGAACCAGCTAAAGTTTGTAGAAGATCAAAAACTGCTGCTATGCTACTAAACTGCTTCATTTGTGTTGGTTATCTGCATCCTCCTTCTTTGGATCATAACTAGGGATGCTATGGCTCCGAGTGACAGCTGATCCTGTATGATCCCGTATTTTTTAATCCTCTTTTTTGCTTCTTCAGCGCAGTCTCAACCCTGCCATGTACAAGAAACAGCACAGCGACATAACAACAGCAGCAGCGGCAGTGGGGATTGTTATTTTGTTGCACTTGTTTTAAAACTATATATATTTTGGGATGTTGCCAGCCCACCTGGGCTTTGTCATGCTTATCAGATATAAGACCTTAGGGATAAAGGGGTAATCTCCATCAAAAACATGGTCACATACTGTACCAGTTCTGCCTCGTTGAACCACTTAATAAGAGTCCTTGTATAAACATTAGTCAAAGAAATGTTTTTAGAGGTTGAGGATTATTTATACTGCTCAACTTTTACTGCACTTCAAAGACCTCAAGCTGCGAATATGAGCTTGATTAATTAACTCGTACTGCTAATCTATAATCTTACTTGAGGAACAAATACCGCAACACGCAGCGCTTATTTAGCATGAGAGATGGAAAATGTGAGACTATTACAAGGTAGCACATGCAATTATTTTACCAGCCGTAGCTGTCATCTCTCATCCTCTGAACACGTCCGCCTCTCTCTTTCTTTATCTTACTCTGTTTTGATTTCCTGGTTCTGGCCATTATTCTTGTTTGTTCAGTGTTTCTGCTTTGTCAGCTCTCCAAGACACACAGAGCCTCAGAGCAGAATGTGGATGGCGACTGCAACGCCTTTCTTTCAGACTGTGAAACATTTCATAATTGAAATATTGGCCACTGGTGTAGAAATTGGTCTCTGGAAAGAAGCCGAGGTGATTTCTCTCCCCCTTTTTTTCCTCTCTGCCTCAACTGTGGCTGAGTGTGAGACAAACCTTATGATGCATGCTCAATCATCCAGGTAAGTAAATCTCCAAAAGTTGATTCTGTTCATCTGGACGTAGCGTTTTGTGGGAGAAACGTTTTGTCACTTCTTCAGTCTCAGCTGACTGCCAGTTTCCCCAATCATATAAACAGTACATTTGCATAATGACTGAAACCAGCACACTGAAGAACAATTGGCTGGGAGGTCAGTTCCTTAATCTTAATTATGCAAATTCTCATGACCATTGATCAACAACCATTGACCAAAACCCACTGATCAATGGCCATGAGTACCATTCACAGACAGTTGGGGAATGGCTGCAATCTCAGCATTGTAAGATGGCGAAAGATGTACCCTTAGGCCCCCTCCTCGATTCAGAGATGGTCTTTACCTTTTCACGTAAATTGCCTCCTTGACTCCGCACTCAAACCAGCGTTCCTCTGAATCTTTTAGTGAAATTTATTTCACTGAAAGTACAACAGGAATATTTTACCTCCCTGGTAAAATCGCTCGCTTTATGAACTTTGTACCAATTTATATCTTCATTGTGTTTCCTTAGTTTACAATATTGGTCTTATTGGTATCTTATCTTATTCGTATATATGTATGATTTCTATACATTGTACATCAGATGACCACTTTGGTTGTAAGATTCTGAATATTATGTATTAAAAGCTAGATAGTTTAAATGAGAATAAGAAAGAAAATTATTTCTTTGTGCCCCTCTTTCCCTGTTAATGTCCTGCCTGCCCCCCTGTCAAAATTTTGCTAGATCCTCCTCTGCACAGTTACCAGCTGTCAGCTACTTAGAAAAGTATCCTGGGGTTATTTGTCTCTCAGAAACAGTTCACCACTTCCCTTCAACTCATTCATGTCACCTAAAAGGTAAACCTGTTTCTCCATCACCTGTTCAGCTCTACTGATTAAGTAAGGACATCTCCTGGTTTCATCTTCACACTTCCCTCTCAACAGATATCCAAACCGACATCATGACCAGCAGCTTTTACCGATGTGGCTCCAGCAAACATCAGCTGATACTAGAAATTAATATTAAATAAATTCTAACAACAGCGTATCAAGCTTAAACGTACTGCTGTTGTTTCACGCGACATCCGCTGATTTCCTCGTTCTGGCGCAAAATGGGCAATAAACAAACAAGAGAGACGAGGCTAGTGGTGACAGAAAAGCCGATCAGCTGATCACTGATCAGTTTCATGATTGAAGTAGCAACAGGAGAGAGAGGGGGAGAGGATGAGAGAAGAAGAGGCAGCAGCGTAAAGACAAAGAATAACTCCAGCTTTGTGTTTTTTTTTTCATTCTAACTGAAGAAAGGGACAAATCGCGTTCCTTTTCACCTCAATACCAGGTGGTCGGTTGCATGTGTGCAAACCTGGTGACATCTATAAGAAACGTGTTCCTGCTGTGTTTGTCAACAAAGGTTTCTCAACAAAGAACTAAGTCAGGTTTTGCTTGTGGATCAAATGCTCATAAACAACAAGGGCCACTGACTTTTTTTTTTTTTAGCAATCACAATACGAAGAACAGTCAAATTGACAGTTGCACTATGACTATAGCACAGGGAACAAAAGCTCACTGTGCCGTCTCAAGTGAAACGTTAGCCTCGCATTAGGTAATTTCTCCTCGAGGAGAATGGTTATAATTTCACCAGACACAATAACCTCTTCCTCCAACAGTACGAGCAAAGACGCTTTGCTGTGCCATTAGGCTGCGATAATGAAATAAACACCAGTGTGAAAAATGATTTCCATCACTCCTGTCCCCATAGAGTCTGATATACAACAACAAACACATCTGAGCAGCTTGACGTCCAATTAGGCTCAGCTCTCATAAGACAGACACTCTGTCAGCACTCTCAAGACATTTTGTACATTCAACCCCTGCTTGACACTGATTCTGACGACCGTCTTTCATACATCGCCAAATGAATACGGATAACATCGAAACAGGATGTCAAAACTTACTGTTGGCTTTGTTTTTATGGGCACATTCAGTGAGGCCTCTAAAAGTTATAGGCCTTGGTATCATGGATGAGTCATCATCATACTAGCTTTTTCTGCCTAGGTGTTTACTTAAAATAGATCCAGGTCTTCTGCAAAGTGACAAAAATCCACCAGTAAGGAGGCGTTTGGCTGTAAAACTATGCTGTACGTACATATTTGTCTCTCTATAGTCCAGTTGCAGCCACTTGGGTCAGTGTTATTACATAAAAAACACCAAAGGATTGAAATCACACCAAAAACAGACAGAACCAGTCTCTGTTAAAGCCGCATTAGAAAACTGGGCCAAGGAATGTGGCCACCTTTCAGTAAATATTGGCTTAACCAGCAGGAAGTACTGGAAAACCAGTCAATGTTTAACCATTTTGTACTATCCTTATTTGCAATTCAGAAAATATTTATTTGTTTTTTAAAGTGAATATGTATTTGATTTTGATTAGATATCATCAATTACTATATAAACTAATAAATATCAGTCTGATTTTAATGCAGCTATACATTTTTGTAGTTTTCAGTATAATTGCACTCACTGGGCACCTTATCAGGTAAATCTGCTCAACTGATTGTTGATCCAAATATCTAATCTGCTAATCACATGGCAGCAACTCAGTGTACACATGATCAAGACAACATGCTGAAGTACAAATTGAGTATCAGACTGGGGCAGAAATGTGATTTAGGTGTTGAGGTCAGCCGAGCTGGTCTGAGTATTTCAGAATCTGCTGGTCTGCTGAGATTTTCCCACAAAGCCATCTCCAGGGTCTTTTTCTGGTCTGGAAAAGAGAAATAAAAAAATCCAGTGAGTAGCAGTTTTCTGCACAAAAATGCCTCGTTCACGCCACAGGTCAGAGGACAATGGCCAGACTGCTATAAGCTGAGTGGAAGGAAAAATTGAAATGAACACTTATTACAACCAAAGTGTGCAGAAGAGCATCTCTGAATGCACAACACAGCAGCAGAAGACCACAACGTGTCATACCTGTCAGTAAAGAACAAGAAACTGAGGCTCATCACAACTGAATTCAATTCAATTTTATTTATATAGCACCAAATCACAACAACAGTCGCCTCAATGCGCTTCATATTGTACAGTAGATCGTACAATAATAGATACAGAGAAAAACCCAACAATCATATGACCCCTTATGAGCAAGCACTTTGGTGACAGTGGGAAGGAAAAACTCCCTTTTAACAGGAAGAACCCTCCGGCAGAACCAGGCTCAGGGAGGGGCGGGGCCATCTGCTGCGACTGGTTGGGGTGAGAGAAGGAAAACAGGATAAAGACATGCTGTGAAGAGAGACAGAAATTAATAACAGGTGCGATTCAATGCAGAGGGGTCTCTTAACACATAGTGAGTGAGAAAGGTGACTGGAAAGGAAAAACTCAATGCATCATGGGAATCTCCCAGCAGCCTACGTCTATTGCAGCATAACTAAGGGAGGATTCAGGGTCACCTGGTCCAGCCCTAACTATATGCTTTAGCAAAAAGGAAAGTTATAAACCTAATTTTAAAAGTAGAGATAGTGTCTGTCTCCCGAATCCAAACTGGAAGCTGGTTCCACAGAAGAGGGGCCTGAAAACTGAAGGCTCTCCCTCCCATTCTACTTTTAAATACTCTAGGAACAACAAGTAGGCCTGCAGAGCGAGAGCGAAGTGCTCTAATAGGGTGATATGGTACTACAAGGTCATTAAGATAAGATGGGGCCTGATTATTTAAGACCTTGTATGTGAGGAGCAGGATTTTGAATTGAACTGAGCATCCTTCAAAAGCCACAGCCTACCTGAGGATCGTTGCTGACCATGTCCATCTTATTATGGCTTCTTACAACCATCAGACAGCTCAGATTTTCTCAAACTGATTGCTTGAACATAACAATATGTCCTCTGTACTTATACAGCCTCCAGTTACCAGATTCCAGTCCAATAGAGGACTTTTGGAATGTGATGGAACAGGAACTTCGGATATGCAGCCGACAAATCTGCAGCGATTGTGTCATGCTTAATATGGACAAAAATCTTTGGGGAATGTTTCCAGCGGATTGCTGAATCTATGCTACAAACAATTAAGGTGGTTATGAAGGCAAATGCGGTCCAACGCGGTGTAACTGTTTTGTGCCAAAAAGCAGTGTTTCTATTTTCTATGTGTAATGGCAAATGCTGACCATAGTCAAGAAGATTTTTTAGGGAGACATATATAAAATAAAGAAATAGCCTGTTTTCCAAGTGTCTTCATGACTCTGATGTGTTATTTGCTTCAATTTCCACTGGTCTCATCTGTTGATGAAGACATTTTTAATGTCAATTACACTTTTATTTACCCAGATAAATAAAGGATATATAAAAGTCACTTTCAAACAAACAAACAAACAAACAAAAAAACTGATTGCACCTTCTATGCTCTGGCTAAATATGGTCCACAACTCATTTACCACAATTTAAATACAATCATTTTTGGCACAAAATTAACGAGGATTTTTTTTTTCCTTTTGCTTATTTATTTATTTATTTTCGTATTTATGACAAATTTCAAAAATAGAAATTAAAATGTACTGATGAAAGAAAACAGCTGATATTCCATTCATCGAATATCGGCGAGGCTCTTTCAGGTTGTCAATGACTTTATGAGGGACATCTTCCTCTTTTGCTTGTTTGTCTTTTTCTTCACCAAACTAAGAAAACAGACCATAAAAGCCGGTGTTTCTGTTCTGCAGCTACTGAGCTACTGTTATTGCCTTTGTTTGCTCAAGGAAGTTTATTCAGCTTTTTTTTATTTGTACATGTTTTAATGCACGCTGTAGCTCACATTATGGCCACTTTTCTACAGTGCAGTCCATTTTCCGAAAACACTGCCTTTCTTTCCCCCTTTTTTTTCGTTTTTTCCTGTTTGGTTTGTGCAGTTCTTTGTACATCCGGCGTGTACCTGCGCGAGAGGCGCATCTGTCCTACCTCGTGGTGACGTCAGATCAAGCCAGTAGTTTGTCCTCAGTCGCTGCCTGAGCTGGGACTGGTGAAGATATCTGCGAGGAGGAGGAGGAGCTGTCAAAGTTTGAGTTGCCCACAGAAGGAAAAGTCTTTTTTACTCAACGAGCAGAGAGAGAGAGGGAAAAGGCGACGTTTTTAAGTTTTGGGAAAGCGGAATATCTCGGCTTGTTGGCATGGAATGACACCTTCTCACCGGGAGCTTCAAAATAACACGATGGCAGCCCGTTTTCTCAAGTGGATCAGTCTCACGTCTCTGCTTTGGCTGAGCTTCTGCGGTCTGGCGCAAAATAAAGGTATGTGAGGTGTACGTAGTTGGGTCTTAATGGTAAGCAGGCTTTCACTTTCTTCTCTGTCAGCGTTAACTTAAAATCACAGAGAAATCTCGGGCCGGTCACGAAGCCGCAGAGAAACTTGATCCAGAATAGGAGGGTGGAGAAAGTTTCTCACAGTCTCGCTGCTCCGGCTGTAACCTGGTTAAAGCTACAGAGGGGCTCAGAAGAGGTTAGTCACTGAAAACGAACACACCGATTTTATTTTTTATTTTTTTTAAAGAAAGAAAGAAACGAGAAAAAAAGTGATTTTTCCTTTTAGTCAATTGTTCAAATCTTTCCCCACCAAAAAAAATCTGGCACTGACCGTACCGAGAAAATCTGCACCACTCTGAGGATCATGCAGGCAGGCAACGGATGTGGATTTGGGAAATTTCTGCCTTTTAATCTCGTCTGTTTATGAAATGTGCGAGCACTGTGTGAGCTTTCCATACTCCGTTTTGTGACAAAACTCTTACTGGCATATGCTGAAGTACACTTCATAAATGTGGATTTCTTATCCTTTCTCACAGACCAGATCTCACACCAGCGGTCACATTTGTTTGTTAGTATTTTAAGCATCTTCAGACGTGATAAACATCTGATCCTAGATCAGCTCGAACATTCTCCTTAGTCGACTTGCGCAAACGATATGAAGTTGGGTTTTGTTTAAGTGTTCTTTTGGCCCTGAAAATAAGGTCAAAGTAGTCTTATTATTTTTAAAGATAGCAGTGTTATGACTGTTCCTTTACTTTTCTCCCGCTATTTTCAGTATCCTTGAGTTATTTGAAAAATCAGTAGTACATTAGTTGTTAGCCTACTTTCAAAAACTTACAAATTATATATATATATATATATGTTATTTACTCCTTGTTGGTTTGAGTTACTCAGGACCCACAGAGGGGAGATGTTAGGAGAGAACGTGACCAAACATATTACTTTAATCCCTAATGGATTTAACTTCCTATTCTCGTGAATCATGTATCATTACTCATTACAGTGTTGTTCCCCTTTTTAAGCGGATAAGCGTGTACTCATAGTGCCACCGGCCCACGTGCAAGCCCCATCTCTCCTGTCTGGTTCCACGAGTGGAGACCAGTGCCGCTTTGAAGAGAACCATAACAAATCAAAAGTGTTTGCGAGCCAAAAAGACAGAGTCCCTAAATATTTCTGGGCTTCTAAACAAACTGGACATTTCATGCAGCAGCAAGTCTCCCACAGTAAATAAGGATTTTGGAATTTTATTAAGACAAGAGAAGATTAGTGATGAGCAGCTGTGATGACAGATACGCTGTGCAGTACTATTAGGTTTAATTACACTTCTTTTTGTTAGTTTTTTTTTTTTTTTTTTTTTACAACTGATCCCATTTGAATTTCCAGTGAAGTGTGAGCTGCAACATATGTTTTTGACAGTTCAAGTTGTTGTTGTTGATTCGTGTGTTTTTGGCCAGGGGCTGAGACAGATGTTTCTATGTGCCACGCTGTGTTTTAACTAGCACACAGTGTCCAGAGCAGTCAAATTGATTTGAACAAGATGGCAAATAAATCTCCATGACGCTCCTTTGGAATCAAAAGTCCAAATACTAGTTACTAGGGGGGGTCGTGCCATCGCTGTGCTGCAGGTTTATCCAGTAACTTGAGAAGAAACCAAATATGGAGTGAGTTTATTAATAATTACATGATGAACACTTGAAAACTTGAGCTGTTTAGTGCTTGGATTATAGTCTTGTCTTGGGGAGATTTACATGTGTATGTGTAAAGACATGCTGATACCAGTCTACTTACTGTAGGACTGGATATACATGATATTACTATGGTAGTAATGGGGGCGCGGGTGTGTTACGCCTTCTAGTATTTAATTACTTTTCCTGATGTTTTACATTTTTACGGGCACACCTTCTCAATATTTTTATTGTGATATTTGTGGAGATGTCATATTCATACATTTTCTTCTCCAAGGTCACACTTGTTCTGAAAACTATACTGGCTGTCACAGGGCAAGAGGTGGGGTACATCCTGGACAGACAAAGACATATTTTCACCTATGGGCAATTTAGAATCACCAATTAACCTAGCATTCATGTCTTTGGACTGTGGGAGTACCCACACAGGACAAACTCCCCAGTAAATGCCCCAGATGTTTGGTAGATTTGATCCAATGCCTTTTTTGTTGTAAAGTGATGGTCATCACCATGCCACTCCAGCTTAAGCTTTAGAAAAAAGTAGGGTCGTTTTCTTAGGACATCAAGGAGAGTGTAGTCTTTGGACTTTAAAAAACAAGACCAGCAGATGCACATTTTCCAGGGATGCTTGACTAGTCAGTCTAACTAAGCAGTGTCTGTTTGACCTATTAAAATGTGTTTGTGTTGCTGGGAAGCAAATGAACATCTGGCCAGTGGTTTACACTTAGAAGAAGCAAAAAAAGAAAGAAAGGAAAATGTAAGTTTAGAACAATTTGAAATTGGTTGCGATCATGGAAACTTTTTTGCATATTGTTCTGTGTTTGAACTCCTGTTTTTTAATTTTTTATTTTTATCTAAGTTTACAGATCATGTGACCTATTTCACCCTAGAGGTCTCTGTGCTGGAACTGAGTTTCTGTCATGGAAACACAATCAGCGGCATTTTTTTTTTAAAGGTTTCACTGAAGAGGCCACCTGGTAGAGCTAAAATACATGCAGAACTGCCGTGCTTCAGTTCTGTTACATCAGATTTAGGAGCGTTACAGTTGAGATCAAACTTGTGGTCGCTGGCAAGATTCAAGAAGCATTACAGATGTAACTTTGTATTTATTATAATCATAACTTCATATTTATAACAATATGTTTGCAATTTCCTAATGTTGTAAACCCGCTCAACATTTGGCAATAAAACCCTTTCTGATTCTGATTCTGATTCTGATATTTACTTTGGAGGCATAGCTCCGGTAATCCAAAGAAGCATTTAAATCAGCCAAAGTTGCCATCTGTGATGATTTAGCTTATTACATTTCTCCACTTTGCTCACCCATTTAGCCCACCTGTTTCTAGGGGTGCTACTGACAGGCCATTAAGGCTTTTGGAAATGAATTTGAGATTTGATAATGCAGAAGCTTTTCCGTCAGGACGCCCGCCTGTCACTCTTGTGTTCCTGCTGCAAAATGGAAAAGCTCCTCGTTCCTTACACTGGCATAATTAGTTTGTTATTGCGAGTAATGCCCACAGCTTCGCCCAGCAGCCGACCGCAAGTAATAACGGATGATTTATTTCACATTCGCTAAATGGTTTTAGAATGATTACTCCTTTGTGACTGTTTGTGACTGGCTTTGTACTGCAAAGGCGATGATTATATATTTTTTTTATTGTACACTCAAAAATTTCTAAGCACTTCTACTTTTTTTGTAGAATGATGCCAAGCCGGAAATATGCAGTAAAACCTTCCTAAGAGCCACTCTAACTGACACATGAGTTAACCAGTGAAAGATGAAACTAATCACAGGAGCATGTCAAGAGCTAAATCCTTAATCCCAAATCGAGGCTCCCTCGCTTGCTTTTGACACAATGTAACCCGCTTATATCAATATGCTTCCCCCCCAAGTTAATCAAGTTCTTGACAGAAAGCGATAGAAAGATAGGAGGAAGTCTGCCTCAATCACTGCATTTACATCTGCTTGCACACCTGCAAAAGTTAAGCTGACTCATGACAACATTTCAGTCCTGCAGTGCATCCTGAGTAAGTGCTTTTCCCTGTGTAACAAGCCAGCTTCCCCCATAAGTCATCTGTTTTTTTTTCTTTTCTTTTTTCATCACTTTAAGAAACCCATTTCTTTTCTAGGATTGGATGAATGTTAGTAGTGAAATATAGTTTATGATCTTGTGTAATCCTAGAACATCTTGCATGCATTTTAGTGTTCTGAGTGATCCAAGTACTGCTGTGGCTGCTGCTATCTCTTGCAGGTCCGCTGATGACCTTCCCAGATTTACATCTGCTGCAGTCATTGTCAGAAATCATGTTGTTTTTTTTTTTTCCTTAATGTTTGGGCCATGGGAGCAGGAATATAATTTCTTCGTCCTTCTTCCGCCTTCTCTGCTTGCTTTGATGAACTGCACCAGGTCTGAGCAGCATAGACTGCTGCAGAGGTGCAGGATTTCGGTTTCACCCTGTGACAATAGTGCCTCTGTAGAAAGCAGGGGATCTGGCAGCACTGATACTTTTGTCGAGCAACTGAGATCTGTGCTGTGTAGCAGACGCACCCGAGGCTAGACATCCATGTCATCAAGAGGAAGCCTAGAAGTGAAGCAGCTTTTGTTCTTTTTAGCTCATTTTTTTTTCTGAAAAGACAATAAAATCTATTGTGTCGACCTACAAGTCAAGTAGTATTGCACTTCTGTAAATGTTATGCATTCGGTTCCACTACCATGAAGCATAAACCCAGAAATCCTTGAAAGCCTAAAGAAGTTTCTTCGATGAGTGATGAAACATTTCTCCAGATGAGCAGAATTAGCTTTCTGGGGTGTAGCGTGTAGACTTTAGGCAATATTATCCATTAAATGCTCCAAAAGCCTCCAACACCACAAACAGAATCTTGTTCATTGAAGACTCGATAGTTTATAGACAGTAACCAATGGATATTCACAGCATTTATGCAAATGCCATCCCTCCTTACCATACAGACTGTTTACCTCAAGGCAACTGAGGCTTGCTCAAACATGACTGGTCAAAAGAATTCAGACTACAAAAGGAGGACAGATTGAAACCAAACAGCTAGAATACTAAAAAAAACAAAACAAAAAGAACTGCAACCATTGCTGCAGATTAATGTTCATATTGAGATATGTGTTTATAGTGGCAATGGGGATTGTCTGGCTTTTGGAGTCAGCCTCAAGTGGCGTGGATTGCAGTCTTTAAAAACTTTGTTTTCTCAGTCAGTAAGCCAGTGTTTTTACTGCAACAACTAAAGATGCTACCCATTCTGTAGTTTATATACATTAACGAGAAACCAGCATGGAGTAAGGGGCTAGATATGTGGGTTACTTATTGGGTTACTCATGGTAGCAAAGCCATCCGCAGCACTTTATGGCCTTTCCATGATCCGCTGGTTGTGCATGGAGTATTCAGTGGAAAGAGACCCAGAGTTGAGCTGGAAAAAAAGGCTTTCTGCTATCTGTCATCTCATCAAGTGCAGTGTCGTGTCAAAAGGGAAAGGAGGCCAAAGCTCCAATAGTTTTATTATGACTGCATTTGTATGTCTTAAAGAATGCTTTGCTGAGGTAGGGGGGGGAAAGGGGCGTTGTGGGATTGTCACACTTTTGTCTGATTTCATTCTTTTTCCTTTTGGAGTAATGCTTCAAGCCCTTGTTTGGCTGAAAAATGTCTTTATCTTTGGTAAACATGCCATACAGCAGCTCACATCTGATTCATAATGTACTAGAAATTCACAGTGTGTTGATAATCAGTGTTTTTCTAGGAGTGCCTCATGTGTAAATATGAAACTTGGGTTAAGCTGCAGTGAAACTGCTGAAACAGTAAGCTGACTTTAGCTGGAAAGTGGGCGCTGAACATATTTCCATCCTGCAGGCTTTTAGCCTGAATGAAAGCCATGGTTCTGCCACACTGCATAGCCTGTTCTGAAACACGTTTTTCTTTAGAAAGAAATAGGTTGCTGTATTTGTATTCAGTGTGGAGCTCTATAGATGTGCATGTCATTGAGATGTCAATGGGACGGACAGGGGTTGTGCACAGATCAAAGGAAGAATTGCAGCAGCAGAGACAAGCAGGAAAGTCGGGATACGCAAACAAACATCAGAAGGATGGAGTGCGATCTTTGACTTTGTTATCCGTGTCCTCGTTTAATTGTTCATCAAAGAGGCCTCGTCTTCTTTTTTTAGTTTGCTGCCGCTTCAGTGTAGCATCCAAATTGCAGATGAGAGTCTCTCAGCATTATCCTGCAGACCTCCTGCAGGTGTGTCGTCACCTCTGTTGACCTCCACGTCATTATGAGGCGCGATGCTTCAAACTGCATCCCGGCTAGAAGAGGAATCCCCTACAGGGACGAGAACAATAGCTTCACAAATAAATGTCCATCTCAGAATATTTCAGAAGAAAGCATTGTTTGTGAGGGGTGGTGGCCGATCTCAGAAACTTGCTTCCCTAATAGCATTTAGGCTCTTCCTGTGCGGTCTGAGCGTGATTCACTAATGTGAGACTGTGTTAGAGGTTTGGACCTTGTGACACAATATGGTTAATTAGTCCAGGTTATGTATATGAGTCCCAGCGTTTGTCAAAAACTATTGCATTAAAGGTCCAGGATGTTTAATTGTTCACCACTTTGCAGTGTAAAGAGAGGGGCTTTCCTGCTTCTCTTCCTGATTACAAAAGGATGTTAGAGGTCCCCAAGAGCATTTAACCAGAAGCATTATGCTATTTTTTTTTTAGTGGCGTGCATTGGCTTTGGTCCATTTTTTTGCTCAAAAGATTTGTTTTTTCCATGTTCACTCCTAACAGTGCTGACAGATACTGATGTAAAATTGTTCTGCTTCAACTGATTTAAATTGACTTCATGCAGCTGACTGTGTAAAGCTTGGCTTGAGAGTGAACATCAAACTTTATCAGCTTAATTTTTTGCAAACATAAATCCTGATGCCTTTCAAAGGAGTTCTGATCAGGCTTGTCTGGTCCGTAGTTTTTATTATCTATGAAAAAGAGTGTTTCTTCTGTTATTAAGGCATTATATGCTCCATTAAAAGTTTGCATGTCATGTCAATCAAGACAGACAAGACAAGACGACTCCCTTTTATAGATTGAAAAGGTAGTGCTGTTGAGTAATTTCTAGTCAAATAGAAAACAAAAGGGATTTGTCTTGTTTTGTCCAAAGAATTTGGCATGTACTGTGTGTTCAGTGTGGAAAAGAAAAACAGGTTCAGTGATGTTTTTACCTTTTCTCTGTCGTTCAGCTCGGCTTACACTTCGGCATTAAGATAAAATAGGCTTGTTGACTTCATGAATTTAGTTTAAACTCTATGTACACAGGAAAATTGTGTGGTCATGTGCTATGCTCACATCTACAGACATTCAGAATCTCTTAACTTATTTCTTTTATTCCAGTCTAGACCTCCTTTTCCTGTCATTGAAGATTGATCTGAGCTTACTGGGTGCCAACTGTGGTGAGCTTCCCTAACAGGAAGGATTCTTTCCTAAAGCAAATTTTAAAGCTCGAAATGAAACAACATTCATAGTCTGTTTGTGGCTGCCTTCTAAATAAGCTAATAGGAGTGCGCGCTTGACTGAGAAACGCACACAAAGAAAAGGAAACATGAATACATCAGCCTCAGAAACCCCAAGTCTGGACAAAGGGTTCCTTATTCAAGTCTTTGTCGTCTTCTTTGACCTTATCTTGTCATGTGGACATGACTTTACAACCCTGTGTCAACAGGGAGAAGAAAGGCATGCCTATTAGCTCAAATTCATGAGGCTGCTGCGTGAATAGCGGAATCAGTTGAGCTGATATTGAATCAGGGCAGCAAATCCAAGTTCGATATAAGAGTTTTTTTGGAAATGAAAAGCTCCACTAAGGCACACAGTGTTACATATTACAGTGCTAAAACACTGATATTTAAGTATTGTTTTAACTGTGTTAATGATCAGTACAGCTAATCATTCAGATTCCTATACAAATAAAGCTGGGACAGGTCTACTGATATAACTGAATGTAATAGATTGTAAAGCAGCACATCCAATAGTCTAATACAGTGGTCCCTCGCCATAACGCGGTTCACGTTTCGTGGCCTCGCTGTTTCGCAGATTTTTTTGTGTGCAATTTTGCATGCTTTTTTCTTTTTCTTTTTTTTTTTTTACAGCGCATTGTGTTCTGCGTCCTGATTGGCTGTAGACAATTGTCAATCAATCTCGTGCCGTGTCTCCTGTACAGTACAGAATGCGTTCAGCTTGTCAAATTTACGTAAATCTTTGATTGCTGGCAGGGTGACTCTGAAGTGCTGTACTGTATGTTTGTAAGTTTTCTCCACAACAAACACAACAATGATGACGAAACGTTTGCACCGTTGAACGCACCTGTGGTAGCACCCAAAAGGCAGAAGAAGATGCTAACCATCACTCAAAAAGTTGGACTTCTGGACATGCTAAAGGAAGGTAGAAGTTACTGTATTTTACAGATTATAAGGCGCATTAAGCGAAACAAAACATTCAGATAAGTCAAACTTTACTCAACTTATTCTTCTTGCTTCTATCACTTCCATACCATTGATTCATTAATGTTGAATTCTCTCACAGCTGCTCCATTCCCATGTTCTGAACCAGAAAACAGGGTTTGATCTTTGGTTTCATTCTATAATACTGGACTTATTTTTCTACGAAGGTCGAACTTTGAGAGTGTTTAAACAAGAGAGAAAAGTGTGACAATGTTCATGCCTGTCTAACAAAAGTGTATAAAGTGTGCAGTGAGGGGTTTTATAGCCTTAAAACATCTATATATATAATTGTAAAAAATAAAGCTGACTACTTCGCAGTTTTCACCTTTCACGGGTTATTTTTAGAACGTAACTCCTGTGATAAACGAGGGACTACTGCACCACAAATTTCAGCCAGTCATTCATATCAAAAGAAGAACCGCTGGACACCAAATGCATTAGGACTTATCG
Organism: Maylandia zebra; assembly: GCF_041146795.1. Classification (NCBI taxonomy): domain Eukaryota; kingdom Metazoa; phylum Chordata; class Actinopteri; order Cichliformes; family Cichlidae; genus Maylandia; species Maylandia zebra. The sequence continues at coordinate 15,034,563 of NC_135184.1, forward strand.
TTTAGTCCTTGTCCAGTTTCTTCACATTCTTTTCAGGACACACTGCTGACCATGCTGAGATATGCCAAGTTCTCAGCTAATAGCTCATTGGGATTCAACCTGTTGGTGCTAAAAGACTATTTTTATGCTTATCAAACTCAAACTGCGCTATTGTTGGCATTTTTTGGGAGATTTGTTGAAAGAACAAATTATGTATTTCTAAAATCACTTTAAAAAACTACAAGTAAAGACATCTCATTGGAAGCAAAACATAAAGAAATGAGGCTTATGTTTATGCCTACAGGTTTGTCTCCAAAACAGAAAGAGCTCTGTGATTACCACCAGGTTATCTCCTGATAGCAAGTAAAGTACAATTCTGACAAGTGAATAACCGTCCTTCCTTATGATAAACCTCTGCCTCAGTTACGAGCAGTTATAACACTGTTGGCAGTTTTGTGGCAGGGTGTGTTAGAGGAGGAAAAGAAGATCAGCTCTTCTCTTGCTTTGGTTCCAGCATTTTAGAAGCCAGCATCACCTCTCGCCGATTTCATCACCATCGTAAAACGTGTTTCATCGCAGCCATTTATAGATGAGCTGACAGCGTTGTTCATGATATTGTAGCTGTGGCAGTGACTTCTACAGAGTTGATCCTTGATTTGTTTTACTCCAGCAGCACTAAAATGTAATATACTCAACGCCCCTCGTGAGGTACCTTTTCTAATTGCCTGGTAGGTTTCACAACACCAATGTTTCGTTGAGCTCAGAATTAATTTCCTGGTGGGACTTTGAGCGGAACATCTTCATTACTGCATGTTTTCATAATTGAAGCCAGAGGCTTGTAAAAAAAAAAAAAAACAAGCACTCCTTCACTGGCAGCGTTTCCTTCAATAAAAAAAGATTGAACCCAACCCTGTCATTGCGAGACTTCCCACTAAACCATTAGTCAAGCTCACATATTTTATATACCCACAAATCGTATCACTCTTAAAGCATTACTGATAAATGGTCAATATATACACCTCCATTTTCATTTTCATAACAAACCACTTCAGCTGGGTGGAGGATGGGTAGGGCTGATATGCCCTGGAGAGTGCAAACCTGGACCAGTGCCAGGAAGTAGGATTAGCCCGCTGAACTGTCACTGTATCCACTTCATCAACAACCTCTTCCTGAGCTGATTAGGCAGGAGTCTGAGATTATTATTTTTTTGTCATATCAATCCACTTGTTTTAGTATTATTCTTATTATCAGTCACCAAGATTTACACAAGATTAAAAATACTTAAAACCAAATTGGGTTTTCAGGTCAGAGGACACGTAAGCAGGCGACTAAATTTGATTCCTTTTAAACACTCGAGTCACTGACAATATTGATGTTAGAAAGCCGTCTTTGCTGTCTTTCTTTCTTCCTTTTTTGTCCACGTTGGTTACTGTTTAATCCACTGATTCCTTATGCTTCTGAGCTATAAAATGATCAAAGTAATAAATGTTTGGCAACTGCTGGTCAATTTGAAAAAGAAAGTGACAAATCTGAAATGGGATTCTGTGTTTGGAGTTGGAAGCATCTTTACATCTGCTGAGCTGTGTTTAAATCACGGTTACTACAAGGTTCACTGAGGAACTAGACTGAGGCTTTTGATTATGGTAGATGAGACATTCAGATTTCCTTTTTCCGCCACTTGAGAGACCTTCTCGCTTAAAGGTTAAGTCAGTTTAACCTCAAGGTCCATTTAGTAGCCGCTCTTGAGCTTTCAGATATGTCAATTTATCTATGCCTGCTCTAGAAATTTGCACTCAAGCAAATTTCCCTAATTTTATTTGTTTATTTTAAAGGAAATCTACCTGGGAGAGTGGGGATTTAGGCTTGTGCATAGTCAGAACTGAGTTTTAACTTATTTTTAGCCAGTATAAAAGACATGCTTAGGCCGCATGCCTGTCTGTTCGAAGACAGGCATGCGGCCATAGGGGAAGGCTTGAAGATGGTTGCCTATTTTTTTCTTCTTCTATCTCTGCAGGTTTAATGTTGGAAAGTTTTTTTTGTTTTGTTTTTTTGTTTTTATCCCGGCGTGCACACTTATCGTCCATCCTCTGGTGTAGTCATTAGAATTTGTAGTGTGTGTTTTATACACTGTGCATCCGAGCCGTGGTCCTTGTGTTCAGCAGTGTAGCTGATAGCGAGAAAAGAGTCTAGTCTGCCAAGTCTCATGCCTTTGATGACTGACGCAACGCAGCCAGGCCTGAGGTTGTGCAAACGCCCTTCTCTGTCTCTAGTGAGGGGGTGGCCTCCTCAGTCATAATCAACTTAAGCAAGCAAGCTTTGGACATTGTTTTGGAGCTGCATGTGTGATGTGCTTTTTTTGTCAGGAAAAGGAGAACGCCCCGCACGTTAACAATGGAAGAAAACTGAGCTGTGGGCTTTGGAGAGAGGTGTTCGATGAAAAACTACCAACACTTTCTGTCAGTCCCTGCTATTCATGCTTCTATTGTGGAGATGAAAATACTCCAAAGGTTTTAACAGAGCACTCCCTGGATTCATGTGCTTGGCAGCGGCCCACCATAGCATCTCAAGCATTTTTAGCTGTGTGTCACCAGGAAGACGTAGCTCAACTGTAAAGCATTTCTGTGCAAATTAAATCGGTCATGCTTTTGGCAAGTACAACACAACACGCAACTAAATACCCTTTCACAGCGCTGAAAAATTATGAGAGTTCCTCAGCTGTACAAACTTATTCCCTGAGCTCCGTTTGTCCCTGACACTTGCCCTCTGCCAATGTGGATGAGGAAGAAACTACTCATCGGTGGACTTGGGGCCTGCTGATGTGTAAAGCGCAGGCTGAATTTGTGAGTAAGGGATGAGCCACAGAGCAAGGCTTACTAACACAAACCCCAGGGCTTTTACAGAATATTCCTTTTATGGGGTCACTCTGTGAAGACTCCAGTGGGGCAGAATTGCTGGAGACATGACTAAGGCTCTAACAGAGTTGTTGGCAGGCAGCGCTGTGAAGCAGTGGCTAGAGCTACACAGAAATGAGCCTGTCAGCTATCGGGCTAAAAATAAGAAGTCCTTAAGCAGAAAGGGTGTCTCGAAGAGCGTTTATCTCTTTTGTTTGGATGAACTGAGGACTTCAGTCGATGAGAGTTATCTGTCTGTCCTCTGTGTTGAGGTGCTCCAACCTGGGGGCAGTTGAACTGGGCTGGGAATGCTTAAACCAACAGGGATTTCCCGATCCACATCTGCTTTGTCTTGCTGGAACGATGTGTGAAGTGTGTGGGCTACTTTTGCTAGTGGTTGTTGGTTTTCTTTCTCGCTCTCACTCACCCTCATTTCTTCTTTTCCAGGCATGGCTCAATGATGATTGTTGGAAAGGAGGATTTTTTTTTGGGGGGGGGGGGGGGGGGGGGGGGTTGGACGCCCACTCGCTCAGTCTTCCTCTCCAGCTTCCTGTGGGATTGAAGAGTAGTATGGTTTTAACAGGGAAGGAGAAAGAGAAGGAGAAAAAGTCGGGGGGCTGGGAGTTGTCTTGGCCAGAACGGTCTTCAATAGGGAGAATGTCTGGATGTTAAAGAGGAAGTGGGTTAAATGTCGGAGCATTTCAGGGGAATGGTGGGTGCATTATTGGAATGTAAATGGGGATGAAGTGGTGAGTTTTGAGTTACAGCAGTGGAGCTGATGGGTGCCTTTACTGAGCACTAATGGACTTTCCAACAGGCTATGAAGGAGACTCGCCTAATTAAAATTATTCCTCAATTATTTCAGCTGTTCTTTTATACTCATCATTTATACAGGAAGTGTTTCAGCTCTGGAGTAGAAGGAGCACAGTTTTGTTTAGTTCACTCCGGAAAAATCGACTTTCTTCCCACAAATTTCCTTCTGAAGGTTTATCTCTTCTGTTAACTATGAAGAGAAATGTTGATTATTCACAGGAGAAGCTCAAACAATAACTAGGATGAAAGTCAGTGAGTTAGGCCCCTTGTAAGTCAATAGGCACATACAGTAACATATTTATTTTTTAAGGATTGGGTGAACTTTGTTCACTGAAAGTTAAAGAAAACCAACACACTTTTTTCTCTCTCTTGCCTCCAGCAAACAGTTGCTTTTGTTTCTCTAGTTTCTCATTCTCTTTGTCTGAGACTTCTGCCCATGGTGCCCCCCAAAACACATCATTTCATTCAACAGCAACACAGCAGGCTATAAACACAAAAATGACACATATAATCACACGATGAGTATTTAACAAACACAAGCAGTAGATAGCAAACAAAGCTTTTTAAGGATTTTCTTTTTCCAAGCAACTAGGCAAACAAAACTTTGGCATCCACTGTCCCTTTCATTCTGTTTTGGTTTCTATTAACTTCTAAGCAAAATCATGTTTGGCGCAGTGGAATTATTGTGCAATAACCTAAACTGCTGGACCAAAACGGTAAAGCTGTTGGATGAGAAACCAAAACAATGAGCTGAAAGAGTTTCGTGGAGCTCAAGGTAACTTCATAATCAGGTGTTATTTCTTTGTCGAGGTTTGTCCTTTCACACACTGTGAGCTGACCTGTTGTTAATATTAAATATTGATTATTGTTGCCTAAATTAAGGAAAAGTAGTAGTTTTTTTTTTTCGTTTATAAATCGAGCTCACTGCTTTCTCCCAAAGGTCAGTTGATTATCCCATTAATGTAGCCTTTCCAGCACTGTGTACTGCCTTAAGGTCTTGAAAATGCTGATCACAGTATGCAGCAGTGAGTATACATACTTTTTTCCTGTGTTTGTGCAGAACCTAAATCCACAGTTTCCTCACACTGAGGTGGAGAGTAAACATTATGATGGGTCCAGCCACAGGTATCTGGAGTGTCTCAGTGACTGGTAGAGAGGAATCATCAGGAGCAGAGAGTAAACACGAGCCTTTTTGGTCTTTATTTGGTCACTTTGCTGAGCTTTTAACAGCTAAACTTCACTGACTGCGCTCCATCTGCAGTGGGGCCAACAAATGCAGTCACTGGGACTGAACTGTTATGAGGACATGTGATGTATTGAGTAAGACCCTCCATTTGCTGGTCTTCTACAGCTGTCCACCCCTATGTTTTGTCCCCTTTGTTGGTCTTTAGGGAAAGGTCATCCACGGCCATACGTCAAGTGTTCAGCTTTACACCCTCTTTCCACAGTTTGACCCCACAGCCGGGTGTCCCACATTTACTTCTCTGTTGGCTAAACCACAAACCAGTCCTGACATTTTTTTTGTTCTTTTTGGTTTCAGTTTTTTTCCCCCCTGTCATTTCCTTTCAGTCACTTCTTATTCTCAAATAGTACATGAAGTTCAGTTTAAATCATTCTTCGTGTCCTCCTCTCCCTAAAGACGACTGTTAACAACCATCTGGTTCAGTGTTGCGGGGTAGCCAGCTAACCCCATGCAAGAGCAACTTCCTGAGATGTCAGAGGGCCTTGTGTTTTTGCATTCATTGGGGATAGGGAGGGAGAGTGTCTCCATGTGTGTGTGTGGAGGGGAGGGTATCCTCTGAGTCCACACTGACCCCTTTTTCTTTTCTGAGGCCCGAAGATGTTTTCTCTTAGGGATTGATATGACTCCCACGCAAAGGAAGAGTGCATTTCCCCTCAGCAAAAAAAAGCAGGACTTAAAAATTCCTGATATCCTAACTACAAAGTATGTTTATATGAATGAACACCACTGAATGCACATATGACCACTTGTAGTGCCTTCTCAATCTCAGCCAATCAGAAAACATAAGCGAGGGAAAAGGGAGCTTGAATGTACTTCTTTGAATTTTTTTTTTTTGCATCATTAACTTACTTGCCTTTGGGAAATTTATAATTCCCTTAAATCTGAAGGTTCAGGAACTAAAATAACCACAACACCAGTAATCGTCAACTTGAAACCGAAGCCAACTAAAGCAGATGGTTTCTTCTTCTCTTCCCATCACTATCCTCTTACAATACACATGTACTTCTAAATAGGTGAATTAATCTTGGCATCGATTTGTTATAAAAGTGGCGGATACACTGGAGATTGAATTGTGCAAGATATTTTACCGTAATGCTGTTGACTTGAGAGAGTCCTGTCACTTAGCATCGTTACCTCCCTTTAATCATGTATACGTTTTCAGGTAATGTAATTATGAGACTCTGGACAGAGCATAATTGAATCGCAGGTAGTGAGTGAGAGGAAGAGAAAGCGGCAAGACCATTTCTGTTGTCTGCAGAAAGGTATAAAGCATTATGATTTAATTTTGTAGATGGCGGCTCACTTTGTTGGAGGAAACCATTAGAGGGATATCAGGGAAGTTTGGTTTACTTTCGTGAGGACTCGTTATTGCCTTAAAAGGGGGGGGGGGGGGCTAAGTTTCATCCAAACATGCAAATAAGACCTCAAATGTAAATTTGTGCAACTGACTTTTTCTTTTCTTGTCTGGGTTTAGTGAGTAAGATTGTACATTCGATCTCATCTTGTTTGGTTAATGTCTCTCAAATGTTTACACTATATTGTCTGCTTTGACTGTGGTGTTGTGGCCCGTTGCAATTTGTACCCATTTTCTCAATAAATAATTATGATTTTGCCAACCATCAAAGAAAAGGTTTACATTATATACATCAGTCTACGAATATAATCTAAGAATATTTATGCTAACACAAACATACGACAGCCCTTTAGTCGTATCGGATGACGATATAAAAACGTCTATCGTTTCATTCATTGACTGTAGAAAACATGGTTTCATTTTAGGCTATCGTTTGTTTCGTGGTGTCGCAAAATTTTACGGCAATATTTTTTTTCATCGTTTTGATGGTCACTGTAGTGGCTATATTAATTTCTTAAAGTTCTCTCTTTCTCTTATATTTAATATAACCACACTACCGACGGACAAGTGCCTGTTTTTATGGGTTGTCTTAGCAACAACGACGGTAAAACCATCGCATGTCCGCTTGTTTATTTTCCACATAAACCTTTCACAATAAAGCTCAAGATCCTGTTGAGACTTTTCAAAATAAACGGAATCACGTGAAAAAGTATGCAGAGTGTTTACAGATGAAAAGCAAAAAAGAGCCGTCAGGTGCTAAAAAATAAACCTTAGACTCAAACGTTAGAACAGGCTTTTCCCCGCAGCACGCGGTGTAATAAATACTCACAAAGAAAACGGCGGCCGTTACAACTTATGTCTAAAAATGTATAGTATCGTGCATCGGTTAAAACACTCGACTCCAGCTACACGACGCCCAGCTGGAAACACTTCACGCAAGTCGAGCTGCCCGAGATTCACAGAATTTACAGAAAATATTAAATTTTTTGTGATTTATATCGTTATCGGGACGATAGATGTTTTATATCGGGATATAAGATTTTGGTCATATCGCACAGCCCTACCCTTTAGTTCATGTGTCATTTTAAAGATTTTTAAAGGAAAAGTGCAAGATTTGGAGCTCAGCAAACATTATTTACCAGGATAGAGAGTGTTGATGTTCTAATGTAACCCCTACATCAGAAAACAAATGTGCATTCGCCAAAACGTTGACCCATTCCTTTGAGTCCTCAGTCATACAGGCCTAGAAACCGATCAGCAACCACCGGCTGCTAATGAAAAATGTGTATTCCCCGAATGGTTGGCTAATGGTAGCTGGAGGTTGATGGTGTTGCAGGAAAAGCCTCCTTGTGATTGCTTTGGTTGTTAGCAGGTTGCCTGTAGTTTTCAAGGAATCTGCTCATGCGAACTAGTCATTGAGCCTTAGTGGAACTTGAAAAAGTATGACACAATCCAAAACCTGAGACGTTCGCCTTCACAGTAAAACTTACACATTTTACCGCTACAGCTAACCTATTTCAAAAGGTGCAAGGGAAACGGTGTTTGTGATTTCACAGTTTTGTTACCACGCTATGAGATTGAATGCAAAGCGGTCGCAGCAAGGCCTTTGGTGCAGCACATGTATATCTTCACCTAGCAACTGCTAGCGGCCTCCAGCAACACACACACATTTTTCTTTGACAGCTTTAAGCTGACAGGTGAGTCATAAAAACTAGCACCAGTATAGTTTTTATAGAGACAGGAATTAGTTATAAAGGGAGGAATTGCAGTTTTTGGCACTTTTGCCTTGACTTCATTTTTCAATGCTGGATGTTGCAGCTCATATTTATGCTTTACAGACATTCAGTCTCAATTCTCTCCAGCCCAATTTCCAGGATTACTAGTTTGCCTACTCGAACATTGACTTGAAATCTCAAGAGGAGCGCATTTGACTAATTTAATAGAGCACCTGTCGTAAAAACAAAAACCAAAAAAACAGAAATCTTTTCTAAATCTGTCATCAAAAAATGTTGAAAAAATATAAAAGATGTTGTTCTTTATTAGGCAAATAACAAACCAAAGTCACCTATATTTGAGCTGGCACACAGGACTTCTCTGAGAAGTAAAAAATGAACAGAACATTCAACTGCAAATATACGTTTTCTCTTCAGGAATCCATTACTTGTGTGGTGTATTTTCAGCTTTTTTGCAAAACAGTAAAATTAAAGATTCATGCATAACAACAATAATTGCACTTTAGCATAGCATTTTGATTAAAGACGGCTTGCACACACTGATTTATTACAGCAACACAGCAAACAAGAGCAACCAGAGAGCACAACTTCCCCTGAAGGGCAAGGGCCATAGCCTACTAAAACTCTGGTGTTTTATGATGTTTTTATTACAACATGCTGACATCAGCCTTTTGTATACAACACGCTGATGACTGAGCTTTGACCATGACCTTAAAGTATTACATATTAAAATGGTGTATTTTATTATCTTTATCCATATGATTGAAGCAGGATTGGCAGAATTTTTTTGGCTTCCAGAAGCTGAAAAAATTAAAGATTTTAAGATATATTCATGTTGTGTGTGCTAAGCTGCGAACAAACAGACAGACAGACAACCGATTAACCCCCTTTGGGGGAAGAAGGACTTTGGTCATTACCAATACTGTTTATTTATTGTTGTTTTGTATGTGTGTATGTATGAATGGTGAACCAAAGACAATTTTCCATTGATCGGGTTAATAAAGTTATTCTATTCTGTATTCTCTTTGTAAATGTTTATTAAAGACATAATGAGATAATTATCTCAAATACTAAACAATGGTTTCTTTTTTATGTAGTGGTGCAGATGCCATAGCCTCCAGAAACAGATATGTGCCCGCACACCTTCGACTTCCAGCACTAGTTCCCAAGTAAACATCAAAACATGCGACTGGACGTTTCTGCAAGTTTAGATGACTCGTGATCGGGTTTATCAGGTCCTTTGTCATTCTCTGACTGGGTGCTGATCAACGGAGCTCAATCCAGCTTGTGCCGCTTAGAGTGTTGCACACTTGCATATATGCTAGTGCACACACCCGCACACTCATGCCGTACCACTCCCTGCACCTACCTCCTGGACGTTTTGTGACGACAGTACAGCTGGAATGAGTGAAGCAATCTGCAATTAGTCTTTGTCACAGTATCAGTTACATCATAAGAAACCCCACCCTTAACCTTGCATTATAGCAGGCTGCAGACAGTAGGTTACATTTCAGAATCAACGGTTTATGGACTAAAAAAGCAACTAAACAGGTTCCTGTCATTTCCAGTCTGCGTGTTCATTTCCTCACTAGCAACAGTTTGTCTCTTTCAGAGCGAAGGTAGCTTACCACGTCTGCAAACTTTTATTGTAAATGTGATTCAACATGAGTCATTTTCACTTGGAGAAGGTTCCCAGGTTAAAGTCTAACACAAATTATTCCCAGCACAATTATAGAGCACTCTTTCAGATTTTAACAATTATGTCCCACAGCTTGACCTCATTTGTTTTTTCTTTTGTTGCTCCTGGAAGTCCATTTATGGTCATAGAATATCAGATCATTTACCACCTGCAAGAGAGTTGTGAAATCACCAAGTGGACAAGGAGAACCTTTACTGTGGCTGTGTGCCTGCTTGCTCGGCCAATTGGCTGTTTGCTTTACTTCCTTGTTTGGCACTCAAGGTCTGATCTTCCCTTGGAGGAGATTTGTTGAACCATCAGCCTCACCTGTCTTTTTCCACCTTCACTGCTCATAACTCAAAAAGGGAGCAGGCTGCTTATATATAACTGGGAGATATGCATGTATATATACTCTAAGTGATTGTCTCTGTTTGCAAAATAGCATTCACGATGTTCAGATCAGGTTTATTAATATTCACAGCTGCAAAAACCCGACAACCTTTTGTTTATTACAGTTTGGTTTTCACAATCTGAGTAATAATTAGAGGGCTAATTACAACTCACGTGGCTCTTCTAATTAAAACTGTCAGCTTGCTTTTGCTCATCTGCCTCTGTTACTCTGGTGTTGGGCTGCTGGACTGCAGGGTTCATGTCAGGGAGAACCCTCAGGGACCAGCTAATGAGGAGGAAGAAGAGGGAGGGCGGTTGACAGCTGTTTGTGCCTAATTCTCACTGATTAGCTTCCTTTTGCGCTTATTGTGTATGAACCCAGCACAACATCATAAGTAAAACACACAGTGCGATTGAAAAACGCAGTTTTATCCTTTGATACCAGTTGAGAAACCCTGTTCTTTTCCCTCAGTGATGTGAATCACATGTGTCTTGGTTAGCACAACTGCATGAGCTGTTATGTGTTGTGAGGTGTGTCTGAGAAATCGGACCAAGTTGTTTGGCTTTCTTTTGTCAAGAGCAGGCATGTTTGGGAATGTGCTTTAGGGATTACGCCAGCACCGCAATTTCTAATAATCACGAGGAGGAATATTTTGTTTTTCAGAGTTAATTGCTCAAGTGAACCCATCATTTAAATCTCAATCAATTACTTGCTTATTATGCGTGCATACACTGTATGTGTGTGTGTGCGTGTGTGTGTGTGTGTGTGTGTGTTAAAAAGCTGTTGCGGTGATTAACTGATGGCTCTCTCTTCATTGCCAGTCAGAACCTGTTTGACCAGCTTGGGGCCTAAACATGCATAAGAGAAGATGAGCTGTTCTAAATAAAATCCATTCATTCATTAAAACAAAAAAAAAGAGCCTCCCTGTTTGTTGCACTACCTTCCTTATTCACTCATTGTATTACGTAACATTAAATAGGCGAATTTATCAGCCCATAGTTGTTCTCTGGGAGCTGAAAACTCAGAGAGCATTCATTTATCAACATTGTTTAAGCACTAAATTGTCATTTCGTCATGTCATGAATCCTGCGATTGAGTCAAATATGGTTAAACTAGAAATTAGACTTTTAATTTTGAGATGTAGACATGTGAATCTCCTCTCCAAAAAAACAAAAACCTACAACTGTCATGGAATTTGTGACACACCAGAACTTTTCTGGAGAATACCACAATGGGTTGGACTTACTGGTCACAGGGATTGTTTTAACCAGCCTTCATACAAGTGGAAAGATTGAGACCTTTGCCAGCATAAAAACACGCAGCTGACTTTGACTCGCGGGCCAGAACTTAACTCGTCACTGAGATTTGATTTTGTTGCAGATGCAGCCCAGATCTGTTATTTTCACATGAAAGCATGCCAAGTTATGACTGCACAGACTAAATTCTCCAACAGAGATACACACACACACACACACACACACACACACACACACACACACACACAGAAAGCCATAAATGGAGCCAGCATGTTGCATAAGCAGGGAATGTTTCTGTTTCTGACTGATTGCACTGTGGGCCTTGGTTTAAATACTTTGGTGACTCTCCACTGCAATTCCACATGATTTACAATCTGAATCTTTTAACATTTAAATGAAACAATGATGAATTCTCCTTTCTTGCAGTGTGCCAAGGTGTAACCAATCGTTTAAACCTTTTGGGAACTAAAGAGGACCACTACAGGAACATGGTGAAGACCTACAGCAACTGCACCGTAGTCTTGGAGAACCTGGAGATCACACACATGGAGGATCACCGTGACCTGTCCTTCCTCCGGGTAAAAGCCGCACTTTGTTAGGAGTTGAGGATAAGCATGTATATAGCAGATTAGAGAAAGAGTGCGATTAGAAGTTGTCCAAGCCCCTTATACTGGATGTGTGTAGCCTCTTGCATCGCTTCAGTTCAGATAATTAAAATCAGTGGAGAGTGAATAGGTATGATGATTCGGTGTATTTATAATGCTGTGGATGGAGCTTTGCTTAAGGTTGTATAGGGGTTTGCACACTGGGCACACACACTCTCATGAAGGGTTGCACACACAAAGACAGAAAAGCATACAGTCAGCAGATATTATTCAGAGGTTTTAAGGCTTTATTTCCACTGATATTAAGAGGAAGTGTCTTAAATGATGTCACTTTTAGAGTCCTATTTTTTCATCCTTACTTTTCTCTCTCATCACTTTGGACCTGCCCAGCGTCCACAGTTCAGATTAGCCCATCTCTATTGTGGCTCTGTGTATTACCTATTGAGCAACATACTGTACATACTGTGCTAACCATTCTACTGGTGGGCTGTCTGTAGCCCTAGAGGTAGACCTGAGGCAATATAGTTTGGCTGAAAGTTTTATGATTCAGTGCCATCGACACATGTTTTTGGCTTGTGAGCACATCTGTCTATTTCTTATGTATTTGATATGTGAAGAGCGCGTCGAAGGAATCCTTTACATGAAATATCTCAAGAAAGATGTCAAAAATAAAGGTCACCCTGACTTCATGAAACACATTATTTTGCCATAACTTAAGCATTCATATGCTATTGATGACCGCTTTTCACCAGAATAGTACAGAATAGAATTAAAGGGATGACATATAAAGTGAAACTTGACTGGTTAGCAAATACAAACAACTGTGAGTCTTATTCTAGTTGGACAGAAAACCCGATTTGATTTATAAGATTTAGAGTTGACATTGTGGAGTTAACCATACATCTCATAGCTTTTATTTATATTTTCTTATTTTTAGCATCCATCACATACACTGTATGAACAAAAGTATTTGGGCCAGACCTCTTAATCTTTGAACCCAAGTGTTTTCAGTCCCATTGCAACAGGCGTGTAAAATCGAACGCCTACCAATGCAGTCTGCATTTACAAACATTTGTGAAAGAATGGGGAAAGAAAAGACTGAATTTGACTTTGGTGCTATTTTAGGATCCCACTGTTGCATCAAGTCAGTTTGTGAAATTTATTCCACCATCAACTCTATGTGCTGTTATTGGAAAGTGAAACTCAGCCTGAAAGTGGCAAGTTACCAGTCACCAGTACCTGAGGAGCACGGTGTGCAAAAGTCACCAACACTCTGCCAGAGGAGGTTTAAACATCCTCTGGTATTAACATCAGCACAAAACCTGTGTGCTGGGAGCTTCATGGTATTTTTCAATGTCTAAGCAGCTCATTTAGGTGATATGTGTAGGTGTCCCTGTGCTTCTGAACATTAATTTACACACCTCTATCAGACAAACTGAATGTGACTCTAGCACAATAAAAATAGGATTAATCTTTGTCTACCAGTGTTATGGACCACCAGTTTCACAGTTTTCTCTTAAAATATTAATGTAAATGTATATAAATGCAGGTCGTTCAGAAAATACAAAAGTTTTTGTTTTTTTAATTCAAAAATGAAGTTTGTCTTTTTTTCGTTCCAGTCAATCAAAGAAGTTGGTGGCTACGTCCTGATCGCCCTCAATACAGTATCCAGGATTCCTCTGGAGAACCTGCGCATCATTCGAGGCCATTCTCTCTATGATGGAAGTTTTGCTCTTTCTGTGATTTCTAATTATAACAAATCTACAAATAAGGGCACCGATCAGATTCTTCTGACCAGCCTGACAGGTAGGTTAACCCCTAAATATAATCATGTTTTATATGATACTCAGTATTATTACAAACTATGTAAATATTCCAACGTGTGCATGTTTGCGTAGTAGTTCATATGAAGTTTTCTTTTTGCAGAAATTCTTAAAGGAGGAGTAAAATTTCTGACCAACCAGCTTTGCAATGTGGAAACAATCCAGTGGTCTGATATTGTTAATGTTGGAAACATCAGCATTGATCCAACTCCTAGCAAAAACAAAAATTGTAAGTATTACTTTACACCAGAAGACAGAGATATAATTTGTTGTGAGTTAAAAGGTTTTTAATTTGGTGCTTCGCAATGTTTCTTTTTCAACAGGTGGAAAATGTGACTCAGGCTGTTTCAATGGCTCATGTTGGGCACCTGGTCCTGAAAACTGTCAGACTTGTAAGCACTGTTTTATTAATTGTTAGCTTATTTACTGCAAACAAGAGCAAGGTAAAACAAATCTGTGCGCACAATCCTCCAATTTTTCATAATTTGAACATGTTTAAAGTACTGTAATGCACGGTGATGATAGGGCATCAGAATCAAAAGAAGAACAAATTCATTCCTGGGCTTGGACACTCCACTCAACTTCTGCTGCTCTCATCTCCAGTGACAAAGCTGAACTGTGCCCAGCAGTGCTCCAAGAGGTGCAAAGGACCTTCACCGAGTGACTGTTGCAATGAGCATTGTGCCGCGGGGTGCACGGGACCCAGAGCTGAAGACTGTCTGGTGAGACAAAGGCACTTTTAATGTTACTGTGTGATATCATACAAACATGTGACCAAGGCCTGTGTTCACCAGCTAATGTTTTAGTTATGCCTTGCTAATATAGGTCGGATCCCCTTTTGTCTTAAATGACCTTAATTATTCATGCCATTGATTTTACAAGGTACTAGAAACTTTCTTCAGAGATTTTGGTTCATGCTGACATGATAGCATCACACACATTTTGCGACACAAAATCTTCTTTTGTCCAATTTTGGTGAACCTTGTTTGAATTGTACCCTAATTTTCCTGTTTTTAGCTAATAGGAGCAGCCATTAGTGCCACGTGATTGGTTGATTAGATATTTGCATTAACAAGAAATGGAACAGGTGTACCTGGTGAGTGTAAGACTCCCAGTCAAACAGAAACCAACACAAAGACACCAAAACTAATAAAAAACTGTTCCTAAGTGCAACACTACACTACGTAATTCTGCTACTCTGTAGGTTCCTGAAGAAGACCTTCCAACAGAATAAAGCTCTCACTCTCAGACATCTGTTTTTATCATCCGAAGTTTGTTATTGGTTTCAGTAGAGATGAGATGTGGAGCGTCTGATTAGATCTTGCACTTGGCAGTGCCTTGAATAACAGCGTCTGTTCTGCCTCTCTGTGCAGCTATGAGTATTAAGCCAAGGCTGTGATAAAGGAATGCAGTGTTATCATTAGTGCGGGGCTCTGTTTTGGTCCCAGTGTGCTAGATGACGCTTGTTTGTGCTGCAGGCCTGTCGGGACTTCCAGGATGATGGGGTGTGTAAGGACTCCTGCCCAGGCCTTCATCGTTACGACCCCAACCTGCACCAGCTGGTTCCTAATCCGCATGGAAAGTACAGCTTCGGGGCCACCTGTGTCAAAAGCTGCCCACGTAAGGCCGGCTTTAACCAGATAAATGTTTAGGTTTTTTTTATTTTAGGTTTTTTTTTGCCAATTTCAGTTAAACTTTTAATCCTGCTAGACAGATATATTACATTAGCCTACATTGATGCGTGCATTGTAGCTATGTCTCGACAGTCAAGATAAATAAAAGTAAAATAATGGGTCCCAATCGGCAGTATGAAGCTCATCATGCATGATTACACTTTTGTTCCATATTGCGGCATGCTGACTTGCAGAACAGTTGCCCAGGTTGTCCTTCAGGGTGGTTAGACATTCAGTCGTGACAGTTTGTCCAAGTTTAATTTTAAACTGTATAAACAAGAAAAGCAAATGATTGAGAGTGTGTTAATGCAACAACTGCGTTTTATCATTTTAACTTGCACAGGTGTGTCCCTGTATTTCTGTGTTTATATTCTGTCATCATTATGCATTAGAATAGAGAATAGAATAGAATAATCCTTTTATTGTCCTACAAGGGGAAATTTGGTTGTAACAGCAGCAAGAAAAAAACACATATACAAACAAACAGGACACAGGAAACAGAACAGAAACATACACCTTTTTTTTACATATTTACATCAAGGACAATAGTTACCAAAAGCAGAGTACTGTACAGTTATTAAAATTAAATATGTATGTAAACAAACATGTTCAAATGTGTTTGTTGGGAGCGGTTTTGATTGTACAATCTGACAGCTGCAGGGCGGAAACGCTCCTTCATGCATCTAGGATGCAGCAGTCTGTCACTGAAGGAGCTCTGCAGTTCAGCAACATTGCTAGTTAAGCTGCTGTATAACTAATAAAAGATTATTTGCTACAAAAAAGCTTTTTCCCCCCAGATATTTTAATATGATTTTAAGATGATTTAAGATCCATCTAGTGCACATGAATATGAGATTATCAGCAGCAGCAGCAGCTTATATTTTGCATATTCTTCCAGGTAATTATATTATTTCTGATTACGGCGCATGTGTGCGGACGTGCAACGATAACACATATGAGGTGGAGGTAGGAGGAATCAGGAAGTGCGCCAAGTGTGACGGGCTGTGTCCAAAAGGTAAGAAGATAAGCTGTTACTGTGCAATCTGGACAAATATTTCTCACCGTGTACAAAAAACAAACTGTTTGTAGCTACGCTAAGAACAATTTCTTATTATGTTGTTTTCACAGAGGTTAAGCTGTAAAATGTAAATACGACAGAATGCAGTAATTTGTAAATAATTTAACCCTTTTTAATTGAAAAGAGTGAAGGAAAACAAATGTTTCATTGTTTTTAACTTGATGCAAACGTCTTCAAAAAGTTGGGACGGGAGCATGTTTACCACACTGTACGTTCTAATGGAAATGTATATAACTCCTGCCAAGTTGAATCTTTATAATGAATGCACATTAGACACATGCACTAAATGCACATATGATTTCGATTTCAAAGACATGTCACTCATCCTTAAGCTATTTCTGTTTGGTTTTATATTCAGAGGAGCACAGATACAACTGAACAACATTTTTATTAAACTCAGTCATTTTAAGGCATTTTAAACAACTGAGATGATTTTTTTTTAAGCAAATGGTATTGTTTTGGTGAAAACTCATAGGCCAGATTTTATGCACCGACTTGTTAAAATGTATGTAACTCCTGAATCTTTATGATGAATGAATGCATATTAGACACATGCTCTAAATGCACATAAGATTTCGATTTCAAAGACATGTCATGCATCCTACGTATATTCAGAGGAATTTTAAACAACTGAGATGAATAAAAAAGCAAATATTATTGATTTGGTGAAAATTTATAGGCTATATTTTATGCACTGACTCACTTCATTAGGTGTGGCTTATGTTCAAGATGACCTGCTGAGGTGAGCATCAGAATGGGCAAGATTTTAGTGACTTTGATTGCACCAGACGGGTTGCTCTGAGTATTTCAGAAACTGCTGATCCACAGAGAAAATACCCAGTTAGCTGCAGATCTCTATGCAATTAATGCTGCCGCTGACCATGTCTTCCCCTTGACCACAGTGTTCCCATCTTCTGATGGTTGCTTCTAGCGAGATAATATTTCACATCACAAAACTGAAATTATCTGAAATTGGATTCTTGAACATTTTGAGTTCGCTGTACTGAAATGACAAATCGGGAATAACTGTGTGATGCTATCACATTAATATGGACCAAAATCTATGAGAAACTATTATTAAACTATTATGATTATTTTTTATTGTTATTAACTACCGTAGTATTTTTTTTAATGTTTTTTTTAGTGTGTAATGGACTTGGAACAGGAGACTTGGTTCACACTCTGTCTATCAATGCCACAAACATCGGCTCCTTTGAAAACTGCACCAAAATCAATGGAAACATCGACATCATCCACACATCAATTAATGGGTAAGTCTGGGCTATGACTAGCATTGCTGCCTTTGTGCTCGATCACCTTTATCAGCAGTCAGTACGGTGTATTTTCTCATTTTCAGGGATCAATACACCAAAACACCAAAGATGGATCCTGCCCAGCTTAATGTGTTTAAGACAGTTAAAGAAATTACTGGTAAGACTGCGTAAGGGCTGAGTCATGCATCTAAATGCGTGCATCTAAACAGTTTTAAGGTTAACAAACCTTGTTGCTTCAGGGTACCTGTGGATTCAAACGTGGCCAAATACCATGAGCTCACTGAGTCCTTTTGAGAATCTGGAGGTCGTTCGGGGGAGAACTAAACGGTATGTTCCTTGTAAAGACCCCCTGTTGATTCAAACCGCAGTGTTATTCAACCCGTCACAAAATGTTTTCTTTTTTCTTCTTCTTCTTATTTTGTTCTCGTTTCCCATTTGGTAGCGGAAGCCGCAGTTTGGTTGTGGCTGGTCTACATATCACCCACCTGGGCCTGAGGTCCCTCAGAGAAATCAGTGATGGAGATGTGTTTGTCTCTAAGAACTCTGAACTCTGTTACACCGATGCAAAGCACTGGCAGAAGCTTTTCAAATCACCACACCAAACTGTTAATATAGAGGGCAATGCCAACGCTGCCACCTGCGGTAAATTCTGTTTGTCTCACACCGGCTTCAGTCGGATCTTTGCTGTTGTTGTTGCTTTTGATTATGCGCTGCACGAGTAAGATTTAATTACAGGATCTTAATTTCAAAATTGGATAATTATGCAGGAAAGAGCTCTCGCTGAGATTGTGTGTTTGGGTTTCAGCTCTGAGAAACGACACTTGCGACAAGAAGTGCACGGCGGACGGCTGCTGGGGTCCGGGCCCCAGTATGTGCATTTTGTGCCGCGACTACAAGCGCGACGGGAGCTGCGTCGACTCCTGCAACATCCTGGAGGGGTGAGGGAGGCATCTCTCTGACTGCCTTTAATAAGCTTTGAAAAACAAACAAGCTAAAAACACAGCAGGTCTCCATGCTGTACAGTTCACTCCTTCAGAGTCTATTTTTGTATTTCCAAGACTTTGACGCTACACGATCCTGAGAATTAATTGACAGAAAAAGAAAAGCAGATATGATCCGAAGCATTTTGAAATTCAGTCTCCAGTGGATTTAAGACAAACACTGGAGGCGAAACGACACAGTCGCTCACATCTGTTTATCTTCGGAGACCTCTGTCCAACAAAGAATCTCGACGTGCTTACAGTTTAACTCCTGTCCTCAAAAAAACTTTAAAAATAAAACACATATAATAGTTTCAAACTAGGCATGTCATGCTTTTTATTGTTTGTTTTTTCTTTCTTGTTTTTGCAGAGAGCCGCGCGAGACAGCTGTGAATAAAACCTGCATCAAGTGCCACCCCGAGTGTCAGCACATGAACGGGACCGCAACCTGCAGCGCGCCTGTATGTTTGCCATCAGCAGCTAAACTAATATTACAAAACAAAACACTTTGCAGTTGTGTTAAACAGTTCTGTGAGCGTTGCTTAGAAGAGATTAACATTTGCACAGCGTGAAATCCAATCCAGACACGTTAGTTCTGCGGATTTGTCAGTCAGCAGCAGCTTTGATCGGCTGTAATGCAGCGCAGCCACAAAATGTGCAATCTGGTTGTTTTCTTTTTCTTTTACTTTGATAACTGGGAAATAAACCCTCTAATTATCAAAAACAGAAGCACAACCTGACAAAGAGAGAGTGGGAGGCAGATCTGGGAAACGTATTAAATTACCGCTATTTTATTCAGGCATGATCAGTGCATTGAATCGTCTTTTCACTAGCCTGAACCAAAAAAAATTAAAGATGAAGAAAAGAAAAGAAAGATCTAACTTGGTTGTATTTGCCAAACATTTGCTTTGAGAAATTATTACTATGAGACAGTGTAGTTTACCAAATATTTATAACTGCTCTCAATAGAGTCGTAAACATAATAAATCTTTATCTTCTTTTTTTTCCACTTTCAGGAGTCTGCTAACTGCACTAAATGTGCTAACTTCAAAGATGGACTGTTCTGCGTGCCCCGCTGTCCCCAAGGCGTGCTGGGGGAGGACGACGCACTAGTGTGGAAATATGCAGATGAACAGAAAGTGTGCCAGCAATGCCACAAAAACTGCACTCAGGGGTAAAAAGCACTGCTCAGCTGACCTGAGAACAGGCACAGGCATTTTCTCTGTTTTGGAAACATTTGTCTGTTGTAGCACTGATGCAGAAATGTGCCCCGAGCTTGAAGCGTCTGCTGAGGCGGTTCTTGGACTTCTGATTAAAATCAGACACCCCAAGAGACGAGTTGTTGTTCTAGACTGCAGGACTTTTGTGTGGTTTTGTGTGTTTTTCAATTTAAAACAAACCGATTATGTCTGACTTAATTTCTTCTTCTTTTAAATGCTTTTTGGACCTAGAAGGTTTACAGTCATGTGAGGAGGCTCTCTGTGAAGAACTAAGAACACCTTGTGATGCTGTGGCTTGTATAGGCACCTTCAGCAGCAATAGCAAAAGTATATATAACACCTCAGCTATACCAAAGGAAAATTATCTCATGTCTTATAGTAAATCTTGTTAAACACAAGAATAGAGGCCTCATATGAGTTTTTTAAATAAAGGTTTTTCTGTCTTTGAGCGTATTTTGGTGGAAGACAAAGACCACCTGATTGCTTCAGAGCCCTCATGGCAAAAAGATGGGCTAATTGACAGGGAGTGAGGTACACAAGTCCTCTGGACCTCCTTGGAGACCCATCAGAGACAGTATGAGAAGGTAAACATGGAGAAAACTGAAACATACGGTACCAGATTTTCTGAATACCTGCCAGAATAGATCAAGAAGGAGAATTCACTGATTGGGTGAGCTAGGTCGACTCCCCTCGAGAGCCCCGCAGCAGGTCTACCTTTGATTGTGTTCAAGTATGTTTTTGGAGGGTTTTTTAGAGGAAGAGGTATTTTCCAAACAAGCCATACTTAGTCTTTTTCTGATTGTACTATCATGAACTTCACTTTCATTTAACATCCTAACTGAGGCCTGTAGAGTCTGAGATGTAGCTCGTGGAATTTTTTTCCAGTTTCTCTGACCTTGGGGTGAGTTTGCTGGTGTACAATCCTGGGAAGCTTGTGGCATTTTGTTAACACACACCTGAATGCTCCAGAGATTCTCACACTTAGTGGTGATCAGTTAAAGTGCTTTTGATTAGCTGAATTCCTTGAGAGGACTGGATTAGATTCCTGTGAAAAACTTTCCTTTTCAGACAACTATATGTTGTTTTTGCAAGTCTGTAGTACTTTTGAGAACAAAGAAATAATAGCAACAGCAGAACTAAAAGCAGACACAGTTTTCACAATGATAGAGGATCAGTGTTAAGCCCAATGAGTAACTTGGGAAGTCGTCTGAGATACCTTTAAACCACCGAAAGCTGCTGTGTAAATGAGCCTCAGTGACTGTTGCGAAGAAGAATAGGATATGTGTTTCCACAACTGGGTTTAGTAGTTTCATAAATAAACCACTGGACTGCGTGGAAATAAACAGTCCCCAGTTGACCCCAGTGACTGATGCATTGATTGAAAGTATTTAGTTTTGTAGGCATTTTACAGACGATTTTGGTGCTTTATGTGGCAGAAATGAAATCAAGTACGCTGGGAAACATAAGCGTGGCAACAGCATTGGTTTCTGATTGGTTGCAAAGGGTTTTTCATAGGAAAACAATCCCTCTGTGCTGATTTTGTCAGTTGCATTAGACTCTTCGCACTCATTTGTTTACAGGTGCATTGGACCAGGTCTTGAAGGCTGCCACAGCAAAGGGTGAGTAAACACAGCAACACAGATCACCACTTCTTAGGGATAAGTTAACTGAGGTAGATGTGTTAATCACATTTCTGCTGAAACTCACAAACGCACTCTGTTTGACAACCTCCCCCCCCTTCCTGTTTTTCAGCCCCCTTGGTCTTTCCATGGTCGCGGCTGGTGTTGTCGGTGGGCTGCTGGCCGCTCTCATCGCAGGCCTGTCTGTTTTTGTGTTGCTCCGCCGACGCCACATCAAGAGGAAGAGGACCATGCGTAGACTGCTCCAAGAGAGAGAGGTAAGCTGAGTCACCGCGCTTGGAGGAGTACATTAAGATGATGAAGGAAATGTCAGCATTCATTTACAGCTGAGACAATATGCAAGACTGTGATTTCTTCTCTCTAGTTGGTCGAACCCCTCACTCCCAGTGGAGAGGCACCGAACCAGGCTCTGCTGCGGATCCTGAAGGAACCCGAGTTTAAGAAAATCAAGGTGCTGGGATCAGGAGCTTTTGGTACTGTTTACAAGGTAAAAAAACAAAACAAAAAGCGGCACCCTGGAGTTGTTTCTTTTTTCTTATAATTGAACCCCAGTGCTGAGCTTTACTGAATCTGGGTCTCTCTCAGAGCCAGAACCAACACACCGTCAGCGTTTTCACTCATCTGCTACATCTGTTGTCAATTTTTCTGTTATAAAACCACATTTTTAACAAGCCAGATCATGCACGGGTGACTTCAGTCTCACTTTCGGTGCTCGTGTGTTAATTTGGGTTTATGCGTTTATGCAGTGACATTCTGGAAACTCTCCTTCCCTGTGGGGACAAAACACTGGTCTCCTCAAGGTTAACCATTTATTTTAGGGTTCGGTTTTAGGTTAGCGTAACTCTCCAGAGAGAGAGGGAGAGACTGTAGGTCAGCTCGATGTTCTGCTTTGTATTTCTGCCTGTTTGTCGCTTTTTGACCTTCGTAGTGTGGACAGTTTTGCAAAGAATGGACTGCAAGCAGAATACAAATGCACTGTTTACTGTATGTTTGAGAGCAGGTGTAGCTTTGGCTTGCACATGCATGTCAATATTTGTACTTGTACTGCACAGTGTATGCTAACATTTACACATATGCTTGTGCGCTCACTTGATGATTCAGGTCTAATTGCAGCACATAAAATAAAATGCTTGTGTCCATGCAGGGTCTGTGGGTCCCGGAGGGAGAGGACGTGAAAATCCCGGTCGCCATCAAGGTTTTGAGAGAGGCCACGTCCCCTAAAGCAAACAAGGAGATCTTGGATGTAGGTTCACTCATTTTATGTGGTAATTTTTGGCCTCTGTGCTTACCGTAATACTAAATTGGAGCTGAACACAACAGCTCATTTGAAATACTCCCTCCCTGCCTCCTTCTGTTAAGGGCTGGAAATGAAAGTATACATTTTAAAAGTTACAAATGTTACGCACATTTTTTAAGGAATTATCACAATATTTTGACTCAAAACTACATCAGCCTTAAGGAGCGACAGTTGTTGGCTGCTGGTTGTCAAGTTTCCACTAATGTGTCCTATAATCTAGCTAATGGCCACTTTTCCTTGTAATGGAGAACGTGTCTGTTTACATGGCATTCATCTTATGGGACTGCTGGAAATGGGATTAATTCATGGGAAGGCAGCGAGTGGGCGTTGGTGTAATCCAAGGCTGAGGTGTTCTGGAAAGGAATGCAGCGCTGATGCAGTGCCGAGAAAGCAGCCTGTGTTAAATGCATTATGCACACAGACAAATGTGCATCTTGGATCCTGTGATTTTGTGGTTCTGCTGCTCAGTCACTGCACGTCCACTCGCTGTGGTGGACACAAATGTCCTCTCAGCTTCTTAACTTAAGGGCAGTCTTTCACTGTAAAGTAGAACGTGTTTGGAAACCTTGTTTTCATCAGGCTGTCTGAATTGCGTAGCCCCAAGCCGAGAATTTATTGAGCAATACTGATATCGTATTAGGCGTGTAGACAATATTTTGCATGCATTTCTGCTTTCATGACAGGAAACTAGATAAAGTTCAGTTTGAATTACTGCTTGCAGTGGTTTCCTTATCCCCATTTTTTAAATTCTTAAAGTACTTTGTCTCTTTTGATAATTTCCACTGTCGAGCAATAAAATACACAGCTGTTGGTGCTGTATTACTGCTCCTGAGAAACTTATCGCCTGATAACGGGTATTTAAAAAAATGTCTTGTTTATCATTCACAAGGATATCTCTACCAGCCAATAAGTCACAGGACCTTTGAATAATTAAAAATGTATTTTTTTGCTTTTGTACCTTGAAGGGAACCTGTGCTTTCCCTTACTTACTTACAAAATGTGGACAAAGTTTGCAAAAAATGAAATTAAACACACATAAAAGTATGTGTCCTAAACACTTGGTTATTTGTTTACCTTGTGTTTTCTTTTTAAGTTTCTTTCTTTTAATAATCTTACATGAATCCGATGCTAGCATGGCATGGATTTCCTAAATGGCTTCCATCACCGGGTTTCCTCGCAGAAGTCCATTAAAAGGAAGAGGGCGCTAAGCAGACACGAGCTCAGGGGCTGCATAAACAGCCAATACGTAAAGAAGAGAAATAAACATAATTTTGAATTGTAAATCATGTAAATCATTTATGTCATCTTACAGGAAGCTTATGTGATGGCCAGTGTGGAGCACCCCCACGTGTGTCGTCTGTTGGGCATCTGCCTCACCTCCACGGTGCAGCTCATAACGCAGCTCATGCCTTACGGCTGCCTGTTGGATTATGTCAAAGAGCACAAGGACAATATTGGCTCCCAGTACCTGCTCAACTGGTGTGTGCAGATAGCCAAGGTAAGAGGGAAAGTTCATAAAGGTGTCACGTTACAGTTGAGTAATCTGTTGATTAGGTTGGACCTGTTGTTGCTGGAGTTGTTTTACATGCGCATAGCTCTGTATCAGCCAATGAAGATATAAATCTAGGCATTTTATTTATTTTATTTTCAATAACAATAATATTAATCACATGCTTTTGTGGGTTTAAGTCTTAGTGGGTGTGCAATTTCAAAACATACGCTTAAACTTAGATTTGCAGAGCGAGTCAAGTCGTCAGCGTTTTTGTTAGAGGTTTTATAAAGAACAGCCGTTTTTTGTAAAGAAATACCGTTTCTTTTATCTGAGTAATCAGATTATCATGACAAGTCTGTCGTGACAGATGTCATTTTTCACTTTGTCTGAGCAAGCGGTGTTTTCACGTTTCCAACAATATCGGCGAGCCCGTGAAAGCACGGCTCTTATGTAATCTGTATTTCACTATTTGTTTGATTAAAGGGAATGAACTACCTGGAGGAGCGCCACTTAGTGCATCGTGACTTGGCAGCCAGAAACGTCCTGGTGAAGACTCCTCAACATGTCAAGATCACTGACTTTGGTTTGGCCAAGTTGCTAAAGGCAGATGAGAAAGAGTACCATGCGGATGGAGGAAAGGTTAGTTGGGTTTTGTTTTTTTTATTTATTAGTCAGTTGTTGTGAGCACTGTTGCATCACAGCGGGTGATCCCAGAAGTTTAGAATCCACTCGGCTTCCTCCCACAGTCCAAAGACACTGATGGGTTTGTGCTAATTGGCAATGCTAAATTGACCTTAGAGTGAATGTGAGTGTGAATGGTTTCCTGTCTCTCTGTGTTAGCCTTGCATTAGACTGGTGGCCTGTCTAGAGTGTACGCTCCAGCCCCCTCACAACCCTGAATTAGATAAGTGGAAGAAAACTGATGGATAGAGTTGTTGCTGCACACAAATGGGCCTAAATATGAACATGATCTTGTTTAATGAATTTATAGCCAGTTGCCAACTGACAGACCGCTTCCTGTAGTTCACTCAGCTCGACTGCATAAAAGATATATTTTTGTACTTTGTTTTGTTCTGTATCTCATGCAAGTGGTGCTGTATTTAAATAGCTTCTGTCAGTGAATTACATTCAGAGAGAAATGACAAATCAAAAGGGTTTCTTGTCTTTTGTTTCCTTTGGGAAACTGAAGGATTCCTTACTCAAGAACATGCTGTGCTGTTTGTTTTTTTGTGCCTGTAACTACAGGGTGAGCAGTGCATGTTATATCAGATGTAATTAGGAGAAATAATATAATACAAATTCAGCCCAGACATCTCTCTGTATTGCCTGTCAACACCAAATGTGCAGGTGTGGAAAAGAAACATCTGGACAAATCCAGATGAATCACTAAACTTCAGACACTCTTTTGTGTAGTGCAATTAAAAAATATATAATTGGCTTATGCAGAAAAACTGCCCTTATGGCAGTGACGGTCTTTACATACCTTAAGTCTGCCTTAACCTCCTAGGACCTGGCATCCACATATGTGGACATCACATTTTGGGTTATTTAGACCAAAATACAAAATTTGCTCTACAAGGGCCTGATATCTACTTACGAGGACATTATACTGCTACTGTTCTATCAACATTTTAAATGAATATCCTAATTTTTCTTAGAAACAAAAATCAGTTAAAAAAAATCTGGTAATTCTTTGTTTTTACATTCATCGGGTCCCAATATGCCCAAATATCAAAGAGAAATTAAAAATGCATGCTGTGGAAGAGTTCGGGTCTCAAGAGGTTAATAATAAAAAGAGACTTTTGTATATCTCACCATTAGGTGGCAGCAAAATTGCATCATAAACTCTAATGAATTGGCCAGAGACATTAATCAATTTCAGAAATATAAAGATCTGCAGCGTTTTAAGTTGAAAACATCCCTGCAAATACTTGATGCAAAGTGATGCCAAAAAATAAACTCACTGTTATCAGTAGTGTCACATTTAATTCATCCCATGCATGCATATGCAACATGATATACACACCATACATTATAAATGTGTTAGTGGGTAACTTGTCATTAGTTTAAGTGCACACGGGTTTTGCATTCTTTTTAATCACACTGTAATGATTATTCCCACAGGTGCCGATAAAATGGATGGCTCTCGAGTCGATCCTGAACAGAACTTACACGCACCAGAGCGACGTATGGAGTTACGGTGAGTCACAAGGAAAGAAAACCTCGCTTGCGCTGTCCCAGATTGAGCCCGAATCCTTGTGTAACTTCTGATAAGTAAAACAGCTGGCCCTCCGTGCTCCTGAGCATTGGTGACATTCTCACTGGAGCAATATTCATTCATCGCTAAATAAAGCGTTTTAACAGAAAGTGAGGCAGGGAGCGGGCAGTCGTTTTGAAGCTTCGGATAGCGTGTTGTTTTTGGAGTCAATAAAGCTCATCAAACAGGGAGTGAAAAGGGAGAACATCTTGTTAGCATCTGCAATTTTAGGTAGCGCACACCTACATGCTTGCAGTCTCGGATGGACAATTTCACATCAACCCACATATACAGTTCTACCAGCCCAGGAGCACACACACACACACACACACACACACACACACACACACACACACACACAGAAACCAAACACAGTACAGCTTTTTTTGTGGGCCAGCTTCCAAATCTTCTTTCCCCGAGGGTTTGATCATGCTTTCCGCTCAGTATGGCAAAAGCATCAGCAGACCCTAGAAGAAGTGGCGGGCTTCCTTTTCTCCTTTTCCCTTTTTCAGTTCCTCCAACGCAGAGAGGCATCCTGCTCACTCCCACTCCTGCATGCAGAGCCAATTTGTCAACATAGCTATTTTGATACTGTGCAATACTTAAGAAGCGTACATCCTGTCACTCTCATTTCTTCCCTTCTTTTTCTTTTCTTTTTTTTTATTGGGAGCAAAACAAAGTCAGTGACAGCTCATCAAACTGACATTTACCATCTGTCCTCGTCTCTGTACTGTAGGTGTAACAGTTTGGGAGCTGATGACATTTGGGACCAAACCATACGATGGGATTCCAGCCAGTGAAATAGCTGGGATACTGGAGAAGGGAGAACGCCTGCCTCAGCCACCAATCTGCACCATAGATGTCTACATGATCATGGTGAAATGTAAGCTCGTGTACAAAACCCGTGTGCATTTATTACTTTATGTAAGAGCTGCAGTAATTACTAGTCTGTTTTGGGGGGTGTTTTTTGTCTGTTTCCTCCAGAACAAACACACACATGACAGTTAACAGCAAATGAATCAGGAAGGAAAAAGTAATAATTAGTTACATCACCATTTGTTTTATTGTTTTTAAGACATAATGCACTTTAGCAAACAGTTGTTTTTTATGTTACCCCTGTACAGCCTACAGCAGGGGTGGGAAACTCCAGGCCTCAAGGGCCGGAGTGTTGCAGGTTTTAGACGTATCCTTGATCCATCACAGCTGATTTAAATTGCTAAATGACCTCGTCAACATGTCTTGAAATTTTCCAGAGGCCTGGTAATGAACTAATCATTTGAGTCCGGTGTGTTGACCCAGGGTGAGATCTAAAACCTGCAGGACACCGGCCCTTGAGGCCTGGAGCTCCCCCACCCCTGGCCTAGAGTATCATATCTGATACGCGAGACTCCTACATCATCGATGTGATGTAGCAAATATGATACAAAGCAATTTCTTTTTTGTTTAGTTTTTTTCGTCAGAATGTTCAATAAACACTCAAATTTTATCGCAGTTGTTTTGTGGTTCAGGCTTTTGTTCTAGTTTTGTCTTTATCATCCGTCTTTCCCAGTTCTGCTTCCTGCTGACCTGCTGTTTTTACAGATTATGTCTGCTAATGTACTCACAAATTTAAAGCTTCATGTTACTGAGTCAACCCACCCTGATGATCTCTGCTGATGCATGTGCGCAGGTTGGATGATTGATGCAGACAGCCGCCCTCGTTTCCGAGAACTTATAGCGGAGTTTACAAAGATGGCTCGGGATCCACCGCGTTATCTTGTCATCCAGGTATAATTTTAAGCCACTTCTTTCTTTAAAATTGCTTAAATATACAGAATATCTGATGATGAGCAGCAGTGATTTTTTACGTATAACAAAAAGGGTAAACTCTTTGATTTTAGGGGGATGACCGCATGCACTTACCGAGTCCTTCAGACAATAAGTTCTACCGCAGCCTGATTAGCGGGGAGGACATGGAGGATGCCGTGGATGTTGATGAATATCTGGTGCCACAGCGTGGCTTCTTCAGCAGCCCGAGTACCTCCCGCACCCCACTGATTCACTCAACAGTAAGACCCTTTATGGAAATGTAAAATCAAGTCTGTACGTGGTTTACAGTAATTTAGATTTTAGAGAAATCTCATAAATCATGCAATCCTTACACAAAAAAAGAAATGGCGTGAAGCTTTTCTGCTTTGTCAGGACAGGCCTGTAAGAGTAAAACTAAAAATCATTAGAAATTATGCAAAACTTAGGAGTGTTGGAGAGCGTGCTCCTGCTTAACTAGTGCAGCTCAACTGAAAGCGAAATCAAAACTGATGTAATTACGAGACGGGAAATCATCACAACTTGCGTTGGTGTCACACTGAGTAGTGATTACCGTATTTCCCGGACTACAAAGCGCACCTGAATATTAGCCGCACAAGCTAAAATCAGGGGAAAATCCTGTTTTGTACATACATTAGCCGCACCTGACCAAAAGCCGCAGGTGTTTCAATATTGACTTATCATATGTAAGAGAATATGCACAAAGCGAATTGTCAGGAAAGAGATGGCTGTTTGGAGACACACCCCTTTTATTAATATTTTGAAAAACAAGTTATGGGTACATATTTGCACATGTAGTACATAACAGTAACCTACAGCACACCAGAAAAATAGATTCGGACTACCTTTTAGGCTCAGGTGCAGTGACACAGCTTTAACAAGAAGAAAAGTCAGTCATTCACCATCTTTCTCTTCTTCCTGCGCTCTAAAACCACCAAAGTCCTCTTCTCCAGTGTCGGAAACGAACAGGCTCAGGATGGCTTCGTCATCCACTCTCCGCTTCTCTCCTTCGTTGTCACTTTCAAAACCAAACAAATCCTCGTTGTCAGTGTCAGAGTCGAACACCCTCAGAAGGGCCGTGGCGGTGTCCTCCTCTCCATCATGCAGCAGTCCAGCCCTTCAAAATCCGTTGGTGATCGTGGATGTTTTCGCACTTTTCCACGCTGTCAGAATCCACCGGTGGAGTTGGGCATAACTTGCTTTTCGCAAGTTTATCGCCGCTCGTCATCCACGCCTCCCGCTGAATGCGTAGCGCTACTTTGAAGTTTGTTTTTCGCGCTACTTCGTACGGCACTACGTTGCCTGGCGGACGGACATGTGACTAACATACCACTCTTGAACCCCGATCCTTCCGCCAGGCAACGTAGTGCCGTACAACAGCGGAACAAACAAAACAAATCGTCTTACGATATGACAAAAATCATGGAAAATCCATAGAAAAGCCGCACCTGACTAAAAGCCGCACCTGACTAAAAGCCGCAGGGTTCAAAGCTTGTGCAAAAAGTAGCGGCTTATAGCCCGACAATTACGGTACTCCTTATTACACCCACAAGGTGACGCAGCTCACCAGAAACCCACTCTATCGTTCTTGTGAACATCACACAAACTGACTGTGCTGTGTGCACCTAGTAATCAAAAGGCTGAAGTCACTGCTGCTGTGAATACTAGGAACTAAAGTACTGTGCAAAAGTCTTGAGCAATTCTTCATTTCATCACATTTTCCTTCCAAGGAGCCAGACTGTCTTGTAATTTTGTAAGTGATCTTGAGCAATAGTTCTCCAGACTTTCTGAAAGGTTTATTAAGTTTTTCATTGGCTGCTTTTTCACTCATTTTAATCCAGTCCTTGTACATGACCATTTTCCAAGGAATGTTTTTTTGTTTTTTTAATCCTCTTAATACATAATAATGTGTCATTCGAGCATAAAAAGGCACCTAACTCAGGGGATGAGGCAGTGTTGTCTACACATAACAGGCAACTTAGGGAAATAAAACTTATTTTAAACTGTTTCTTCAAGCATTTTGTCTACAGCAGATGAACAGTGTCTGAAAAATCCAGGATCTGAGAGATGCATCTGCCATTTTTTATGAAGGGAAACAGGAAGAGTGAGTGAGGCTCAGTAAATGGTGTAGGCTCTGTCATGGTTTGGATCTTGCAAAATTGATGCAATTATGACTATAGACACAGAAAGAGCCCTTATATACTTACAATATATCCTCTCTCTACATATATATATATATTGCTGTCCCTCTATTAGCACAAGGCTGAAGCCAAATGCTGAACTGCTGACCTGTTTCAGCACGTTCACTTCTAATTTTAAAAGATTTTGACACAAATACAGGATCCACATGGAAAATATTGCCACTGTATTTTGTGCTGTGAGCTGTAAGGCCCCTAATGAGCCATGTAATGGTGCGTTTACCACAGACACACACCCACACCAGATTCACTCACACTGACCTTCTTGGTTCACACAGCTTTAGCTGTGAACACTTTACCAACAGGCAGTCAACTGTTTGAAAATGTAATTGTGCTGTGTTAACTGTGTTTTGGGGAAATGAGATTTCGGCATAAATCATTACCCTGTGAGTCTGGATGGAAATAAACACAGTCATTTTTTTTCTTTTACTTCGTTGAAAACAATTGCTCATGCCTTCAGTCAGGAGAAACAGAGCTGCAGCTGCTAAACTCTACCAGAGGTGTTTAGACAGAATTTAACTCATTTTACTGACTTGAAGTGGGAAAAGGCTGCTTTTGACCCCAGCGGCCCTGCTTCTGTTTACCTGGCCTGTCGTGACTGCCACCCACTCGCCCTCCTTAATCAGCGCCTCTCCCACGTTTCCTCCCAGTTGTCCTGTGATTGATGAAGGTGGAATAAGCAGAACTCTTCTACTGCAGGTTCAGTGAAGGCCATGCGTAGGTCTGGCTCTTTTACCTGGGATTATTGCCGGCCACTGACAGCCTGGTTAGTCCATATGAGGTTTCAGGTTTGATTACCTTTACAGGCGCCTTTTTTTCCCGTTGTTGTTTTTTATTTCTGTCCAATAAAACTTCAGAATAGGTCTGTTTTTGTAATATTACTGTTGGGACATGGCCCAGTAAGGCCTTCTTTCTTTCTTTTTCCCCACATGGTCAGTGCTTCAGCGTATTTAATTTCCTTTTCTTGTTGAAAGTAATTGTATTGCCACAGCTGTCACCCTGTTTTCCCTGTTTTCCCATTTTTCATGGTTTTATGCCACTCACAGCCCTTTGACTTGGACACAGCAAAGCTTGTCAGATTGTCTGAATCCATATGAATCTGCACGGCGAACGTTTATTTTGATCCCTATCAGCTTGTACTAAGAATGGCAGCTATAACTTCTCGGGGACCATAAAAACACGTTCATGTCACAGTTCAGAGAGAACTTGCCGTCCCTGTGTCCAAAAGAAACATGCAGTAACAAAAAATAAGAATAAAAGAAACTAAACAAAGCAGCCTGTCTTTGTACGGTGCCTTATGCCTGCTTAATAAAATGTTAAACCTTCCTCTTCACTCAGTGGCTGCTTTATGGTTTATAGAGGATTATTTAATTATGTTATGGCTTCATAAAACACAATTTCCTGTGTCGCATTTGATGTGGCATCATCATTTGATGATTAACAAAACGTTTGCCGTACCTATTTTTCAGAGCCTCAACAGCAGCATCGGGACGTGCCACAGCAGAACTGGCTTACTGGTGAGAATGCATTAAACCCTTATTATACCTGTAAAGAAAAGGATTTTTCTCTTTGTGCTGGCCTCTTTGCAATATTTTCACAGGGAGTGCCACAGCCCTGAAAACCTCTGCTCTTTGTTACAGAACGGATTCCCGAGCAGAGATGGAAGCATGGCCCTGCGATATATTCCAGACCCCACAGACAAATTTCTCGATGAAGCCTTCCAGCCGTCTCCAGGTTAGTAAACTTCAACTAAATGCCATTACTTTTTAATTTAGTTCAAGAGAAATCTCAACATGGCTTGCCTCTGTGTTCTTTGGGTGATTAAGTGAGGAAGGGGGACATCTAGTGGCCAGCAAGTGTACTGCCCCCCTCTTCCTGTAATGCTGTTAGCAGAACATGCAGTAACCCATGTATTGTTTACTAGTTACATTAGTGTTACCACTCAGATCTTTAGCCCAAGAACATCTAGTGGGGAACTTAAAATGAGAACTGCTTAGCAATCAGGCATTAGATTTTATGAGCAACTATTATTACCATCTCCACTGGGATTTGACCGCTTCTTTTTGTCAGACGTTGTAAGGCTTTTGCATATGTGTCTTTAATGCTTATCAACCTTGACGTGCCACACCTATTCATGTCCCAGTTTCTTTGGAGATGAGAGGGAGGCAGGTGAAGCAGGGATGATGTGAGAAGTAGAGTAGCGAAGGGGGCTGACTTTAAATACCTGGGGTCAACCATCCAAAGATCAGACAGTGCACAAGAGAGTACAGGCAGAGTGGAGTGGGTGGAGACAAGTGTCAGGGGTGACTTGTGAGATAAGGACAGCAGTGTGAAATAGAAGGTTTACAGGATGGTGGTGAGACCTGCTATGATGTACGGTCTTAAGACGGTGGCACAGACAAAAAAAAGGGAGGTGGTGCCGGAGGTGGCAGAGTTGAACATTTTCATCAGGAGTGAAAAGAATGGACAGGATTAGAAACGAGTGCATCAGGGGGACGGCTCAGGCTCGGAGACAAAGCTAGAGAGGCCAGGCTGAGATGGTTTGGACATGTGCAGAGGAGGGATCGTAGATATACTGGACAAAGGATGTGAGAGATGGAGCTGCCGTGGATGTAATGAAAGAGGACACGGAGAGAGGGTTAGTGATGATGAGGATGATAGGGACAAGGTGAGATAGAGGCAGAAGAAGAAAAACAAGAAAAAGAAGACTTTCTTTGTTGGATAAAATGAGTCTTTCTGCCTTTCTGCATAGATTTGTAGATTTGTAGCATTTTGTCTTCAGAATCAGAATACTTTATTAATCCTTATGAAAGGTATGTGGTTACAGTGGCTCCAAGGTAATAAGAACAGTAACAGACTGAACTAAATTAAATAATACAATATATATATATAATAATATAAGTTACAAAATATAAGAAATAGCTCTAATATATGCAAATAGCTCAACGTAAAGATTACAGCATTATTTGGGAGCTTTCGGAAAAGACCTGCACTGATGGTTTCAGCTCGTGGCGCATCAAACCAGGGGTCTCTGCTGCATGTCATGACTCATCTTTTAGCCTTCACTCATGCCATGTCTAAATAGTCAGTTGATCTAAATAAATAAATACCCTAAAATATGCGGCGCTCCTGTTATGATCAGAGAAATTGTCTGGTGCCCTCGTTAATGTAAATGCCTTTCTTGCAGGCTACATGAACCAGAATCCCATCTCAGATGTGGTGAATCCTATCTATCAGCATCCCGGTCCACCTCGCACCCTTCTTCCCACCATCTCCTCGGACCATACGGAGACAGAATACCTGAACTACTTTAAGAACGGGGCCGCCGGACCAGAATATCTCAATGAGATTCTGTCCCCGGCCGTCCTCCCGCTCACGTCAAACGGCACGGTCCACAGCATTGAGAAATACCTGCCTCAGCAAAGCATAGACAACCCCGACTACCAACAGGATTTCACTCCCACCTTCAAGACCCACACCAATGGACACATACCGGCAGCGGAGAATGCAGAGTACCTGGGCCCGGACTGACTTAGTGGAATGTGACAAGAAATAAGAGACTACTTATGAAAGGCGTTATCTTCAGTATCTTGGCTGGATTGCTGAGTGGTACCACCCTACTCTGTCCTATCTTATGGAGTCAGCTGACAGTTTGAGCAGCATTGTTGGCATGCTTTCAAGTTAAACCAGTCTCATTCCAAAGACTTTTTTTTTTCACACCACCTCCAAACTACCAATGAGAACGACAAAAGTTGTTTCGCATGTCTCAGCTGACCTTAAGAGACCAGATAGACTCCACCTTTGTGACGTACCTCCTGACAGGAAGAGAAACTCTCTTCTGAAAATGTGAGAAGTAGAAATGTGTAGATGCTATGCACAAAAGATGTTGTGATCCAAATGTGTTGGTGGAGGAATGCTATTAAAAGCGTGTAAACACCTCCGGTAATATTTCAAGAACGCCGAAGCGGGCAGCGCAACCCAAAAACACAACTTGAGGTACATGCATTGTAGACTCGCTAGTTAGAGGCTGTTTCTCTGTAGTGAAGTCAAAAAGATTAAAGGGAGTTTTTTTTTTAAAGATTCCCCAGAATTCCTTTGGCACCCCGCCTAGAGGATGAGTCAAATACCTTGGAATGTAGGGAATGTACAGTCGGCATAAAGGGGAATTCTGGTGAATTGTCATTTTAATGTGTGATCTTTATGTTCTAAATTAATTCTGTATGTATTAAAAAAGACTGTCGCATCACCTGGCATAGAACAAGAGAGCTGAGCTTCTTGTTTTTCCCTGTCGTAACTATGTGGAGAATGTGATGGTAAATACAGCAAATGTTCCCGTTCGTCCTGCTGTGTTTTGTAGCTCAGAATCGGCAGCGTTCTTGTAACATGAAGCATATTTGTGGAGACCCACAAAGCGAGATAGTCTGAGGTTTTTTTATCAGTGTGTCATACTAAAGTCTGAGTATTAAGGAAGTCATTTGTAGCCCTCATGACTGAGTACTTTTCAGAAAACAGCTGGGTTTTTTTGTTTTTGTTTTTTTATTTTGGGCAAGCAAAAACCACATCATAGATAGACAAGTTGGGGAAAAATCTCAGCAGCACCAGTTGTGATCTACATATATAGTACGTTTGTCTTGTTTGTACCATGTTTGAAATGCTGGTTGACCTGTCTTAGGCCGTTTGAGTAAATTGTTTGAACTGTAGCAGTAGTTGCACTTCCCTGGGACATATTTTAGAGATGAATGTTTCTGACGCCTGCGGTCTGTTATTATCACCAGAACCCCTTTGGCTGGTTCCTTGTTGTTTCGCAAAAAATGTTGACAGTCCATCTATGAATCTGTTCCTAGCTTTAAAGCCTTTTTTAGTCCTGCAGCAGCATTAAGCCTCACAAATATTTATTCCTAGTTTTAAGGGAATATAGTTTTGTAGCAGCCTGTAAACCTACCTTTGCAGATTTTACACAGGTACATGTACAGGTAACAGTGTGTATGCTGTAATATAACCCGGCATAGTCGCCTGTAATTTATACTCAGTACACAGTTTTGTCATATCATATGTGAATATGCACTTATTCCTGAATTGTGATTATTTCATTCAAAAGTGTAAATGAATAAATCTTATTTTCTATGGACATGTCTCCTGTTTGTTGTTATTTCAGTGCAGCCTGAATGCTTTCCCGTTTCTGTTTTAGTGAAACAACGATGCATTAAGGTGTTCTGCTCACAGCTTTAAAGAGATCCGGACATCAAGATATGCTCTTGATTGAATTTTAGCTGTGTGCATAGACTAAAACATTCAATTTATTTGGCAGAACAAATTACAGGTTTATATGTCGCTTATGCACTTTTTTCTGTCCTAGCAGACGACTTTTGGTGGACCTCAAAAACTAGGAATGTGAAGGGAAACAGAGTCATTACAAAAAACACAAAAGGTTTCTTGCAGTACCAGGACATGAGATAAGGTAATGACTGCTGGGTTGTGGGCAGAAAAACTTGAAATTAAAACGTCAGCCTGCAGGAAAGAATTATTTAAATTAGATTTGCGACTGCAGAGAGCCACTAACATCGCAGCAGGATCAAAGGTAAATTAAATCGTTTGGCTTCAGGGGAAATGTGGAAATATCCTCTGCTTTCTTGAAGTTTCTGTCCTGTCTTTGGACATTTCCAGAATACATAATTATAACAGTAATATAAAGCTGTTCAGGTGACACATGAGCCAGAACTCTACCCTGTTTTGGTAAAATATTCAAACTTGTGTGTTTCAAAGGAATGCTGAAAACACATGTGGTTTGTGGTATCAGAATAAAATAGAAATGCTCACTTCCTGGTTGGCAGTGTTTAAAAATAGTTGGGAAAAGGAAGGCCAAGGAATGCCACATCAACCCCGGGACAAATCTTGAAACAAACAAACTCTTGGCACACATATTTACATAAAGTACAGTCACTTTTTTAATGATT
Source organism: Maylandia zebra (assembly GCF_041146795.1). Taxonomy (NCBI): domain Eukaryota; kingdom Metazoa; phylum Chordata; class Actinopteri; order Cichliformes; family Cichlidae; genus Maylandia; species Maylandia zebra. The sequence goes on from NC_135184.1 coordinate 15,071,198, forward strand.
GTATTTATGACATAGGTCAGGGTAGGGCCGTGAGTGGTAAACTGATACGGATGATTGACTACTGTATGATATGTTCCATAGATGTTAAAAAATGTTAGATTTTATTATAAGGTATATATGGTTTCCCCTTATAAGCTAAGGTTAAATAATTTTTCTATTGTCTTAAAATAAGGTAAATCATTTATTATGTAAGCAAGGAGATGTCTATCACTACAACCCAAATGTATCTGACTCAAGAACACTCTAATCCCTAGTTTAATCATGTGAATTCACGTGAAGACAATAAAAAAAAAAGGTAACGGGGATTATTAAATTAAATGGGGGAGTTCCTTTCGTGGCCTTGGTGGTGCAGTGGGTCATCTTAGTCGCTAGGGGGCAGCGCTGGGATAAATATTTATCTCCGCCCCAAATAAATATTGGGAGGAAGAAGAAGAAGAAGAAGAAGACAGTTGTGAGGAAATGTAAAGTTTACCTGAGCAAGTCAGTTGAATTTGATCGTTTCAGGCACCGAGATGGGGCTCATGGCAGGGAGAAGCTTCTTAAGTCTGCTCTTCCTCGTTATATTCCTGGCCGAGGGTTATTTTAGATCGGTAAGTTTGATTTAACGTCACCGCTCTCGTGACTGTTTAATGACTCAGCTCAGGCGTAGCTAGTGTTTGTTTATCAGTTGTCGAGGGAAACTCGGATTTAGGCTGAGTTGAGCTATTAAAAGTATTCACCCTATTTTGCATATATTGAAGACAATATTAGACGATAATTGGCTTAATGTCGGTTTGAACATATAGCTGGGGTTAGTACTGCTGCTTTGTTGCGGACTAACATGAGACCGGCGGTGCGTGTACAGGTTCTAGGTTCAGCGATTGTCGAAACCAGATTTGTGTGCTGACTAATGGCTTCCGAAATGTCATCACAGCTATGATAAATGTCGCTAAAATCTCAAGCCTGTCAAAGGGTGAACAAAACCTGCGAGTTAAAAGCTAGCTAGTTAGAAGGAATAGCTGTGGTGAAAATTTCGCTTTTTATTTGGATGTATCAAGTATTTGAACTACACGTCATGTAGCTGATGTAGTAACCGCGGAGCTGCTGGAAAAAATGGTGCAATGAGAGAATACAGACGCTCATGAGACTTGAAACTACTGGGGTTTATTTTGAGATTAACATCAATTCACATTAAAAAAAGCACAGTTTTGTGTGCCAGCTTCAACTTCTGCATGTATTGATAAACGTTTAAATTACTGCATCTCCTTAAGAAATACCCATAAAATAATTTAAGATCAGTTTAAAGGATTTTTGATCAAAGCAGACAAAAAAAAGAATTTGTCTGTGATTTAATCAGATGTAGATAATGCTAAGCCTCCCAGCTCCTGACTGTCACTGCATTGTTTGCTCTCCTCATGATGTAATTAGGTCAGTCCACTGACTGCACTTTTTTTGAAATCCTGCTAAAACACCAGAATCTGATTAATCATTACCTCTTTAGGATAAGATATCCTGACAGAAGCAGCAGGAATGTCAAAATCAGTGAAAGAGTATTGATTTGTGGCTGCTGTGGATGAAGCTGAAAGTATTTTAGCAAAGGCTCTGAGTATGCATGGCTCCTGAGTTGAGGTGAATTTCTCTGAATATTCCCAGGCGGAGTTTTGCTTTTTACCCTGAATTAACAAGACTTAATTTTGATAGATGCAGAGTTTGGTCACTAGCTCTGGCTGCACTTTCAATTTTTAGTGATATTCTAATGTCAAGTGTCATCTTCGCACCACAAGACACGAGTAGGACAAAGTGTGACAGGCTTTCCCATAAAAGTTTGTGGAGTAAGTGAATCAACTTCCTTAAGTTACTCATCGGAAAGCAAAAAGCATGTGAGAGCGCACTGATGCTGAATAAACAGAAAAAAAAAAGTTTAGTTTTAAATCTTTATGTAAGAGTATCTCTCCATGGTTGACTGATTGGAAAACAAAAACTGAGAAATGTGTCTGTCTGCTTTTCAAAGGGTATTCTTAAAAATACCAGATGAAAAGAAAACATGTTTGCAGAAGTGAAGTGACTATTTTCAGACATACAAAGCACAAGATACTAGAAACACAGGAAATGAGACCCGGTCTGATATTTAACTCTGTTAAATGTCGTCTGCATCCAAATTTGTTAAATCCCCTTAAGCAGTTTCAATGAAAGTCACACAGTCTGCTGGAGGAAAAGCTGGCGGAGAGGAGTGAAAGCAAGGAAACCTCCCTCTATTCACTTCAGCTCTTCACCCTCTTGGAGGGATGACAGGAGAGGAATGGAGAGAGACAAATGTGGCCACTCTTTGCGTTTGTGTAAGGGAAGTGAGAATCTGCAGTCATGTACCGATGAACTCTCATTACTCTCAAACACAAATGCAAGAATGCATAAATGTGGCTCTGTTAAGGGGTGGTCTCTTTTCACACATATTTGAACGCTCGTAAGGGCCACCCACTTCTGCTGTGGCTCAGGAGGTAGGTTGGTGGATCGATTCCCCAGTTAGCCCCAGCCTGGGCACAATGCTGAACCCCAGTTTAAGTTGGTGTGTGTGAATATTAGACCTTATAGAAAAAAGTGATTGAGAGTGAGTGAGACGAATTAAAAAAAAAAAAAAAAATCACTGTGTAAGTGCTAGCATTTCTAACTGCTGCCACTGTTTCAAGTCTCATTCCAACATCCTGAGTTGATATTTAATCTTGTAAACTTTTATCAATTACATTTAATCACAGTTTTAGTTTTTTTGGTGTTTTTTTTTTTTTCTTTTTCATAAATCTCTGCAGCCCTCAAAGCACACTCACTCTGAAAGTCTTTGAGGCGGAAATGTATCTAAAGGAAGTCAGGTCATTGGTCTACAAAGTCATATGGTCTGCTGTAGCCTTTAGAGAAACTAAATGCGTCTGGGCTTTCTCTTTGCCCTCTTGGTTTTGACCATATCCTCACTTGGTGAAAATTGAAGTTGCGTCACATGAGTTAAAAAAAAACAAAAAACATGTTGTACTGGACTGTGCAGCTGAAACGAGCATAAACTTGCACTGCAGTTGTCGCTGCGATCACTAAATAAATGACTTCTGATTTTCTTGTTTTACAAGTATCATGTTGCGGCCCATCACTGCGTGTGGTACGGTGAGTGCGGTAACTCGCCTGTGCCTGGAAAAAAGTACAACTGCAACTACACTGGTCCACCTAAGCCACTACCACCTGATGGTTATCTGCTTCTCACTGTACGTACAGCCCTTTGATGTTTTTTTTTTTTGGGGGGGGGGGGGGGTTTCTTCTCTTATTGCTCACATTTTTTGACACCTAAAGCATCCCACAGGTTTCCTCTTACAGAAATCTTCTTATAAAGTGTTGTCATTCTCTTTGTGTTTGAATATGAAGGAGCTCTGTCCTGGGTACGACTATGGAAACAAAAGTCTCTGCTGCAACGTTGACCAGTTGCGAACCCTCAAAGGCAGTCTCCAGCTGCCACTTCAGTTCCTGTCTCGGTACGCAAAGATGTTATATAATAAACTGCCAGAACACATGACCTGCTTGACTTGGCATCGTTGTTCCCTTTTTAAAAAATTTCTGATGATAAACTCTGCAGTGGCACACAGCATACTGACAGTCTTCCATGTTTCAAGTGTCAACGTTGCATTTTCCAGTTAATTGATTTAGACATGGACTCGCTCAAAGGCCAAAGGAATTTCATTTTATGTCAGCACACTTTTGTTTTCTCCAAGAAACCTTTACAGACTTTTACACTTTAACTTGTTTTATTATTTTGTGAGTTATAGCAGCAAATCTGTTTCCCTGTTTCTGTCTGACTGTGCGGCTGCCTGCAGGTGCCCGGCGTGTTTCTACAATCTCATGAACCTCTTCTGTGAGCTGACTTGCAGTCCACACCAGAGTCAGTTTATGAATGTCACCAATATTACTGGCAAAGACGTAATGGCAGTGCAATACTATATTGGACAAACATTTTCTAACGGTGAGGTTTTTAGCCAGAATTCCCAGTATTGTAACAGTAGGGAGCTTGATCAGTTCTATACAAATTCTTGTGTAATTGTTTCATTTTTGGTGACTGATAATTATAACATTTAAATTTGGAGTTGACTTAATTATTTATATGCCACCTTTTTGTTTTTTGCCTTGTTTTTAAAATTATGTCATTTGACTTCTGCCAGCCATGTACAATGCATGCAAGGATGTCCAGGCACCATCTAGCAATGTGAAGGCCTTATCTCTTCTGTGTGGCAAGACTGCAGAAGCATGCAATGCTACCAACTGGATCCAGTTCATGTTCAATACCGAGAATAAACAGACCCCTTTTCCCATCGATCCAAAATTCACAGGTCGGTATTTTTCAAGTACTTTTTTTTTTTTTTCCCCAAAAGCAGTAGTTTTCTGAGCTTGAGTATTTTTAAGTGTCTGATCCCTCTGTTGTCCTGTGATGTGCAATGTCTTTACTCTAGATGTCCCGTTGGCTGGTTACACTCCCATGAACAACAATACGTACGCCTGTAACGAAAGCCTGGAGGATGGTTCAGGTCCGTGCTCCTGTCAGGACTGCGCCAAGTCCTGCGGCCCGAAACCCGTACCTCCACTGCTCCCGCCTCCATGGACCATCCTTGGTATCGATGCCATGGCTGTCATCATGTGGATCTCCTACATGGCTTTCCTGCTCATCTTTTTTGGAGTTCTTCTGGGAGTGTGGTGTTACAGGTAATGGAATTTTTTAGCTTTGAACACACACTGTATAGTTGGATGTGGAGAGATTTGTATGATGACACACTTCAAGGAAGGTTAAGCAGGGTTTTTCTGGTACGAGATAAGCCTTGAGGGTTGACTGCACGCGCATGATGGGTAAAGGCGATGACTGTGTGAAGAGGTTTGATGCTTTGCCAGGCCTTAACTGCAGCTGGTTTCAGTTGTCAGGTTTTTTTGTTTTTGTTTTTTGTTTTTCTGCTTATGGTTTGGTTTTCATCTGGGTAAATACATCGTCACTCATGCTGATTTTGCGTTTGTCTGTCCAAAGAGTTGATGTGATTCTTTTAAATTATCACTACTGTTCAAAGGATCCTGCAAGCATCCACCACTTTTGCCTTGAGTTGGAACTCGAGCCTTTTCAAGTTGCCACGTTTTGTGATTCATTTTATTTTTCCCATAAGTTTACCAGACTGTTTATCCCACTCCTGATATTCTCTCTCTCATTCATTCACTCAAACATTCATATGAAAAGAGCAGGAACCGGTGTTGTTTTTATAGCATAGGAATTGTCTGATTTACTTGCCCTGAGAATTCATTTAGTCGCAACTTCCAAATGCAAATGCCACTCTCTGAAGTTAAGCAGGCAAAAGGTCATAAACTAATTGATCAGGCAAATTTAAAAAGAAAAAGGGCGGGGGGCGGAGTGCCTTGCACCTTGCTTTACATTGAAATTGTAACTGCATCTTATAATTCGTTGAATAATTAAAATAACAAATCTTTCTGATTGTATACTGTTGGGTCCTGTGTCAAGCAGTACATAATGTAGCTGAATATATTTCATAGTGGAAAACAGATTTGGATGATATCGTATGTTTGTCCTTCTTTGCAGGAAAAGAGCTATCACATCTGAGTATGGCCCCATTTTGGACAGTAATAACCCACTGTCACTTAACAGTGATGATCCTGATCAAGGTACAGCTATGAAATGTCATTGAGACTGCATAATTTCTCCAAATGTGTCTTGATGTAATTACCACACAGCCCAAACTAAGTTCTAGGTATTTCCTACCTTTCAGTAAATGCATCATGCTGTGAAACGCTGGGTGAGCGTTTTGAGAATGGCCTGCGGATGCTCTTCAGCTCCTGGGGTTCCTTCTGCGTGAGGCATCCATTTCTCATCCTCTTCTGTTGCCTGGTACTGGTGGGAGCCTCAGCTGGGGGCCTGGCCTACATGCGCATCACCACCGACCCCGTTGAGCTCTGGTCATCTCCCAAGAGCCAAGCTCGTCAAGAGAAGGATTACTTCGACAAACACTTTGGACCTTTCTTTAGAACTGTGCAGCTCATCATAACTACTCCACTCGAGCTCAATGAGACCTACAATCCGTATTTTGGAGGATCTTTCCCATTCGGTTCGGTTCTGAACAAAGAGCTCCTGCATCAGGTGAGTTGAAGTCAGACTGGTTTGAAAAAAAAACCAAAACAATTGGCCTGTATTTGTATAGCGCTTTACTTAGTCCCTAAGGACCCCAAAGCGCTTTACGCTACATTCAGTCATTCACCCATTCACACACTGGTTTATTTTGGAAGCCTGTTCAGTCTACTTTGACAATTTTTGACACATATAAACTATATAGAAGTTTAAACAAAAGGTATTAACGAACCATCCAAATATTTCAATGAGGTTAGATATGATTTAATGCTCTCCCAATGTACACAAGCGACTTTCTTATCTTCAATAAATAAATAAATACAGCACCATGGTGTCTCTGTTTTGAGCGTATCCTTGGCTAATATATTCCACATTAATGGCATTGGCTGAACATGCAGACTCACGCAGGTTTTCAACCAGAGACCGTTCTGCTATGAAGCAACATTGCTAACCACCGAGCCACAATGCTGTCAGTGTGTAAATTCTGTAACAACGTCACTGTTTCCTTTGTTAGATAAAATAGAAGCTTTGCACGTGAAAAGCAAGCAAATTTTTCATACGGTGGTTAAAAGGTTCTCCTTTCTTTTTCCATTTTCTTTCAACTTACCAGGTCCTGGATCTGCAGCTTGAAATTGAAGGCCTCGTAGCCTCATATAATCAAGAATCCGTTACCCTGAAGGACATCTGCTTGGCTCCTCTGGCTCCGTACAATGACAACTGTACAATTCTTAGTGTCCTAAACTACTTCCAGAACAGCCACGCTACACTGGATCACTTAATGGGAGATGAATTTTATATCTGGGCTGACTATCATGACCACTTCCTCTACTGTGTCAGGTAAAAGTATTTGTATCTGTTTTATTGATAGATTTAGCCTTTACTTTTCTTATCAGCTTGTTTTAATTGCTGTCACATTTGTGTTAAATGTCTAAGAAATATTTTTAAAAGTTAAAAAAAGCAAACCAACAGTTGAAAAATGGCACCTGCAGTTAACAAGAATCTCCTTTGTGCAGTTGAGGTCACTGAAAAAAGTGTCTTCTTAAAATAGTGCACTCAAACTTCCTCATTCGCTGTCATGTGCAATAAATGTTTATGTGACGCAGATTTCTGCAAACCCTTACTGACGGTTGTCTTTAACATAATTGTTTTCTCTTTGCTTGTGCAGTGCACCGGCTTCCCTCAACGACACCACTATGCTACATGACCCTTGTTTAGGCACCTTTGGTGGCCCTGTCTTCCCTTGGCTTGCACTGGGAGGATACGATGGTGAGTTGTGAAGTATATTCACATGACTTCGGTTTGACACAACTTCAATCAGAGCATGGGGGTTATACTGGCACAGCTTTGTATGTTAAAAGTTGTTTGGACGCCACCCTGGTAGTTAAACTGTTGCATTGGGGGGGAAACTTGCGTATTCACCAATTCCGAATTTTGTTTTAATGAAATTGTACTTTTAAGTTGCATGCAACACGTTTCATAGAAAAGCAATTCTAAGTGCAAATCATTACTGCTGTTTGTCCCAGAACTGTGGGAATAGTTTTTTGTTTTTTTTTTTTCTCCCCTACAGTAGTTACATAATTGGTTTACAGCTTCTCGTATTATTCCTTTATTGAGTTTTACTGTGCTGAAAGAAACACTTTGGTCTTTGATCACTCGCTGTACTCTGCGTATAAACTTTCCATTTGTAGCAGTGTATGGAGGGCCTAAAGTGCCAAAAATTTGATTAGAAATTATAATAAAATAATGGAATAGATTTAAAAAAAAAAAAAAGTGCCATGAAATGCATACAAAACAAACAATGAAAAAAAAAGAAAAGAGAGAGATAATTCTGTGCAAGTTAAAAGCAGGAAAAATCCAACGGGGGAAATAACATGTCTAAATTTCAGTGGTGTTAAGTTATAAAATATATAAATAGGTAAATTAAAAAATAATAATAATAGTACTACAGTGCATGATTGTTGTAGAAGAAAATGTCTGGCCTTCCAAATGACTGATTATATAATTCATTTATACCTACATTAATTTAATTTTATTCATTTTATGTTGTAATATTTTGTTGGAGTTACCATGGAAGGATGGGTTTTGTAATAACTTTAGAGGGGACAGCTCAGGTTGGAGACAAGTATCGGGGCGAGGTTTAGATGGTGTTGGGCTATGTTGCAGTTGTAGTAGTGTTGATTCAGAATAAACTGTGGCATTGCATTTATTATAGTGTAGTGCAACATCATTAGAACTGATCTTGTACTACAATTAGAAAATGAAAAACAAATGACTCAAGTACTAATAGCTAGAGATGGACCGATCCGATATTACGTATCGGTATCGGTCCGATACTGACCTAAATTACTGGATCGGATATCGGAGAAAAATAAAAAATGTAATCCGATCCATTAAATATCACGAAAGCACCTCACAAAACTTGCAACATGCCGTAACTCGCCTCAGAACGTCGGAGCAGTATGCATCACGTGATAGAGCAGCTGTGGCATGCGGGACCTGTCGGTGGTCTGGATAGCATGTGGAGCTTCGCTAGCAACCTGGCATTTCATCTCCAACAAAGTTATCCCCGAGAGAAGTAAAGCAAGTGTGTAAGTCCATCTCTGAATGTTTGTAAAGCATTCCCACGTTAAGCTTAACGAGCGACTGCCTCTCGCTCTCCGGCTGCTACTTCAATCGTGAAACTGCTTAATGATCAGCTGATTGGCTTTTCTGTCGTGAGTCTCTCTTGTTTGTTTTTGGTCCACTTTGCGCCAGAAAGAGCAAACCAGCGGCTGAACAACAGCAGCACGTTTAAGCTTGATAAGCTGTTGTTACAATTTATTTAATATTACTTTCTACTCGAGGATCTTTTTCTACGTAGCTGACGGCTGGTAACTGTGCAGGGGCGGATCTAGCAAAGTTTAGCCAGGGGGGCCGATAGGGCATGAACAGGGAAAAGGGGGCACAAAGACATACTTTTCTTTCTTATTCTCATTTAAAATGTCGAGCTTTTAATAAATAATTATCTGACACCCAAAGTTTTAATTTGATGTAAAATGAATAGAAGTCAATTACTGTATATAGTGACTATTAAGTCTAATATATATACCCTAGTAAGCTATAGTACATTTTCCTTTGGGAAGGTACCATCTGTGCAGTCTGCAATTTTGTTGAAGAAAGATGTTGAATCTATTTAATATTTCTTGAAAAATAATTGATTTCTGTGCATTTTTTTTCACACTGCATCAAATTAAGGTTGATTACGTTGATTAAGCATCATGAGGTGGAGCGTGAGGGGTGGTTCCCTATTTTTTATTTATTTATTTTTGTTGTTGCTGGGAGTTGGAACCCTATTAGTTAGGTTGCTTAATATTTACGCTAAGTACTCTTTAAAATACCAGAATAGGGAGGATGGTGTAGGTCTAAGTTTATTAGATTGATCAGTATTGCTGAACTATGAAATATTTTTTTTTGCATACAGGTATAACAGAATAGCTTTAGTGTAGTTGTTGTTGTTTTAAACTTGAGTATGAACTTACACAAAATGCAGCAAGATATTTAAAAAAACAGTTTTGTTGATTAAAAAACATTATATCGGATTCATATCGGTATCGGCAGATATCCAAATTTATGATATCGGTATCGGTATCGGACATAAAAAAGTGGTATCGTGCCATCTCTACTAATAGCAAGAATATGGAGCATTACTAGATCTGAAATGTTGCATCCAAATAAAGCCTAAATCAAAAGTAAGAACAACTTCCCATTTTTGTCTTCAGCCAAGTGTGACGATGTAATTTAGAAGCCATTTTAATCTGTACACTTTTTCAAAAGGAACATTAAGCAATAACTGTCAGTTCAGTAATCCTAATTATTATGATTGATAAATGAGAAGCATTTTAAGTGGTTCATGCATCTTGTTTTTTGTATTCCTTCTTTTCCCACTACAGACACAAACTACAACAATGCCACTGCGCTCGTGATCACTTTTCCCATCAACAACTATTTGAATGATACCGTCAGACTGGAGAAAGCTCGGGCATGGGAAAACGAGTGAGACAACAAACGATCAATAAGCTCACGGTAGCTCAAGATGCTGCTCCTACGTTAACATCTGGGTTTTTTGCTTCCATTTCAGGTTCATCAAATTTATGAAGAACTTCAGCAACCCCAACCTGACCATCGCTTTCAGTGCAGAGAGGAGCATTGAAGATGAGATCAACAGAGAGAGCAACAGCGACATCAGCACTGTGGTCCTCAGCTATGGCATTATGTTCATCTACATCTCCTTGGCCCTGGGTCACATCCACAGCTTTAGAAGAGTGCTGGTAAAAATTAAATTCTTTCTCTTCACTGTGCATGTGCTTTTAATGATCAGTGAACATAATCCATGCCTGAAATAGTTTGACACATTATGCTTTGTAACTCCTCCTTCCTGTTTGTGACCATAGAATTTAACACATGACTTTAATTTAGCTAAACTGGATCAACATGATTGGCAGCTTTTTTTCTAGTCGTGCATAAAGTGTGCACATAATGGGCTTTTTATACTTTTGCCCCTACAGGTGGACTCTAAGATTTCCCTGGGTATAGCAGGTATCCTGATTGTGCTGAGCTCTGTGGCCTGCTCACTGGGGATCTTCAGCTACTGTGGTGTCCCACTAACGCTCATTGTGATTGAGGTCATTCCCTTCCTTGTGCTGGCTGTTGGAGTGGACAACATCTTTATCATAGTACAGACATACCAGGTAAGCTCTTTCAATCCAGTCCATTAAACTGACACATAATTAACAAGTGGTTTGCCATATAATGTGGTGCTACTCTAGACCTTTATTAATATTAAATATAAATTATTGTCCAATTTTCTGTCTCTCTATTATGTTTTGTTTTGGGTTTTTTCTTATAAGCATAACTAAACGTTCAGATAATGAGGTCAGCTTATCTGCAAGTGATCCATGTTTGCCAAAAGGTCAGTCAGGCTGACAACCAATCAGAGTAAAGAGGGGGTGGTCTAAATAGAAGGGGAGATAAGATGGCATGTTTCAGATGGATGATGAACTGAGGGGCTGCGCTCAAGCCCAGTGTAAGATTAATAAGGATTATTTCGGACGGTGAATCATGTTAAGCTACTCTGGTGAGTCCAAGAATAGAAAAATGGAGCTGTAAATAAAAATGGGTCCCTTTTGTACCAGCTACGTGTACTAAATTGGTTCTTCATTTGTATTTTCGAACAGAGGGATGAGCGGATGCCACAGGAAGAACTCCACCAGCAGATCGGTCGTATTCTTGGAGACATCGCCCCAAGCTTGTTTCTGTCCTCCTTCTCTGAGACTGTCGCCTTCTTCCTGGGTAAAATAGATCGGTTATTACATTTTCCTTTATTACTACATCAAGTACACAGAGAGCTCTCAGATCAAACTGCTCTTTTTATCATCAATACCTACCCTGACATAGTGTTCATACAACAGTGATTGTATAATAAATGCTCTGTAACACTGTTTGTACTGATGGGACTATTTCAAATCTCTAACAACTGAGTCACTTGGCAGTGACGGTGCTATTTATTTCACTCTTCTGACTGTATGCCAAGGCTGTGTAACGCTGATTGTCTGAATCTTGATTCTAATAGTGTTTGTTTCCATTACACTTATCAAAGGCATTAAAAGCTGGAACAATTTTTTTTTTTTTTTTTTTTTTTTTTTTTTTTTTTTTTTTTTTTTTTTTGCTTTTTTTTGGGTCCGAATTGTTGCCATGGCCACAAAATGTGTCAAAGTGCCCTGGTGAGTCACATACTGATAAAATAATTCTTTTCTTTTTCTTTTCCAGGAGCGCTGACCAGCATGCCAGCAGTCAGGACGTTCTCCATGTTTGCTGGCTTGGCTGTTTTTATTGATTTCCTTTTGCAGATCAGTTGCTTTGTCAGCTTGCTCGGTCTGGACGCTAAAAGGCAAGAGGTGAGACGATCATATGAACAGAGTTAGAGATTTACAGACTGAGGGTTTATGGAGATGTTTTGCCAAATATTTAAGCTGAAAGTTTGTCCCAGCAAACTCTTAATCTAATTTTGAGGAGATTTAAAATGAAATTGGTGCAGTGATGTTTCTTCTTATTGTTCAAATTTCCTAGTGGAGTTTGGAGTGTATTTGAATCTCAATAACAAATGTTTGAGTGCATATTCTTGATAGTTTCAGACTAGGTCAGTAGTGGTAACGTACACTTATCAAATGCTTTGTTGTTTGTGTCTAATAGAGGAATCGACTTGATATCTGCTGCTGCGTGACGCTGCCAGAAGGACAGGAAATCAAAACAGATGGCTTCCTGTTCCAGTTTTTCAAGAAAGTCTTCGCCCCATTCATCCTCACAGAGTGGGTGCGACCGGTCATAGTGAGTACCTCAGTGCAGTCATGCACGCCTGCCTTTTAATAATTAGCTAAAAACAGGTTTTTGGGTTTGATTTGAAGAATTGTTTATCATGAGCATGCATTCATGATCATTGTTATTTATAGGTGGCAGTGTTTGTGGGAATGCTCTCCTTCAGTATTGCTGTGGTGAATAAAGTTGAGATCGGACTGGACCAGAAATTATCCATGCCGGATGTAAGTTTTATGTACACCATTTCAACCATTTTGATACTTTTGGAAAAGTTTGTCTACAGGTTGATTGTAGCAACATTCAGCAGTGACATTGAAATTTGTAGTCTGGTTAGTTTGCTGCTTAGTCATTCAGGAAGCTAAATCATGCATGTAATGTGCCATAATTTCTCACAGCTGTGTGTGTGGGGGGGCATGGAACAAGCACGATATCTTGTCTCACATCCTTTTTCCTGCGGGCAGCTCTGACAGTTTCTTTCTCTCTAGGACTCGTATGTATTGCAGTACTTCAAGAACTTGAGCGAGTATCTCCACACTGGAGCACCTGTTTACTTTGTGGTAGAGGAAGGTCTCAACTACAGTAGCCCAGAGGGTCAGAATGCTGTGTGTGGAGGGGTGGGGTGTAACAACAACTCCCTGGTGCAGCAGGTCTACACAGCCTCACTTATAAGCAACTAGTAAGTCTGAGCTCCTGATCCAACTGTTTAAGTGTTTGTGTAAATTAATATATCAATTGCTAAACTTTAGATCCTGCAAAGGTTTTGAAACCTGTCTGCTTTGATGTTGTGATGCCAGCGCTATTTATTTATTTGTTCTTCTGCTTATAGCACAAGCATTGCCAGCACACCATCCTCCTGGCTGGATGACTACTTTGACTGGGTGAAGCCTCAGTCCACCTGCTGTCGGTACTACAACACCACCGGGGCCTTCTGCAATGCCTCCGGTAAAGTTTTATTCAGTGCTTTGAACGCTTGTTTCATAACCCCATAACTCTGCCGTTACAATGGGCCAGTCTGGCCAAAGGTTTTTATTTCTAGTTCTTCATATGAAACAATGGCTGTAAAACGTATAATCCATGCCAAAACAACAAGGCAATATAAGAACTTAAACAGTTAAAGTAAGGTGCATTACATTTTTCAGAACAAAAAACAGGTGCAGGAATCTGTATCCATGGTGATGATAATGGTAATCTTAGTAATAATGTTGACAGTGTGATCTGTATATATTGTATGTTAATCACCTCTATGTTGTATATCAGACTTTCCAAAACATTCACTTGTTACTTTGTTAGTTTTCTGTTCTTGTGTTTTTTGTCACAATAAATGTGCAGAATTATATGTACTGATTGATGTATTTTTCCAGTGGTGAACTCGTCCTGTGTATCCTGTCGGCCGATGACTCCCAGTGGAAAAAAGAGGCCTGAAGGAGAAGACTTCATGCACTTTTTACCCATGTTCCTGTCTGACAACCCCAACCTGAAATGCGGAAAAGGGTAATTTTAAAGCTCTGTCGACATCTCCTCCTTCTATTGAAAGCACGGTGTACCAGCTTTGTTGTGGATTATGATGTTTCACTTCTTCCCATATTCCTCTAGTGGCCATGCAGCCTATGCTGCCGCAGTTGACCTGTATCCCAACAACACAGGGGTAGGAGCCACGTACTTCATGACTTACCACACCATCCTAAAGGAGTCCCCAGACTATGTAGAGGCTCTGAAAATGGCTCGAATCCTGGCCAAAAATATCAGTGAGTCCATGGACCACAAAGTTTTCGCCTACAGGTAAGACCTATCGTATCAACCTGCCGCGCATATATATAAATCATTTTATAGTTCTTTATTAAAGTTTGTTCCAAATGAAAAGTTTTCAGTTTCAGCCGCTGTTTTATGGTTTATGGTGGTGTATGCTGAATTTTTTGAACTGAAACTTTAGGGTTATCAGAGGTGGGGAAGTAGGTTGTAGATAAACACACAGCAAAGAAAACAACATTGCAATACAATACAGTACAATTTTATTTATATAGCAGATTTAAAACCAAAGGTAGACCAAAGTGCTTCACAATAATGCAATAAGTTATTGATATAAAACATTAACGAAGTACAAAAACAGGTGGGAAGCACCAGGAGTGGGGGCTAAATAAAATGGGTACGGCACCTCAGGGTCAATTCAAAATATAAAAATATTACCTAGGAGAATCAGGAATAATGCAGTGAAAGGTTAACATTTATGGAAATGCAGATGTTTGACATTAAAGCGTTTTCTGTTCTCTACAAATTTCACTTTATTTTTTTATGAAATTACATTTGCTGTTTGTCAGAACAGGATGATTGGTAACTAGTTTAAAAATGCAATGTAATAAAGCGACAGTTCCTTGTTGTTTTTAAACATATAGACCAATATTTCAATACAAGTATTAAACACATACTCTTTTATCTATTGAGATAACAGTTTATTGCTAACTAATGTGTCTTCTCCTCCTTTGCAGCGTCTTCTACGTGTTTTACGAGCAGTACCTCACCATCATGAATGACACGATCCTGAACCTGTGCGTCTCGCTGGCAGCCATATTTGTGGTGACGACGGTGCTGCTGGGCTTCGAGCTGTGGGCAGGCGTGCTGGTCAGCATTACCATCGCGATGATTCTGGTCAACATGTTCGGTGTCATGTGGCTGTGGGACATCAGTCTCAATGCAGTATCACTTGTGAACCTGGTTATGGTAAGAGCACCTTGAATTCACTGGACTCGGAGTTTAGGTTTGATAGAGTGAGCCTGTTTTACACTGTAATCATGTGAAAGTCTATCATTTAACCAAAATATCCACTTTAATACAGTGGAAAACCAAAAAGCTTTGTATTTTAAACCCAGATTTTGTTGATTTTGTTTTCTATTGCATGCTTTTCACAATACAGTAACAACTAATCCTAATATACTGGTTCATTGAGCGTTAAGTGTTTTATATAGGTGTTGTTTTTTGTGATATTATTAAAGATATAACCTTTAATAGCTCAGTCACAGTAGGAGAAAAATGCCTTTTTTTTTTTTTTTTTTTTTTTGCAAATAGGAGTAGAATCTGTGGTTGCCCAGTGATTGCACTGAATTCTTTATTTATTTTTTTTAAACTTTAACATCCAGCACCTCATTGTAAGCAGTTCCAGCAGCTACTTGAGTCAATTGCACAGATTGCCTTGTGGGAGGCAACCTGTCTTCAAACAATCACAGTCTGACTGCAATCAGTGAGACAAATTTCCAAAGAATTCTCTCACTGTTAAACGCCTATAGATTGCAAACACATCTTTGCAATCAGTGATTCCGGTGGCTGCCAGCTTGACTGTGTTCTCGGTATATTTGTATATAAAAGCAAGGTTGCCATGGCCGATGTCATTTTGTGCTGCTGCCTCCAGCCACTGTTTCCCCAATTGTTACTGTAGAATAGGTGAAACGGAACACAATGTAGGTGTAGTCAAGTTTTGTTCCTGTTTGCATCTGGTTCACACGCTGTACCCTTTAAACTGGGACTGTTTACATTTTCAGTCCTCCAATCAGGGATTTTGTCTTTGCAATGTAACAGTATCCCTAAAGGTTTGCAGATGTGTTGGCAAAGTAATATGTTGTATTAATTAAAAAAAAAAAAAAACACACACACAAAAAAACCACAAAAAAAAAGATTAGAAAACCTCACACAGAATAGAACTCCTGAATGTTCATGTTGGTGGTGCTGAGGTGTTTCCTGTCCTCTGTTGCAGAGCTGTGGGATCTCGGTGGAGTTCTGCAGTCACATCATGCGAGCCTTCACCGTCAGTGTGAAGAACAACAGAGTGGAGCGTGCTGAGGAGGCCCTAGCTCACATGGGCAGCTCAGTAAGTTTTTCACCTCTCATTAAATCCACAAGAGGGCGTCGTATTATGATCTCTTTTGGCTTAAAGAATAATTTTGGCACTTTGGTAATGCAGCGCATAAAAAAACTGCTAGATGAAAGGGTCACGTTTACTTTTAATTATCACTGCCTCATGTAACTTTTTCCTCTTTCTGCAGGTTTTCAGTGGGATCACATTAACAAAGTTTGGAGGCATCTTAATCCTGGCACTTTCCAAGTCGCAGATCTTCCAGGTCTTTTATTTTAGGATGTACTTGGCCATAGTGCTGCTGGGGGCGGCGCACGGCCTCATCTTCCTCCCTGTACTGCTCAGCTATATAGGTCAGTAATGCGGTAAATAGAAGAAACAAGTGCACCAATATAGAGGCTGTTTATACTGACTTTAACGTGTTTGACTCTTCACAGGTCCGTCAGTGAACAAAGCAAAGGTGTTTGCTGCTAAGAAGAGCTGGTCTGGCACAGAAAGGGAGCGCCTACTCAACTACTAGCAGCTTGCTTGAGCCAGTGAACAATGAACTAACTATTTGTCTGTGAGCGACATGCGTGGGTGTGAGCGCGAGCAATTTCTGTGACCACTGACGCACTCGTTGTCATTGCCACTACTATGCATGGATTTCACTCAGGAATATACTTTGGGAATGGGAGCGCCAGAGGCCTTGCCCGAATACATACTTACCGAACTTCCTCCGAAGACTTTGGATCCCACCAATCCTCCTCCTTCCTCTTCCGCCTACTCACACTACAGGATAAGTATGACTTCAGAGTTTGAAGCTTGAGCAACATACCACAGAACAGACACTTTGCCAGTCTGAATGTGGGAGATTCACCACCCCCGGCATCATTTTACAGACAAACCCTCAGTCAGTTCCAAATGGTGCGTGTGGTTCTGATTCGAGAAAACTAAAAAGGGTGATATTGGTTACTTTTATTATAAATGTATATAACCACAAAAACATGTAAATGGATTTTGTCAAAGCAGGACTTTTATATAGCTATTTGATATTATACAACATTAGAGCTAATGATGATAATGGTATCACAGGCTCTTATGATATCTGGCATTAGCATGAATCATAACTTCAGCTTCACATCACACAAAACGACACATCAAGCAAATAATGATCTACCACATTTTCCAATTCCAGCGATTTGACCCCAGTGGGCTGCGTGTAAACATTTTCTAAGGTTAATCAGGTTTAACAAAGCAATACAGAAACTATGCTTAGCAGCAGCGTTAAAGAAAGAGGACTTTTTCTGCATCTGGTGGATATAAACGCCATCAGTGTTGAAACACTGTGACACAGAGCCCAACCAAAACATTCCATATATGTGCATTCCGCATTGTTTGCTTCCACATTGGTAGTTGTCGCTTTTTACTTTCAAACCTGCTTATTTATCTTTAGTGCCTCAAGCGACTGCAGATGTGGATTGTTGGACTTAAATGCAGCCAGAATGCATGTTGATGCCAGGTGCAAAGGGAGCCATGGTGCTTAGAACGGTTTTATATTGAAGTGTTTAGATACAGTTACAGTGCAACGTGTTGCACCAAGAAGGTGGAGAGATGCGGCTTCACATTCAGCCATGAAAAAGCTTTCACAGGACTGAATTAAAATACACTTATTGTGCTGTGCTCATCTAGAGTCATCCCTTCACCTTTTTAATTTATTATGTAGTTGATTTTTAACTATTAAAGTTTTGTTACCATGCATTACTGTCTTAGAATTCCTTCTGGTGTCCTTTTAAAAACAAAAACAACTAATTTGTGGGCACTCTGAAATTGTAACTACATTCCAGGACCTTGTTCACTTGCTTCACCCAGGTCACAGCACGTCTGATACGGGTGACGGCGTCTCTCCACTAAAGGAGGTGAACTTTTTTTTTTTTTCTTTTTTTTCACACCCACGGTATACTCTGCTGACACCATTAATACCTCCCATTGCTTCCCATTTATGGTTCCATGTTTGTTTTTTAGTGATGCAGTGATATTGTTTGGAATTTGAACTGGATATGAAGAATGCTTTTGCACAGCTGATGTAATCATTAATAATGAATTGTGGTGTTTTTGTTTTCTTTTAATAGAGCTGTGCTTTAACACAGTTAATCGCGTCTAAAATGATGAATTTTGTTGTCAAAACTGAATTTAACAAACCTTTGGGATTCTTAAGTTTCTAAATATTTTAAAATAAAATAAATGGTACTTTTAAAAATACTGCAGAGCCTACTTCATGTTGTTTTCAGAGTATATGCTATAAATCTTGCTGATGTAGCTTTTTGTTGTTGTTTTTCTTCATTATTTTCAGTGCTGTGAACTGTAGCAGACGTTAATGTAGCATAACCCACTCAGTAAATGTAGCTGAGGCTGCTCAGACTGACCACTGTGTGGCGCCTGAATCCACGCTCTCAGTTATGTAGTGGAAGTGACCTAATTTTTATGGTTTGCAGAGAAGCGGTCCTGCAGTGCTTTTAATTAGTCAGTGAATCAGTTTTCTGCAGCATGTCACCATTTCACAGCTACACAGACGTCTTAATGGAGCTGATTGTTTAGCATCTAAGTTTTGCAGCTTTTTGGAAATCAACACCAACACTTTGGGGGCCATCAGTCACAGTCGCATCCCATTTGAAAGCAGTTGCCAAACCTAGAGCTGTCTTCTTCCTGCCAGCATGTGTTGTTGTGACTGTCTGTCGAGCACTGTTGTCACACAATCCTCCAGCTCATGACTTATTTATCCACTGCCCCGTGAGAGCAGGGAGTGTTCTTTGAATCAGGCAGACAGGTTGTCGGAGTACTATTATGTAAGATGTGCGAGGCTTGCCTCTCACTGGACTCTGACCTGTCCTCATCTTTCATTATGACAGAGACAGATGTGCACAGTAAGGTTATTTTAGAAAAACAGGAAGCATGGCAAACATTTCGCTGCAACCCTGTGTGTGTGTGTGTGTGTGTGTGTGTGTGTGTGTGTGTGTGTGTGTGTGTGTGTGTGTGTGTGTGTCTAAAATCAGCTGGTGTGAAATTATTTCCTCTGCACTACTGTACAAGAATCTCTTAAATACGAGACAAATTTTGCTTGGTAGTAACGCCCAGAATAGATGACTCATGATTATTCCTGAAACCCAAAACATGAAACTAAAGTGAAAATCGAAAATTGTGGTCTGGAATTGAAACTAAAGATTAGTTGATTTACTAGTGTGATTGTAATCTATAATTTACCGGCAGCCCAATAAAATTCTAGTTATTATTACAGCTGCTGAAAAGTTTGGGTTACCCATGTTTTGTTTTTTCAAAAAAGAGAAGCACATTTGTTTTTATCTAGCTACATTAAATTGATCAAAAATGTACATGACCATGATTAACAGCGTCATTCATGACACATTGTTTATAACTTGTAATGTAAGCTTGTGTTGGCACAACTAAAGCTGTTTTACTGATTAAAGAAGCAATAAAAAAGGGTGGTGTTTTTCTGCAACTCATCAGCATTTTTAAGCTTCTAACAGATGAAGGTTGCAAGCAGGGAACTCAAAGCCGAAGCTTCCATATTTACTTCTCCCTGCACAAACCAGCACAGCTTGGCTCTGATAACTTTTCATTAAGTTAACCCTTGAGGTGTCCGTTTGTCAGACTAGAGAGTCGGGGATCCTGATAAACCTCTGGGGGGGGGGGGGGGGGATTATTCTTTGAGTCAATCAGCTTTTTAACATGCTAAACCAGGGGTGGGCAATCTAAGTCCACGAGACCTGGTTTTAGATGTGTCCTCGAACCAACACAGCTGATTTAAATGGCTAAATTAGCTCCTCAACATGTCCTGAAGTTCTCTCAGAGGCCTGTTAAAGAACTAATCGTGTGATTCAGGTGTGTTGACCCAAGGGGAGATCTAAAACCTGCAGGGACACCGGCCCTCGTGGACTGAGATTGCCCACCCCTGTGCTAAACAATGATTGTTGGTTTAAAAAAAAAAAAGGGTCTAGTTGTGTATATTTTCTAATAACCACTTATATTTCATCTTTGCAATACCATATACTTTTTGTGCAAAGTGTGCCAGCTCACCTAATCGCAAATCTACTCGAGGTAGATTTCATTTCTGTGAAAAGGTTACAGTATGTTGTGTAAATCCCCCACATACAAAGTCACCGGGGATGATTTTATTATTTAAAAAAAAAATCTCATTGTATAATTTGTACTGTGACACTGACTGCTGTCTGGATGAAGGTGACTCTGGATTATCAGCAGCTGGAAACTATATTATTTTTTTCTTAGGTAACAGGACTATTCTACAAAATAATCTGTTAGCTAATACTGACTGTTTTTAACACAAGTGTATCCTGGTAGATTTTAAATTCTGAAATGTCATCTATCACCATCGCATCTGCTTTCAAAGATCAAACGTAAAGCCTCGTCCTTGAACTCGCACTGGAGCGTCCACTCAACCTACTTAAAAAGTTGATCTGTGTGTCCATCAATAAATAAGTGGAAGAAGCGTTTAATGACCTGCTTTGCGTCACTGGTTTTTTGTTACAGTGGGCTCAGTTGTCCCTGAAATAGACTCTTGGGGTGGAACAAAAGAGATTAGGTAGCCTCGTCAAACATGAGGAGAGGATCAGATTTTTAGGTCTGCCTGCAGAGTTTTCCCCTCCTGACCATGCAGCAGCATTAGAAAAATAGCACAGTGGTTACTGAAAGATGAAGCAGATGTGAACAAAGAGACCACCGAACTCGCTGCTCAACAGTAATTTGCCTCAATCCTTAGCTTTCATCGTTTCCTTGTTTACAAACTGTACATGATGGAAAAGCCCTGAGTCACTGTATCATGACAGGAAAGGGGGCAAAATGCCATTTCAGCCAAATGTTGTTATTTTAAAGGGAAGGGCAATAGGCTGCAGCTTGCCCCAAACGATGGTACACATATTTTCACAATGAGGGTCACTTATGTGTGAGCAGGGCTCAGGAAGGGCTGTCAATAGATCCCTTTATGAGGTGGTGAGGGGGGAATTAGGCCCTCAATGGAGGGGACTAAGCCATGTAGGACATGTGCCCACACTCAGGCCTGACCTGTTTGTTTTGATGGCAGCACGAGACCGGCGTGACTGCAGGCCTTGTTTACTTTGGACGTGTCAGGAAGAGGACAGTTCCCACTTGATAAGAAAAAACTAAGGTGGCCCGATGTTTTGTTTTTGTTGATTTATTTATTTTTAAATTAAAGCAGTAGTTACAAAACAGGGCAAATGGAAAGAGGGGAGACATGAGGTCTAAGGGGGTGCTGCAACTATGGTCACTATGCTAACATGCTAAGTAGGTGTAATGATTAGCATGGTTCAATTTAATATTTTTAGCTGGAAATATTCATTCCCTCATTTACTAGTAATAAAAAACTTATCATATCGGAACAATATTAAGTTTGATGACGCTGGAGCCAAAGAATTTGAAACTTATTGGAAAACAAAGGCAGACACACTCCACTAAATCTAGTCACCATCACTTATGCGCAGCAGATTTGGGTAAAGCAAGAAAGAAAAAAAGAAGCATGCATCAGTCTTTTTCTGTTTCAACTGAACAAGCAAAGCAATTTATTTATACACACACACACACACACACACACACACACACACACACACACACACACACACACACACACACACACACACACACACACACACACCATTTAGTGTGCATCTTACAACAACATCTTTGGGCTTACAAACAAACATAAGCTCAGCATTTTTACCCAACTTTGAATCAAGACAATCAAAAGCGGTTTGGTTTCGTCTCGTGATCATTTCAGCTCATAATGCTCTGAGTAGCATCAAATACCATCTTTCTCTGCCGCCTCAGCTTCTGATTCAGTGGAACACTGGTAGTGTGCGAGACAAGTGCAAGGTAGGAAGCAAAAGATCAAGTTGTGAAAGTGACATGCCAGAAAAATGGAATGAATCACCTTTAAGTGGTCGCGCCGGTCGAGATGTTCAGTACTTTTTGTTTTTTAATAAAAAACATTGTGGATTTCAAATCAAATGATGATTCAAGGTATACGTAAATGTTTGATCTATGACTAGATCCCACGTGAGATTTTGCCTGGATTTTTCCCCTCTGCAGAGATCAGAGAAAGGTCAGAGGTCAGGGTCAGCTAAAGAGATGCATCTCTGCAGCCTGTAGGGGCTCAAACACACTTATAGTTACTGGCATGTCCTCTCGGCACCCGAGCATCCTGCTGATACTGATCACTGGTCAATAGCGTGTCCTCAGAACAAGCATCTGTTAAAGCACTGTAAACGTGCTAGCGATACACTCTAACATAGAGCACAGAAAATTCAACTCTGATAAAAGACTGTGGTAGAAAAATGAATGGAACACTTCAGTGAAAAACAGGAAGTCAAAACTTCTCGGCAGGTACCTGCGTACAAAGAATCACTACTTTTCATGCAGACTGTGGTTGGAAAACTGTGAATAAACCATAAGAGAGAGAGAAAATAAAAACTGAACAGTCCGTTCCAATGTCTTCTGTACGGTGCTTACGAAGACCGCATACTTTTCAACAGGGGCTACTTCAGGGTTAGTTCTCAAGCTTGTTAAAAGTCTGAAAAACCGTCACCCTGCCCCAGTGTCTTCTTCAAAAAAAGTGCACTTTTAATGAAAACATGATTCACGCTGAGGAATAACAGTCCAGCCACAAAACCAGCCTCTTAAAAGGCTTCTGTTTAAATTGTATGCAGCTCATGAGGCAACCAATCATAAAAAGTTTACAAAAAGATTAAAGAAAGGATCAAATTGTTACAATCACGGATTGTTTTAACTGACAAAGATCACTATCAGATTCAGTTGTTTTTTTAAAAAGAGCCTCGTGTCAACATGAGGACTAAGAATACAAAATGATGAAGGATGCGATGTGAGAGATGCAAACTAGAAAAACCAGCTTGCTTCCAGACGGTTGAACCCTTTTCTTTCAGTCCATGTAGTGATGCCGAATGCAGAAGTCAAACAGTGTTTAAAAACACGTGTCCCTTTGGCTGATGTCGGTCCAACGAGGGGAAGGAGCGGGCTGTCTGTAGTGATCAGTGGCTATGGCTCGCCAACAGCCAGAGGTACCTTGAAGTGATCAAACAGAGACGAGGAGAGAAGACAGAGGATGGATACTGTGGTAAATGTGGAAAGCTGGGAGATCAGAAGGAGAACCTGGCGGTCGTCCTCCTGATGGATCACTAATGCTAGGAGGTCTGCAGGAGGCGTCTGTAGTGAGGCATGATCTCGTGCTCTGGCAGGTGCAGATTAAACTCCAGCGCCACCAACACGGGGAACTCGAAGGCTATCAGCTCTCTGCGGTTCACTCTGAACCTTTCCTCCAGTTTCTGGCAGAAAAATAAAGCAAGTCCGTGTGAGAGGGAAAAAAAAAATGCTTCGACTCATAATCTTCTTATTTAGATTTATTTATTTTTAACCCTGGATGTCGTAACACCTGGCCCTGCACTGCTCACAGCACACTTGGCTCAGAAGTGTGAAAGTGACGGCTTTATATTTAGTTGCCGTGTGCAAGAAGCCAACAAATGGTCACAAAAAGTGGAGCATTTGCTACTCTAACAGGGCTTTATATATTAAATATTTCCTTCTCTCATAATCATACGATGCACTTCTTTTATTCACTTGAAATTGAAAACCTGAAACTGCACTTTTTGGAGATTAAACACATTGAAAACTAAAAATATTTAAAAGGTTTGCTTTTATTATGCCGCTGTGGTAATGTGAGGGTGGACTTTAGGACCCTGGGGAACTGGGTGGGGTGTGCATCCAGGTACCAGGTTGCCAGGTGCAACTCAGCACATATCTCACCACACCCAACCAGAGGTTAAGGGTTCAACACTAATTCCCTTGGATTCCCAGTTAAATAAAGCTGTTGTTAAAGCATTGAAGAGACTAGCAATGTGTTACCCTGTAGGGGGGGAAAAAACAAAAAGCTCTCCTATTTAGAGATTCGAGCTTCAGGCCCTGTTCTCACTATTTTTTTTTCAGGTCAATTAAATATTAGTAAGTTTTTGAAACACTTTATCTTGTAGACGGCTTATTACAGATGATTTTATTCCATTATGTTATGTTGTGTAGGCTGTTTAAAGTTACACTTGAACCCTGAGGGGTCGATTTTGCCTCATCAGCTACCCACACCCAGCCCAGTGGACTCTGTCACTGAGAGCAGTGAAAAATGATGCTCAAATATTTGGAAAGAAAGCCCTCTCCCTTTGATCAGAGTGAACTGACCCTTTAATCTCTTGTACTGTAATTAAACATTGGGGTTGGATGGGGAAGGGTTGGATGTGTGCATGAGGAAGCTTACATCTATAAGAAGTTTGACCTCCTGTTTCTTCAGATCACCCCCGATCTTGGCTGCCAGCAGGACACAAGCTCCAGCGCAGAGTTTACGGTTCTGCTTGTTTAGTTTGCCTTGGAGAACGAGTTTTTCAAAGTAGACGAAAGCCATGGCCACCGTCGGTTCCTCAAAGCCACACTCATCCTGAGCCAGTTTTCTTATCTCCCTTTTCAAGCTGCACAGAGTTAAAAAAAAAAAAAAAAAAAAGAACAAGGAAGGAAAAATGAAGAGAAAGAAGTTGGTAAAGAAAACAAAAGAGCTTCTGTTAAGGTGAATATATTCTGTGTGGTGTTTGTTTTACCTCCTTATTTTGCTGAGTGTCAGCTTTATGTGTGGGAATTTTTCCTTGAAGGTTTCGTTCATGTCCTTTTTGAGGTCAGAGGGTTTCACGTATTCGATGACCGTAGTCTGGAAAAGAAAACCAGAGGTGGTGTCAAAATGACCACACTTTCAATCGAGTAATTAATCCTAACACTTCACACATGATACATTATACTGTGTCAATATTTATTTGAAGAAAAATAAAAAACTAAATGCAGGAGCAGCTGTGTGTAAAGCTGTAGTTGCATAGCAGCAATAACTTGAAGTAACTGCTTTCTCTGGAAAGTTGTGAAAGACCTTTGGCCCACTCGTCTTTATGATGTTGCTGCAGTTCATTGAGGATTGTGGCCTTTCGTTTATGCGCAGCTCTCTCAAGGTCCTGCAGCAGTATTTCAGATGGATTGAGGTCTGGACTTTGAGTGGGTGCAATACTTTGTTTTCTGTTTCACTCATGCTGTTGTAGGTTTGCTGCTGTGCTTGGCATCACTGTCCTGTTGCATGACCCAATTTGTCCTACAGCCCAAATCATCACCGCGCCACCACCGTGCCTGACAGTTGGCAGTAAGTGTGTGGCCACAATGCACAGCACCACGGTAAAACAAATAAAACAACCACAAAAATCTCCAATTATGTCTCGTCCATTTTCTCCTGGCATGACTGGTAAGTCTTCTAAACAAGCTAAACTTGTTCACCACCTGGCTGCTACTTTCCCTCTTAATTCCTATGGAAGCAGTGAGGGTGTATTTAATTTTTCACACACTGCTTCTGCATTTTGACTTTGCCTTCGTTAAATAAATAATGACATTATATAATATGTTGTTCTTCTGAGGTTGCATATGAAATGATTTTGGAACCTAGTAGAGACCAGATTAATTTTTTTATTATGTCCTGACACATAAAACCATAGAAATGATGAAAGAGTGTGTGGTTTGTTTGTTTTTGGGTTTGTTTGTTGTTGTTTTTTAAAACCAAGACTGTAAATTTTTTTAAAATTGCTCCGTGTCACAAAAAGTAGCATTAAAAGACAGTAACAAGATAAACTGATGCCTTTGGCCAAATTTTAATTCATCATGACGGCCACAAACTATTTAGCACTCAATCCCACACAGATGGTTCTGCTGCTAAAAGCAGGATTTTCAGTTTCTCTGTATCTTTCCATCTTATTTTAGCATTATTTTAATCTTAGTTTTCAGTTTTATATGGTTTATAGATTTTTTTTTTTTAACTTGCCTTTCTAATGTCTGTTAAACAATCGTTAGCCACATCATACTCAAAGCATGCCATAACAAGCACTGAGTCACACTGGGAGAGCTTAATGTGTGGGTGTGAGTTTGGGCTAGGAGTTAGATCCCTGTCGAGGCCTGTCTATTAATCCCAGGATTAAAGGTCCATAAAAAAAATTGCTTTTGTTGCTCTGGGATGGTGAATTTGTAGTTTGAGAGCTGATAGGACCAAATAGGGAACCTTCCTTGGGTGCAACCCATTTACTATGCAACGTCGCCAGAAATACAAAGAAGACTTTCAATATGCACAGATAATTTTATCCCCTGTTTGAACCTGAAAGCTTGAGAGTCAGGTCTCCCAAGCAGCCTGTGTCCAATTCCTGAAGTGCTGAGAATTCACTGCTTCCATTGCGGTAGTAAACACAATAGCTATTGTTGTCAAGAGTAATTGGAGGAAGAGAGGACAAAAAAACCCTGGCCTTGACTAACATTTCAACTATGTCAGTACTCGTTGTGCATTCTGCCAGTCTCCACAGCGAAAACTGAACCCTGGAAAGAATGAGGAGGGAATCGGGCCGTTTTGTTTTTTCCCTCGCTTTTCAAACCAAAGTAAAACATCCGCGCTTTTCCGGAAAAGTAAAAAGAAGGATTAGTGTTGAGGGAGAGCCACAGTAGCTCTTTAATAGCTACTGCCAACTACACAGAGATAAAGTATCTGCATCGTTTCAGGCCCAAAGCGGTGGGAGAGCGTCTCATCCAGTGACCTTGCTGATAAAGACTAAATAAGCAGATAAAACTGAGGATTTTTTATTTTTGGTGAAGGAACCCTTAGACAAATATTTCTGGTTTTATTGTTCTCTGTTGTGGTGGGAAAACTGAGCACAGAAGCCCAGCATGATAAAAAAAAAAAAATTAAATAAAAAATACCAGTGAGATATTTCAGAACATTTCAACAAAACATCTCAAAGCAAATGAAGCTGCGGATAAAAACCACCATTCCTTTCTGCTCTCAAGAGGCTACGAGGCAGCAGTTGCTGCTGCTGTTGTGATTGTGATGTATTAGATTAGTATTTTCTCACCATGTAGGAGGGGAAGATGAGGACTCTCTTGTGTTTACCACAAGGCCATTGTGGGTCATCCAGCAGATTAGGGTCGTACTCGCGAAAGTCCCCGAAATCATTCCCTGCCATTTCCACGCAGACAACGAAGGTTGAGTCAGATTTAGAATTTCATGCATTTCCTTTTTCAATAAAAATATACAGTTAGGGCCAAAAGTGCTCGGACAGTGAGACCATTCTTCTATTTGTACACCAACACAGAGCATTTTAAGATCAAATAATCATGGTGTGACTGACATGTGGACTTTGAGCTTTAATTCGACAACTTTACCCAAAATATTTGGCATTAAATGTTTAGGAATTACACCGAGCTATAGACAACGGGCGATTATGGTTGAAAGACTCAAATACAGACTGAAAATGGAAGAAGAATACCAGACTGGGAGAAATAGTTGCCATACAAAGTGAAGAAATTACTTAAATTAAAGTAACTTAAATTATTAGAAGAGGCAGATTTGCTCCAACTCATTGTTTTTCTACATATAAACAAAGCAAATAAAATAAAGTTATAAATGTTTAGGAATTAACAGCCATTTTTATTTGTAGTCCCCCATGTTCAGAGGCTCAAACAATCAGGTGACTGACTGATCCTTATCCACTTGTACCGAGAAGCGTCGTCTCATCAGTTCTGCGGCGTTTGGCTGAATCTGAGCAGAGAGCATAGCCCTGGCCACGTCACAGTCCAGCCTGCTATCAGCGCTCACATCATAAACAAACACTAGTGGCCCAGTTGCACTGGCAACCATACAAGCCCACAACACAACACCTCCTGTAGCACATTTAGCAGGTAATGTGGTTGAATCACAGACTGTTTCTTTTCACTTTATTTGAATATAATTATTATTATTATCATTATTATTTTGTACACTATTCTGATATGAGGAAATCTTGCTTTCAAGATTTTTCTTTTGGATTGTACGGGCTCTTTTAAGTTTGTTTAGATGCTCTCTGACAAAGTCTAACTTGTCCTTCCTGTTTTTATGTGTAACCAATAGCTGTTGCTGATCTGGATGGTGAAATGCTTCTTTTTAAGAATGAGACAGATTTTTTTAGCCTAATTACGGCCTCTCAGCTCCAGACGTTTTATCTAATCAGTTTGTCGTGAATAACAGGGTCTCACCTGGCCTAGAAATGCTCATCAGTGAGCTGTCCAATTAATTTTGTGCCTCTGAAAGATGTGCAAGGCTTTTGTTATACCCTATGAATTAAAGCTTAATGTTTGTACTTCAATCACATCTTGATTTAAAATAAACTGATGTGGTGTACAGAGACAAAATTGCCAAAAAAAAACCCCAACAAAAAAAACAAAAACAACAAGCCCTCATTGTCCAAACACGTGGACCCAACTGTAGTAAACGATGAAAAGGTAAAGCCTGCAAACCAACCTGTGTCTAAGCTGCTCTGGTTGCTGTTGGCTCGGGCCAAGCTGAGGCTGCGGTGGCTTGCGTTGCGAGACTGAGAGAAGGACGAGGTGGAGTCGATTGTGTTTCTTCGGCCACCCAGCACATAAGTGGGATACAGGAACTGGGTGTACGACACAGTCTGCAAACACAGATACAAATTATTATGTCTATTCAGTAGAGCCAAAAAAAAAAAAAAAGACTTGCTCGCTCTGATGTTAAACCCGTTCAACCTATTAATGTTATCAGATCCGCTTTCCAGCACAAGAGGACCACAAATAAGTATTAGCACTAACAGTGTCCCAGTATAACGTACCCATGAGACATCACACACAATAACAAGAGACTGGAACTGACTTGGCTAAAAGGAATGCAGTTGTTATTAATGTGCTTAATTGCACATGGGGCGTTTGGACTCCCCTGACAGCAAAATAGTGCCAAAAAAAAAAAAAAAAAAAAAAAAAAAAAAAAAAAAGGCTCATTGCACAGGGTTCTGAAAAAAAAAAAAAAAAAAAATCATCTCGCTAAGCACTAAAAAATAAAAGCCTTTCACTTCATTTTCCTCATTTATGAAAACTAAACAATGTTTATAACCAACATTAATATTTAAATGGAAGTAATTTGTGCGAGAAGAAACTTTTATAAAATTCTACCTTCTGTAGCAACTAGCAAGCTAGTTTGCTAGCTAACGTCCATCAACAGTACAACACTTCTGAACTATTACGATGCTAATGTGCCATTTTTAGCCAACCTTAACCATTTTTGGCCTTTCTGTATGTGCAATAATGTGCACAAGTCCCTCATTTCTTTATAATTTGCTGGAAAAATGAGAAATCTTTGCTAAAACATATGTACAGTTCTCCAGACCTCTATAAGGACATTCAAAGCTCTTCTTTGGATGTTGGCTAACAATCTCTGTTGAGACGATCACACACTGATTCAAAAATGTTGACGTTCTGGCTCTGGAGAGGCCACGACCAAAATCTGACTGCACTTCATGCATTCATAATTCCATCAGTTTTGATAAGATCTCAAACACCACTGGCTGAAATGCAGACTCAAACCATGACAGAGCCTCCACCATATTTTACAGACAGCTGTAGACACTCACTGTTATACCTCGGTCCTGACCTTTGTACATAAAGATGACGATTTAAACAAAAAAATTAATTTAAAAAAAATGGATTAATAACTCCATAAGACCTGTTGCAGATGACCTTCAGTCCAGTTCTTGTGCATTTTGCCCCTTTCTCCCAGTTTCCTTTCCCTAAAAATGGCTTGATGCAAACACTGACACAATTTTAGCAAATAGTATATGGATCAACTGAAAGGACAGATGTAGCTCTAGACTGCATTTTTACTCATTTCTTCAGGCCATGCTTTTCAGATATTGTCCTTGTTTTAGGTCAGCCACTTCTTTTATTTTCCACCTGTCTTTGAGTTTCTGGCTAATAGCTCTTTTGAAATCCCCTTGTTGGTGTAAAAATCCTGTTTTATGCTGTGTTATCTTTGGCTTTCTTGTAGATTCAAATAACGAAGTGAGAACAATTTATATGTTTTGTAAAAAGTAAGGCACTTGTAACAAAGTTCCTAAAGATACTTTGCAAAGTTGTTGGGTATTTGTCGATGACACCCTCGAGTTAGGTGCCTTTTTATCAAAGACAAACTTTAAAAAAAAAAAAAAAAGCTTTAAAAGTTATACCAAAGTCTGACTTTTGGAAACAAGATATAAAGAAATGAGTGGTGGTTTAAGACTTCTGTATCAAGTATCCAGTGAAGTGTCCCAGTAAACACACCAATCTATATTGATCCACCACACATACACATATTTGCTGGTTTCTCACCTTTCCATCTGCTCCCAACTCCACTCCCTCCAGCCCAATCACCATCTCCCTGGCGCCTCCTGAAGGATGCCGCTGACGCCCTCCTTCCAGCTTTGCATCCCTAACGAGAACAAGACTTTTTTTTTTTAAAAACACATCTTTCCTGATACAAAGTTTTCCTGCAGCTTCTTTAAACTCCTTTTCCTTAGCAATCTTTCAGAGGCCTGTTCTAGCTCACCTCTTCACTTACACACTCTCCATTTCACAGATTTGGGTCCTGCATCGATCTGAGCTCATCAGCTGGCCTAGTTTCTGTAACCGCTCGTGTCTTTGGGTGCATCTCGGGGCAATCAGTAATAAAGTGCGCCCTTGGGAGGCAGGACGGAGTAGAGTACAGTTTCGTTCTAGCAGGCAAGCCTCTTCAAACTCAGCTGCTGCCTGAAATGCCATACTGCTGTGGGAGATTTGTAGGTCAAAAGCTCTCCTGAAGCAGAAAACAGATGGCCAAAGAGGGAAGTGTGTCGGTGGAGCTTGACCGACACATGGCCCAAATCAAATATACCATAATTAAAGTAAACACTGTTTACTGCTAAGATTTAACTTGATGCGATATTTTTAGGTCGCTGTCAGTAAAAGCTAATTTAAATTGTGTACAGTGACAGAGAAGATTACATGCCTGCAGTCTGCCACAAAGAATAACCGATAACACTGATGGTAAGCTGAAGGCTAAGTCTTTCCAGCGATTTGTGATTAAAAGGTTGGTAGAAAATTAAAATGCTCTAAGCAGGAGCTGATATTCATGTTCTCCCATTTTTCCTTGGGTTGAAATAAAGTCCACAGCTATTAAAATGTGGCCTGTTTGCTGACAGATAAATTTCCACCTGTGTTTGTGTTACATTAACTTTAGCCTTATCTCAATATTTGTACTGTTGCAACATTTCACAGCGGCGGCAGAAAGTACAGGCTCTACACAGTCTTGTTTTTCTGCGGCCCCCTTATCTTTCCTTTCCTTTGTCTTGCATTCTCTTTAAAATGTCGTTCATACACAAAGCGTTAACGACACGGCGGTTCCTCACATGACTATGCCAGTGTTTTGTTGACATGTGGGGCCAATCGGCTTTCATGAAAACAGCGTTATCTGGCAGACAGGCACGGCAGGACACGATGATGACAGATGCATCGTAGACACGGAGATCCCCAGGCAGTGGACCTCTTACAGAACAGTGAAAATCAAAGAAGAAAGGGGGGAAAAGAAGAGATGGGAAGCTTTCTAGGGAGAGCGCTTTTCTATGAAGCCATCCAGAAAATAAAAAGGTTTTGCTTCATTTGGTTGAGAATACAGAGAAATGAAAGGAAATGACAGGAAAAGCTGCTCAGCAGCATGCACGAATAGGAATCACTGGCGCCAAACATCTGTATGTTAGTATTGGTGAAATTCTTGCAAAGTGTTCGTCACGCATGCTTCGAAATTCAGCGTCAAGAAAGTAAAAATAACCACAGCTTAAACAACTTTGACCCCATTACAAATACTTCATAGTTCACACGAACAGTCGAGGGTGACTGCTTCCAATTATATTCCAAAGTCTTTTTTTTTTAACTTCAAATATCCCTGTGAGGAAATTCATCCCGCATTCGATCCATGTAATTTTTTCCACTCCGATGCCAGAAGTGTTCCTTAACGTGCCAGAGAAACATCGGAATCCAGCGCTGCTAAAGAGGAAACATGCAAAGTCTACACGGGAGTGTTTGAACTCAAAGAATTAGCCCATGAAAAGACAGTGATGACCCACAGCCTGAGGTTTAACCGCCTGAAGCCTGCTGCATTCCACCTTCTTAGTTTACGAAAGTCCGAGCTGGACTTTGAGCTGCAGATTTAACCATGTATTTAACTTCTGTATTGAAAATTTGCAAAATTACTCAAGATGCAAGGCATACCAGTCTGCTGAATGTACTCTGAAAATAAATAAATAATTTAAGTAACAAGTTGTCTAATAAAATATTTTTGAGTTTTGGCTGTCCCAGCCAAAGTCGAGCTGGAAATGGGCGATTAGCGTGAAGGAGCAGTGAAACATGCTTATCGGAGAGCCCCGGGAGGTTTATTAACCCTTGACCTTGCACTGATTGGCTGGCTTAGGAAATTCCCCGCTCTTCACTAAGCCGTGGTGTGTTGCTTTTCTTTCTGTGCATTGTTTCCTCTGGTGTTTATCTGTCGCCCTTTCTCTTTCACTTCCTCCAAAACACACCTTTTTTTTTGGGGGGGGGGGGGGGGGGGGGGGGGGGGGGCGTCAGAAGTAAGGCCATACAACAGCTAAACTCCCCAACACAGGGCTCATGTTGCTTTAAAAGAAAAGCAGGAAAAATTATCTATAGATAAGATCTACGCCGCTAAGACATGTAAACCCTGGCAGTTAAAAAAGAAGTGGTTAATAACATGTTATAAGTGTGCAGACAATAGAAATCCTAGTCTGTCAGCACAGTGGAGAATTAAAATCAGTTGACTACACACCGAAAACATCTATTTCTAATAACCAGGTAAGGTTCATATTAAATGCTGAATAGCGAAGCCAGCAACAGCTGCAACAGACAAGAATGGGTTGACTTGAACAAAGAAGGATGAGTGCCCAAGAGCCACCACGGGAAAAGTATCACAAGCAACAAGCATTAGGCGACAATCTAAGTCTTAAAGTCCTTGTTAGATTACTTTAAAAAAAACAAAAACATTTTTATTAACCTATTAAGATAAAAATGCATCCACCAAAACAAGAGGGATGAGGAAAACAAAGGGAAAGAGGAAGCACAGGTTGGAGGACGTTACGACGTTCGGCATGCCGTAGGATACATACCCCACTTGGCTACAATCTCGATAGGGCAGGACAGAAAATACACTATAGAAGGATCTTCTGCCACTGATAAGGACTATCCTACAAAAACAAAAATGGCAAACAAGCTAATCAACATCTATCGGACAAGATGCACAGGTTACACTTGGTAATAGTTTGCAGTAACAGAATGAACTGAACATTCTTGGTGTGTTATTCTGAGTTTCTTGCAGTTTGGCACATACACTCAGTTTGTGTGTAACAGTGATGCGTTTGTTACAAGACCTTATTTTTAATAACTAAGGCATCCAATCAGAGCCCATTTCCCGATGACCTGAGGTCAACAGCACAGCGAGCAGAACGGCTCTGACTTTAACTACAACAACCTCATAATTCCAGCTTCCTAACTCGGGCTCGCAGACACGTGGTGAACCTTATTACTACAAATCAGCATCAGGAAACAAACTCCACACGAGGGTCTCAAAAAGCTGAGTCTTTCAACATCAGCTGAAAACTGGATAATAATTTCAGAGGTGGTACACTGCAATGTTATCCAAATGTTGGATAAAATAAGTGAAGACTAACTCATAGAGCTACACTTTGAGACAATTGAAAATCACCAGAGCACGATTGTGCCACGCAAATCACCGATAAATAAAAGCTAACTGAACTCTCGTCTAAATCCAAACAAAGTGGCAGTGATAATAAGAGTCACCCCGTCAGTATTACACAGACACGCTCCCTAGATACGTTGACCTCAACTTCAACATCAGAACATTTCTGCCAAAATTTGTTTGCATTTAAAGATTTGCGTGCTGCATTCATGCTACAGCACAGTCATCTTATAATTTAGTAGCGAGTGATTTGTGGCGTGATTACAGAATTTGTGACAGTGATCAAATAAAGATTAACATCAAAATTCATCAGATTCTTCTGCACGTGCAGGATTGGCAGTTGCATCTATCTATAAGCTGAAACTGTGGCCGGGGCCTGGCCTGCTTGTCTGCGATGTGGCTTGTAATGTGAGAAACATCCATACTGCAGTTCATTGACTGGGGCAGCCTCCATTATTCAGTGAGGACTTGTATCGACTGCGGGGAGGCGATGTTTGGCTTCATACCTTCCATTGCGCATATCGTGTTGCCTCATGTTCTTTACGAAGTGAACCTTCTTGAAGCTCTTTGGTCGGGGTGAACCCGATAGGGTTCGGCATCTGAAATGTAAAACAAACAAAAAACTTAGAAACAGACAGTTCCCCCCAAGTGGGGCGCACGACACTGTGCTAAGTGACTCATGTTGAGACACAGAAATACACAGGAATGGTAAAAAGAAAGCAAACCTTTTTTTAGCTTTAAGGTTTTACATATTGGTACATTATACATTTTTTTTTTTAAAAATAAAATCATATAATCCTTACCAGTAATACTAGGGCTGTGCGATATGACCAAAATCTCATATCCCGATATAAGAATTCTATCGTCCGATAACGATATAAATCACAAAAATGTAACATTTTCTGTAAATTCTGTGAATCTCGACTTGTGGGAAGTGTTTCCAGCTGCGCATCATGTAGCTGGAGTCGAGTGTTTTAACCGATGTATGAAACTATACATTTTTAGACATAAGTTGTAAAGGCCGCCATTTTCTTTGTGAGCATTTATTACGCGGCGTGCTGCGGGGGAAAGCCTGTTCTAACGTTTGAGTCTAAGGTTTATTTTTTTAGCACCTGGCGGATCTTTTTTACTTCTCATCAGTAAATAATCTGCTCTGTCATGTGATTCAGTTTATTTTGAAAAGTCTCAACAGGATATTGAGCTTTATTGTGAAAGGTTTATGTGGAACATAAATAAGCAGACACGATGGTTTTACCGTCGTTGTTGCTAACGACAACGCATAAAAACAGGCGCTTGTCCATCTGTAGTGTGGTTATATTAAATATAAGAGAAAGAGAGAACTTTAAGAAATTAATATAGCCACTACAGTGACCATCAAAACGGTGAAAAAAATATTGCCGTAAACAGTTTATTTTGCGACACCACGAAACAAACAATAGCGTAAATGAAACGATAAATGTTTTTATATCGTCATCCGATATATATCGTTATATCGAACAGCCCTAAGTAATACTGTGCAATACTGCAAAAATGTTTGTATCAAACAAGGTAAATACAGAGCCAGTAATGTCGATACCAACACTGACATAGATACTTTTGACCTACAAAAGCACCTTATGTAGGCGATAGCAGTGTGTCATGGTTGCTGAGATGATCACCATCAATTTGCAAATTGTGAACATATTTTAATGGACGGCTAAATCTCTGTGATTTTTACTTTTTTTTTTTTTTTTTTTTTTTTTTTTTAACTTCAGCTTTTCGTGTATTTGAAGCGAGGTTTTTGGAGACCAGGGATGTAAAAGTGTCCGTTTCCAAAAAAGCAAATTATTTAACTAAATTCAGTGAGCTACATTCTGAACTCAGAGGATAGAAACAAAGTATCGATCTTATCGTGCCATTATCAATCCAATACCAGCATACTGATACTAATCAATATTTGAATTGATCTGCCCACCTCTACATACCAGACCTTAAAATAAGCTACATACAGCCTCAGAAAACACATAGTCCTTGTTTAGTTAAGAAAAACTAATATGCAGAAGCAGTGTGGGAAAAGCTAAGTGCCATAAGAATTAAGAGAGAAAGAAGCATCCAGGTTGTGTTAATCAAATACATTTGTTTTATTAATCATGAGTAAATGTGAGTAAATGCCTCTATAAAGGCAGTCATTTTGGCAGTTTGCATGTCTGGGGCATTGGGGTGTGTGTTAAATCAATGTCTTCTTGCAAAGCCTTTGGACAGACGAGACCAAAGCTGAGATGTTTGGCAGAGGGGTGATGATTTGAGTGGTTTTTGCAATCAGAGGATCTGGGTAACTTTCAACCACTGAGGTAAAAAGAAAAGAAAAAAAAAAGAAAAAAAGAAAAAAAAGGAATCAAGGTGTTGCAACGGCCCAGTCAGAGACCAGACCTCAACCTGATTAAAACGCTGTGGAGGGACCTGTGCATAAATGAATGCCTGCAGCGTTGAAATCGACTAAACTTCCTCTAAAATTTTGAAGAGACTGATGAAGTCATACAGAAAAATATTACATCAAGATATTGCTGCTAACGTTTCTACCTGATGCAGCTGTGCACGTAGTTTTTCACACTATGCTTCTGCATGTTGAATATGTCTTCATTAAATGAATGTGTGACGATTTTGTTTTTAAACACGTCCAAATATGTAAAAGCTTAATGAAAGAAGGTGTTTTTCCCCCCTTTCCACATGACTGTAGTAGCAGTGTGAACATGTAAAGCGTTTACCTGCGCAGAGGAGCATTTTCTTCAATGTCCTCTAGAGTTTCAAGCGACGAGCGCTGAGAGATGAGCCTTCGTCTGGGGGGGCACATAGAGGGGAAGTTACATGTTACGGGATATGAAGAAATATCAACATCACACCAACACTTCACAAGTTCAACAGTCAGCTTTAAGAGGAACTACCTTTTGAATAATTCTTTCCACTGGGTCAATGTTATAATTTTAGTCTGTACTCAAAAAGGTTGAATGTTTAACACCCAGGTTTAAAAACAATACGTGTGGTCAGCAGTGGCCTGGAACAAAGGTTAAACTGTGGTTTCCAATTTTAACTTTAATTTTAAGTTTCTATAAATTCTGAGATTAATTTGCAAACACCGGTTTTGGATGGTTGACTTATAACTGTCATCAGCGAACGCCACTGTGCCCCTGTGTGGTCAATGATCGCCCCCCC
Source organism: Maylandia zebra (assembly GCF_041146795.1). Taxonomy (NCBI): domain Eukaryota; kingdom Metazoa; phylum Chordata; class Actinopteri; order Cichliformes; family Cichlidae; genus Maylandia; species Maylandia zebra. The sequence goes on from NC_135184.1 coordinate 15,108,395, forward strand.
CACTCAGTCTTGCGTGGATCACAGTGAATTTTCCAGGATCAGAGCTGCTGAGAGGATAACGAGCTGGCTCTGCGAGCACTTTGTGTAACACATTTGGTCACAGATGGCCTTTATTTCACACTTAAGTTGCTCGACTCAACAGTCTAATTCTGCTGGATCGCTTTTATATGATCAGCTGCCAGTTTCAGAACAAACCCACATGTGACAGCTAAGAAGGTCTGAGCCGTGCCAAAATTAGGTTATAATTGCACGTTTAGCACCACAATAACAACACGTCCTTCAAAAAAAAAAAAAAAAAAAAAAAAAAGTGTCTACATTTAAAGGAGTGGAAATTAACGTATTAGAGGTCAGATAAGAAAAAGCTCACACATTTCCCCAGCGGGTTATCTGTCATGACGTAGAAGACAAATCTGTAACAGTGCCAGAGGGTAAATATACTTACTACTGTATACAACGCAGGACTTTTTCCTGCAGAGAGAAATTTGCAAGCAGTCTGTGTTAATTGGGGTTTGGATCGCTTGAGCAAACTATCTGAATTAGCATAAAAATGCAAACATTTCTGTCAAACAGAGGTTGCACACACTTTGACTTTACTGTACAAGGACAGATAATGGTTATGTGCATAGGCACGCTCCCCCCAAATGCCCATTCTGAGCCAGGAAAAAGCCTGTAATTGTGCAGCATCCAATTCTCCTCATAAATCAAGACGTGCTATAGCGCTGCAAGATGCTGCAGCATCAAGACAAACCGAAGACGTCCAACCGGACACACTTCACACCCGCCGGAGCATTTCAGCTGACCAAAGGGAGAGACGGTAGAGTGTAAAGTAAAGCGGCTGGTTAATAAGTGACAGAGCGTGCAGACAAATGAACAAAAAATAGCTCCGTCCTCGAGGATCCAACACAGGCTGAGTGAACAGTGTATACTAGAGGAGACTGGGTGAGCTGAGTGTTTACATGAGAAGCCAGGCCACTGGAGCAGACAAAAAAAGCTTAAGGCCTTTGTACTGACTAACCTTCTGCACTCAATATAATGGGCCTAATGATCATAAACTGAAGGGGAAAACATCAAGCCTTCATAAAAGACATGAGCAGTAAAATCGGAGTCTAAATGATAAGAATGATCAGACCTGTGGGCAGCTGACACAAACTCTGTCTCCTGCTTGCGTGAGTTCAAAGGGCCATAATAAAAGGGTTTGGCCTGACCTCTCCGTGAGGGTCAGACAAGTGGTGTCATGTGATTTATGGCCAGTCTTACATCATCCTCCTTCAGTGATAACCCTGAGGGATGGACTGGCTGGGTGATTTGGGATCTATGAGTGCAGATACGGAGGAAAGTAAAGGCTTCTCTACTGAACATCGCTTCATTCATTAAACTACTTTATGCTGCATGAGGCTCTTAGATTCAAAACAGGTTGATCGTTTTATATGGAGAATTGTCAATTAACAGTACAGTCCTCTTCAGCGTTGCAGAGCACTTTAAGCTTTTCCAGCTCCTTGTTTTGACATTATGGCTGACAAATTACCATTTTGGTTTGCTCACCACTTTTATCCTCTTTGTTTGCAGCTGCAGCATTTTAGCAACTCAGAAAACGCACACCAGACTCCAAAAGCCCTCCACTACTACTAGTGTATCCTGGTTGTGTAAATAAGCCAGTGTTTTCCAGCAATAAGACCCATGTTAAGGGTATTTCCATGTTGTTTTTAACAGCCTGCATGAAGGAAAATTTTTTTAAAAGTCACAAAATGAATCTTTAAACAGGTTTTACTTGCTTTTCAAGTTTATCTGCATGTATTACTCACATGCTAATGAATCCACTGAAAAAGTTATTCTTTACTGTAACTGTTCTTCCACATGGATGTAAAGAGAGGAGATAGAATCCACATTCCACCAAGACAATGTACAGGGAGTGCAGAATTATTAGGCAAATGAGTATTTTGTCCACATCATCCTCTTCATGCATGTTGTCCTACTCCAAGCTGTATAGGCTCGAAAGCCTACTACCAATTAAGCATATTAGGTGATGTGCATCTCTGTAATGAGAAGGGGTGTGGTCTAATGACATCAACACCCTATATCAGGTGTGCATAATTATTAGGCAACATCCTTTCCTTTGGCAAAATGGGTCAAAAGAAGGACTTGACAGGCTCAGAAAAGTCAAAAATAGTGAGATATCTTGCAGAGGGATGCAGCAGTCTCAAAATTGCAAAGCTTCTGAAGCATGATCATCGAACAATCAAGCGTTTCATTCAAAATAGTCAACAGGGTCGCAAGAAGCGTGTGGAAAAACCAAGGCGCAACATAACTGCCCATGAACTGAGAAAAGTCAAGCGTGCAGCTGCCAAGATGCCACTTGCCACCAGTTTGGCCATATTTCAGAGCTGCAACATCACTGGAGTGCCCAAAAGCACAAGGTGTGCAATACTCAGAGACATGGCCAAGGTAAGAAAGGCTGAAAGACGACCACCACTGAACAAGACACACAAGCTGAAACGTCAAGACTGGGCCAAGAAATATCTCAAGACTGATTTTTCTAAGGTTTTATGGACTGATGAAATGAGAGTGAGTCTTGATGGGCCAGATGGATGGGCCCGTGGCTGGATTGGTAAAGGGCAGAGAGCTCCAGTCCGACTCAGACGCCAGCAAGGTGGAGGTGGAGTACTGGTTTGGGCTGGTATCATCAAAGATGAGCTTGTGGGGCCTTTTCGGGTTGAGGATGGAGTCAAGCTCAACTCCCAGTCCTACTGCCAGTTTCTGGAAGACACCTTCTTCAAGCAGTGGTACAGGAAGAAGTCTGCATCCTTCAAGAAAAACATGATTTTCATGCAGGACAATGCTCCATCACATGTGTCCAAGTACTCCACAGCATGGCTGGCAAGAAAGGGTATAAAAGAAGAAAAACTAATGACATGGCCTCCTTGTTCACCTGATCTGAACCCCATTGAGAACCTGTGGTCCATCATCAAATGTGAGATTTACAAGGAGGGAAAACAGTACACCTCTCTGAACAGTGTCTGGGAGGCTGTGGTTGCTGCTGCACGCAATGTTGATGGTGAACAGATCAAAACACTGACAGAATCCATGGATGGCAGGCTTTTGAGTGTCCTTGCAAAGAAAGGTGGCTATATTGGTCGCTGATTTGTTTTTGTTTTGTTTTTGAATGTCAGAGATGTATATTTGTGAATGTGGAGATGTTATATTGGTTTCACTGGTAAAAATAAATCATTGAAATGGGTATATATTTGTTTTTTGTTGAGTTGCCTAATAATTATGCACAGTAATAGTCACCTGCACACACAGATATCCCCCTAAAATAGCTAAAACTAAAAACAAACTAAGAACTACTTCCAAAAACATTCAGCTTTGATATTAATGAGTTTTTTGGGTTCATTGAGAACATGGTTGTTGTTCAATAATAAAATTATTCCTCAAAAATACAACTTGCCTAATAATTCTGCACTCCCTGTATATTGGAGCTAAAGCTAATTTAATACTGGGACGGATAGAGTTGGTTTCTTTGTTAGATAAATCAGGCAAGCTTTCAAACTTACATTCTTGGCAGTCTCTCTTTATGACCGTGTGGTGCTGCAGTGAATGAATTGCATTAGAAGCCCACAACTCTGCAAGTTACCTGCTTCATTTCATTATCTTGAAAGTTTCTGAGCTACATTTCTTTCCAAATTCTATCAATCAAGTTACCAACCGCTCCATATGCATGTAGGACTATAACAGGAAGAACCCCCCCACCCCCCTTAAAACTCTGCAAAGAGTGTGCTAAATGAGAAATAATGTCTCTACATGAACATCAGCAGCAGCACGTGCTTTTAATGCAAAAGATGTTTTCCAAGCTGGTGCAAATCCTGGAAACAATAACACGGGACAGGCCACTCATTCACTTCAGACCCTGCTAGGGAGGGTTAGAGCAATCCGTTTCCATCCAGTCTGGCATTAACTAGGCCCAGTGAGAAGGGTCAGACAAGCGTCCGTGTAAATCAACAGCAGAGTCTCTGAAAGCAACTCCTGCCACTGTTGCCTGGGAAGTGATTTTATTTAAACACCTTTTCTTGAATGAAGTCAGACACAGTGTAAAATTATTTTCACTACAAATGCACACCATGCTCCTGCAATATAAAAAAGAAATGTTTTTGAATGCTATTGACAATCCTGCTAAGCAATGAAGCCGTAAAACTCAAGTTGACTGTTTAGATGTGGAGATTAAACGGTTTCACGCGTACGACCTGTTGGCAGCTTGCCACAGGACACAGTCTTCCATTTTCCTGCAGAGTCGCTGAGTGAAAAATACATGTAATGTTGTGGGCTTATTCACACAAATATAGTCAGGAAAAAGGGAAATGTGATTACTGTGATAAAAAAAATAAAAAAAATAAAAATATAGCACTCTGGGGAGTTCAGCCCGTCTGGTCCGGAAAGGTTCAAAAGTATAATGAGTACAAACGGGATGTAGCAACAAACGCGAGGAATGAACGGGCAAAAAGGAAACAAGAGAAAAAATAATAATAATAATAATACAATAATTACATCAAAATAACTTTCAAAACACGTTTCACACACAGGCTGATCCTGGTTAATTTTGGGGGCTTTTCTTAGCTTTCCTTTTATCCACGACTCAGACGCCGAAAGATTCAGGGAAGGAAAATGAGGCATTCTTATATAATCCTGAGATTATGCCAACCATGACCTCAGCGAACAGCAATCGGCCCCATAACCAGAAGTATGTGACCCGAACACACAAGACTCCAGAGAGCCATTACGGTGGCTTGTGCTGCTTGTTTTCCAGCCACAGTTTTGCTTCCACATGCAAAAAGGCCTGTTAAAATACTTTAAAGTACGTGTTTCTGGGTAATCTAATAGTGATGGGAATATAACCCACGCAGGACGTGATAAGACTCAACCTGCCTGTGTTTTACAGGGGAAACAATATAATGAACATTGCTCTACACCTCAGGCAGACAGCACCAGATGGTACTCACTATTATATATTTAAAGCACAGCTCTTGGCTGATTCTTGATGGATGAACGCTGAGGAGTGGAATATGAAATTAGCTATCGTTTCCATGCATTAGATTCTGATGAGGATATTGTCTGAAGCAGCTTTGGGCTCAGAAAGTCTATTTTGGCGGCACATCAGAGGCTCTTCGGCTTCCTCAACGAAAGCAGGATTGAAGGCCAAAAAGTCTGAGGGGAGAGTGTGTCTCTGATTCCCCTGGGAGAGGAAGTGGAGGACAGAAAATACAGAGCTGAGAGCCAGAGCTGCTCCTCAGAAAGCCCGGGCATCCTGCCTCTCCCGGCGAGGGACCTCTGTACACGTTTCCACCAGCTGCCCTCAGAAAACAGACCAGGCACTGTGCAGAGCGCTCGTCTGTCCGCACGCTGGTAGAATATGGCCGCGCTCAATCAGCAGGTTGCATATTTCTCGACATCAGAATTCATTTTATGTGGGCGTCCTTCGAGCGGATATCAAAAACAGGGGGTAAAGTCAGGCTTTAACAAATTCTGACTGTATTTGCAAAGCAGAATAAGAAGCATCAAATCCATTTTCTTAACCGCTTATTCAGCTGAGGATCTTTGGGGGATGGAGTCTCTCCCAGCAGAGGCGGGGTAAAAAACAAACCGGTCGCTGGTACATCACATGGCAAAGCAGAAACTGGATCCAACATGTGCAACACTGTGGCTGGAACTCAGTATTTCTCGGGTGCTGAGCTTATTAGCACAAAATATGAAAAGCTGGCAGGTTTGTACAAGCTGACTTCCAAGTATTTAAAACCAGCATTTAAAAGCAAAAGCTTATCGTAATCTTTAAGATGTGTAATGATTAACATTTGAAAAGTTTGGCTTCTAATGATCTGCAGCCTGACCAATACTGGATACCAATGTTTTAAAGGTGAAAAAAATAAAAATATGATATCAGCAATGAATGTCACAAATCAATCTGCAGCTTACTGTGAAGACGCTGCTTCACTACTAGGGATGGGGCAACAATACAGCATAGTATGGTGCTATTATGCATAGCGATATTGTGTGTGTAAATACTCTGGTGATGCTACTATACTTTAAGAAGAGGGCTAATCTCCTGCAATATATTAAATCAGCTAGCTCGCAACAATATCGTGTTGAGAGTGAAATATGGGATGATTCCCCTTTCTACTGATTGATGAGCTCTGATGCTACTCTGCTACCTGTGCTACAGACACCATAGAGTAAACAGGAGCTGAAGCCCTCTGCTGGACAAACTATGTGATGACACCCTGATCAACTTAACAGAGATCTGCATGTTCTACAGGTTAGTTTTCATACTAGTGAATACTGCACAACATATGAACCAATACCACTTCTTTTTTATTATTACAGCAACTCTCATTAGTAGATATGTTGTTTGGTTCAATAATGCTGCCTCTTGTAAGCTAAACAAGTTAAAATGTGTTAGTGATGTAATGATGTCAGTCATGCATTTTTCCCCCCCCCACTATTTAAATATATAGCAAAAAAGAAAAGTAGAGAATAAGACATTCCAAACAAGTTGATTTGACAAATCAATTTCAGTGCAGTAACTAGGCTCATGAGCGTTTCCCTGTGAAGCAGAACTTCCTGAGAAGACTGGCACGCCCTTCAGCAGGAGGCGAGGATTTGGATAAAAGACGAGGGGGCTCTGAACAGAGAAGATCTGACGGCAGGTTCTGACAGTGAGAGAACCACAAGATGATCCGCACTGACAGTCGTCCCTCTTCGAGGTAGAGACCTCCAAACTCTCCCCCTTGTGTGAAAATAAAGTAGACAAAGAAGGCAAATAAAAAGACACTCGTGTGAAACAACAAGCCCCTGTTGCATGTGGAGCTGGACAGCAGTGCAGAGTTACAGGATGTTTGCGTCACACAGAAATGAAGTAGACAGCAGGTATGTGCCAAGTTTTGTCAAGACACTCACTAAAAATAAGCTGAGGACAATTTGACAAAGAGCCGAAGAACGTTTATGTAAGAAAGACAAACAGAGACTGAATAAGATGCTGGATTTTCTCCTCGGGGGGAAACGAGGGTGCACAGCTCCATGGTTTGCTGGACTTGTGATCAAAACTATCTGCCCCCCATCCCCTGTGCATATCAGTGAGTCATAAGCCTGCAGGCACCTGCATGGAGTAAAGCATACAGCTGAACTTTTTCCTCATGCTGTGTTGGAAAGACTGATTTCTCAGAAGTGCAAGTATCTTTTGAAAACAGCTGATCATAAGAAACCTGCAAGAAAATTGCCAAGAGTCCATTTATTTGGACGCCCCTCCGTTTTTGTCACACAACAATGAGAAACTACTAAATCAGGGACGCTTAACTTAAGAAAAATAATCTCCTTCATATTTTCAAGACCCATGCAGTGGGGCTGGTGCCCCAAAAAGTGATTTCCAGTGTTTCTGTGTGTTCTTATGTCTAACACCTCTGTTTATTATTGATAAGCAGTCTGCAGTCAACAGGATTTCTGAAGGGGTTATATATGAGATAAAGAATTGACCTGTTTTGCAAGCATCTTTATGACTCTGCGTTATTGAACATAACCTGTGTTGTACCTTACGATGAATCCAGTGCTTTTTGATGGCTTAAAATATCTTTATATAACTGTTACATGATATTTGTTACAACTTCTACTGCATCTCTTTTGAAAAAGACATTCTTAGTGTCGTTGATTGTTTTCCATTCATAAATAAAAGGATGTATAAAAGTCACTTTGCAAGAAAGTGACAGCAGCTTCAACCCCCTAACAGAAATGTTCTTTCTGGCCTAAAATTGCTCAATGTCATTGACGAGAGATAAGTTTGACAAATGTTTCAAAGATCATGGGCCAACAAGTCATTTACAACACCGAATTGGAGTCCTTGCCTGGTTGAATATGGCCCCTGGGGCTTATGTTTGACACCCCATCATAACATAATAAATAACAACTGATGTAGGAAAGTCTGGAAAGCTAATCATCCTTAACATTTCCTTAAGAACTTGCTGGAACACAACATACCCAATAAAACTGATTTTGGAAAGTGCCATGGTGCTTTAGAAATACTAACAGATATGCAACATACAGTGAGTGTGCAAACACTTTGCAACTTGTTCTCTAATGTGTGCCTTTCTCTTATTTTGTATATATAAGTCTCTTGATTGTGTATATATTCCTGCTGCCTACTATTAATATTTCATTCCTGCACAGTTGCTGTAGAGCACCCACAATCTCGTTGTACAAGTACAATGCCAATAAAGGGCTATTCTATTCTGCTGGCGAGATTTTAGAAGTGAAAAAGAAAGGTTTGCCTGCGAGATGCACTTCGTGTGCAGTTTAATGAGCAGTCTATGGCGATCCTGCAGTGCAGAAGTGAACTTTGGTCGTTGTGCGCTCAGACAGTGAAGTAAAACCGTTGTGTACACAGTTACCTTGACCTCTGCTGCTCTATCTGTCCGCCCTCCGGGCAGTAGTTCTGGGAGACTTGCCTGGAGTAGGTCGCAGGTAGGATTCCCTGAGTGTACGTCTGCAGCCTCCCTCTAGTCGAGGCTGGGACCGCGGAGAAAGGCGAGCTGAACGTCGAGGGCACAAAAGCGTCGCCCTCCGCGTCTGTACCGACGGGGGGAGCAGTGGGACCCGTCCCAAAACTGGCCCTGCTGCTGGCGTGGAGAGCCTGGTTTGCTAAAGCGAGCGCCTGGGTGGCTGTGGTGGTGGTGGCCGCCGCCGCTGCAGCCGCCGCGGCCGCCGCAGCAGCAGCGGCTCCGTACGCCGAGGGCTCCGTAGAAACCAGGCTCTGTCTAGTCCGAGCTTCCAGCGGGGTTTCCCCTTCGCTCTGACTACCCGCATCGTCCTGCACGGGCCGTCCATCCAGAGAAATGTTGCTGAGAAAGGACAGCGCCGCTTGCCTCCTCCTCGGGTCGATGCGTTTCCGCGTATGCTCGAGACTGGAGTGCTTTATCTGAAGCGTGGATGTGTTGCTGCTCGTGGCAGCCGCCATGGTCCACTTCCAGGTGTCCGAGTCCCACCCTCAGCAGCGGTCTCACCTCGCGGGCATGAGTGCTGATGGGATGGTCGTGCTTGTGTTGGCGAACGGTGGTGCCCGTCTTTTTAAGTACACGCGTTAAACTGGGTGAAAACAGCGAGGTCACGTGTGCGCAGTATTGTGGCAGCACAGGGAAAATTTGGACCAATGAGCTGTCGGGAATACATGTGTTTTTTTTTTCTTTTTCCTGACTGCTGAAGCCTCCACTTCTCTGATAGTGCGTGCTAAAATTACATAAACTCCGAGATGTTCGTAACATCTTCAATAAACTTTTTCTACCTGCTGTATTGTTTTTGCAGCCTTCACACTCCTGCAGGGTGAAAACTTTTTTTTTTATCCTTCTTTGTGCATTTCTAATTTTATTCATACATGTAGAAACTGGACTTTCTAAATGTGCAGACATGTGTTATGTGCGGGGATCGTTGTGCGCTGATAGAATGGGGGCCTTGCTCTGTTTGTTTTGATAAAATCCATCGGTTTCGTGCACCGTATGAGTCAGCATATCTGAAGCGATAGCGCCATCTGTCCGCTTGTCATGTACTGGGTATGCTTTTTTTTTGGCCATAACCCAATTAAATATGCCATCTAGTGGAGTTTTTTGACGGGTGCTTGCAGCAACCAGCATATTTTAGTCTAGAGCTAAAAAGGGAAATTTGGAGCATGTTCAGTGTTGGGCCTAATGTTTGATACCCCTGTACTACATAGTTAGCAAATCAATTATAACGAATAGAAAACACACATTAACAATAATAATAATAATAATGGTTGTAACAGTGATAATAAAAAATTAAATATGACAGGAAGACATAAAAAGGGGTATCTTGTCCCATGCCTTGTAGTCTACTACATCTACACTATGTTTCCAAAAGTATTCACTCACCCACCCAAATCATTTAATTCAGGTGTTCCAATTACTATCATGAGTGAATAAAACCAAGCACCTAGGTGTGCAGACTGCTTCTACAAACATTGTAGGAAACAGTTTGGGGATGACCCCTTCCTGTTCCAACATGACCACACACCAGTGCACAAAGCAAGGTCCATGAAGATGTGGCCAGAACTTGACTGGCCTGCACAGAATCCTGACCTCGACCCATCAGAACACCTTTGGGATGAATTAGAGCGGACACTGCAAGCCAGGCCTTCCCATCCAACATCACCTTACAAATGTGCTTCGGAAAGAATGGTCCAAAACTCGCTTAAACACACTCGTAAAGCTTGTGGATAGATGTCCTCGAAGAGTTGAAGCTGTTACAGCTTCAGAGTGGGCTGGCATCATATTAAACTCTATGGATAAGGAATGGGATATTAGTTAAGTTCATGTGTTTGTGAAGGCAGAAGAGAAAATACCTTTGGTATTATTCACCATAGTTCTTCTCTTCTAGAAGCCCTTTTCTCAGGCCTGAAGGTAGATACTATAAAAAAGTGACTAGACCCTCAAAAACAGCTCATTTCCTTTTATAGTTGCATGTAGTTTTTCATGTGGATAAATTAAAAATTCCCCGGTACCAAATGCTAACACTTGGCAGAGAAGCTTTGATTCAGTTGTGTAAAAACCAACTTTCTGCCAATTAAAAGAAGCTTCTCCAGATGTCTGTAATGTGCTGTGGGTAGATGCAACTCTCTAGAGGGCAGGCCTAAGAGTGAAACACCAAGATCCTTTTTTATTATTTGTACTCAATTAAATTCCTTAGAAATAAATGTTCAGAACCTGGAAATCAATTTACACTCCCAGAAGTAGTGAAAATATGTTCGCCTATCAACAAGGCATTTCTAAACATATTAGTTTTCTTTAGAAAGTGTAAATTATTTCTATTTGCACACAATACCAGAATTATTTCAGAACAATGAAAAATTACCAGGGTCAACATTATTAGCCACCTAAAAAACTGACCTCTTTATGGAGCCATAGCACAAACCACTGTTGTGCAACGGTGTGCTTTAACATTGTTATGGTCAAAGCTTGTAAAATCCAGTTAAAAGTTTGCACACAATATAGAAGGATTTGAGCTTGAGAAAGCATCATGCACAAAACAAAAGAAATCGGTTTAGACTTGAGTAGAGTAGTTGATATACAAAGTTATCACAGCATTTCCTGCGTCATGAACTAGAGTGAGAAGCATCATCGAGAAATTCAAAGAGAGCCACACAGTGCAGCACAAGCCTGTCAGAGGCAGGAAGTGAAAGATTTCGAAGACTCTGGAAAGAAAATTGAGGTATGCTAAAAACAACCTGAGGAAAGATTACTCATACTGGAAGCTCGTTCTTTGGTCAGAGCTTTGGTTTGGCCACAGAGATGCACTCAGAAAAAAAGACATTGAGTGGTTGTTACTTTTACAAGAGTCTAACTTGTAATTTGAACAAAAAAATCAAATGTTTCTATAGTGAATGTAATTAAATCTTTTATGATCTGCATGAAATTTAACAACTTAATTTGTTCTTGTGGAGATGACATGATGCAATAGTGGTTAGTTGCCTGGACTCGAGAAATTCACAAGATGACATGAGATTTCAAACCCCAGGAAATCACTGGGGTTATAAGAGGCAGAAAAGCACATGCACACTTGTCTGCTATTAGTATTTATTATGGTTTAACCTGTCAAAAACAAAAATCTAAAGAAAATTCTGTAGCAAGCTTTGTCGTCATCGCTTTCCTACTGTTTTTAAAGTATGGATTGACAGCTTGCTGGTGCACTTTCTGTGTGGAGTTTGCATGTTCTCTGCATGTCTGCCTGGGTTCTCTCCTGGTACTACGACTTCCTCCCACAGTCCAAAGACATGCAGTTAGTGAGGTTAGGTTAATTGGTAACTCTAAATTACCCATAAGTGTGAATGTGAGTGCAAATGGTTGTCTGTCTCTCTGTGTTAGCCCTGCAATAGACTGGGAACTTGTCCAGGGTGTACCACACCTCTCACCTTATGACATCTGGGAGAGTGTCCAGTCCACCCCGTAAGATGGATGGAGTAACCAGTGGAGTAACACTGGAACTGGGAATCTTGTCAAGCCCCCAAAAGTTGATTCTGTTCATGTGGATGTAGCGTTTTCAGTGGGAGAAACATTTCGTCACTCATCCAAGTGACTTCTTCAGTCTCAGCCGACTGCAGGTTTCCCCAATCTTATAAACAGGGAGGAACGCTGGTTTGAGCGGGGAGTCAAGGAGGCCATTTACCTGAAAGGGGAAAGACCATCTCTGAACTGAGGAGGGAGCCTAAGGGTACATCTTTTGCCATTTTGCAATGCTGTGATTGCAGCCATTCCCCAACTCTCTGTGAATGGTACTCATGGCCATTGATCAGTGGGCTTTGATCAGTGGTTGTTGATCAGTGGTCATGAGAATCTGCATATTAATCATCAAGGAACTGACCTTCCAGCCCATTGCTCCTTCAGTGGGCTGGTTTCTGTCATTATGCAAATGTACTGTTTATAAGATTGGGGTGACGAAATGTTTCTCCCACTGAAAATGCTACGTCCAGATGAACAGAATCAACCTTTAGGGATTTACTTACCTGGATGATTGAGTATGCACCAAAATCTTGTCAAGGCAGAAGGAGTCATGAAGAAACAGGGAAGTGAAGATTTTGAAAGAAAACCTCCAGCAGTCAGCAGCAAGACTGGCTTGAAAGACATTTTCTTTGTCTTTCAATGCGACAGTGACTCAAAAGATACATCATTCCTGGTGAAGAACTACCTCAAGGATCCAAAATGAATGTTATTGACTGGACGTAGGTAGCACAACTTGACTGGGAAAAAAAACAGTATTCACAAAGAACTATTGGCAAAAACTTTGCATATCTCATCATAGTGTTCACTGTGTTCTTAAAAACTGAGGAAACTGGACAAGATGAGGACAGAAACAAATGAACAGTTCCTGAAAATCATGTTCTTAAGAAACAGGAAAAAATTTGTCCTGACACAGGACCGGATAAATATATCTGACCCTTCAGTTGTTTGCTGAAGCCTCATCAGAAATGGTCTCAAAGGAAGGATGGCTGTCAAGAAGCCATTCTTAAGGGGAACAGGGCAAGAAGCTGTAATATGTCAGATTAAACAATAGCTGGAGTAAAAATCATTGGCAACAGGTTTTATAGAGTCATGAATTCAACACACACTGATGACAATTTACCACCAAAATTAAACCAATTTAAACAGTGTGTACGGAGGACGTCGGCAGAGAGGTACAGAAGTGAGTGTCTACTGCCAGCTGTAAATCAATGTGGAGGCTCTGTCATGGTTCAGGCAGTGCTGTTGGGGATGTTGCCAAAATGTATAAAATCATGAACGCAGAAAAGTGCCATCAGATTTCGAACCACCTTACAATATCATCTGGAAAGCAAATGGTTAATTTTCTTCTAACATGGCAATAATCCCAAACACACTGCCAGTGTGGTAAATGCATACCTGGATAGAAAACCATGCAGTGCAACACTATCAGTCATGGACGGGGCTCCCCACAGCCCGGAGATCAACATTACTGAGGATCATCTTGACAGGAAATAGAACAAAAGAAAGTAACCACAGTTTGGTTTATTTTGATAAATGCATTCAAAAGAATTTGAAAAACAGTCTAATAAATTATATCTGCATATATCCAGTTTTATAATTGTCATTCTTGGCGAATGAAAGCTTTCATTTAGGTCAGTTCAGGAGTTTAAACCATACTTGACTACCTGATGTCAAAGAAGCGATTAACATGATTTTCTTTTACACAGTAGGTAAACATAGGTGTAACCGATAACTTTAACAAAGACTCAAGAACCTCTGAAAGGCTTGACAGTGTGACAACAAGCCATATCATCTCACTGAAGCCAAAACAACCGACTTTCGTTTAGCCATCAATCCCTTTATTTGCTCGTTTATTTGCACCTGTTCCTACACTGTGACCTCTGTAACGTCTGTTTAACAATGTGTGCAACTTGTGAGAAAATACACACTTGAAGCCAAAATGTTAAATTATCATTATGGTAACGGAAAGAAAACAAGAAAATAATACAGTCTGTCCTAAAGAAGAAAACCGGTTAAATCAACTTAGAGCAGATGTTATAAAAAAGACAAAATGGGCCTACTGGTCGTTCTGCTCTTAAAAGATTGCAAGTAGCATAACGTTTTGTTACCACTAGAGGTCTCTGTTGCACTGTGTTGCATGTTTCCGACTGAATGCTCTGCATTGCCAAGAGTTTATATTAATTTATACTAACTGATGTTTATGACACTTGTCGCCACATGTATATAATGACATTAGTAATAAAATCCTGGCAGTGTTTTTTTTTTTTTTAATTTTAGATATATCATAACTAGGTTAATATAATAATGGCATTGACAATTTTGACCTTATATTTAAGGTTATGTTAATGATATTTAAAACTATACAGATTTAAAGACTGATTCAGTTCAGTTCAGTTTTATTTTATTTATACAGCACCAAACCACAAGAATAGCTGCATTAAGATCCTTCATACTGTAAGGTAAAGACCCAGTAATACAGTGAAACCCAACAATCAGACAGCTTCCTGTGAGCAAGTACTTGGTGATGGTGGGAAGGAAAAACTCCCTTTTAACAGGATGAAACCTCTGGTAGAACTAGGCTCAGAGAGGGCCATGATAATATATTATAGTTACATAGATAATACTAATTTTACCTTTTGACCTGGTTCCCAACATTGAAATATATATATATATATATATATATATATATATATATATATATATATATATATATATATATATATATATATATATATATATATATATATATATATATATATATATATATACTATCTAAATTTAACAGTAGGCTCTTTTTTTTTAGAACACTAGACCATATAGATCTATGCAGCGACGTCTTTCTGTAGACAGTCTGGACAACAATGAAGAGTAGGAACTGCAGGTTCTTTGGCCCCCATTAATCTGAGCAGCCCATCAGTCCCTGCAGCGCCACAGCAAAGACTCCTGCCCTTGGTGAGAAACAGTGAGCTTCCTGTGTTTGTGTGAAATTTCCTACTCATGAAGTACTTCAGCACCTCATTGTGAGGCTCTGCGCACATGACTCTGCTATTACTTGCACAATGATTAAAGAAAAACATGCAAGCATGCATCATACATTTTCCTTGCCCAAAGAGGTATAAACACAATACAGTCAACTCGTCATGGATATATTACTGTGCAGCACAGCAATAATTAGGAGAAAGGAGAGGTCTGAAAGAAAAATGAGATGAAGGTGAGAGGGCAGAATGTGGAAGGAAATGGGTAAAGATCAGCCACAACAATGGGAAAATAAAGTTGAATCGTCCATAAATTTACTGTACTATTAAAATCATGGAATTTCACTCTCAGTGGGAGAAAGTGGTTGCCATGACGTGCACTTGAGTTCCTGGTAATTTACACCAGGAAAGGTTAGCCTTTTTGGTTTTTGGTTTATTTCTATGCCAGCAAAATTTTGAGCCATTGCAGGGTAAAGCAATTAAAATGCCTGTCAAGCTATTTCAGGCGTGCTAATGTCACTGCTTGCCTTAGCTGGCCTTGCTAGAACACACATTTGACATTGATACATCACACAAACACTCATTCAAACACACGCACACACACACACACAGAGGAATGCATGACAGAAAGAAGAAAAAAAAGCAGAGCATTAAGTCTTTATTCAGGGATTTGAAAAAAAAAGGTTTTGATTTTTTTGACACTGAGTTACTCCCGAGAGAGAAATCTATCAACATTAACAACTGTGATCAGATTAGGTGTGTGCAGATGAAGGATTTAGATAAGAGCAAGTGTGTGAGGCCAGCACAGAGCTCTCAAACGGAGATGGCCGGTCTTAATGGGCTGGGGTCTTATCAGAGGAATCTAACGAGCTCCCTGAAGTTCACCTCTGTTTAACCACGTGCTTTTGAATGACACTTATACGGCTCAGTGATGTGCTCTGGCACGAGAACCATTCACTTTCACCAGAGTGAGCATCATGGGAAATAAGTTTGTGACACAGAGAAGGGGGGGGGGGATTAAATTAATATTCATTAAATCCCTGAGGATTCTACTAGAAACGGAAGATTATAAGAAAATAAATATGAGGAATATTGGACTTTTGGGGACTTTTTGCCAACACTTTGAATAGAACGGATACAACACCTCATATAGAAAATATGAAACCAGCTGTCAGCTTAGAAAACAAGAGTAAACCGCTCGCGTGCCTCTCTCTTACCAGCACACCTAACTCTCAGAAACTTGTGTTTCAACAGGAGGATTGTGTGCCACACTATTTCTTGCAAATTCCAGCGACAGTGACTTCCTGAAATCTTGTTGCCACTGTGCGTTTTGATTTAGGAATGTGTGTCTGTGTGTCAAAAGCTTACAGCCTCCCACCCTTCACAGCTGTGCCTGACACAGGCAGATATGCTTATCCTGGTTGAGTGTTAATGCTCTGTGGTCAAGAGGGCAGGGCCGGTTGTGGTTGGATACACCAAATGAGGAGAAGGTGGGTTTAGGGAGGGGGGTGGTGGATATATTTGGCAGACGGTGTGACAAGGTAGTTGGATGTGCAGTGGTGTCCCAGGATTGATGTCTCCGTCATAGAAGGCCCACCCATGTGACACAACCCCCACCCCCAACATCAAACGTGCCGTATTACGTTGATCTATGGAGATGGCTGGGCAGCACTTTCAACCGAGTCAGGCCAGGTCCATCAAAGGATTTATCTCTTCACAAGATTAAAGGAGGCCAAGGCGTCTGCCAAACAAAGACTAACTCTGAGGGTCAGCCTGGGTCCTGAACTGAGAGATTTAAACTGATACAAGCTTCATGTCGTACTAAGAACCAGGAGAACGCTTAAAATCAGACGTATCCTAGCTTATACTCATGATTGTCAGCGATGATTGATACATTAGTAGTTTCTGCATGTACAGCAACACTGTAAACACATTAGCGCATACTTTCTGCCAGACCTTAAGTCAGGCAGGGTTATTCAAATCCTCCTTTATATTTCTGACATGTTCCTGGCATCTTTCAGGATTCCTCAGTAATGAGGAAATCACTTTTTGGGAACATTAAGGTCAATTATTTTTTCCTGTTTCCCTTTTAAATGGTACGCTGGACTCTATGTATGTGAAAATCGGAACCGCCTTTATACAAATTCATGTCACGTCCAGTGACTTGTTCCTGTTGCTTTGACCTTTGCACTCCTTCCTATTAGTCACTTTGTAGTGTTTTTGGGTCTAGGAATGCAGCCTGGTTTCACTGTTTCACTGTTTGGCTGAGACAGTTTGGCTAATCTAACAGATTAAATGCCAAAAACAAACCTGCATATGTAGAAAGTGGTTTCCAGCATGAACATAATTACTGGATTTGTGCCTTGTTCTCATGTTAACGGTCTTCCTCACCTTACTCTTGTGCCCCAGCTGTTCTGCAGTTTGTACTGAATGCAGACATGAAAAAAACAATTTAACTACTTCTCTGTTTTTCTTGGCAAGAATTTCCTTCTTTTGTTTTTCTTTTACACGAGCTTGCTCTTTTTAAGAGTATTAGTGTTTTTGGTCACATAGTTTGCTGTTTTTGGTCTGTCCCACAGTGAAAACACTCATTTATATTCATTTGGAATTCAAGTGGGTGAGAGACAAAGTGGACTGGTAGTGAGATACAATCAGGTACTGGATGACGTGGCTCCTTTCATATTAACGTGTAGGTTTTCAAACGAGCTGAGAGCCCGAACATGAACGAGACGGCCTTAAATCAGGATAAAACATCCTCAGGAATGTAGCTTTGCATACCTTGCAGTTGCTTTCACGTGGGAATATTTGTCTCACTTATAAAATCAGTGGCTGAGAGTGTCTGGTGATGTTAATGGAAGAGCGAGATGAAGGAGAAAGACGACTTTTATTTGAGTTCTTTTGTTCTTGTGGAGCAGCTAATCCATAATAATTATACAGTAGAGGAGAAATGTGACCCGTGCTGACTTCTTTTATGCACTATCATCATTCAGCTGATTCGACTGGCGGCTTGCAAGGCGATGTCTGGTTCACAGCTAACAGTGCTGCTATGCGCTGCGCCGCCAAGCCTCGCCCATAGTAGGAGGAGAGTGCAGGGCAGGGTGAGCACTGTGGAGGAGACTCTGTGCCTGGCACGGAGACACACACACACACACACACACACACACACACACACACACACACACACACACACATGCACACACTAGATAGGTAACCTTGGGAATCACAGCCAAAGCAGAACAGAATGTACATTAAGGAGGGAATTTCTCCTCCCCTTTTCTTCTTATTTCTCTCCCTGCAAAACTCTCTCCTAACTTCACGGTGAGGCCGAAAAGTTCCCCAAATTCTCTTCCTCATTTAGGCAACTTTGTTCCCTCTTGCTTTTTCAGTGGCGCAACCTGCATTGCCTCCATTTTACTGCAGCAATGTTTGCTTCTCAACATCAGGCGCGTTTAAAGGTTGAAGAGCACTACGCCATAATCAAGCCCTCGCCCTGCTGCTCCCTTCCTCCTTCACTCACTGTCAAACAGTTCAAGCGCGGGAGGTCACATGGGTAAACTTTGCCTTGTAAACACCCATCAGAGGGTTTTACCTTTGTGTTAAAGGTCCTGCTTTAACAGTTCACCCAATGAGGAGCAGATGACGGCAGTTGTGCCAGTAAGGGTGTCTGTGTGTCAGCGTCAGGTGTGCTGTCATGCTGGACGCGGAGGATCTATTGCAGGTCTTTGGTAATGTAGGATTAGTATGAGGAGAACAATGCTCTGTTTTGCAGTCAAAATGCCAAACTTTATCCTTAAAGGTAACTGACCCACCGAACACAGAGAATTTAAAGCCAAGGAAGCATAAAAAAGCTGCGCCTATAAAAGGATAATTCTCTTTTATTAGAGGTTTGGAGGTCTTGGCTTTACAGCTTAAAGATGACATGAGAATTTCAAAATGTCATTGTTTTTGAGCATAACTACATACCCCCAGTGTTTCTTATGAATATGATGCTTTGATTTGGACCCTGCTGTGGTGTCAAAACAGGCGAGGCTCCTCCCCAGCTGGAACAGACCCAGCTGTGCACTGTCAAAGGGTTAGATAGCCAGATGGTGACGTTGTTTCCACATGCAGAAACGGTCCAGTTAGACTCTTTCTTTTTTTAACCTATTTTTGAGGCTTTTTAGCCTTTATTGCATTAGGACAGGAAAGCTAGGTGAAATCCCAAGGGATCGACATCTTAAAGCAGATTCAAACTTGGGCATAAGCAACAAGCCTTCCAACATTCACCCAGTGAGCTAAACCAGCATACAGTTAGGCCATTTCTTAAAAATCAGGAAATATTAATGATATTGTAACAATTAATGCACATACTGGTATCTGTTTGATTGAAAGCAGTTTTTAAAGATGAAAAAACCCATTTATGTATAAACAGTATACACGTAAATTATATTCTTTGTTAGGTACACCTGTTTAACTGCTCATCATCACAAATATCAAAGCAGATGGCTGATTACATCACACCAGGTGTACCTACCAGACTCCTGACTGGTAGGTACAGGAAACTGAGGTTAATCAAAATTGGGAAAACATTGCCTGGTGGTTTAATGTGTGTGTGTCCCCTTAGTACCAGCTGAGACATTTAAACACCACAGCCTGCCTGAGTCATGCTGATGACCATGTCCATCCCTTTATGATCACAGTGTACCCATCTTTTAATGCCTGCTTCCATCACATAATACACCATGGCGCAAAGCTCAATTCATTTCGAACTGATTACTTGAACATGACAATGAGTTGTCTCTACTCAAATGGCCTCCACAGTCACCAGATCTCAATCAAACAGAGCATCTTTAGGATGTGATGGAATAGGAGATTCCAATCATGGACACGCAGCCAACAAATCTGCAGCAACTGTGTTACGATGTCATGTTAAGATTGAGACATTTTTCCAGCGCCTCGATGAATCTGTGCCACAAAGAATTAAGGCAGTTCCGAAGGACAACCTTGTACAAGTAAGGTGTACCTAATATAGCGTCCACTGAGCCCATGTGTACTGTTACATCTCATAACATCCGCCCTTTTTCAGTTCCCATGTCAGCCATATAAGCCTGTGATTTCAGTGTGTTGAGTGCTTAGCTCTATAGACGTGTTTAATTCTGAATTTCTTTGTCTTCCAATGATGTAGACTTCTTTATTTTGTTTTCTTCAGTTTTAAATGGATAATATACAAAATTTATTTGCACAAACTTCCCCTTGCTAAAATGTCCAGGATGGATGTCCAGCCAACAATAAAGAAGGACATTGAACAGACGGTGAGGTAATGTCGGTGGCATCCACACAACTTTAAGTTTGAAACTATTTTTCAACCAGGACTAGATGTCTGAAATGGACGGTCAGCCAACGGTTATTCAGCACTGAAATGTTTTCCGGGAAACTGTGCCCTGAAATTCCAACCTAGCAGTCGCTTTGCTGTCTGTCATTTAATTCATTTTTAATCGCACTCCAAAGCTGCTTCTGCTAACTCTCACTCTAAAGTGTCTCAGTTAAATTTGGGTGAAAGATGTACAGCGTTCATTGGAGTTTCTGTTCCAGCAGAAAGGGTGCCGGCATTATGGCCATTATGGGCCAGGATACCATGGGTATTGTACGGTATTTGAGCTGGAACTTGAAAAACACAATCCGGCGACATGTCAAAGTTAAAGTAGCTTTTTAAAATCATGTAGGACCTTTAAGTTGTGATTCTGAATGATAACAACAACACTCTGAACCTTTTAACTTTCTTTATATTGGTCTGGTGATGTTACAGAATTGTCCAACTAGTATAGAAAACAGTGTTTGAACCAAAGAGTCGAGAGTAATCAAGCTTACTTCAAAGTTAAATCACAGGTGAATGACCTGTAGTACCTACATGTACTGCTGTTTTCACTTTCAGTTTTGCTCCAGTAAATACGTTTTGATAATCTGTTCTCCTATAAGTGTTGTTAAAAACATGTGAGTGTGTGACTGTGATTGTTTTAATTCTCAGCTCCATTGCACCAAGCACAATATTATCATACCCAAAAGAAACGAAGGACGAAATTACAAAAATAAGTCTGAGAGCAAAATAAAAGATGCAAACGATTGGGGGGGTTTGTTGGTGGCTAAGTGGTATTTTGTATAATTTACATGAAGCGTCTGCAGGTCAATTTTGTTTGGGGATGTTAATCGCGTGTCACTTTGTCCCAGTAAATCAGAACTGCCGACTTCTTTGTCCTGCTATCCCTTTTTCTGTTGATGAGAAAGGGTTGAGGGAGAGAAGAGAAAACACAAGCAGCAGATTTCAGGCATTCTACAATGCATTAGGTCATGAGAATTGGAACTCGTACTGTTTAAATGATGAAATGGCTCACCAAAGGGACCTCAATTGAGGTCTACACGATTTGGTCACCAAGAGGTCATTTCCATTCGAGAGAAGAGAAGGAATGATAAATACGCTTGGCTCCACACAATTATTAAATTTCTGTGTTTTTCCCCCCCTCTCTCTCATCAACAGTAAATGAAGTTGTTCTCGAGGGCTGTTTAGATTCGAACATGAGCTTGGTCTTCGTGTGGGAATTCAAAAGTGACAGACGCACAGAGAGCGACGAGGGCCAGAAAACAGAGAGGTCGTAGCCAGACATCAGAGCTATTTTTGTTTGTAGAAATTCAGAAGTGGTCCTGTTACCCTGGAGGCGGCTCGTGTTTTCCATATAGCTCAGCGACTTGGCAGGCCTCTGGAAGGGGCAGTTTCACATTGAGCCCCCCTCTCCTTCCCTGCTTTATCCTTCCCTCCTCCTACCCATCACCCCCACCCCCTCCCACCCCTCTTCTTTCCTTCTTATATCCTCCAACCATGCTGCTCTCACCCCCTAGCAGGAAAACGCTCGTGGCCCGCAATGGAGACAGCCTGACTGCGCAGGCGGCCCGGCAGATGCACTGGAGATAAGTTTGTGTGCGTAAGCTAGGCCGCGACCCTCGGCGGCAGGACATTGACCAGATCCTGTCAGTGAGAGGGCAAGAGCCGGCCCAGCACCTCCTCTGTTCATATGTTTCCATGCTGCCCCCCACCCCTCCACCCCCATCCTACTGTCTCCACGCCTGATTTCCCCAGGCAGCCCAGGATGGGGCAGAGGGAAGGACAGGCCCCCCTGGAGCCACAACTTTCCCCTGGGATCCAAGGCTGCAGCCTTGGTCTCCCCAACACCCATACCCAAGCACAGTACGAGTGTCACCAACTCAATTAAACACAGTCAAAACTCCACCAGACACACAATAGGTCCCCAAGACAACTTCCCCTGTCCCAGAGAAAGATAATGGATGGTGTTGTGTGGCAGGCTTTGTGACAGAGACGTCGAACCACTTATGAAAACACCATCCTTCATGCTACATCAGCACTTTTTGGTTTCTTTTGTCCCTGGAATGGTTTTGGAGGAAGCACCTAGGCTGGCTGGAAATGTGAATGATTTGTCATGTGAAAGCATAGCTGGTGGCACCAAGTGGTGACTGTGAGAGAAAGTTGCTTACGTTTTTGTATAGTCAGGGTTTTTTCTCCCCCCAACAGTTCTAATGTAGTCTATAACAGGATTTCTTCCTGTCTGCAGACACTGACTCAGGGAGTCAGTGATAACTGAAAGTAAAGTTAGGACAAACTGCACCATTAGATCACAGGTTACAGAAAGAAAGTTTGGCCATATAAGTGTTCCTACAAGGATGGTTGTTTCTATGTCGTATACAGTGTTCTGTCTGTTTTTCCACATCCCAGAATGCCAACTAGTACCAATGACTTCCTGGCTCCATCTAAGTGCCTGCTTCTCAAGGACCATGTGTGAGATGAAAGAACTGGCACAACTTGAAATGCTATGCGGAAGTATTGACAATTTGGCTGCTTTGAAGTACAGATAATTGAGCTTTCACTAGTTTTTATCTCCTCCTGCTGTGACTATATTTAAACCAGTGTGCGCTGGCCAATGTCATTTAGATCTTGCCAGCAAATGAGTGTCCAGATCTCTCTAAACAGAAATCATGCATACTGCACTATTATAGCAGTTTGCATTTAAGGGAAGTTCAAACAGTAGTTTACAGTCATACCTCAGCATTTCACAAACAGGGATGACAATTTTAATCTACACTTAGCGTCCACTTCATTAGGTATACCTGTTCAACTGATCCTTATTGCAAATATCTAATGAGCCTTTCACACGGCAGCAATGCATTTAGGTACTTGTCAAGATGATCTGCTGAAGTTCAAACTGAGCATCAGAATGGGGAAGAAAGATGATTTAAGTGACTTTGATTGTTGAATAGTTGTTAGTGCCAGACGGGTGTATCACTCTCAATCATGTGTTGTTTTTGTTTTCCCAGTAAATGTAGACATAGAACTTTTTCTCTTTCCATTATTGGCATTAGTATAAAGGAAGGTTTTACCATGCAGACAACTGCAGCAACTGAAATCAAAGATTTCCTAAACTAATACTAATGCAAAACATTGCAACCAAAAATAGTCCTGGTAAAATTAACAATAAACCTCATAAACATAATATAATGGAAAACAATCTAAAGAGACAAATTGTGTAAACCCCCCCCCCAAAAAAAACAAAAAACAAAAAAAACAAAAAAGCAAAACAAAAACAAAACAAAACCCATCATGACACAATATATAACAGTTTAGCCAGTCTAGGTTTGTAAAGTAAAATAACCAAATTTAGCACCTGAAGGTCAGGGACACAAAAGAGGATCTTTTTGATGTCTTATTGATGTCAAAGGGCTGAGGAGAATGTGCAGACTGACAGGAAGGCAACCAAGGTATACAGACGAACATCTCTCAACACACAACACGTTGAACCTGGAAGAGGATGGGCTACAGCAGCAGAAGACCACACTGGGTGCAACTCCTGTTAGCTAACAACAGGAAACAGTGAGTTTACTGTATTCAAATGGCTACCATATTCATGCAAATGCGCTTCTGGAAGAATGGTCAAAAATTCCCATAAACACACTCATAAACCTCGTAGAAAACCTTGCCAGAAGAGTTGAAGCTATTATAGCTGCAAAGAATGGACTGACAGCACGTTCTCTATTGCAGTTCAACTAAGGATTGTCGTGCGTCTAATCACAGTATGCTGAAAGGAAAATACTTCTACACTTCCTTCTTCTCTGAATCATAAACCACCACTAGAATTCATCTCTTCACTAGACAAGCAACTCCTCCACACAAAGCAATATGAAGCTAAACCCAGCGCCTCATAGCTGGGAGGTTAAACCTAGTTTGTCATCAGGGAGGGATGAAGACATTGTGCAAAGAGCAACCAGGTCTGTTAACAGGCAGAGTCAGACTCCTACTGACACCTTTTCTTGGAAATCTCATCAGCAAATTTCCTTTAAAACCAGATGCTTCATAACTTTTAATATGAGTCCTCTTCTTGCTCCGTAGTTTTTCTGGGAAAATTATTGAATAACAATTCACTGGTCTCTACCTAACACCTGCAAATGCAAGACAAAATTACATAAGTTTGTGACTGAATAAATTTATTTTAAGGGAAAGCTTGACATATTTCGTTCTAAGTGTTGACTGTTACTTGTATGTATTAGTATGTCTAATATAAATCTGGAGCCAAAAAAATGTGAAAAAGGAAGCACTATATGGCTTTTCCAACAGGTGCACATCAGTAGGACAGAAAGACTCTTCGGAGTAAATCTGGAGTCATTAAAAAGATATGTTAGCTTAGTATAAAATGCATGTAAGCTAAAACAAACTGTTACTCCCCAAAGTTAACAACATCTATGTACAGCACCTCAAAGTTTTCCAGTTAATATTTACAGTATTGTTACATCTTTGCTAACAACAGATTATATGCTAGCTATACGCTAGTCCAACGATAGCTTAGCCTTAGTTACGCTTCAATAGACTTATAGGCCTGTGTATCCAGGTCCTTGTTTCACCTGACCCTACATTGCCACATGTCCAAAATGTGAACGCAGTAATGTCAGATAGTTACACGTGGTGACTGTAAAACCTTAATACATATGTAAGAAAATTAGGCAGCACCATCTGAGGCTGAAAATTGCAACCAACATGGTGGCTCTGAAAATAGTTCTCTTGGTCACTTGAGGCCAGTTCCACAATTATCTCAATCCCCATCCGGTCGCATGTTAAAATACTACGAAAATAACATTTCTATAGTTTTGGTTTTTATAGCCATAATTTTCCTATTCATCCAAACATATGGGTGTTATTATGTTTTCTTTAGAAAACTTTACCTCTTTAGGTTTTGTTAAAGCTTAACATTGGGTGTGTACTCCTGCCTAATGAAGAGTCATGCCCACACAGGCTGCTGTAGGTGATGGTTGTCTCTGCTAGGTGTTACCTTTATATCCTTTATATATCTATATCCACTTTCTGAATTGGACGTTTGACTATGTTTTGGAGTATTTTAATGAAATTGTCTGGGAAATAGTACAGGCTATCGAAGAACTTGGTGTTTCAGTTTTGGTTAGTGGAATTTAAATATTTGTATGTTACTTGCCAAAAATTAGCAGTTTTTTGCTTCTATGGATGCAACCAGGCTTGCTAGTGTTAGCTGATAACTTAGCACTAACCCTCTCATTTAAATATATAAATGTGAACATCTGGCTTTTAAAAAGTCATGGCTAATACTCTAGTTTTAAGTATTTCAAATGTGGAAACAAATGGCGTGAGCATTGTTAAACCTATGGTAAAATGAACTCTTGGCACTGGCAGGTGGAGCACTGAAATTAGTTCATCTCTTTCTCAATCACTTCACTGTGTGTGAGTCACACAAGCTGTAAAAGGCAGCAAGCTAGGATTGGTCCTGGTTTAAAATGTAGTCACTCACATATGACCCTATTGTAATCTGTCACTATGACTGTGTCAAGCAAAATAAAATGGTCTGCTCCCAGAATACTTAAAACATCCAAGGTCAACAAAGGTGAGTCACTAACTCTTGTGAGGGAGAGAATTACACTTAAAAAGTCTGCAGCCAGCAGATGTGTTCTGATTATGTTTTGAATGGTCGCTCTGTGGATCTAAAACTCTTATATTTACAGCAACATTTAACCTGATTGTGTAAAAAGATGATTTTAAAGTACATCAGTGTGATTAAAAGCTATTTTTGCCAGCGTCAAAACAAATACCAGCATCATACTCACTTTCTCATGTATTCATGCAGGCAAATGAGGCAGATTTAGATATTGACAGCAACATGTGGAGGTAACAGAGTCAGTGAAGTTGCTTATCTATTGTTGTGGCTGAAAATAATAACTTTACAACAGAAGTAATGCAAGCAGTCACACTCCCTTCTATCTTCCCATGAATTTCCTGTTTCATTGCTCATTATTTGAGAGGCTGTGATCCAGAGTAAATATTGCCCTAACATGATTCACTCTCCAACGCTTAAATGGCGATTTTCTTAGTCATCAGTATGCTTCTGTCCCTGGACGCAGTAGCGTGGTGTGTTTTTATGTCATAGTGGGAGTGTATTAAATGTATTATCTTGTGTCAGGGTCAAAACTAAACTGTATTATATTTTATATCAGCGTTGGTTGCATGGCCATTAGATTCAGTCTATAGGTGCAGAGAGTCCTGCTGGAGCTCAGTCATGGAAAGTAACTAAGTACTGAAGTACTTCGCAGCTTACATGTTTAGTTGTTTTGTTTTGTTTTTTTCTAAGACTAAAGCTACACTAATTGTGGCAGGTAGAGCTAACAAAGAAAAGATTCCTGTGTCCTGCATGCCAAAGGTTGTAGATGTGTGTGAATGTTTGATTAGGCACAGAGGAAACGTGCTTTTATGAATGCCTGTGTGAACGAGGCTTTGAGTGAAGGTTGTATAAAAGTACCAGCCTATTTTCCAAAATGGGAAATAAGTACACTAATCTATTAAAAAATGTGCAAACAGAAATAGAAATACAGTAACTTACGGAGTTAGTACCATTCTTACAAGCTTGAAAGTCAATGTTTGGTATGACCACCTTTATTCTTCAACACAACCTGAACTCCCAGGCAAATCTTTCGGTAATTTCTCTGAGTAGTCTTCAGGAGTAGTTTTCCAGGCTGCTTGCAGGACATTCAAAGCTCTTTTTTGGATGGTGACTACCTTTTGTTCTGTTCTCTATCAAGATGATCCCACACTGCTTTAGTAATGTTCCGGTCCTGTCACTGGGGAGGCCAATCCACGACTGATGGTGCTCCATTGTGTGATTTTCTATCTAAGTATGCTTTTACTGCATTAGCGATGTGTTTGAGATCATTAGCATGCTGAAAAACAGCACTGTTGCCAATTATATGCTTTCCATGTGGCATTGCATGGTGGATCAAAATCTGACTGCAATTTTCTGCATTCATAATTCCATCAATTTTGACAAGATCTCCAACACCACTGGCTGCAATGCAGCCCCAAACCATGACAGAGCCTTGACTTTTGCAACTCTCTCCTGAGTTTCTTACATACTGACAATGATTTCAACCAGAAATTTCAAATCTCTCTTAGGCAGCTTTCTTGTCATTTATTTTAGTAGTCTTCAGGAATAGTTCTCCAGACTTCTTGAAGAACATTAAAAGATCTTCTTTGGATGCTGACTACCTTTTGTTCTGTTCTCTATCAAGATGATCCCACACTGCTTCAAGAAACAAGTTGCCAATCACAGGGCTACCACAGAGAGACACCTACGGCCTATTTAGAATGACCAGTTAACCTAACCCCACTAACTGCATGCCTTAGTACTGTGGGAAGACGGCAGAGTACCCAGAGAAACCCCACACAGACATGGTGAGAAAATGCAGACACAGAAAACACTCATCGAGACTGTAATACTGGAAAACCCAACAATCAACCCCTCTCTGCACAACCAATTGGTGACAGTGGGAAGGAAAAACTTCCTTTTAACAGGAAACTTCTGGGAGGGGCAGCCATCTACCGCAGCCAGTTGCGGGTGATGGCGGTTATTTTTCTTCTTCACCATTCAGTCTTGTTTACATAAGAACTATAGTTAAGTAAAAAATAAAGATTTAGTTGAAACTAGCTCATCCTCAGCCGGCATCAGCATTTCAGTTCTGCTTGCATGTTGCTGCCTTAGTGAGATTAATATCACTGAAGTTACAAATTGAGAAAAGCTCTGATTAACTGTGTTTGTTCAGTGTTAGGTAATACACTCTCACTGTCTACTAAGAGCGTGTCGCAGATAACTTCTTCCTGTTTGTTTTCTGTGCCATGAAAATTAATACAAAATGCTTTTTATGAGAATTGGTTACGCCATAAGTCACATTAGTATGTGTATCACCATGGTCCTCAGGGAGGCTCTTGTTGCAGTTAACATGCCATTTCTTTGTACTGTGCTCGGCAATCACGGGAATATGTTTTTTGGTCTTAAGACTTTGTCTTTCAGCACGGGCAAGGTTTTCCAAGCTAAAAGATTTAATGAATATTACAAAAACGTTGGGTTACTTCCTAGATTAGAAGATCAATGATGTTCAAATTGTTTTTTCCCTTGGCTCTTCTGAGAATGACAGAAACATTAGCATGACAGATGTGGCATATTTGCTGCAGTTATGGATGAACTTTGTTCAGTTTCTACTGAAAAACATCTTTATTTAATTTCAGGCTACCAAACATGTTTGGTAATGGTAAAGCATATGCTTTTAAATACATTTGTGGTTAATAATTAGGAGAATGTCAAGTGATTAGGCCAAGGTTATTCCTTATTTAAATATTTTACTGAGTTTTCTTTTTTAAATTAAGCCTAATTTAACACATCAGAGACAAACATCAGTCAAGTAGTACACCAATAATCTGCACATGTTCATATGTCATAATAACAAGCATAAAGAAAGTAGGAACGCTCTATTTTGCCACTATTCTACACCCAGCTTTACAACTTACAGCTTAAAAGTAAAAACATGATGAGAACAAACTGCATGCTCACAATCCTCGAAACCTTTTACTCAAAACTAAATAGTAGAAAGAAAACTGACTGACACCAACATCCGCTGACTAAACCTGAAGTGGGTAAAATATTGTTCTCTGCTGTTTACCTCAAACAGTGACTGCCTTTTAATCTCTAATCCTACTCTGAGCCATAAAACAACACGAGCCAGAGGATCCATTGTATGGAATTCCACGTTGCTCTCTCAAGGTGTGTGATTAACCCCTACTGTACATAAGAGTAAATACACCATCAAAGGCCAGCCACAGAGGGAGTCTGCAGGTGACGGGTCAGCCAGAGGTGAGGGGTCAGTTGCAGGTTGACAGAACAGCCCAGGATTTTACTATTGAACCTTCACTCTTGCTCCTCCGCTGAAATGAAACTGCTGCCTTTAAAACCAAATCGTCCCAATGTGCCTGATGAAAAACGAGCCAACAAACACTGCCGCTGGTCATTATGTGATAAAGCGGACAAGACACATTCATCAAAGAACTGGCTGAGTAAGCTGTGTGTCTGGGGTAGGCACAGATTTTAAGACGCTGTTCTTGTAATTGGCTAATTTGCAATAGCTGTCTTCTCCACAGTTTAATATACACTCATAAAGTCTGTAAAACATATCCAATACTAATGTAAATTGCCTGTGAAGGTGGAAATACAAAACAGACCCATGTTTAATGACATGAAACATGTTTTTGTTAACATTATTTTCCTGCATGGTTCACACAGTTTAATAAATGATTTGTTTTCTTAGTCTTTGGTTTGCTGTAATGTGTTGTCGGTCTGTCTGTTGTTACATTAGCTTTCAATTTTGTTCCTTATGCATACCGTATACAGTCTGTCAGATCAAGTTCTGAAAGTCCAGTTTGCAAGACCTGGATTATAAAGGATCATTCTAGTTGAGTGCACTTTGGGTCTTTGAATGTTTATTGCTCTGCAACTGAACTGAAGAAGCTTCTCGGATGAGAGGTGAAATGCCTTCAAGCAACTTAAAGAAGTCCAGATGCTTTTCTTTCCAAGCTCCTTAGAGCACGATGACATGGATAGCTGAGAACCTTTACAGACATATTCCTCTGCAACCTCATGCAGCTGTGCAAAAAAGGCAGAAATGCAGAAAAAAGAGGAGACACTTGAAGTCGTTTATAGTTCAAGGACTACACTTTCATCCGCAGTCACACAGGACCACAGGAGCTCGCTAGCAGTTGAAATTGGTTTCAAAGAAAACCGTCACGTGATTGTTTTGGTTGCTATCAGATTGCTGCAGTCTGCTGTGTCTGTAAACACTCGTCAAGTGGTGGTGAATCTGTAACAATTGCAATGACAAATAATTGAGACAGTTCCTCATCAAAGTAAAAGTAGCATGTCTTGGTTGTGTTACTTTTAAGGCAAATGATCTCTCTTTCTATCTTGCATTACACTTGTTAAAATTTCACTACTTCTCAGTTTCAGAGTGTTTGCAGGTAATGCAGCATCTCCGATGCAAACTACGGGCAACTGCAGCAAAGTTCTAGGAACCAGAACAACAACAACAGACAACCATCTCAAGCAACCAGTCAGCAAGTGTAGCAACTCTGCTTAATTGAAGGATTTAGCCAATCTCCTCTTCAGCTTGTGGGAGAAAAAAAATCATCGAACAGCTGAATCAAGAACTCCAAAGTATTCACAAGTGGGGGGTTCCCATCAGGTCAGGAGAGTGAGGAGAACATTCAGCACAAATGACCTTCACCAAGGTGCATACCATCATGGACACACTAAAAATTCCCTCCAACACAATGATCTCATTATCACCTCTACACATCCAGTTTAGCTCACTTTAACTTTATCCAATCCCTTACAATGAAAGTTCAAGTTGAAGTGTTGGAGAGCTGCTCAAAGCTGAACAACCAAAATGTTTCCTTTTTTAAAATCAGTGGACTAATTCAGGTTGATAACGTTTAGTTGAACTAGTATACTGAATATCATGTCATACCATAATGTAATGTAAAACTAGTACTTTTAAGCATACATCACAACTACAGATCAAAGCTCCCAGTCCAAATTTGAGCCACCATTGTGTGAATGAATCTCATGCAATATCTCACTTTGAGATATTATTTCCACTGTGTTTGTTTTTTATGCTTTGTAAAAATGTATTTCTGTCCTGCAGATACAGGTGCAAGCCCTTTTAGATACTGAGGTGATAGCCGTACTTGGCAGGTGGCTGAGACCGAGTGGGGTCCCGATGCTGTTGCTCTCCATAAACAACAAGAGAGTGAGCACAAAGACACGCAAATAGTCTCACACCTCTTCCCACCAACAGAGAGGTTGCCACAGGACCACACAAACTGTATTTACACCTTGCAGTTCTCTGCATAAACACTGTTGCTATTAATTAAGTGCCTGCTGTTTGTATATTGCTATGTGTTGCTCTTGTTGGCCTTGGAGAACAAAGTCCTTTCAGAGCCCTCCTCCTCTCCTCGATGCACTAATTGAGTGATTCATAACAGGGCTCAGACACGACGCCCCTGCGACTCTGACTGGGATATTATCGGAGTGGCTGTCAGACAAGGGTCCAGAGAAGCTTGAGAGGAATGCGGTCTACAATAGTGGGCCAGCAACAGCCTCTCCTCTGCTTCTGCGGACCCTCAGTTCTCCCTCCTTATTCCCCCAAACCACCTCAGGCCAATCAGTCAACAGGACCCCAGGGGCCATTTTCAAAAACAATCACTCTCTCTAAGTAGTCAAGAGGTGCCAGGGCTAATTATAAACAAACTATTGATGTTCTAGCTAAGGATTGTGCTGCACCGTGCCAGCGCGGTAAATGTTTGTGTGTGCGTGTGTGCGTGTGTTTAAGGGTCACTGGAAGGTCCTGCTTGACAGAGCATTCAATTGGCCATTTAACAGACCTCACCCGAAGAGAAAACTCAGTGAACATCTACAGACTCCTAATGACAAGTGCTTGGATTTCCCTAGAATAAATAGAAAGTATCTGTAAATAGGAGGGGAAAATCCCATTATTAATTATTTTTGTTAATGTTCCATCATTTTAAAAAGAAATTTAGCATTTAAATAATAATTAGTGACTAGTACCATGGACCTTTTTATTGTTCAAGTGCAGTTCCTAGAAATCTCAGTATTCTATGTACTAACACATTAACACAAAAATTATGAAAGTTAAAAAATGTAACTAACTTTAAAAAGCAACTAAGGAAATAATGTATCAACATTTAAATCAAGTTTAAGAGTTTTTATGTAGCTAACGCTGCAATACTAAATTGAAGGATTGTAACATGTTAACTTAATAAAGCCATGCAAAAATCTGAGGCCACCCTAATTTCTTTATATGTTGCCTCCAAGTAGGCACTGTTTTTTAAGTGTTCTTGAGCAATAATTCTCCAGACTTTTTGAAGGTCTTTCAAAGGTTTTCTTTAAGCATCGTCTGCTTTTTCACTCATTCTCAGTCCAGTCGTTAAACCTGACCCTTTTCAGAGGAATGTCTTTAATTTGTTTGTTAAACCACTTAACACTGACCTGATGAATTAGCAGTGTGTGTAAACATAACAGACAACTTGGCAAGGAACTTGTTTTAAATTCTATCTTTAGGCACATTTTTACTACCAACCACTCACAAAAACATAACTTGTTTTAATTTCTTCAGCTGAATATATGGAAAATGCCAAACATGACACAGACTGACATAAAATAGTATTTTTGTGCCACCACGGTGATTCCCAAAGACCTATTAGCTGAAAACATGGCATATCTTTGTTGTGTTCTAAAAAAATTTAGGAAAGTGGATAAGAAGAAGTAACAGGTCTTAAAAAGAGTTTTTGATGTTCTTTAAGAAGTCTGGAGACATAGTCCTGAAAACTGCTTAAAGAAATTACTAAAAGTTTGCCTGGGAGAGTTCAGGCTGTGATGAAGAGGAAAGCTGCATTTCAAGTAAATATTGAAAATATTAAATATTGACTTTCAAGCTAATTAGAATTGTACTTCCATTTATTTATTCAATTTAGGGGAGTTTTTCCTTTCCACTGTCACCAAGAGCTTGCTCAAGGCAGGTTGTTTGATTGTTGGGGTTTTCTCTCTATTATTGTAGGATCTTTACCTTACAATATGAAGCACCTCGAGACACCTGTTGTTGTGATTTGGCACTATATAAATAAAACTGAATTGGGTTGAATTCATGTTTGCACATTTCAGTAAATCGATGTACCTACTTCCTACTTCATAGGAAGTAGGTACCAAGTTGCCAAGTTCTAGACATTTGAAGTGCACAGGGTTGAGGCAAAATTCTGTATCTTTTAATTTGTATAATTTTTCCAGGATTTTTGTACCAGTTCTTAAGCATAGGAGTAAGACACGTAACATTTTCATGGCTGTTTAAAAACAGTTTCAGCCACTTAACGTGTCCCAATCTAAGCTTTTTTTTTTTTCATTCAGCATGATTTTTTTCTATAACGAACATTTAACATCAGTATGATGGGATAGCTATAGCAAACCTGTACAATTATATTTGACTGTGACTGTGAATAACAGAAACAAGCTTTTGTCTATTTCTGATAATTCACCAGAGAAAACTTTAAAAACATCTTCTGTAAACACTGTAAACCCTCAAGCGTCGTATCACCATGTGGGATAAGTGGCAGGTCAGAATAAGTTATAGCAACTACAGGTCTTGTGTTTACCTTTATTTTATTCTTGTCTTCTTGGCGTGATACCTGTGGATATAACCAACATAACCAATCTCAGAAATGTAGAGCCAACACGACTTAAAGGTTTTATAGAAGATACAAAAATGGCCCCTAAAACCCAAGGAATCGAGCTCTTGTTCAACCAAAACAACTCCCAATCTGCAGCCAGGGAATCTGGTTTCAAGCCTGAGTGTTGTGGATGAAGGCAATCCACTTTAAATTAATGTATTTAGGTCTAAATCATGTGATAAGAGTGTGAGCTGCTGGTCTGCGCTGTGTGATAGAGACAGAGAGCAGAGTGACAGACACTCTGCAGAGCCAAAGAGTTCCATCCTCCTCCGGTTAAAACAACAGCCTCTTTTGAGGAGCTATCGCTATGACACATAGTCTGATCCAAAAGGGCTATATTTATTTTGGTATGGGCTACATTTCTTTCCTTTAAGTAATGAATTAAGAAAACACAGGACCTGGCGCTGGGATGTCGAGATGTGTGGGAGAGAACTGCTAGCGCTGTCTCGCTACAAATGGGTAAAGAATGGAGCTGGGGAGTGTTGGGGTTGTGAGGTATCCAAGGATAGAAGCATTCCCCTCATCCTTTCATCCTCTCATCCTTTCATTTCTTGACCTTATAGCCTTTCTTTCTGTTGAAGTCATGTTTTCAGTCATGTGTCCCAGAGAGAAAGCCAAACTTGGGAGAACTCGATGATGTGGGAGCTTGAGACTAGAGGAGTTCCAAGGGAGTCGGGGGCGGCGGCATCTTGAGAACAGTCTAAAAACACTTAATGTTTGAGAGAAGACAGCAACTATGTGTTTCTACATTATACCAATATATGCATCTCCATCAGCTTTCCTGTGTGTACTTCTGAGGTTTCAGTTTGTTGGTTAATGTTGGCAACAGGTCAGACGAAGAGATTCGGGAACAGCTCCTTTTCCCTGCACTCCCTCTAAGAGAACACCTTCTGCAGAGAGGTTAAATAAATGTTAGTGGTGTGATAACCACCCTGTTTACTGAGGGGCCTCTAGCAGGACGGCTAGTAGGCCTGCTTGGGTTTCCTCTCTGATGATGTCATACCACCAGCTCACTGATTTAGCCAAAGCATTTGTCTCATCTGCTCTTATACAGTCATGTAAAAAAACATTTTCACAGGACTCTATGCAGTCTTGTCAAAAACTAAGTACAGCCTTACTGCTTCCATATGAATTAAGAGTTTAAGTAGCAGCCAGAGACTGCTAATCAAATGATTAATTGATCATCACATTATAAGTGTGAGCAGCTCTATAACAGCATAAGCTTTGCAAAATGCGCAGGTCTGGAATATTCAGGTATGTGTTAACACAATGCTTCATTCTTCCCAGGAATGGATTTCACAGCAAATTCATCCCAAGGTCAGACAAACAACCCAAGAGCTGCAACTCAGGTTCTGCAGGCCCCAGTTAGAAGGTTGAATGTTAAGCCAAACCAGCTTATAAAGTTCTTTAAAACAGCAAGTGATGTGATTAAAATTAAGAACTGAATAAAAGTACGAAAAGAAAAATAATAATAATGTATGAGACTGATGACATCATATAGAAAACAATACTAAGTTATTGAAACATGGGGTGTATTTAGGTTTTCACAACTTTCTGTTCCACATGACTATGAATGTAAATACATGTAAACTAATAACAATGAAATTTAAAATGATCCACTCGTGTTTTTACTTGAATAGTATGGCATCAGCTTTAATGCAAGCATGTCCGTGCAACCAAATATTAGTCACGGAATCACATGTAAAGGAATCATGGCAGAAATGAAGCTCACAAAAGTTCAGATTTTTCTGGTTTTTAGAATTTTCTGGAAAACTATAGTTAAATTATTTTGTAGTTTTTATAAAAATGACAAAAATAATTTTGTTCTTTCATCCACCACATTTAATCCATTGACAACTGTTCTGCTGGGTGACACACATCACCCGGCAGGAGTTATCACACACAAATTGCACACCACCAAGGGATTAACATTCCCCCAAAAGACCTACATTACAACCGAATAAGATGGCCTGTAGATGTAATAAAAACATAGTTAAGTTAGAAAAAATATATTTTTGTATAAAGAGTGGTAGGATGGTATGAATCACAGGCTTTTTTCCATCCTAGCTGTTAATTGAGATAATGTGAAGAACTTTCTCCAGAAATGTTTGTTGGACTCTTCCTACTTGCCCCCCACTCACACTGTTCTCACAACAGCTCATTAGCGGATATCCTGGCCATGTCGTTATACAGAATATCCTGTGACTGCTTCTTTTTGAAATAGTTCTTGTATAGTTTGGAGCTGTACTTTGTGTCATTGCCCTGCTGCAGGAGGAAATCGGCTTCAGTTAAACATACATATGGAGTATGGCATAGTGTTGCCAAATAGAGCAATAGCTCTATTTGGCAAGTTCCCTTTAATTTTGTACAAAATTCCCAATTCATCACTTCCAAAGCACAGCACAGCATCAAATGTCCTCCTCCAAAACACTTGACAGATGAAAGACTTTAGTGTATTGTTATTTGTTCTACATATCACATTTTCTCTATTACCGGAACAACTAAAATTTTGGACTAAGCATACAGGAGCAACCTTCAGAGAATACACTCAGACTAGTGTTTTGGAGATACAAAACTATTACCAGTTGACAGCTTGTAATGCATCTCAAGCTAGAGACTCTGATGTTCTTGAACTGGTATCCAGTGGTGCACCCTGGCCTCCCGTTTCTCTCTCTACTCTGGTTAAAGCCTGGTTGTATTTTCTGTTGAGGGGGTAGTATATACCAGTTTCTTTTTATTAGCGTCTTGTGTAGAACAACCTTAATTACTTAATTTTTCCATGTATCACTTCATTAATCATCGTAACAGTATGTAACTATGGCGACATGATTGTATGTTTTTCTCTTTTAATATGATCCATTTATGTTAACCTTCTGAGGTTTAAATTCTCACTGGTGACAGCTCTAATCCTAGCTCCAAATCCTAACTCAATGTTTTCGAGACAAGAAAAAAAACTTTATTGGAATTAAAAAAATAATAATTTTGATGTGTGTCAGTTATTGTGCCAGATTACTTTTTGTCCTTTAACTACCAATACTTGGGACAGCAAATTCAACAAGTTTAAGATTAGGGTCATCGCTGATCATGACTTAGACCTCAGAGGGTTAAGAAGACAATGAACCACTGGAAGACATGAAGGGCTGTGTATGTACAGTACTATACAAAAGTCTTGAACCACCCCTCATGCTTTATGTTTTGATGGGAAATCGGTGCAGCGATTTATTGAAACATGCAAACACAGGTGGAAATGCAGTATGTAAGGCAAAAAAAGAGTTTGTACAAGTCTGACGAGCTTAAAAGTCAACATCAATATTGTCAATAAAAGTCAAAAGTCAGTATTTGGTATGACCACCTCTTGTGTTCAACACAGCCTGCAAGCCCTCTTGTGATTTCTTTAAGTAGTCTTCAGGAGTTCTCCAGGTTTCTTGAAGGACATTCTGCCTTTTGTTCTTTTCTCACACTGCTTGTATGTTTAGGTCCAGGCTGGTGAACCACTGTGTGCCTTTCTATGCAGGTATGCTTTTACTGCATTATCAGTGTGTTTGGGATCATTCTCGTGGTAAAAAGTGAAGCCACTGGCAATCAGAAACTTTCCAGATGGTATTGCAAGGTGAATCAAAATGTGATGGTACTTTTCTGGATTCATGATGATTAGAACCAGAAATTTTAAATTTGCATTGATGTTTCATAAAACCTGTTCTCCTTGATTTGCTGTCCAGTACTTGTGTAATTTAGGAAAGTCTCAGTCTCTGTTCCTGTTTCCTTTGATTAATGAAATAGCTTCTTGACAGCCACTGTGACCATTTCTGATGAGGCTTCAGTGAACAATAGATGAATCAGCTGAAGGGCCTGATGCATCTCTCAGGCCTTGCGTCAGCTTGTTGTGGAGTGTTTTTCTATTTCTTAAGGAAATGACTTTCAGACAAAGGCGTAGATTTGGCATGGACGGAAGGGACATGTCCCCAGCAATATCCAGCGATTATTGAATTGTGCCTACCAATAATTTGATTTATTCGAGTAAAGAAAAACAAACCGACGGAAAGAAAAAAAAACATCTGTCAAAGTCTAATTCACCCAGCGGTGCAGAGTTAAATTCCGTTCTCTACTGGAGTCCTACGTCATGTGACAAATATGGCCAATGTGATTGGCTATGCTTTTCAGAGAGCTCTGTTTCGTTTTAGCAGCGGCAAGCCTGCGCTGCGAGGACCTGCAAGGAGGAGAGGAGGATGGCAGCACAAAGGAAGAACCTGGATATAAGAAAGTATTTTTTAAAAGAAACCTGTAAGTCACTTAAAGCCAAGTAAACCAATAAAATGTGTCCGTCATAATAGCGTTACAGGCTATGCTAGGCTTTGGCCCACATCAGTCTAAAATTGTATGCAACCAATAATAACGTGTTTTGGAAACTAACTGCACAACATGCAGCACTATTAGTTATCTCAGTCTCCCAGAGTAGCATTTCTCATTTTGATTGAAACTGTCAGGGAAAACGGCAGAGGCTGTTAAAATTACGTTACGTTAAAATTACGTTAAAATGTTGGTGACACAAGATTGGTACTGACATATTCATAGGTTAATTTTTGAGACAATATATCATGAGGTAGTCATGATTTTGCAAATATTCCACCTTGTAGTGAAATGAGTCAAGATCTTCACAAATTGACAGAAACCCTGAAGCAGCTACACATTTTATTCTTATTGCCATGTATGTCCTATTTGTCAGGTGACAGAAGAACCAACACAAAGCTCAGAGAGCAATGGTGACACAAGATCACAGGTGAAATTGGATGATGACCTGGTGGACAGAGGTGAAGAGGCAAGGTCACAGGTGACTGACTGATGATTTGGTGCTATAGATTAACTAGTATCATGACAATTGTTAGGCTGCTGATGTAAATTGATTCATTAGTGTATATTTGACAAAGAATCTGAATTGACATGTCTCACTTTTTATATGGCACGAATCAATGTGGTATTTTATCAGGTAGCAATATGTCCTAGTGCAGTCAGAGGGGAAGAGCCAGGGCCAAAGATGAGGCACATCATGGGGCGACTGTGGCTCAGGGGGTTGGGAAGCGTATCTGTAACCGGAAGGTCGCCGGTTTGATCCCTGGGCTCTCTGTCCTGGTCGTTGTGTCCTTGGGCAAGACACTTTACCCTACCGCCTACTGGTGTTGGGCCGATGGCGCGATATGTCAGCCTCGCCTCTGTCAGTCTGCCCCAGGGCAGCTGTGGCTACAACCGTAGCTGCCTCCACCAGTGTGTGAATGCGAGAGTGAATGAATAGTGGAATTGTAAAGCGCTTTGGGTGCCTTGAAAAGCGCTATATAAATCCAATCCATTATTATTATCAAGCATACAATAATAATTGTAATCTGCATTTGTATAGCGCTTTTCTAGTCCTTAAGGACCCCAAAGCGCTTTACACTACATTCAGTCATTCACACACACATTCACACACTGGCGATAGCAAGCTACATTGTAGCCACAGCTGCCCTGGGGCGCACTGACAGAGGCGAGGCTGCCGGACACAGGCGCCACCGGGCCCTCTGACCACCACCAGTAGGCAAACATGGGGTTAGTATCTTGCCCAAGGATATTTGGCAGGCAGCCTGGGATCGAACCACCGACCTTCTTATTAGTGGCTGACCTGCTCTGCCACCTGAGCTACAGCCACCTGCGAATTGTAATTTTAAATGATTTAAAAGCATGTAGAATAGCATATAGGCAAGTATATTTCACCTTTTTCTTTTATCAAGAAGCAATGACAAAAAGGGGGGGAAAAAGAAACAGGGCAGGGTTCGGTGGTTGCATCATCCGTCCCCACCAATGCCAAAACCAAATCTACGCCCTTGCTTTCAGATACTGTTCATTTGCTGTTGGTAGTTGTTTAGGCCTGCCACTTGTTCTCCACTTGTCTAGTTTCCTCTGAATTTTTTGCCACTGAAATCTCTTTGCTGGTGCAAAAATACTATTTGATGCCTGTCAGACTTTGTTATCTTTGGTATTTTTCTTTTGTTACAGAATGTGTAACAAGCCATTTGTACAAAGTGACTAAAGATACAGTTTACAATTGGTTCTTCGTTGTCTGTGACATGTAACAGTGGTTCATCCTTTAAGTTAGATGAGGTTTTATGCTTCAAAGGTTCACAGATCAGTGTTCAGTGACTTAGTAAACAAAAAAAAACTTCCTATGAAAAGGGTCAGGTTTAACAACTGGACTGGAAATGAGTGAAAAAGCAGCCAGTGTCCAAAGATCCAAAGACCTTCAGAAGGCCTGGAGAACTATTGCTCAAGACCACTTAAAATTTACAAGAAAGTCTGGCTCCTTGAAAACAGCAAAATATTTAAAAAAATGGGGGGTGACTTTTTTGCACAGTATTGTTTTTAAGCTAACTAATATGCTTGACTTAAAAACTATAATTTCTTACTGACCTTGGTGCCTGTGACCGTTCCAATACTGACTACTATTAACTTTTTGACTCACAGCAGTTTTAAAGTAATAAAGTTATAAATCATCAGGCCTTGGAAACGGTGTGAAGATAACACCTTTTGTCTGTGTCACATTGCATAGTACTTCTAACCGTTTTGCTCTGGCAACCAAAGTTTAATGGCTTCTTCACCGTCATTGTGTGGAACTGAAATCAGTCGTGTTTTTTTTATTTTTCTCCTGTAACATCACTGATGTGACACAACAGAAAGTTTTCACCTGCTGTGGCTTATCAAAGAATGAGTCACACTGGAATGAAAGCCAAGCCAGGACTGTTTCTGATGAAGTACTTCATGTATATTCCCCCATTAGAAATGTTCCGGCCCTGCATTTGCGTCCACATACGTCTTCACTTTCCCCACCTTTTTCCTGTTTCCTCGTGAACACAGAGGGTGAGGCCTGGAGTTTCAGGTTCAAAGTTGAAATGAGCACAACGCTGAAAAACACCGGCAGGCTTTCTGCTCTAAAACACTCACTGGAGATTTAGTGTAAATGAAAAAAAAGGGGCAGACAGAGTGAAAGAGAGAGAGATTTGAAGTGTGTGAAGTGTGTGCTGCTGCTGCAGACTCTTCTGGCAGTAGTAAAGTTGTATAGGGGAGCACAGTATGTATATCTGTGCATGGATCGAGGCCAGCCAGTTGAATTGTGCAGTGTAAGTGAAAACTTGACCTCATAACTGCTTAGTTTTAAATACTGCAGGAATTCATTTTCAGGAATTTTGTTTTCATAAATGAGGACAGGAAAGGGTAACAGTGGAAGCATAAATCAGGGATTTTTTTTTCTCTTCCCTCAGAATAAGGGACTTACATGAGTGTAATAATAAACATCTCTGTCAGAGATTGATGTTGGATGGGTCTGACTGAAGGCACGTAGTAGCTAAATTGTGCTTTAGCTGT